>NC_030685.2:59070047-59701547 GCF_000004195.4 Xenopus tropicalis | reverse complement strand
AGTTTTCGGAAGGCGCTATTCCACCCCCTGAGCGCCACTCGGCCAACGCCATGAATCCTCCAGTAGCCATAAAACATCCCCCCTCCCAAAACCTGACACTCTCTCCTGGCCTCCCTCCCTCTCTCGCAACATTAAAACAAATTTATCTTCATTTATGTCGCAATTACCTCTCCGGGTTGTTAATTTGCTGGAAATGGAGCTATTCTTTAATTGCTCCTATTAATGGGGGTATTTAAATGCGCAAGTAATAAGCTGTTACCTTCAGAATGGTACAAAGTCACCCACAGCATCTCGGAGAACACAATTCTCTCAGCGATGTACCCCGCCCCTCTCAAATTAGGAGGTGGGTAACCCTCGCAATGGATTTGGTGTAGCCCCTGTGCTCTGAGAGCCTGATGTCCTCTAACTCTCTTCTGACAGTCAATATACATTTAACTCTTTGTAGATGAGCATGTAGTAAACAGGGTAATGCATATAAATGGGGGGGGGGGGGTTAGAGTTAACTCTTTGCTAATGAGCAGGAAAAAAAATAATAGGGTGAAAATTGTGGTGCCCCACATTGCTGGATTTTTCATCACTGACTGTCTGTGTCACTAGATTTGGGAATAGAAAGCCTATGTGCTCCTGAGCCAAGCAGTACATACAATAATCTCTTTCTACAGTTTGCATAGCATATCCACACCTATGGCTCCCCCTCTGCCCCTACCCGCACAGAGTTAATCAGCAATAAGATTATATAAATAATGTAAGCTGCCGTTTCATGGAGCAATTCTGCTGTTAAACGTCTGTTTCAAGAGAAGACATATCCCAGCCATGAAGCTCTCAGTGCTGCAAGATTAATAAGGGAAGATGAAAGACTACCTACCCTCGGCCGAACACAGGCAGGGTCATTACAGTGGGCACAGCATTCTGCATATGAACGGTCACTCAGGTATCGGCACACATATACAACCAACTGGGGGCAAAACTGGTGTTTTATTAGCCAGAATAAAACTGTACTATTACATTCAGATACACTCCATCCACTTGCTGTATCTCTCACCCATATACAACATGGCTCTACAGCTTGTGGACATGCACACTGCAAATACTGCTTATGCTGCACTTGAAGAATTCTATATTGTTTCATTTAATCACCAGTTAATGATGCAGATTCATGCTAAAGTGACATCTTATTTAAACACGGCTTAAACTAGAGTGTGAGAGTGAGTATGTGTGTGTATGTGTGTATAATATATATATATATGTTTATAGGGATAGACAAACAGCAGCCCTCCAGGCATATAACTGCCAGCATTCAACATTTCAATGTAAATGTTGGATATTGGGGGCTTACAGAGCCAGATGTGGCCCTTCAAGGGTTTGCAATGGCCCTCAGTCTGGTTAAATGCTCCACAGAATACTTTGCATGAATCTATCCCTGTAACACAGGAAGGAAAGCAAGATATTTTATATTTGGCACTGTAGCGAGTATATTATGCTGTTGGACCTGTAGCAGCATTGAACATACACATATACCCTGGGTACCTGCTACTTCCATGCCAACCTGGCTACTTTTAGTCACAGTCACATGCAGCTCCAGCATGGATCCTGGGTCACAAGTTTGTCTCACGACTCTGTGTGCAGAGTCAGATGGAAACCCTCTCATTCACCACACATTTGGAATATTTATGGGTTTCAGATGAGGCCAGATCTGCTGTTAACATCTAGTTTTGAAGCTTCATTTTGCAGCTCTCTCACCCTTGTACAGCTCAAAGCTCATCCAGACAGACAGAGAATGCTCGGGGGGTACATTAATATACCTCAAAGGTTACAAGACATGGCCCGCTGGCTCCTGCCTACTTATTTCATGGGTTATTACCAACCTTGGCAACTTAGCATCTTCTCAGCTGCAGGGCACCAGCACCACCATCTGTACAGAACAAGAACTGCAGCGCACAGCCTAAGAATCATTTAAACTAAGAATCAAAACATGTTGACTGCCGATAGTATTCATAGCTTCTTGGTATTAAAAATACACACACCTTAATGTATCTCCTAAATATGCTAAGCATAGGTGTATACTTAGCGTGTGCATTGCCTGGGAATTATATGCAGTTTTGCTAACCCTGCAGAACTCTACTCCTTGGGAATAATATACAGTCTACCTAATCCTGGGCCTCTGCCCTATAGAATTGTACCTACTGGGCATAATATACAGTCTAGCTAATCCTAGGCCTGTGCTCTACAGAACTCTACCCGCTAAGTATAATATACATTCTACTTACTAAGATGATATACAGTCTGCCCTTTGCCCTACAGAATTTTATTCACTGGGATTAACATAAAGGCTAGATAATCCTGAGTCTGTGCCCTATAGAATTACACCCCTGAGATAATATAAAATCTAGCTAATCCTGGGATTGTGACCTATAGAATGGGCATAATATATATAGTCTAGCTAATGCAGGGCCTGTGCCCTGCAGAACTGTACCCCATGGGAAAAATATACATTCTGGCTAATCCTGGGCCTGCAACCTACAGACCTCTACTGCCTGTGAATAATATACAGTCTGGCTAATCCTGGGCCTGTGCCCTATAGAACTCTACTCCCTGTGAATATACCATCTGGCTAATCCTGGGCCTGCGCCCTATAGAACTCTACTGCCTGTGACAAATATACAGTCTGGCAAATCCTGGGCCTGCGCCTTATAGAACTTTATTCCTTGTGAATAATATACAGTCTGGCTAATCCTGGGCCTGCTCCTAGACCTTTATTCCCTGTGACTAATATACAGTCTGGCTAATCCTGGGCCTGCGCCCTATAGAACTCTACTCCCTGTGAATATACCATCTGGCTAATCCTGGGCCTACGCCCTATAGAACTCTACTGCCTGTGACAAATATACAGTCTGGCTTATCCTGGGCCTGCGCCTTATAGACCTTTATTCCCTGTGACTAATATACAGTCTGGCTCATCCTGGGCCGGCGCCCTATAGAACTCTACTGCCTGTGACTAATATACAGTCTGGCTAATCCTGGGCCTGCGCACTATAGAACTCTACTCCCTGTGAATAATATACAGTCTGGCTAATCCTGCGCCTGTGTCCAATAGAATTCCACTCACTGGGAATAATATACAGTCTAGCTAATCCAGGGTCTGTGACCTATAGAATAGCACTCAGTGGGAATAATATACAGTCTGGCTAATGCTGGGCCTGCAACCTACAGAACGCTACTCCCTGTGAATAATATACAGTCTAGCTAATCATGGGCCTGTACCCTATAGAACTCTTCTTCCGGTGAATAACATACCATCTGGCTAATTCTGGGTCTGCGCCCTACAGAACTCTACTCCCTGTGAATAATATACCATCTGGCTAATCCTGGGTCTGCGCCCTACAGAACTCTACTCCCTGTGAATAACATACAGTCTGGCTAATCCTGGGCCTGTGTCCAATAGAATTCCACTCACTGGGAATAATATACAGTCTAGCTAATCCAGGGTCTGTGACCAATAGAATAGCACCCAGTGGGAAATAGATACAGTCTGGCTAATGCTGGGCCGGGCCCAGGTTGTCTATAAAAATTGTATTCTATGTGCTTTGTCCACATTCTAAACAATTACCATACAAAATTGTCTTCCCTGAGAAGTAAATAGGCAGAGGTTAATTGTTAGCTGTATCCTATGGACACTGCACAGAATGAGGCTAATCCTAAACCGGGACCCTGCAAAACTGGGAATTAAACAGAGCATTGCTGTGCTACTTTTTACATGTAATCGGCCAGTTACTTGTAATTCTATAGCAGTGGTCCCCAACCAGTGGCTCGTGAGCAACATGTTTCTCTCCCAGTGTTTTGCTCCCAGTGGCCTCAAAGTATATTTTTTAATTCTTGACTTGTAGGCAAGTTTTGGTTGCATAAAAACCAGGTGTACTGCCAAACAGAACATCCTGTAGGCTTCCAGTCCTTATAGGGGCTACCAAATAGCCAATAACAGTCCTTATTTGGCACCCCAGGAACATGTTTTATGCTTGTGTTGCTCCCTAAGTCTTTTTACATTTGAATGTGGCTCATAGGTAAAAGAAGGTAGGGGATCCCTGTTCTATAGGCTCAATGGTCAGATTTTATTATGTCATGCACTACTAGAGTCACTCTTTACTTGTCAAAGCAAAGTAAATTGTAGATCAACCACTCATTTAAATATAAAAATGCAAAAAAGGAAGAAAATGTGCCCAGAACATGCAGGTGCCTCATCATTTATATTCATAAAGGCTGCCTTTCCGCTGTGTCTGTTTTACACAGGACCCCATTCAGGGATGTGATTTCAAAACAGGCGTTACAGACCAACTTTGTAAATGCGGTCATCTACATCCGTGCTGTATGATAGTTTGCACAAAGTGAGCCAATTATTTACTATGTATAAGATGGTCATATATTTAAAGATCTACTTGTTTGTTGAGGGTCGCTCATCTTGAAGTGGGCGATATGGGGCTGACGGGATTTTTGGCCCCTAGGCCAAATGATCAGATCATCACAATGACACTAAATGCCGTTCGTTGGAATAAGGGGCTGCATCAACAAGCCAATGTGGTCCTTGATTTTTAAACCAGACCATTGAGTATGTATGCCATTTTCGGCCCCTGTACCTTAACTAACTGGGGACCAGATTATAATAAAATTAAGACATCATCTAAAGAGGTCAGTGGAGCTCTTAACAATGAATGGGGTCCATAAAAATTTCTTCAATCAACGCTTCCCTACATCTTATCATTTGTGATTCCAAGAGAAAGGGAAAAAGTCTGCACTCCATCTCCAAGATTTAAAGCAGTCTTTTATTTCTTTATTAAAACCATGGGTGGCTGCTGAGGTGCAAAGGCCTGACATGTTTTGGGTGTGAATCTTTAACTATAGGCTAATTCTGATGACCTCAACACAGTCCTTTTAAACATTTGTAACTAGCGCCATCTATAGGCCAAAAACCAAACAACACAAAATAATATAAAAACTCTCTGTTAAGGTTTCACCCAATAGATGGTGCGGTACATTGCTTTACATGATATATTTTTATTACTGTTTTAGTAGTTTAAAAGGGTGGTTCACCTTTAAGTTAATTTTTAGTATGTTATAGAGTGCCCAATTCTAAGCAAATACAAATAAAAACTACAAATAATAAAAATGAAGAGCAATTGCATATAGGCTCAGAATATTACTCTTTACATCATATAAAAAGTTAACTCAAACATGAACAACCCCTTTAAAGGATAGTCTCTGTGGTTACAGACCTATAGAGAAGCATGAGATCTATTGTATTTTTCTGTGTTTCAAGAATATGCAAATACTTTTGGTACTAATTCTTTAAATTGATTCTAAGAAACATGGGTTTCCGAGGGAATGTTTTTTGAGCTTGGCCTGTGCTGAAAATATTGGTTATTTTTGCAATCAGATCAGGAAATTTAGAGTCCTTTCTGGTGAGATCAAGTTTATGGCATTCGATATATCCAGATACTAAATTAAATGATCTTAATTAGAGGTTATAAATCCCATAAATCTAATATATCCAATACATCCTATAAACCCTCTTAGCAACTGAATACAACTTCATTAGTTGTAGTATTAGGTGTAGTTGTAGTTATAGTTTTTACTGTATGTATACTTCCTTATTGGGATATATCAATTTATTAGAGTAAAATATTGCTCTATATTTTTGGTGAAGCAAAATTTCTTAATGATACAGCTTGACTATGTTCAATCAATCCTTAGATGGATGCAACCCCTAGGATCTTAGTAGTGTCAGTTTATATGCGTTTTTCACGTTTGAACTTACGTGTTTTCAACGCATGATTAGTATATGCGTATAAATATATGTGTACATAACAAATTTCTTAACCAACAATATTAAATTATATTATATCATATTTTATCATATGTTGACCAATACTGAATGTATAAGTTTTCAACAGCTGTTATTATTTGTACTGCAGATTATCTTTCTGCATAATGTAAATATTAATGTTTGAAAATATTTTATATCCTTTATTTGGCTATAATGTTTAAAAAATCCCAATAAAAATTATTGAAACAAAATATTGGTTATTTTTTTGCTATAACTGGGAAAATCAGCTTATGAAGACAATCATTTTGGGCAACATAATTTTCATTAATAGTAGAATTATATGACATATAACTGAAATCTAAACAGCCTTTTAACATTTTCAGCCATTTCAATACGCGTATCTTTCTCATGAATAACCATTGAAATGCACAAGTTGTACCTGCATTTGTTCTATAGAATGGCCCATAGTGTTCTGTAAATGTTCTATATAGGAATCCCCTCCTGCTGCTGCCATATTATAAATACCATCAGCTCAGTAAAGCAAGGGGTAACTACTTGGGTATTATTTAGAGCAGTACTGTCCAACGTATTACATGTAGAGGGCCAATTATATCTCATATAGTATGATAGTATGTTCAAGGGCCAGATTAAATTAAAATGTCATACAGTGAAGTCTATGGAGCCTCTGAGCAGACTGGGGGCCATAAATATCCTTTGGAGGGCCACATCTATCCAATAGCCTCTAGTTGGACAGCCTGATTTAGTGGACCACAACTCTGAATGCATATATAATAAAGGTAGACAGATAGATAGATTTGTGCCATCTAGTGGATATTAGAAAAAAATGCAGTTAATTGAACTGTATATTTTGTTTATATCATTTAGGGGCTACTATGTACAATTCACAGACTTTTCTACATCATGCCATACAGTGGGAAATCCTGTACAGTATCTGACCTTCAAGCTTGAAAGTAAGGTTATACCTGTTTGGTGTAATTTTACCCACATAAATAAATCAACAAGTACCGGCTTTACATGCCCTAACCTTTATTCCTCTGAATTTCACAGAAATCAAATAGTAGAAAGGTTCTTAAAGGACCAGCAACACCAAAAATTGAAAGCGTATAAAAGTAATTACAATATCATGTATTGTTGCCCTGCACTGATGCAACGGGTGTTTTTACCTCAGAAACATTACTATAGTTTATATAAACAAACTGCTGTACAGCCATGAGGGCAGCCATGCAAAGGAGGAAAGACTAAGGTAACAGCAGATAACTGATAAAACACCACAGGGCTTATCAGACCTCTCAACAGCTATCTCCCCAACATTTCTCCCCTACAGCTGTCTCACTCTCTGCTGTTATTTCTCCCCTACGGCACCTCTCCACAGTGTTCCCTGTTACCTCTAGACAGCTATCTCCCCAACATTTCTCCCCTACAGCTGCCTTTGTCTCTGCTGTTATTTCTCCCCTACGGCACCTCTCCACAGTGTTCCCTATTACCTCTAGACAGCTATCTCCCCAACATTTCTCCCCTACAGCTGTCTCACTCTCTGCTGTTATTTCTTCCATACGGCACCTCTCCACAAACAGCGTTCCTTATTACTTCTTTACAGCTCTCTCCCCAACATTCCTCCCCCTACAGCAACAATAACTCTCACACACAGCTATGTCTCTCTCTGCTATTATTCCTTCCTTACAGCACTTTATCTACATTTGTTTCCTATTGTTTCTCGATAGCTTTTTTCCCCCCCATAACTCTTCCCTTACAGCTCTTGAATGGCAAGAGCCTAGACCTTCCCACTGCACTTGTGGGTCATGCATTATTGCTTGGAAACACACTGGCTGGGTATACCAGTCATGGAACTCTGGGGAGACTTTTTAAAACAAGAGGTACATTATTTCCTAAAATACAAAAGTTCCAGTGGGTCATGTGATATATGTGACATCACTAAGCAATGTTTACAAGCATATATATTTTTATAGGATACAGGATATTTATGGCTTGTGTATAATATACATATATTTATTTTCTATTAAACAAAACTATAACTGAGAACAGAACAAAAGCTGTTGAAGAACCTGCACTGTGCACAGTCTGCTGATGGGACCAATTAGTTGCTAAAGAAACCAAATCTGTGCAGCTGTAAGTGGGATCCAGTGCGCTGGAAAGAAAAAGCCTTGGGCAGTGATGCACAAAATGCAGTCCTATACAAAACGCTGGCCTCGTGCTAGCACATTCATGAGTAAGGAGGCTTCACATACTGCCTGCATCAACCTTAGATTGTAAGCTAAGCACCACATTTGCAGAACACAGAGGTCCACCGGTCCACCAGTACAGTGCCACCACCCCAATAAATAGTGACTGTATATGGCATCATAGCATAGCAGCCCATCATTCTCTCCTGTTCCTCTCCCTCACTAGTTTTCATAACATGATCACAGATCCTTACACAATCCCCAAATTCCCCAAATTCGGGGTCCTTCCTCTGGTGCTGTACCCCAGAGGTCCGAAACATGAAGTGCTATGCATCTCTAAACCAATAAACTACACAGAAAGCATTTGGCTCTCCAGTGGATATTTTTTATTTTTACATGGTACTTATTCAAGTGGACCTGGCGAAACCTACACCACTGTCTGATTGAGCCCCTTCACTGAGGTTTACATTTCGTGGCACACAGGTTGTATTTTCTTTTGTCACTATATTACATTTGGCTCCATGTGGCCTCCCTAAAGTCACTGACTAAGTGGTTAGAAAGCAGGAAGTAGTGTTCAATTAGTTTGTGAGCGCACAAGTCAAATTCAAAAGCAAACTAACTGAATAGGTATGTCCCATATGCCACCTCCCCATGTCACGGATTGGTTACTGACTACTATCAACTTAGAGAGCTGTAAAGGAAGAAGGAGTGTTCTGGCAAAGACATCTGCCCACTCCAGTCTTTATAGATTACATTTTCGCAGTCTAGATTATTTTACCCAGTTTCATTTCTACATCGAAATGTTCTTTAACAATTTAAACTTTTTACTAGGAGTCAGCAAACTGCATGGCCTAGAGGACCAAAGTGGGGTGGGGTGTGACGTAAATAGTTGCATGGATAGTCCTACAAATTTGAAACACCAAACGCTGCCTTTCCCAGCTTTAGTACATCTCACCCAACAACAGATGCACCTGCTATTATTTTTATTGCCAGCAGAGGGAGCTCCTGTCTTACAAATCTGCAACTGATTGATGGAGGCAAGATACTATAATTTAGCAGTAGATAATAAAACAGTAGCATCCTTCTTCCTGCTTTTACTACTATGTGCAAGACAAAATGGGCATATATTTACTGGGCTGCTTAGTCACCCTGTCTCTAATCCAAGAAAGAAAGGAGGCAATAACTAAATAATGTATTGATTGGGCGCCACTTATCCAAGCTCTTTCAAGTCATTAGCGTCAGGGAGAGAGATAAATATCCTACAAATCAGGAAGCAGAAAATTCAACTCAAACAGTGAACTTACATAATAAATTCCCTGATTAAGCAAATATATGTACACAATTATATTTTATATTCTAATCATTTATATAGATGTTGCAACTTAAGGTCTACCAGTGTATAACATAACTAGGAGTGCATATATATATATATATATAGTCTGTAATTAACAAAGAGATTTGGGATATGGTACAGTGGAAAGTGGAAGCTGCACCCACTGTTCCTGTGTCTTTCACTTACCATCTTGGAAAACACGCTCCACATTTAGCCCATAGGTGGCGCAGGTCTCATAATAAGTGCATCGCTTGAGGTCATTAGAAAGCTTTCGTGCCCGGCTGTCATCAATTACACGGGGGTTACTGCAGCTAATGGCATCTGTGAGAAGACAGATCAGTCTCTAAGAGAGTTTTTTTACAGTACAATTAATTAACAGGATCCAGTGTTACAAGACCATAATGCTGCACCTTCCAGAAAGCAGCAGCAACAGCACAGTTACACACATACAGAGCTTAGAACTTTGTGCTGACTTACTCAGGTATTGCATGCTACTGGAAAGCCAGTTATTTCTCTATTGCTTAATTTGTTTCTTGTAATAAATCAGAAGTAATTTACTGCCCATGCTAGTGGCATGCTAGAGGCTAGTGTTAGAGCCACTACAAATGGGGACCTTTATGAAAAAGTCTAGAAATACTTTCCTATTTTAGCTCTTAAAAAAGTACATGCTACAAGCCAAGAGAAAGCAATTTGATCAATTATTATATAAATATTATGAATACTAATATGTCTGATGTATTGATGTTAAATGCTGTGTTTCTCCACTAGGTGTCTCTGTGGTGCTGAAGCATCTGAGGGGCTTTATATGAATGCATGTATTGAACTTTACATCATCCTGTATTGACATAGAAAATGCAAGATACTCAACAATTTACATAAACAAACAGGGTCAAAAAGGAGTAACGGAATAAAAAAAGGAATCAGAATGCTGCTTAAAAGAGATTACAACCTCAAAAACAGTGTTAAATAAAATACATACCTCTTTCCATACTTTCATCTTAAACATAAATACACGGGGCAGATTTCGGCTGCTGATTCAGACCGATTCGGTAGCTTATCTGCCCGAGTATGGGCACCCCCAACAGGCCTACCCGACCAATATGTGGCCTAAAACTGGGTAGGTTTGCTTTTCTGTTGGATCGGGGCCACATTGGTTTGTTTGGCCCTAGGACCACACGATCCAATTAGCCCTTTATCGCCCACCTTTAGGTGGGAATATGGGAAGAAGATCCGCTTGATTGGCAACCTCACCAAATGGGTGAATCTTTCAGTGTATGGCCACCTTTAGACTAATGCCACATGGGGTTGATTCTACGTGGCCAAAAATCAACCAATCCCCTGGAAGCTGTTCTATCCTGTTTCTGCACCCAGAGGCACTGCACCAGCCTGTCTGCAGACATGGAGCAAATTTTGGTGTAAAAATAGTCAATCCCTGAAATCCATTCTGTATAAGTGCTTCTAGAGGACCAGCCTAGTGTGTCACTGGCATTAAATAAAGGTATTGAGTGCACTAATGATAAAAGTGTGTAGGCAGGAATAACACTTGAATTTACCCTAAAATTTCACACTTCAATATACATATTTCGCAATATGTGTGAAAGAGTAGCGCTGCCTTAGTAATCTTCAAGTGTAAATTGCCAGTGTTAATAAATATTGCAAGAATCTTAAGCAATTTTGCTTACTACGCAGGTTTTTATGTAAGTTTACTCATTCGTCATTGCTTTGTGCCCAATATTTTTCATGCCTATGATTTACAGCCCCTCCCCCCCTTTACTAAATATTTCCTTTTAACTTAATATGTGCATCTGTAAAAAGCCAAATAGCATATTTCTTAATAAATGCCTTTACTGTAGTTGTCCCCTACAAATAGCCTATTGGTTGTAGCAGTTTTGAGATTCCCCTACCCCTAGATGTGACTTCCAGTATAGTGAGTATTTTACATGACAAGGCTGATCTTAATGAATGCTAGTTTTATAATCACGTTTACAAGAAACCATATTTATGCATGGGCCCACAGCACAGTTAAGTATGAACAGATGCAAAGTGCATGACTTGTGAGATGCAATAAAAAACTAAAAAAAAATCTGTGCTAAGCACAAATGTCTGACTTTATGCATAACTGGTTCATTTATTTTGTAAACCTTTTGAATTGACTGTAATAATAATATAAAGAGTTAAATGTGCCGCCTTAATGCTAGCGGCTTGCTGTTAGGCAGCGACCAGCAGATGGTGCTATTCTCCTACTAACAACCAATCACCATTACTGTTGATGAGGGAGCCAGCTTTTCTCACCTTGAGTGCCTACCAGCACCATAGGGATCTCGCTGGTGTTGCGGTAGTTGGCAAGGCGGCTGTAGTAGTGATAGACTGTCTGAAAGCTGATCTCATCTTCCAGGCTGAAGACAAAGATAACTGCATCCACCCACATGGCAAACTGGAAAGAGGCATAAGGAAGAGTGAGTGTGAGAATAAAGCAGAGGAAGAAGGGGATAGAGAGAGAAGCAGGGAACAAGGGTCTGAGAAAAGAATCAAATGAAAACACCTTCTCTGCTCTCCCCTATAACCAACCTTAAAAGTGGGAAAGCACTGAGAAAGCCAGAGAGGGGCAGGAAGCAAAATGAGGCCAGGTAGCAAGGCCAAGGATATAAGAGAGGGAGATATAAAAAAAAAAATGGCAGGAAAGGGAGGCCAGGGGCAGCGGAGAAAAAAAAGGAAGTCAGCCGGCTTAGAGAAAGAGCAGGGCCAAGGAAAGCCAGGGAGGGCCTGTACAGAAAACTAGGAAGGTCGAGGCCAAGAATATAGGAATGTGAAAGGGAGGAGAGTGAGTTGTAATAGGTCCAAACCATTGGATTTTGATGACTAGGTAAAAGTGCAAAAGAGAAATATAGAAAACAGCATTACAAATAATAAGCAGCGATTGATTGAAGTGCTTTTAGAGACTCCTTACTTGTGCTTCGGGGGGTCCCCCTTCATCCCTGATCAGAAGAAGGTAGCTCTGTCCATCTACTACAATTTCCTTCTTGAACCTCCCACCTGCCACAAAAGTGAGACAGTCAGTCAAGGTCAGGGTGGAAAAGGGGGTGTAGTAGGGAAAGGCAGGGTAGATGGAGGTCTAGGGACTCAGTGGACATTACTTGTGGAGAACTGCAAGAGAACAACTGTAAAAATACATCTGCATGGTAACTGTATTGGCAGGATGTACTATTACGGGTAAAAAAGCAGAGCATAATATTTGCCTTTAGACCATTGCTATTTAAAGAACATGGTCTCTCAGCATGTTGGATCAATGGCCTTCAGGCCACAAGCACCTCTCTGAGAGAGGCAGAAGAGTTGGTGTATAAGGATCTGATCTTCTGGAGGCTCTAGCAGGGACATGTGGCAGCCATAGGGTGGCTTTGGCTCCATGGTACTTACACTGGACTGGAAAAGGAACCCCCATTGTGAGTAAC
Source organism: Xenopus tropicalis (assembly GCF_000004195.4). Lineage (NCBI taxonomy): Eukaryota > Metazoa > Chordata > Amphibia > Anura > Pipidae > Xenopus > Xenopus tropicalis. Next base: position 59,688,749 of record NC_030685.2, on the reverse strand, counting down.
CAGTGCTACGTAACCATGCACATATGTCTTAGTGCTGCTAATTAAAGCAACTTTGCACCTGCGCCCATTATTCACTTATAATAATGTGATATATGTGTCACTGAGCCTAGTGCACTTGGCAGGGGAGGTCCTCTCACTGGCAAGTCAATACAATGGCCAAACGTTCTTCCACAAGCAGTGTCTGTGTTGGTCACAGTTGGGGAGGGGGAAGGGCTGTGCCAAGGACCACTAGACAGGGCAATGCTGCATGACAATATCTCCATCCCCATAATGGTCTCCCCTACAAGCCTTGTCTGACTTTAGATCTTCTACTATGGACTTTGGCACCATGGCCAAGGCCTCCCTCCCTCCCTAAGCAATAGCAGTTGCCCTCAGTGGGTCAGTGGCACAGGGGGGAAGTTACAAAGAATGAAAGGGATGAACCAGCACAGAACAATGGCAGACTTGATGAATAGGGTATACACACACATACAGCAAATCAACCCACCCAGAGACCCCAAAACTATCAGCCTGACTCCACATCCAGAAGGAAGAACTACTGAATGTCAGTTAGAAGCATAGCTCAGGTGTTAGACTAGAGCTACTATACAGAGGGAATGGAGAGATTCGTAGATTGACACAAGCACCACCCCATCCCTCTGATTTATAGTGCAGGGAAATGTTATCAGATCAGGAAAAGGCAATTCCCAAGCACAAATTCCATGCAGCAACATTTCTAGCAGTTTGAGGGTTTTGCAAGAATTTTGTACTTAATCTAATCATCATTTGATAAATACCATCCTACCCCTTGTATTGTAGGCCTGTGTATAGTGTGAACAATGCAGGTGTATTGGTATCGAGAGCCTGTGTGTAACTGCAACATAAATATTATATATATGCACACTTATATAACTAGTTGCTGATCTGGCCATGAATAGTCATTTGAACAACCTGAGAGCTATTTGAGTTGCATTTATGCAATATTCAGTGTAGTTCAGCAATATTTAACATTACTATACCTATTTGTAATATTTGAGTCACTGGGAATAACTAATTTGAGGGGACATTTGCACCAGTCTTGTTAATCTACAGTGACCGAATATCTGCTAGTTCTACCCTATAATGTTAAATAGGCTGATCAAATCCAATTGATGGCTGGTTGCTATGGGTTACAGTCAAGCTGCAACCCACCACTGCCCCTGGGATTTACTACTAGTGTTTCCCCTCTTAAAGGGGGGAGTGTTCTCTATGTGTACTTAATGTTTGATTATAACAGATATGCATGTGACTGCATCCTCTGATGAGGACAGACTTCAAGGAAACAGCATTCCTAAAATTCAGATTATAATAAAAGTAATAGACAGCTTGCTTTAGGAAGCAATGGCATATGGCAGCACCCCTGCTTTGCAAAAAAGGCTTTGCAATATTTGGCAAACACAAAGTACAAATGGTTGGTATCATTGAACTTGAGGTAAGGTATGAGGATATACATAAATACTAATTCATGAACTGTGATACTGTATAGATCTCTCACACAATCTCCAAGGGCAGGAGTCGCATACCCCTGTTGCAAAGGGTATTTAACACGTTTACACAGCCACACAGGGAAAAAGATTTCAGTTTCAGGTGACAACATTAATCTTTTTGACGTTTCTGATCAAGGTAGGTGCCCCAACCCTTAAAAAATTCATCTTTTTCTCTTTCTGTGGCTAAATAAATGGGTTAAATAGCAATTCAGCAATTTATGAAATCACACTGACCTCATGTTAATAAGTTGTATGTGCTTACTGGCTAATGACACAATGTCACTGAGCGAGATACACTAGTGTTTTGCTTTAACATTTAAATATGAAAATATATATTTTTGTATAAATTTAAAGTACTAAATTGTCGAGTTTTGCCTAGATCTTAAAAATGCATTAAGTTTTGGCCTACTGACTAACACACAGGGTATGGTGTTGGTATGGCACCCATTAAAATGAGCAACTAACGAGTGTTGCTTATAAAAATTCACACCAAAGGCAATGTCAGGAAAAATGAAATGAGACATATTACTGCCATAGGAGTCCTTCCTCCAGGAATAGTGCCTTGTTTTGTGCTGCATGCATTCAATAGATTGAGTTCTATGAATTTCCCTTTAAAAGTGGAGCAAAGTGCAGAGGATAAGAGTTGTAGGAATATATTTACAGAATTATTTTGCCCACAGCTTTCTGCAGATTACAGTTCAGGGCAATTACAGAGTAAGGGGATGGCCATATGCTCTTTGTTGTAATACAGCAAAACAACAAGTACCAGCCAATGGGAATAGTTGGATTAGGCTTGCAAACCTTGCACCTAGAGAACTGTCATAGTCATATTCTAATACAAAAGCACATTGTGCCTTCTTTGTTATATGCAAAGTTTGTGTGGAATTCCAGGGCCCAAGCCCAAATGAACTTGCTGGTTAGAAAACAAGTAAGGTTATATGGCACTCTTTTGCTCTTCCTCTCTAAACACTAGATGTCAAATGTGCTGCCCTCCAGTCATTCTAAACTATAGCTTCCAGCATCAGGATCTAATGAATGGAGAGACAGAAATATAAGACATGTTTTAATATGTCACATGGAGGAATAGATGTCTAGAAAACAAAGTTATTAATTATGACGAAAATGAAAGCCCTAAAGAATGAAGAACCACACGTTTTAATTAAAAATCCTTTAGATCCAAAAAGATCTCAAGCAGAATCCCTTCATTAGATGGATTGCAACCTACGCAGCCAGCAATACAAGCCCATGTCATAACATATCAAGCCGTCTCACACACCCAATGCTCAATCTGCACCTCCACAATCCCAGTCTTGTTATAAAGCATGGTGGTAATCAGGATACCAATTTTTAAAGAAAAATGAATGCTTACCTATACAGCTTTGCAACCATATTTTGAAACAAACATACTTATCAGCTGTTAGAAAGCAAACATCTTCTGAGGGTTACTAGTCCTGGGACTATGAGGGCCAAACAATCAGATCAGCCCGATATCGCCTAGCTTAATATGGGCATATTGGGATAAGACCCACTTGTTTGGCAACCTCAAGCAGATCTTTATGGGTATGGCCAGCTTTATGTATAAAAACAAACACAAAAATTATGGACTTAACCCATCCCTAAATTTCACATAGAAGCAACTGGCATTTTAACTTCAGTATCCCTCTCCAAAAATCACCTGAGCTTGACTAGGGAACTCGGCACAATACCATGCAATTGACTAGGCCTCCAATAAGCCGCCCATTTCATGTTAACTAGTATGTTGGCTATCCCCACCAGAGCTTAACATAAGCACGCCTGCTAACACCCCCAGGGAGACTTTAGAACGTTAGGACAAATGATGCTTCTACGTGACACAAATTCTAGAGGGACATGGAGGGTGTGGGATGAGAGTAACTCAAACTAGGAGATGCAAAGGTAACAGGAAGAGAGATGGAGGAACACAGAAGATGGAGTTAACTCTACGTCAGATATCTCAGCCGCCTTTCTGTCTCCTCAGCCCGCAGTGAGTGTATATTTACCTGCATCCATATCTGTAAAGAACCAATGGGACAGGAAGTGAGGGAGAGAAGGAACTCAGACAGTCACATACCAGCCAAGGATGCACACAATATATACACAGAGAGGCCGGCGGCCCTGGATACACAGCAAACATCAAAGGAAGAGCAGAACAACTCAGGATATTAGCAGAGAACCAGAAAAAAGAGGTCTGTTATATTGGGTGGATGTGGTAAAATAAATAAGAAAACGGTTCCTCTAACAGGACCCCACTGCTACCTAGCAAGTAGGGGACAGAAAAATATAAAAGGTAACAGCAGAAATAATGCATGAATTCCCAATATAACATTAAATGCTAATGGAAATGGTTTCCTAATCCTTACATATAACTACTGGTCACCCTATTTCTACTTTGCAGCACATAACAGGTTAATTGCTTTCCTCCTCCTGTGCGCCAGCACCGTGCAGCATCAACCAGGGACCACCTACTGCTGCAAGGCAACAGGTGCTTCAATGATCAACATTTGCAGGGTGTCCTGGCCCCCAAGCGATACTCCTGTTTCTACAGCGTCCTTCTGTTACAGAGCAGGAAAATGCAGCTGGGAAGTGGGAAGCAAAGAAGCATGAGGACTTACCTTCAGGGGACTCCTCTTGTACATAAGTACCAGTCAGGTACCGATGCACTAGAGCAGATTTGCCACTGGCCAAGTTCCCCACAATGCCCTGCAGAAGATAAAGTAGAACCAAACATTAACACAGATTTATAAAGTACTAACATTGTACATTAGCAGGCTATACACATCCAACATACAGACTACAAATAACAACTGATACAGAAGGCAAAGTGGGCCCCACTCATTACAGCTTACAATCACTGGGAAAGAGATGGTGAATGTGACAAGCAGCGTTACCTGAAAAATGAATTTCCTCTTAGTTATTAGTGTAAGTCACACTAAGTCACTGCTTGTGCAACTACAGCAGCAGGTGGCTTAATATACAGGTTAATATACAGCTTAATATACATCCAACCAGCTGTTTGCCAGTTGCAGTCTGCCACAGCCACCTGTTGGTATATAAGCAGCATGACCAAACTGTCGAACAGCTGAACAGTCCTGTACTATAAATTAATAATGTTACTTTACAGATGTACTATAATAGTCCACGACTAATCTCCCCGAAATGCCATCCCACCGGCGAGAATGTAAATCGCCGGTGGGATGGCATATGCGGCGCCGTGATTTCCATGAAAAGTTGCCTTGAGAGGCAACTTTTGTCGCGGGCAACTAATCTCCCCATGTGCCAGAGCCCTTAGGTGTGATTTTTTTGTTTGTACATCATGGAGAAAAGTGGCTGGCACAAATCCGGATCACCACTCAAATGTAGTTGAAGATACTAAGTTTGTGTTAAAAGCATTCCATAGTTTATTTTATTACACAAAAATATAAAAACGGCTTTTATGTATTTTTGTGTAATAACAAACTATGGAATGCTTTTAACACAAACTTAGTATCTTCAACTTCATTTGAGTGGTGATCCGGATTTGTGCCAGCCACTTTTCTCCATGATGCATTGACTCCCTAAGCTTGAGCACCTGGAGGCACTGTATTCAAAGGTAAGCTTCTACCTTAAATTATCACAAGACTCTCCTTTTCTAGAATATATATTTTGATATGCAGAGCAGGATACGTTAAAGCGAAACCCTGGAAGGTAAAATCTATGGTGCTGGCACACTGGTACCTTTGTGCCATTGAGTCATTTAACTAACAATGATCATATGTAACAAGGAATATATGTACTTATGAACAAGAAAAGCCAATGAGACCCTGCATCCATGCACACCTATACTGCAAATATCACTTCCTTCCAAACACATTTACATAAAGTATATCAAAATTTTATAGGTAAACTAGTATAAGACACATTTAAAAATCCAGGCAGCATCCAAATGACACTCAATTCAGCCTATAAAGGGCCATATAATGCATATGAACTAAGTAATGCTGTTTTGGAAAGTTAATAAAGGAAATACTGTACCGCATATTGTAAAGTGTGAGGCTAACTCACACTTCTATGACCATTTAAAAGACACCAGGTCGAAGACTTAGTGATTTTATGAAAATCGGGCAGATATCGATCGGGCAGATTAAACAATTTAGAATTAGAACAACGGGTATAGGCGAAGACGGATTGGGGACCGCATCAACGAGCAGATGCAGTCCCCAATCCGACTTCGCCTATACCCGTTGTTCTAATTCAAATTAGCCTGGATTCACCCGATATCGCCACTTTAAGGGCTCTTTCTAAAATTTTTATCTCCAGACCTTAAAGCTGGCCATACACGCACCGATAATATCGTACCAAACCTTATTTCGTATGATAGCCAGTGCGTGTATGGCAACTTGGTGAGGTGACCGATATCGCAGAAAGCTGCAGATATCAATCCACTCGCTCTTCGGGCAGGTTAAAAGATTTTGATCGGGCGCCATTGAAAGATTAAATATACCCAATAGGTTTGGTTTGCCTCCAATAAGGATTAATTATATCATAGTTGGGATAAAGTACAAGGTACTCTTTTATTATTACAGAGAAAAAGGAAATCTTTTGAATGATTTACTTATAATGGAGTCTATGAGAAATGGCCTTCCCATAATTTGAAACTTTCTGGATAACGGGTTTCTGGATCTCTCAGAACCAGAAAGGACAGGATGCAGCCTTTTCAATAGGCTTGAAAATGACTTGGCCAGCAAGATTTGATCTCCTGATAAAGCCCTGCTGTTGTCCTATATGTCTGAAGTGATGGCGTCCCTTTTGCACTTTCAACCAGAAGTGTTTTTTTTTTTTTTCGTTTATTCATTACACAGGCCTGGTTTTTTTGCAATAAAAGTGTACATGGATGCTATGAGGCTAAAGGGTTACAATAAAGCAAGGATTATACTCATATATAAAAGCCATATTTGCTGCCCTCCCAATGCTTTAGTCAAGGAAAACCCAACTGCAACTTCTGATCAATTATTTTAAATACCACATCCCATACACTTCTTTTTTTTCTTTCAGCCTCTATTTTCATCATTTGCCCTGCTGCTATAGTAAGTGGATCCAGCAACTAGTTAAATAATACACAAGATCAGATGCAAACTAAGTGTGGTTGCCCTTAAAGGAACAGTAACACTAAAAAATAAAAATGTTTTAAAATAATTAAAATATAATGTACTGTTGCCCTGCACTGGTAAAAGTTGTGTGTTTGCTTCAGAAAGACTACTGTAGTTAATAGAAATAGCTGTTGTGTAGCCATGGGGGCAGCCATTTAAATTGAAAAAAGGAGAAAAGGCACAGGTTACATAAGAAGATACCAGATAAACTGTGTAGAATACAATGGGAATCTGCTACTTATCTGTTATCTGCTTAGTAACCTGTGCCTTTTCTCCTTTTTTCAATTTAAATGGCTGCCCCCATGGCTACACAGCAGGGTATTTATATAAACTGTAGTAGTGTTTATGAAGAAAACACACAACTTTTACCAGTGCAGAGCAATAGTACATAATATATTAATTATTTTTATACACTTTCATTTTTTGGTGTTACTGTTCCTTTAATATAATAAATGTTTGAACGGTCTTTCCAGGACACAGGATCCATATTTTATACAGCAAATAACAGTATGTAAGTATGTGTGCACGTATTTTAGAATATAAGGATATCAGAACTCATCCTGGAGCTTAGCAAAGTGCTTTTGTGGGTGTCATGGAACAAAAAGTGACTTAAAAATCATTCATATACATGTAAATGTAAACTATTTCTTATAAGGTTATTTGTTACATGTTATTATAAGGTTATAATTTCTCTGATATTGGCACTCTGTTCATGAATGGATTATGAGGGGAAAGATGCAAATCTCTGCTCTCTGTTTTTACATCCAATATATTAGAAACAGTTGAGAGTGTACATATAAACAGGACCGACACTTTGCTCTGACTTTTCATATAATTGCCACCTCTACACATATGGAAATCTTGTTTATTATATTATGTACAGGTATAGGATCCCTTATCCGGAAACCCGTTATCCAGAAAGCTACGAATTACGGAAAGCCTGTCTCCCATAGACTCCATTTTAATCAAATCATTCAGAATTTTCAAACTGATTTCCTTTTTCTTTGTAAAAATAAAACAGTACCTTGTATTTGATCACAACTAAGATATAATTAATCCTTATTGGAGGCAAAACAATCCTATTGGGTTTAATTAATGTTTTATTGATTCTTTAGTAGACCTAAGGTATGGAGATCCAAACCACGGAAAGACCCCTTATCCGGAATACCCTTGGCCCCGAGCATTCTGTATAACGGGTCCTATACCTGTACTGCCAAGTCCAAGATATAATCATAATCTTGTTTATTATAAGGGATATATATGTACTGCCTAGTCCAAAATATCATCAAAATATTTGCAGTGGACTACAGACTTTAGGAGGCTGCGGTCAAGCAGAACATGGCAAGCAGAACACCAACTTGAATTTTTTGTTGTTGTGGTCATGTATTTAACCCTTCTGTGGCACTTATGAAAGCACAATGCAGAATGGCAAGTCGGACAGGGATGGAGAATATCTATAAATCCCAGGGTTTTCCTCCTCCTTTTCCACTAGCAGTGCAGCATGTGAGCAGAGGTAGGAGCGTGCCCTGAATAAACAACAGCCGATTTTTCAGAGAAACAAAAGGCTTAAAGGCAACACTAAACAAACCATCCTAGGCCAACCTCTTCAGTGGGGCTGAGGGGCCCAAATTCACGAGAGGCAGGAGGGCTACAGTATCTGAGAGCATACACACATGCTCACAGGGCTGCTTTTAAGTACAAGCAGATCCAGGGCAAAGATCCTAGCCTCCTACCCCAACAAATATATATAGATTATAAATATAGATTGTAAGCTCTACGGGGCAGGGACCTCCATCCTCTTGTGTCTTTGACTCTTAACTTATTGCAACTGTATCTTGTATTTATTTGTATTTATTGTTATACTTTGTATTTATCTATTATCTTATTAACCCCCTGTTTGTATTAATGTATTCTACTGTACAGCGCTGCGTACATAAGTAGCGCTTTATAAATAAAAATATACATTCATACATACATACAAATGTGGCACAACTGGCCTCATCCTTCTTAACATACACAGACACACTGAAATACAAATTGATGGTGAAGGTTTGTATACATTAGGCCTGACTGCTAGCAAATCAAAGGTCTAACCTGACTCAATAGAACATTGGACGTCCAAGTTATTACAATAATTATATTGTTTATTTTATTTTTCAAGGCTACAAAATACCATGTTTTTATGTTAGTGGTGGGGAGTCAATGCATAATAATAAAGCCAAAACAAATCAGGATGTTTTAGAATATGTTTTGATGTAGAAGTCTTCTATCTTATTAAATTGGATTTCCGGGGATTTTTTTTTTTTTTAAATCCAAACTGCAGATGAAATTGCTGATAGTGGGTCGTGGCCACATGGCCTTTTTGGCTATTTATTAAAGCAGCCCAGCACACAGCAAGGCTCATTTACTAACAACTGTCATATCTGACCATTATACAGCAAAAATATTATTAATTGCCATAGGTTATGGCACTAGTGCAAATATGCCCTTTGCATTGACAATATACACAATACACCAGGCCTATCAGAGGAATATAGGCCATAAAAGGATCTGCTCACAAGGTTAGGTCAGATTACACTGAGACCCTGTGAAAATCCATGGATCCACACTACATACAGTGCACTTGTTCCATATTAGTGGATCCAGGGACACCATCATGGTGGACTGATCAAGCATGATTAAAATATAAACTGCTTGGACTAGTAAAAACACAGTAAACATGGTCCCCATACACGGACCAATAAGGTCCTTGGTTAAAGAGATTTTCCCCTAGCATGATCAATTCATTGTGATCAAATAGTGATTAGAAATGTAATAGAAAAAATTACTTTTTCCTGAATGCATACAGGAGCATTTTAGTAGAAAAGCACAAAATCTAATCATGAATATCAATGGGGATAAATCAAGGCATTTTAGGTAGTAATGCAATTATGCAATCCATTAAATACCAGATACAACAGGTTCTTTCATGAGACACATCTGTTGCATTAGTGCCCATAAAGGAAAAAGGAAGTCTCCAAATGATGGGGGGGGGGGGGGGAAAGAATGACAGCTCTGTCCCCAAATCCCGATCTGCAGACATGAACACTGGGTAAAAAGTGTATGTCGAATTCACAGAAACTCTTAAAAATAATAAGCTACAAAACAACAAGTTAAGAAACAATGGTCTCTGTATACAAAGAATGTGGATTTGGGGCTTTATTTTAACAGTAATGGTGTTTATTTTCTGTACACAGTCTTTCCAGCAGAAACCCTCACCTTATACTAACCACCCAAAGCCAGGGGGTAGCAAAACCTCATCAACTCTGTACAGCTAATCCACCAAAGGCATCAATCCTAAGAATCCTTATTACCTACCCTATGTTTATAGTTGCAGCCAGTGGCGTAACTACCAGAAGGGCATTATGGAAGATGTACATTGCTGATGCCAGTATCCACTGAAGCCCAGTGAGTACCGCAGTACTGCTGGGCTTGCAACTGAAAGCTAAAGGCATGTAGTGTGCTTTGGTGCAATACTAGGGCCCTGGGGCCAACTTTGCCCCATGGCACCAAAACCTTTAGTTAAGCCACTGCCTGCAGCATAATTTACCCAGAGTTATCCCTGCCCACGTATCTAGAAATAACCATTGCTTCCTTTCCCAAGTAAACCCTTACCACATGAAATAACCCAAATAACCACAGAGCAAATCCTAATACCATATCCAGTGCAAACATTTCCAAAGCCTTTAACGCAAACCCATCCAATCCAGGGTGAAGTCGCATCTCCTATCTAAAATGATCGTATAAATGATCCAAGAGCTTACTATCAATTCAGATTAGACTGACTGTTAATTCAGCATAATTCCTTGCACAAACATTTGGCACCTGTGAATATATTCACATTGGCACCGATGCATATATACACAGCAAACCCATATCTCACCATCTATAGAGAGGATAATTTTACTTTTCCCATGCAAATTATCCCTGCCTTTCCTGGGCATATCCTCTGTCCATATCCTCTGGGCCAAGGGGTCTTAAAGGAGAAGGAAAGGCAAAGTCACTTGGGGGTGCCAAAATGTTAGGCACCCCCAAGTGACTTAAATCGCCTACCTTTTACCCCAGGCTGGTGCCCCTGTTAGGAGAGAACAGCACCAGCCTGGGGCAACTGCAGAGCTTCCTCCTTCCTGCTTCAGTGCGCGCGCATGCGCAGTGGAGCGAAAAGCCGAACTTTAACAGAGAAGTCGGCTTTTCACGCTACTGCGCATGCTCCTGTCGTTAGTCCTTGCAAAACGAAGCCGGAAGGAGGAAGCACTCACTACAGGTACCCCGGGCTGGTGTTTTCTGCTAAGTGGGGCACCAGCCCGGGGTACAAGGTAAGCGATTAAAGTCACTTGGGGGTGCCTAACATTTTGGAACCCCCAAGTGACTTAGCCTTTCCTTGTCCTTTAAAGACCTCTACATATTTAAAGGAACAGTAACACCAAAAAATGAAAGTGAATAAAAGTAATTACAATATAGTGTACTGTTGCCCTGCACTAGTACAACTGGTGTGTTTGCCATAGAAAGACTACTACAGTTTGTATAAACAAAGCTGCTGTGTAGCCATGGGGGTAGCCATTTGAAAGAGAAAGGCACAGGTTACACAGCAGGTAATACATAAAACCCCATTATATTCTTATCTGTTATCTTCTATGTAACCTGTGACTTTTGTCCTTTTTTCCAGCTTGAATGGCTGCCCCCATGTCTCCAAACACTCTATCAAGGTGCATGGTCAAAAAATACATATGTTTGGTAAGGACCAGCACTCTCAAATTCAAAACAACAAAATGTCTTTATTTTGACATACCCCATGTCCAATGTTTCATAGATCACATGGTCATTTTCTTGAATAGCTATGTGAGTGACACCAAGTAGATAGATTAGTGAAATGCAACTTGAGATGTTTGATGTTTTGCACATTTAAATTAACCCTATTGAGGCATGAATTAATTGGTTGTTTGATCTCATTTGGCACCATTTTCACAGGGGTTATGGGTTTTTAAGATTTGCACAAGTCACTAGTTGTTATACTTGATGAAGGTCCTAATGTGGACTGAAATGTTGGACCCAAGTGGTATGTGAAATAAAGAAATTTTATAATTTTTATATGAGAGTGCTGCTCCTTGCCATATATATATTAGATCTCTTCCCTAGTTCTAGTAATTACTACTATGAAACTCAGTAGATACCAAAATACCAGCAAAATACCAGCCTCAATATGGCAGAAAATCACTGCCTTCAGGCACATCCAATCCATGGCTCTACAGCTGCTCCTGATCTAAAACTCTCTGATTCCCCAAGTGCAAGATTTGCTTCGGCAGGCTGCAGAAGAAAACTGCTGAGTTAGTCTGTCAAAACAATTTGGTTGCAAATATTGGCATTGTAACAAAGGAACAGAGGCAGGGCTCTTTTACTCACCACTTTGAGTTCTGGCACAGATCGGCTTAGTGTCCATTCCTGACTATTTACAAAGGCATCTGTAAGAGAATAAAGCAGGGATTGATGAGGGTCATTCAGAACTTTCTGAAACAAAAAACTTGAAACGATCATTAAAATGAATAAGGGCAAAATCAAAGCAAACAGGAGTTTCATGGGATCAGTTATCTGGAAACCTATTATCCAGAAAGCTCAGAATTATGGGATAGCCATATGATTTTCTTTTATTCTATAATAATAAATCAATAAAACTGTCATTGATTCCACCTAAGACAATAGTTAATTCTTAGTGGAGGCAAAACAATCCTACTGGGTTTAATTAATGTTTAATTTTGGTAGACTTTAGGTATCTTAAATATCTTAAATTAAGTAACTTAAATTAAATTTAATTAGACCTACATTTTGGAAAGATCCGGACAACCCCAAGTCCTGAGCATTCTGGATAACAGGCCCCATACCTGTATTCATATTAGAGAATGATATGTAGAAAATGCAGTATAGACAAGAGTATGGAACTAGTACCATTCTCTTCCAGCACTGACTTTGCTCCTCTTTGCACTCAGCAGCCTTAAAAATAAACATTCACTGCTTCCCCAGAGGCTTGTGGGCACTACATGAACTTGTGTATGTATATATGAACAGCGGTGAGAAGATAAAAAGATTATTAAATATGAAGCAAGGGGTGTTGAACTTTACTGTACAATAATATTTGCCGTGAGGTGATGGAAGCTTTATAGCTGAAAGTCAGGCAGGAGCTGCACAGATTATTTTTATGTGATCCAGAACTTCAAGAGTAGCCAACTAACAACAGTCAAGCATTTGGAAGAAAAATGAGGGAACAAAAATTCCCCTAACACCTCCGTCATTCTTTTCACACCCACTTGGGGAGGATGAGTAAAGGACACTACTTAGGGATGCAGCTGTAGTTTTTCTGCATAGAAATCTTTTAAAACAGAGGCTCATTTACAAACACTGGGCAAATGACAGCAATCCATGACAGCAATGAGGATTCATCAGTCTACTGACAGCAACGCTGATGCAGATGAGGTTTGATACATGGAGAAAAACTTGACAAAGTATCAGTACATTTGGAACAACTGAGCACACAGAAGTGATTACATGACTGCATTTCTGAAAGGTGCTGCCTCTTGAAGGAACAACTATAAGCATCTCAAACAGCCAAAGGGCTTTGGAATTCTAGTTTGACAACAGGGGGAGTCTACAGGTTTAACATTCCTAACTGAAATACTCTCAGAAAGAACATGCCTACCCTGCCCCAGCAGCTGTGTACACACTTGGCATATGCACACTTCAGTGCACTGCACTCCAAGTCATCACGGTATAAAATATATGTACCAATTTTAATGTTTGCTGCTACTAAAAAACACAAGCTCCTAATTTGTGGAAATAATATATATACAGGATTCTAGGGTACATAATCTCCTTTTTCCAGATATAAATCTTATAACATGTAATATACTAACAACAATGGAAAGCATAACCCATGATTACTGACCAAAAAAATTAATAAAACAAGAGAGCATTTTCAGCAATAACTGCAAGGGCAAGGTGATCCATGCAAGTCAAGGGTGCTTAGATCTCCACTACAAGCCTTTGCCATAACTATTAGTCTGAAACAGAACACAACCAATAGCTTTTTATAAAGCATCTATCTAAACTGCCAAGAAATTAATTTTAAAGGGGTAGTTTAACTTAGCTAACTGTTAGTATGCTACAGAATGGCCTATTCCAGCAACTTATCAATTGTCTTCAGTTTGTTTGTTTTTTTTTTACAGTTTTTTTCGTAATTGACCTTTTCTGCCTCTCGAGCTTAAGATGGGGGTCACTGACTCAGACTGGCAAAAAATGATTGCTCTGTGAGGCTACAGTTTTATTCTTTAGTTTTATTACTTCTCTTTCTGTCCAGGCCCATACCTATTCATCTTCAAGTCTCACATTTAAGACTAACGTCCCATGGAGGAACTGAGTTGCCCGTCATAGATCTCTGCTACCATGGGTGACTAATCGCTGCAAAATGGCTTTCCAATGGCAACAAAGGGAATCGCCGGAGGAAAGTCCTATGCATCGCTTTGCCTATGCCCGACTTCGGAAAACCAAAGCGGTTAGTCAGCCTTTTTCACCAGTGATTACCCACAGTAGCAGAGATATATTGCAGGGCAACTAAATAGCTCCATGGGACATTAGCCTTAACCACTGCCTGGTTTCTAGGGTAAATTGAACCCTAACAATCATAGATTCCAAAGTGGGGAACTGCTAAACAAAATGCTAAATAACTGAAAAACCACCAAAAATAAAACATTATTACGAAAATGCAGAATGTTTAAGAATATCATGGTCTACATAATTTGTAAACTCATCTGGGCAAGGGCCTCCTTACCTTTTGTACTGATTATTAGTTGTTTTTATAAATTTCTGTATGTACACTCATTTATTGTACAGTGCTGTTTGATATGTTATTAATCAATAGTTATTAATTAATAATTAAATTATAATGTTATTAATAATATTAATAATGGATAATACTACTAAACATTTATTTAAAGGTGAAATATCTCCATAATTACCAGAGAGACCTATGACTGGTATGTTTATTTAAAAAAAATGATACTTTCCCTTATGGAGTCAAAATTGATTTATTAGGGCCCTATCTAATGTTTATTTGTCTCGAAATGGGGTTACAATATCTGCAAAGTACAGCACAGCATTTGGGGTGCACAGTAGAGGCATAATCTCTGAAGGTTTAGAATGATTAAACAGCATTATCATTGCTGTGTTTCCATTGCTCATCATGCTATGCACAGTGCTAGAAAACTGAAAAGGGCAGCTGATCCCCACCAACAAATGTGTGGTTTATCTGAAGGGAGGTGCCTAACATGTTGGTATATATGATCAACTGTCTTTTTTAATCTTAATAAAGCATTATAGAAAGTGGCAACAACTGTTTAAAAAAAACCATAAAACTGACCAAGACTGTAATAAAATGATTCGAAAAACCAGGCAAGCGAAAAGAGAGAAATCAGGCTTAGATCAGGCAATCCTTATTGCACTGAATCCTTCATTACCCATTACACAAAACCAATCCTTGCCGAGAGGCCTGTAAACCCCATAATCCTCTTCTATTTTACTGGTTAATCATAGGGGTTAATCTGCACAAACCTAGGCTTTATGATGCTGGATATTCTAGATATATGCAAATAAATGCCAGTATCTCTTAGCAGCAGCGTCAGGGTTGTTTCTGATGTATGCAGCTGATTAATAAGAAAGGATTCACCCCCTAACTTGCAAATATTCACACATTTAAATAAAGTAGGTAGAAAAAAAATAACATCAAGTTGATATGAGGGAGGCAAGTCAGAATAATATATTCATGTAACTAAACATAGCGCATTATCTCCAATGAGAAAGATAGTTCAGGTCCATAGTTTGCTATTGGATAAAATCTAGAGGGGGTCTGCAGCAACTTCCAATCAGAAAGCAGCTTCCCACTGATTTCTAGGGACTTGTGCTGAAAATTTCATGCACATCTCTATGTCAATAAGGCTGGTTGGAAGTGAATTTACATTTAAAGGGAATCTCCATGTAAAAACATTTTCATAATGAAAGAATATTTAATTCAAAGCAACATTGCAGTATACATTAATTATATGTCATTAGTTTTAAAGTTAGACAGTTCGCCTGAGGTCTGTTCATTTGCTGACTCTGCTACCTGTGTCAGAAGTCAGAACCAGTAGTGCCCAGAATGTTAGCAACTGAAAATGCTCTCAATAGCAATTAAATTTGAAATAACCACTGTTTCTATTTTCTGTGCTCCTGGCTCTGACTCCAGAAATAATGTAGAAGTCAGTTGAATAGCAGACCAGGACCTCTGCAACACAGTTTCAAGAGTCAGAACCAGTGAACAGAAAAGGACAAACACTGTTTTCACAGAAATAAATTTCTTAAAATGTTAGTATGAGAATAAGAATGAAAAATGGCTGCAGCATTACAGTCTAAAGCTTACATTGGTCTTAGGGAGTCCCAGTCTTTTTTTTGTGTGTATTGTCACTACCCTGGCTGGTGTTATTTTACTGAATATGCTTGATGCCAATATTATTTATAAGGAAAAAAGAAAAAAAAAAGGCTGGTATTTTATCTGTGTTTGACATCCTTTTACTATAATCTACCCAGAATTATGTGGTATGCCAAATTATTGGCCAAATACATGGAAACAGCTAGCTAGCACTAGGTTACATTAAATAGATATAACATGTATTGGCCACCTTTATATCAATAGTGTTTGCACCACAAAATTAAAAGAAAATACGCTGAAAACAAATGCTATACCCGCAGCCATTAAAATGCATTGTTCTTTCAGATTTTGTACAGAGCTGACACAGGCACAGGCTGCCCCATGTTCACAGGCACGGTAGGCAGAACTGCCCCATGACCCGTCTGATAAGAGGGGCAGGAATCTGTCACTTACAAACATTAAGATCTCATGTGTTTGGCAGACAAAAGCCAGAAGCCTCACAGATACATTTTAGCATGTCACTGCACAAACCCTCCTCACAATCACCTCTTGAGCCTCCAGGGTACATGTACAGTTATATACAAAATCTGACAATACTTCCAGCTGCTGCAACTACCCTGGGGCCACTCATTAATTACCCCTACCACATGCTGTGCTCTGGGGCTAATTCTGAAAATGCATCAGATATACTAATCTGTGTGGCACCAACACAGCACAGATACCAGGTGCCTCAAGCATTAGGAAGCATGTCTTTCCCAAATAAGCACAGTTTTAGCTTATTCTTCATGAAAGAAAAGAGGCATTGATTTTTATGCTAAGCAATACAGCATGAATATTATTGCTGCCCTCCTAAGGGAGCATTTCAGTTGAACTCGGCAGGTGCATTACTCACCCCAAATGCTGCACTTGCCTTTTCTCCTTTGTTTTTGTGTCTTCACTACCTCATACAATGTAAGCTCTTCAGCACAAGGAACTTCATTCAGTTATATGATCATCTATTTTGCTGTATTCATTAAATCCTTTCATCAGAGAGAGAGAGATAGCAATTGCTTTGTCAGGAGTTACTGCATAAAAAGGCAGAATTTGCACCACTCTAGTTTCTTAAATCTATAAAGAATACAAATTTGATTCAGGTCAGTCACAATGGGCTGGGCCATACACGCACCAATATAATCCGATGAAACTACATTTCAAACTTTCAGAGCGTGTATGGGTTCTGAATTATTGTCCTAATGATAAGATCTGTGTGTGTTTTGTGCATCTGACAATATCCTTGGGTGACCTACAATGCATTTCTGGGATATCACTTTCATACAACAGTTGTCTGCCAATTATTTTATGTTCAGAACATCCTCCGATTTGTTACTTTTAGTACTTTAGTCTACAATTTAAGTGTGAATGTTAGTTTTAGATTGTTGCATTTAAAGGTACGATCAATATGCAAAAATTAATTGGAAGAACGTGTATGGGCAGCTTTATAGGCTGGAGTAGAAAAGCTTCCCTCAGCCCAGTGTGACTGACAGATGCAGCTCTAAACACAAACTTAATTTCATCAGTAACATGCCTGACAATAGAGGGCATGTGCTCAACTAAATGTATACAACCTGTATTGTTTTCTACATGTACAACAGGCCTTCTGTCCCTTCTGGTCATCCTTGCCCTTTATTTTAAAGATCATGTTTTCGTTGGCCAAAGTCCATGTTTAACACTGACACACATATCCTTCGTGCAAGGTGTGACGTTAGCAGGCAGCAGCACACTAAGCAGCGCGTGTCAGTACAGCTGGGAGTGCTCCCCACACATAATACATTCCTGGAATAGCTCTCTAGGTCTGGCACAGCCAACAGTCCTGGTTTCTCAGGCAGAGCCAGTGCACTGCTTATTTACCTTCTAACAGGTCAAACTGACTGAATACAAATCAAGGTATGGCCATGATGCTGCTGGCACAGTATATAGGAATTCCTTAGCTTCCACCCTTATCTACACACCTACAAACCTGCTTGATGAACACAAAACTATAAAACGTGCAGTGTATAGCAAAAAATCACAGCAAAGCAGTAGGTCAGCTTTTGCTTTTAATTCTCACATAGCAAAAACACATGCAAGCTGCTCACACATAAGCAAAAACATTTTGCAACTTTAATACTGTAGTACAGATTCAAATTTCAACAATTTATGTATATTTAAAAGACTGGGCAAATTTCCACCTGGGCAGTAACCAATCAGGTATTTGCTTTCACTGCTCAACCTGCAGCTGGATGAAAAAGGCTAATCACTGATTGGTTGCTATAGGTTACTGCCCAATAGACTCCATTATAAACAAATTATTCTAATTAAAAAAAAAAAAAAAAGATTTCCTTTTTCCCTGTAATTATAATACAGTACCATGTAATTTATCCCAGCTAAGATATAATTAATCCTTACTAGAGGAAAAATAATCCTATTGGCTTTATATAATGTTTAAATTACATTTTAGTAGACTTAAGGTATGGAGGTCCAAATTAAAGGTTTTTATCCTGAAAACCCCAGGTCAGAGTATTCTGGACAACGGGTCCAATACCTGTATTTGTTTACTGCTGCCCTCCATTTTTTGGAATGCCAAAGGCTACCAGATCAATTTTGACAACCAAATATCTGGAACATGGTGCCACAAGTGACCAGACCAACAAAATGCTGGTTAATGTAGCAAAACCCCTTGTATGTGCAGCATGATTACTTACATGCCACAATATGCAAGACTTCATGCATTATACCTGGGCGCTGAGCCCTACAAGCCAATTTACAAGCCTTCCACCGATAGTCCTTTACACCACTAAGGGTAAAAAGACCTGGTTAGAAATGCTCTGTTTGGCGCTTTAAAAGCTGTTAGGAATGCCTCAAACAAAAAAACTGTTAACATCATATGTAGGAATCCATCACAAATCACAATACTTTGACCAATATCATCAATGAATGGCCTCACCTCTAAGTGATCTGCGACCCCAACATGAGATCATGAGACCAAATGCAGTCACAGCCTACATAGGGCACGGTAATAGGGTATGGCTCTCTTAAGGAGAATGCCAACATTTTGGTAAATGTGTGGCTTGGTGTGCAAAACATTTGTTTTGCTACAAGTCTCCTAACATACCATTTGGCAGAGTTACTATATTAGTTGCTGCATGAATGGAAGCTAAATGTGTCAGTCACTAGAGCACAACACAACCTGTCTTTATTCAATCAGACCTGTAAACAAAAAAGCTTCACATTTTGCATGGCAGCATGGAATAGGGTGGAGGAAAAATTGTATGAGGACAATGAGGTGCAACTGCCAGTGACAAAAGTCAGTTGAACCAATTTGCATTCTAAAAGACAATTCTGAGTTGAAGATTCCCCCCTTAGGGCACCAAACAGCTATAATGCTACATGTGTGGTGGTCACCTGTGCATAGTACATCAGACAGGATTTGCAGTGTCCTTGTCTCCAAAAGAAGCAAATGAATCCTAATACCCCAGGTTTATCAGATCACTATGATAAATACAATATAATAGCTGCCTTCTCAATATTACTTTTGTGTTGTCTATGCTCTCATTTAGCTAGACATGGCACACCATATGTAATGGAGGCACATGAACCTCTCTGAGCTGTACTGCTAAACAACAAATATGAATATCCGGCCATGCTTTCTAAATGAATTAAACAGTCTACCTTGTTTATGAATACTACAAACCCCCTTCTGAAGCCATATCACTGTTGCACTGTGCACAGCATCTTTTATAATGTAACTCAAAAAGGCAAATCAGGTTTAATGTTTGGGGAAGAAGAAAGCTGACGCACAAAGCGATTTGAGGTCAAGAACGTGAAGAGGTCAAGAAAATCAGTAAAAAGCAGTCACTCACCACACATACAAGATATATATATATATATATATATATATATATGAGATGAGTTATATATATTCTTGTTACATTTAGGTGTGAATTCTCTCCAGAGCTGGAACAGACAGTAGAGGTGTCATGACAGGATTTTAGGAGCTAATGGTGGCATCTAGAATGATTCAGTCACCGCTCTAAAGAGCAAAAAGGGTCATTTAATCTATGGCCAGGGCTGGCAAACTGTCAGCAAAACCACTAGTTCCTTTTTACTCTCTCTTTAGCTGCTATCTATCATGCACCAGGGATAATCTGATTTGGGCTTTATAAACATGCAGAAAATGTATAAATCAACATTATCTACTGCTTATAAAGGACCAGAAGCCAGGCTCCAGCTCAAAATGTCTCCCTGATTTTAACCCAGGTGCCCCCAGAGGGATATCTACACCAACGAGCATTTGCCACTGGAAATCTCATTCTACTTGTCCTACATGTGCAACCCCACAATTCTGGAACCACTGCCTTAGGTGTTTACCATGACAACTGTGAGGAATCCTATGCCCATAACCTGACATTGTTTTTATTATTTTGCAGCCCTTGTTATTTAGTGGCAGTTTGACTTTAAATTTGCAACTGGTCTACACAGGGGCACTGCTGCTTTGAGGCGAGTTGAGAAACTCACCTCAGGCGGCAGTGCACCCCCAAAGTTGCCAGGGGTGGTAAAAAGCCACTCCTGGTAACTTTAAGAGCCCAATCTCCAGTTTTTAAAATGGAAGCTCAGCTCTGCTAGTGCAGAGAGTGAAATTGTGCACTCTACACTAGCGATTTGACCCCCCCCCCCCTCTCCCGACGCTGTAAAGCTAAGTGTCGGGGGGCGAGGAGGGGGGTTTGCTGCCTCAAGGGCCAGAAATGCCCCTGGGTCAACATTTTCTGATTTTTAAATGATATAGCTTTTTGTTTAGCAGCTCTACAGCTTGGGCATTTTAGCAGCTAGCTGGTTGCTAAGGCTCAATATACCCTAGCGACTAGGCAGTGATTTGAATGAGAGACTGGCAGATGAATAGGAGAGAGACTAAATAAAAAGGAACAATAACAATAAAAATGTTGTCTCACAGATAAGTAGGTTTTTGACTGCCACTATCATTTAAAAGCAGGAAAGAGGCAGAAGAGAAAATCAAATACTTAAAGGTGCTAAGAACAGGTATTCTATAACATATTTAAAGAATTTAAAGTTAAATTAAAAGTGAACTACTACTTTTATTCTAAAAGAATTACTACCAAACTGACAAGTTTTTGAGTCATGGGACCCATCAAGGGTCCCAGGTCATTAAAAAGTAATTACTTATACAGCCTTTACTAAGCAGAAATAAACCTCTTAGGCACAAGTCAGTATTATTCTACATGCATGTCTCCTGTCTCTTTGTGGCTTTGTCTAAGGCATTTTGATGGGGTTTTTTTTAGGCCTCCAAATTTCAGGATGGGGCCAAGAAAGGGATGGAAATTTCTTTCACACGTAGCAAGAACGAGACAGTGGTATTCTGCTGCCAGGACATAAA
Organism: Xenopus tropicalis; assembly: GCF_000004195.4. Taxonomy (NCBI): domain Eukaryota; kingdom Metazoa; phylum Chordata; class Amphibia; order Anura; family Pipidae; genus Xenopus; species Xenopus tropicalis. The sequence goes on along the minus strand of NC_030685.2, from coordinate 59,667,206 downwards.
ATAAAAGTATAATAAGGTGTTTTTAGATTAGAACCAGACAAGTAAGACAATAACTGAAGGAGAGAGAGGACCGGCAAGGTGTGTCTAATAACAGATTGGTTATTTTCCTTCAAATTGTCCATATTCCTTTAATTATTTAGCTGACACGGCAAAAAAAGATTTTTTTTAGAAAGCAGGGCGGGGCAAACAAAAGTTTCTTTTGCAATAGACTATTTTTCAGAAACAGACGGTATAACTGGGTTGAAAAGTGGCCACTTGATTTCAACCCACAAAAGCTGTATTACAGCTTGGATTTACCATCTTTCCTAGCTGCAAATTTGGGTCGGGAAAATTTAGTAGAAGTTAGAAAGTAGACAAATGTCTAGCAGCACATCTGATAATTAAGCAGGTTCAATACTGTATTCCATGAGTTTATGTTGCTTTATTTATAGTTTGTGTGAGAATTTCTGCCCTGTATTTGCTGACATTTCTCAATTTAATTATAGTTCCTTGATAAAGAAAATGGATCTGCAATGCAATACAATAAACAGAAATTGTGCATTTAAAGGCAGACCCAGCAGCCATATGCCCAAAGCCCCTATCTCAAAATGTATATGGTAAATCTACAATGAACTTCTGCTACTGAGACCTTACAGCTCCTACAAGCGATAAATCAGCTTTGTGGTATGAGACCACAATCCCACACTGGCTTTGAATGCAAAAATGTATGGTGCTCAATGACAGTCACTTTGTTGCTGTCACTTCAGACATGCTTACATTAAGTTACACGTGATACATACTTTGGCACATATTTCATATACAGTGAAAGCATGTTCCTATAAACAGAATGGACAAACAAGAGCAGAACAGAGACCATTCTTCAAAGAAATATGGCATTTCTAAGGAAAGAAGGAAATGTTGTTTACTATATTATCTACTAAACTGAAGGGTAACTATTACTAATAATTTTACACAGAGCTTCTGTACCAGCCTAGATCCATACAGACCATGATGAAGGATGCCCATTAACTACCTACAACATTCCAAAGTTTACAAAGCATACCTTGTGCCACCTATACCAGAAAGCAAGAATAAGAAGAATGAATTTTGGATTCAAGGCATTTCTAGACAGAAATGTTTTTCAGTCAAACTCCTATGGAAGGTATTGTCTAATTCTGTGCATTTGTATTCCAACCAAGAATAGGTAACGCCTTGTATCCATCACTAATTAAGCTGAAGTCTTATTGCACAGATATTTTACACAGATGGCTATAAACTTCAGAAAAATGCAGGCAGCACTATGAATACTACAAAATTTATTATTAAAGAAAAATCATATATATAATCTGGCAAATGCAACCCAGCTATCCATGATTCTGCCACCCTGCCTGTCTCCTCCACTCTTTCCATTCCCCTGCCTTGGGCCTGTGCAACCCCCCATATGGCCTCATTAGTACCCTGCTCTGTTTTAGACCCCTTTAAAAAAAAAAAAAGAAGAAAAAAACTCCCAGACAGCCCATCAGTCTCTCGCCCTCCCCTCTGTGCTCACCAAGCTCCCTCTCTAACAAACTTAGTATGGTTGCTGGGAGAAAAAGCTCAACAAATAATTTCAGAAATGTCAGCACTGAGTAATTCTAACAGGGTCTCTTTTTGTGCCACATATTGCATCATAAATTCCTGCATCCCCCCAGGCACCATAACTCTGCCTTCTGCTGTTAACTGCTCCCCTGCTAAAGGCTAATACACGGCAGTGCGAGCAGTTTTTACATATGGCAACCATATCAGGCACCCAGTGGGTTAAGTGGCCACACGTGGTTTTGTCCGTGGCAGTTTTTTCTTTTTATCATAGCATGTAATTGGAGGGGAAGTACAGATGTGAGCAAGTCACAGAGAGTCAGTCTTTTGAGTGAGACTTGTGCAAGCTACTGCCCTACACAGTACAACACAGCACACAGAATAACTGGAGGCTGGCACTGCCAGGGCTGGACCAGGGCTCTGTTTAGAACAACTGTATGGTCAAGGAGTATCTGTCATGTTTATGTTTCTGTAGAAAGGAAATACCAATGCTGACCGTGTCCAAGCAGCTGTTACATTGAGATGACAGAAGGCATGCAGGCATACGTGCATTTACTCCTGTCTGTGAACATCATGTTTGCAACTTGCAAGTGATCTTTCTGTAATTTTTTAATAATTTCATTTTTTGCTCTGGAGCACAAGTTAGAATAAAGGAAATGTGGCAGTAGCACCAGCACCCCATAGACCTACTGCTTGTTGTTTTCAAACTGGCGCTTGATAACTGGGCCTGGACACACACAGACTTTCTAAATGCCCTAGCTTCGCTTGTACAAAACAGTGTGGCCCACAAGGTGTTGGGCTCACTCTTATTACCTGCCTTTAAATTCAAATTTGTAATTAATGTATATTGCAAAGTTGATTAAAATTATGTTTTCTTTTATTAGGCAAATAATTATATTTTGGGTTGACTAATAGGAATGTTTTCCCTTCAATAAGAATTAAATTATATCATAGCTGGGATCAAGTACAAGGTATTGTTTTATTATTACAGAGAAAAGGGAAATCATTTTTTAAAATTAGAATTATTTTCTTATAATGGAGTCTATTGGAGATGGCCTTCCTGTAATTCAGAACTTTCTGAATAATGGGTCTCAGGATAATGGATTCCATACCTGTATTATTATGGTTTGGAGAGAGGTCTCCTGTAGCAGTAGCACAGCACAAGCACCAAAGTCACATGGAGACATACTATATTTTTTTTTTTTTACACTGGATGCAGGTATTGACAGCCAACAGACTAGCTATAGCTAATAATATATTCCAACATATGGCTAATGTGCGTTAAAACTTCAGGAACCTCAGCAAGTGAATAAGCACTAAGTTAGGGGTCCCTAAAGCAAACTTTAACTAGACAACAGTTACCCAAAAACATAACTGATCTAAAACCATACTTTGGGTCAGAGAAATGTGTTTTGGGGCTTAGTCTAAGTTCCATTTCCATATGTTACATGGAAACCCATAAGGCTACATGTAACATGGAAACCCATAAGGCTACATGTAACATGGAAACCCATAAGGCTACATGTAACATGGAAAAATAGATCTAGTGTGCTGGCCTGTAGCTACTTCTGTGACAGGACGGTAGATTCTAAAATTTAAATTTCCAAAAGAAACCAGGTAATGGAGCCCAAGGGCATGTACCAGTCCTTAGAAAATTCAATAAAACCAATGTAAAAGAAACCAGAGCCTATTTTACTGCAATAAAACCCATTCATTAAATCTCTATCTGAAATTTGCATTTTGTGTGAAAACCAGAACTGAGTAACTCCATGGAAAAATGATGCATAAAAAGGAGCTTTTTAAACAAACTGGAATTTGTTTGCAAATTGCAATGCAAATTTTCTGGCATAATCTCCTGCCTAGCAGACAACACATATGGGGCTGCTTCCAGCCAATAAATACAGGGCCATATGCACAAATGTCAAGCCAAAGAAATGCTGGTGCAGCCACAACTCCATATAATAATGCCAACCAACCATTCCTCTCATGACTGTAGCATTTCTTTTCCATGTATGGACCAATCAACTTACTGCTAACTCCAGTTCCTACAGCCAAAAATACATACCATGTAACATAACATGTAAGTTAACATTCTCTTGATGAATCTGACTATAATTTCCCAGTGACAGAAATGCACCCGCACACTAGAGTGCAAGCAAACATTGGATATTTTGTATAATGCTCTCCAATAAGTCAGCGCTGACACTGGCCAGTATCAAAGAGGAGAAGAATCCTTGGTGGCTCAGAGTGTCGTATGTGGAGCATCTGTCAGACATGCATGCCATATTATCAGTATCCTCAGTATAAACAGCAGGTCAGGTTTCACAGACTGTGAGGGCAGGGGAAGGACAGTTGTCCTGTTTTACTACAGAACACAAAGAGGCTTGAACATTTCAAATGGATGTTAAATAGTGAAAGAGATCCTAAGCCTGTTCAGTTCAGTGCTGCAAGTGACCTTAATTCCAGTGCCCCAACCAGCAGCACATCTGTATACAAGAATGGTGCTAACACCCGCCCAATCTGGACTTCATCCCCAACGCCCCCAGGATCAGCCCCATCTCCCAGCAAATACAAATTCAAACCAGAGCACAACAGAGGTCAAAGTGGCTAACCGGCTCCAAATATTAATCAGTGAAGCAGAGGTCTTTTAACCTCTTGAGTACTGGGGAAGGAAAGCTCAGTGTATAATATCTGCTATCTTCAACTCTGTGTCAAATACATGCTGTCTTCCAGTGAGCGCAGGATGGTGCTGCATTATACAGTACATATTTCATATGTTGTAGAATTTGCTGAAGACAGACATTTGGGGTCTGGCCTTGACAGCATATAAATTAAATCAGAGAAAGCTGAAATATAAAGCAAGATATTAAATGCATCTGTCCATTTAACAGAAGCAGGAACAATACTTGCTTTTACTCTTTTTTTCCAAACCAAAACCTCTATAAGCGCTCAAATGTTATTTTAATAAACATTGAATGTTAAAAAGGGGACGTAAAAAGTTGTGCAAAATAAATGGCATAGTTACAAAGCTTTGTTAAGTCCTTACACTTGGATTAAAGCCATGCATTCGTTTAAAACTTCTTTCTAAATATGCCCAAAGTCTGTGGGTTAGGTGCAGAAGGGGAAGTCAATTTTCAAATATGTCACTACTCTTAGATTTTATTTTGAGAAATGCCAGAGAATCAAAAAGAACAACTTTAAGTAAACACAAGTGCATCTAAAATCAGTTCTATTAAGATTCAGCCTGCAGCTGCTACTAATATAACAAAGGACATATTGTTATATGGTGTATGTAGTGAACATACACAGAAGCGTGTCACTGCACGCAAATAGCTAGTGAGCAGCTCTCCAGTCATGTTATATGACATTGCAGTGACAAGTCTATGGAAGGGCATGCACTCAACCCACCCTGAACAAACACCTAAAAACTTTAAAGCAGGAATTGCAGCCTTTGGCTCACCATCTGTCGCACAACAACTTCCACAAAAGCCACAAAAGTTCCTCCTTTGTGTAGGAAGAACATAACACACTTAAAGGGGCGGATCACCTTTAAGCTAACTTTTCGTATGTCATAGAATGACCTATTCTGAGCAACTTTTCAATTGGTCTTCATTATTTATTTGTTATAGTTTTTTTTAATTATTTGCCTTTTTCTTCCAACTTTTTGCATTTTTTTTTAAACCCCGGCAGCCAAGAACTATTGCTCTGTGATCTGCGAGGCTTCAATTTTACTGTTATTGTGACTTTTTGTAAATTTCATTTCTATTCAGGCCCTCTTCTATTTATATACCAGTCTTTTATCTAAACCACTTCCCTGTTGCTAAGGTAACTTGGACCCTAGCAACCAAATAACTCCAAACTGGAGAGCTCCTGAACTGAAAATAAAATTACTAAAAAAAACTACAAATAAAAAATGAAGACCAAATGCAAATTGTCTCAGAATATCATTCTCTACATCATACTAAAAGTTAACTCAATGGTGAACAACCCCTTTAATTTGCATGTGTGTACATTAATGTTTCCACATTTGAGATTCTATGTTACCCAGAAGGCTACAGGAAGCTATTTTCTTCTGCGCACTTTACTTCTGTTTGATTTTTTATATCCCAAGGCAGAGGGGGCCATTATGAAATGCTCAATCACTGTCTTAACTTGTATGTGTGTGAGTGTGCACGTGTACGTGTGTCATCAAGAAACCAGTATTTGAGATTTAGTGCTGCTTTCATTCCTGAGAGGGACTATAAAAACAGCCTTCAGCTTGATAGCAATATCTCATGGGCAGGGCACATTGGCAATTGATTTATATTTGTTGTATAGCTTATTCCTTTTGTGTCGTTTAAAGAGAATTACAGTGAGTGCACAGTGTGTGCACAATGGGGTGAAAGAGAGGAATACAGGAGAAAGAAGTTGTGCCCCAAAGGGGGTGAGACAGGAACAGGCTGAAGTCACATGCAGACAGGAAGAGGGTGCAGAAATGTAAGAACAGAAGGGGATAAAAGTAATAGAATAGCACCCACAGTGAGGAAACAGGACGGAGTGCATACAGGGGCAAAAGGGAAGAACACTATTGAAAAGGTATCTATAGATTGGTGTGTACAGAGGGACAGAAGGCTGAATTGCAGAGCTTTATAGAGGAACCCATGGGATATGGAGCAAAACACACAAAGGTGTTAATAACAGAAAAGCCACACGTGTGACTGCTGAGCATTTTAGCAGCTGCACCAATTGGCATGGGCATAACTGCAGCACAATCGCCTCACAGGTAATGCTGGAAACATTAAACTGTGACTATTTGCAGAGCTTTCCAGTGATCAATGGGAAGTAACCAGTGTCACACAGGCAAGATGCTCACCCATTGCTCATGTGGCATGCAGTTTGAATGATTTTGGGAGGGAGAGCATTTTGCTTGAAGGTGAGGGAAGGAGTGACAGTGAGCTACAAGACACGTGGGAGAAGAGTTATTACAGGCTCCTTCCTGCACTGCACATAATAGGCTTATGCTGTGTCCCGATACCATTCCATAAGAACACAACTTTAAAAAAAAAAAAAAAAAAAAAAGGGCAAATCAATGTACATTTTAACCACTATAAAATAACAGAAGCACCTTAATTATCAGTTTGTTTTCCTGACTGAATAAAATTCTAATTCCTGTTTAGAACATCATTAGTTTTATTCTGTCCCCTTTTACCAAGAATGTGTGGAAGGAGCTCCAGGACCAAGCAAATGTTTGCTCAGCGCACAAAGGCCTGCACAAGCTGCCTGCATCTCTCAGACTTCCATGATAATATCAACAATCACATGTGGTTTGGATTTCATCTTCCTGCCAGAGGAGATCAGGGGAACACGAACAATGCATTCCTGCTCCATCACTAGCTACCAGAAAAAAAGGCAAACCATAATAAAACAAACTGACCCTCATGTACCTGGGGCCTTTGTTAGCTGAACATGTAAGGAGTCTCAATGCCCACCCACAAGCTCGCCACTGGCTGCATATGCCCTCATTTACTATTTTTCTACTCTGCCAGGCAAATGACCAGTATAAAACTAACATCTCTGAGTCTGAGAACATTGAAAAGCAGCAAGTTCATACATATGAGAATAGATTCCACAAGGTATACAAGTTCCCCTTCTCCTGGATTACCCAGCAGGTTACCGGTCTAACTCATGTAATAACAGTTGACCAATTTCCTGGCAAATGGAAGCAATGCCTTTACATTGTGTGATCCAGCCAGAGGTATGCCCTGTATCACAGATAAATATGAGGCTATTTGTCATTAATCAGTAGGAGAAAGCAAATGACCAGCCTGCCCACAGGCTACAATGTTTATGTCCCTATGTATTTCTCTTGTGTACAATCATCAGGTACTGGTGCAATCAAGTAAGCTAGCTAGCTAAATCAGGCTGCGGTACAATGAAACCTTGACATAGGCAAATTGGGGTAGCCTGTCGGCTTGTAATGAGGGCTGAGGTTTCTTAGGTGACAGCCTAATATCACAAAAAAGACATGCAAAAGAGACAACCTAGACTGTTAAAGGAACAGTAACACTAAAAAATGAAAGAGCTTTAAAGTAATAAAAATATAATGCACTGTTGCCCTGCACTGGTAAAACTGGTGTGTTTGCTACAGTAACCCTACTATAATTTATATAATAAGCTGCTGTGTAGCCACGGGGGCAGCCATTCAAGCTGGAAAAAGGAGAAAAGGCACAGGTTACATAGCAGATAACAGATAAGTTCTGTAGAATAAAATAGTGTTTTATCTGTTATCTGCTATGTGCCTGTGCCTTTTCTCCTTTTAATGGCTGCCTCCATGGCTACATAGCAGTTTATTTATATAAATTATAGTAGACTTTCTGAAGTAAACATACAACTTTTACCAGTGCAGGGCAGCAGCACATTATATTTTAGTTACTTTTATACACTTTAATTTTTTGGTGTTACTGTTCCTTTAAAAACTGCCTTAGGGTAGTTGTCGCCTTGCACTGCTCTTAGCTATCTGGCTAAATGGGGTAATTACAGCAATTAGCTCACCTTTGTACCTTCTGGAGCCACAGCACATGGCCAGGATGCAAAAGCCTAAACAGAATTTGAAATTCTAAACAGCTGTAAGTTGTTGTTTACAGCTTCTTTGGTTCAGCAATAACAGGCATTTGGGTTTTTTACTTTTACACAATACATTAAGGTGACCATGACATGTAAATAATACAGAAATCATCCAAAACACAGCATAGGCATTCAGAGGCTGACTCCAGCCCTCTATAGAGTGCAACAGCTTCACTTCTGGTTATTAGTAATTGCTCAAAAGATCACAGGTTGTTCAGAAGGGCCCTGTAGATTTCAAATAGGGGAATCTGAAATCTCTCTAGACCAGTGATCCCCAACCAGTGGCTCAGGGGCAACATGTTGCTCACCAACCCCTTGGGTGTTGCTCTCTGTGCCCCCAAACCAGGTAGTTATTTTTGAATTCCTGACTTGGTGACAAGTTAAGTTGAATAAAAACAAGATTTAGTACCAAATAAAGCCTCCTGTAAGCTGATAGTGTGCATAGAGACTACCTAATAGCCAATCGTAGCCCTTATTTGGCACCTCCATGAACTTTTATGGTGCTTGTGTTGCTTTCCAAGTCTTATTACGTTTGACTGTGGCTCACAAATAAGAAAGGTTGGGGACCCCTGCTCTAGACAAACCCCAACTTGGGCTCTATACACAGAATCTAGGACTGAACCAGTAAAACTGGAACTGGGAAATGGATTCTTTAAAGCTGTTATGTGTGAAATTATTTGTATGTTAATGTGTCAAATGTAACAATTTGGCCTACATTCCATTCCCTATGATGCCACTATGAGAAGTGGGAGGCTATTTTTTAAGATCAGTTTGCATTCTCTGCTTATCAGTTGGGAGGTTGCATGGGGTTCAGAGAAGAAACATTTACTTTCCCTTGCTAACCAGCAAAGTGATTACCAGGAATTCCACAATCATCCAACATTCCATGTATTAATCCAGCCCCAGCAATGCTATGGTAATCAGACTCAAAAGCCTTTCAGGCCTGGCACATTTCTCCTAGGAGGTGTAGTCACTTTTTTCCAATTCCTGAAATGTTTTTTTTACGTCACCCATGCAGCTGAACCCTATTTCCAGCATTTCTCTATTGCAGTCAACTATGAAACAATAAATGCACAAATGCTCTTAATTATGGCCCATGCTTCCTAAACCATATGGCTCAACTCTAAATAGCATTTTAAAACCTCACTAAAACAAAGGCTTAATTTTGAGACGTTTATGGTTATTACAGAATCTTCAATTCTGAAAAAGAATGCTTAACTTATCTGTCCCAAGAGAGAGAGACAAAAGAAATGAAAGAAGAGCAAAGAAGGGAAAAAAGACGCCTCTACTAGTATATTACTACCCGCATATAGGCCAATTCATTTTTTTTTTTTTTTTTAAAAATCCTTTTGGCTTCTGTGGCTGTAAAGCCCAACAATAGCACACAGAAGTTAAATGAGTGTGGCATGTATCATCAGGTACATCCTTGCAGCTTGCATACATATGTGTTACAAAGTAGCAAGAGTGACCCATTGACCCAAATTACAACAAAACCACAATCCTTTTACCCTGAGGGTTTAAGGGGAATGGAAGCACATACAGCATTCAGTTTACCCACTATGTGTTACAAAATTCCACAGAAAGGATTGCAAATTATCTACGCTTGGAGCAAATTATATAACATTTAGGCAATCGGATTATTCTCGAACCAGACAAGAAGTTCTTATTTTAGTAACAAAAGGCTTCTGAGATGTAGTCAGCACACTGACTAAACCTTTACAAGACCTAAAGCAGGTATTTATGCCACACTTCTTCCCAAAATGCATGAATTTTAGTTCTGGGGCCCCCTACGCTACACACATACTAGGACCACAGACCCAGCTGGCTGGCTGCAAGCTTCCTTAGGAGAAACTAACGGAGAAAGGATGTCTGGGAGTACATTTCTACAGAGTACAGATGCTGTGTTTGCTATTCTGCCCACCATTGTAATGAGCTTAATATACAATGATATATTCAAGCCATTTAGGAGCAAAGGCCACTGTTGCTTTAACTAGCACCAGTTTAGACAATCTAGATATGCTGTCTTTATAAAGGGTCTGGAATCCATAAATGTGCCTATAACCTAATTCATGTTCATACCATAATACTAGGCCCTTTTCAGTTCAGCACCAAGCAAGATATAGGTCTGCAAATATTATATAACTGGGCATATTTGGACCCAGTGACATAGTACCAAAACCAAAATGTCATGTTGTTGCAAGTACAGCAGGGAATATACATGCTAAATTCTATTACTGAATATTATACAGTGTTACATAGATATATCATTACTGCTCACTGATATAATCACCAATTATGCACATTTTTAAGCTATGGTTCAGGACCAAAAAATGGGCCCCCATGCTGTTTATTATGGGTCAAATTCCATCCTACAATAGAAGACAGTTACTAAGCAAGCCAAATAACTTTATGTAAACCAATTTCTGGGTCACAAAGCTGATTGCAAACTTACGTCGGGCCCCATGAGAGAGAGGTTAAGAAACACTGCTATACTGGAAAATATTACACCAACATCAAAGAATGTTCTATTAAAATGAATATAACCATTTTCTGACAACTTCTTAAAGGAGAAGGAAACCCAATATCAGTAAAAACACACACCTTCATTCCTTCTCCTATGTATACCTTGCTGGGTGCAAATACAGTACGTAAAACAAATTAGTATCCATTCCCAGTGAATTCCCTTCCTTTCAACTAATTTTGGAGAGAGAAAAAATTATCAACTGTAACTCGCCAGCTACATGCCAAATGGTGTAAAACTCAAGGTCAGCCTTGGGTGTTGGTGGGAGTTTATACCACCTGGCAAGTCAGCTTTTAAAAACCCTCCCTGTTGCTCTACACCAGTGATTCCCAACCAGTAGCTTACGAGCAACATGTTGCTCCTCAACCCCTTGAATGTTGCTGCAAGTGCCCCCAAAGCAGGTAGTTATTATTGAATTCCTGACTTGGTGGCAAGTTTTGGTTGAATAAAAACAAGATTTTCTATCAAATAAAGCCTCCTGTAAGCTGATAGTGTGCGTAGAGGCTGCCTAATAGCCAATCAAAGCCCTATTTGGCACTTCCATGAACCTTTATAATGCTTGCGTTGGTCTCCAAGTCTTTTTACATTTGACTTTAGCTCATGGATGAAAAAGGTTGGGGACATGTGCTCTAGACAATGCTGTAAATTTAAAATATCACAAGCTGCAAGTGACAGATAACTTAGCTTATATTACTGCCCATGTAATGTTAGGTGTTCTGTGATTGTCTATGAGGTTGAGTGGGCACAGTGGAACATTGCTGTATTCCAGGTTATACACACCTGGGTAATGTGTGAGTACAGAGTGTTTAGAAACTCCACAGCCAAACTGGCTAGGAAATACATACCACTTGGAAGTAAGAAAGAGCTGAAACAATGTCACCTGAGAATTTCAAGGGGAACTCAACCCAAAACAGAAAGAAAATGCAACTCTAAGCAACTTTGGGAGATACAATAACGACACATATTCAATGGTTATTACATTAGTTTTCTGAAACCAAGAAAGTAAGAAACTGAAAGCAGTCTGTCTCTTTCTACACTGCTGATTCTAACTATTGAAGCAATGTAGCAGAAATCAGTAAATAACAGGAGAAACAAGTTGTGCTACTTGGTTTCAGGAATTAGAACAGAACAGATATGGTTAAACAATTATAAAGCTTTCAAGTGCAATTATATTTACAAATAATGTTAAAACAATTGAAAATCTATACTGAATGTGTATTCAAAGGTTGCTTAGAATTATGGCTTCTCTGAGTGGGGATTTTCCTCTAAGTGAAAATAGTATGCTACTGGACAATACCAAATGCACTGAAATGGCCATGTGTTGACAACTTGAGGAGAAAGACAATACAGCTAAAAGAAGATCCATACACATCAGTTCCATTGGCAAACAAATGGTCAAAGAAAAAAAAAAAAAAAAAAGCACCTTTGTAGGGAGATCCATTAACACTCTCTGTGCTGGACTGAATATTATCTGTTACTGGTCTTTTCAAGCTGCTAAAGTATCCTCTAGATCTGGAATGAGCAGCCCTGGGTGACTGCCCCCCAGGGTAAGCAAATGAAGCTGGGGAGCCATCCTTCCTGGAGAAGATCCCACTGAAGAACCTGAGCAGTTTCCTCTCCTGACCTTTCCTGTCCAACTCCAGCTGCTCAGAAAGCTTGTGGAGGTCACTGTTATCCAGGGTCCTGTTCTTACTCTTGCTCCTCTCCCATCTCTCGAGGTCTGTGAGGGGGTCACTTTTATTCAACACTTCCCCCACATCGAGGGTATTCCTCTTTTCAGCTGCGTTGGGGTCAGTGGCAGAAACGTGCATTTGCTCCCTGACATCTGCCCTATGGTGAGTGAGGCAGCTGGAGCTGCTGTGGTGCTTCTCTCTGGTCAGGCTCCTAATCCTCAGCAACTCTCCATTCCAGTGGCGGAAGCTGAAGCTTCTCCTTAGAAGACTGGGGTGTCTCTTCTCAGAAAGCCCCTCTGGCCCAGCTTTGCCCCAGTCCTCAGATATGACTGATTTTAAAGGTGTCCTGGGAGCAATACTCTTGTCTGGGGACTTAGTGTTATTGTAATCCAAGGGATTTTGGCATGGCTCTTCCTTAGGAACCTCTTGAGGGCTCCTAACACCATGGCTGACCCCAGGACCCCTTTCAGTTGCAGGGCCACTTCCTGGGCTCTCCACCACAGGGGAGACTCTATCCTTAGCACAGCTATCCCAGGGCTCTCTAGAGCCAGGTGACAGGTCCCCAGGTGAACCCCCAATCTTACCCAGCTTCCTTTCAGAGGTTGCCCTGCTCACCCTCAGCCTGCCCAGTTCCAGCTGCCCAGTACTGCGGGTCCTGAAGTTCCTGGGGCCAGTATGTATGGAGAAGGTATCCTGCTCCTCTCCCTCCTCCTCTGGACACCTCTCCAGCCGACTCTCCGCCAGCAGCTCCTTCTTCACCAGTGTAAGGGAGATGCGGTACACGGTCTTTCTCTGGGGGGTTCCTCGTTCCATTGGAGGCGGAGCGGGGTCCAGCAGGTACATGGTTGAAAAAATGGAAAGCGCCCCCCACGGTGGGGGCAAGAGGACGGGGAAAGGTGAATAAGTGTCTCAGCCCCTCTCCCCGGCTCTCCCCTCCCTCCGCTGCCGGGAGCACCCCACGACAAGAGCCGGGGAGAGATTCGCCGACAGAGGCATGGAGAGAGCGGGACAGCAGCGAGCAGAGCCCGCAGGAAACTGACACGGAGAGAGGCACAGAGAGCCGGAGTCTGAAGGGGATGGGAGGGGGTGAGGGGGAAAGAGGAGGAGCCTGGGAGGGAGAAAGAGAAAATTCACATGCAGTAATGGAGGCACACTGAGAGCAAAGAATGCAGGCTAGGGCAATCCGATTGCAAGCTTTTGGTGCTATAATGTAAAGCAGGCTAGGCTTGTTAATAATATATATATATATATATATATGTATGTATATATATATATATATATATCATATAACACACAGTGCTGCTGCACAGAGAGGAGATAAGAAATGCAACACAAAAGCCATTAAACAATATAAAGCCTATGGCTCTCTGACTGCTGTGGAATAAACCCTATAATTCCTGTCAGGGGCTTATGGATTTGTAGTTCCTCTACACCACCCTGAGGTCCCCTTCAGCCCAGTAAACACAAATGAAATCAGAGCTTAGTTGTCCTGAAGTATCACAGCTTGCCTTGGGTTATGTGCCCTTGCCCAGACCTGGGGGCAACAGCAATACAAGGGCTCCCCTAGCTAGAGCTTGAGGCAAATCCTGGGGAAAACACAACATTCCTTGATTCTGACCCAAATTCTGTATTGAGTGGAAGACAGAGTGAGAAGAGGAGTATTTACCTTAAGGAACTGGCAACAAAACAGCTCTGGCTTGGCACTGAGCACACTATCCACATAGCAGGTATCTGCATAGACTGGCAGCAAGGTACCCAGCATTCTCCTTCCCTCCCAAACTCATGTTATGCTCTCCGAACCACTGCCAAAGAGACACCAACTGCTTCACATTGTAATTTCCTGGCATCATGGGCATTTGTCTAACAGCAGCACTTTAATCTTCATGGATTTCAGCTCAGTGCAATATGTCTGCTTTACAAAACAAGGCTACTGTGTGTGAGTGCATGTAATGTGTGGGCATGGCAGCCTTTCACAGAGCCTGGCATCTCAGCAGGGAACACTGGATATAATTCCTGCACTGCAGGGAAAGCAATAAATGCAAAACAGACATATTGAGGCAAAAGAAAACCGGATTGTGCAAGGCTGCTAGTTATTGTTATTAACAAGTATCAGTAAGAGAAGCAAATCAAAAAGGTCACATACTATAAAATATTATTAAGCACAGCACAAGGACTTGTTTACAAGACAAATACATTGTGGCACCAGTGCAGTAACCGTAGCAACCAATCATAATTTACTTTCATTATGATAATGCTACTATCACATGGGGAGCTAACTGAATGCCAAGTTTATAGGATTCTGGGGGATCATAGGGGACACCCTAAACAGCATTTGGACCCACATTCAGGTCCTGGCCCATGGGTTAAGATTGGCATTAAAATCAGAATAATATTTCCATTTTTTTATCCTTTCTATTTATAGCACTGACACATTTAGGCAGTGCTTTATAGAGACTGTTCCTTATTCACATATGGAATCACTTGGCTCAAACACTTTGGAACACTCAAAGCTGAATCTCAAATATGTATAAAAAGAAGCCTGTATGAGCTGTATCAGTGTGTGTTTGTGTGTGTACTTTACCAAGTGTGTGCATGCAAGGCACAGAGCAGTGTGTATGTCGCAGCAGGCCTAAGCCCTGAGCAGAGCTGCAGGAGTTAAATAATGAGTTAAGCTCTATACGCTATGAGCTGCCATTATAAATTAGCTGCCAATGTACCCATTACAGCAGGTCTGCAAGGACTGAATTTACAAACTGCACCTGAGCCCGGCCTTTCCCCATCCACTGCATTTCTAAACAGCACCTCATGGGAACAGCTTTCTCCCAGTTCTCCCTCCATAGAGACAACATCAATCCAATAAACATGTTGTCATGGAGAAGCAGTTTTTTTTGTTTTTTTTTTTTTTGAGACCCTTCCCACTATCTAATTTAAGTCAGCTTTCACCCCCCACCCCAGAAAAAAATAACACACAGGTCACTAATTAAAAAAAAAAAAAAAAAAAACAATCCAAGATGATACTATATTATAAATCCAACTCACCATAATTTTAGCCACACAGTTAACTGCTCCATAGAGGACAAAAAAAGCAAAGAGACTACATTTAGACAGATTTAAGTGAAAAAAACTAATCTTTATGGCTTCACAGGTACACAGTGTCACCTATGTCTTTATAATACAGTTATGGGATCTCTTATCTGGAAATTAGTTATCCAAAACACTCTGAATTATGGAAAGGCCATCTAGCATAGAGACCTTTATTAGCAAATAATAATATTTAAACATTATTTCCAGTAATAATAAAAACAGTACTATGTATTTGATCCTGAGGTGCATGAATCCACTCTGCAGAAATACCCCAGGCCGGTGCAGTTTTAGCCAACAGGAGCTCTGGCCTGGGGTATTTCTGCAGAGTAAGAACTGAACTTGGAAACAAAAAGCTGTCTCTTTTACTCTAGTGCTCACATGCATGCCCAAACCCTGGTGAAAAGAGGAGAGAAAAAGAAGAAAGATTGCACTGAAGAACTTTGGCAGAAATACCCCAGGGCAGGGCAGTTTTCTGCTAACAGGAGCACCAGCCTGGGGTATCAGGTAAGCTATTACAATCACTGGTATCTAACATTTGGCACCCCAAGTGAATTTCCTTCTTCTTAAATCAAGAAAATTCTATGGTATTTGGTATTTCAAGGCAAACACGGAAACTAAATCTACTCCATGTTTGGTCCTTGCAAGGCAGATAATTAGATATGTAACACCCTCCCTTCCCCTTTGTTAGCAGGAGTCCATTATGCAGTGGATTATATATGTGCACTGACAATTTAATTCTCTATCTCGTAAGGACCAAACATATTAAATTTCCCACATTTTTCGTCATTAAACAGTAGGCAAAAAGTACGTTGAGCACAAACCCTATTCAATGAAATTATGTTGAACAAGAAAGTATAGCGCACCTTTAAACATGCATTTGTCCCGTTTACTCTGTTAACTTGATTCTTTCTACCCAACTATCATTTATTCTCTCACCTTCCCAATCCCTTCAAATTTAGAGAACACGCAGTCTACAACAGATTAACCTACTCTCCCTCTACCAGCTCTTGACTTCACCTACTTTAGATTGGTTGTTGTCCGCCCATTCAACTGGAACTGCACTAACCTCCAGTGGTCTCTTCATGTTCACTGTGGCACCCTTGCGCTCCCCTTGCATGGAGAGTACAGTATCCTTTTGGCTCTAATCATACCCATCTCAATGCATGTTTTGTTTTCTGGATAAAACATCAACACTTAAATTCTCTTGCTTCTGTAGGGCTCCCTTAAAGGGGACCTGCAAAATAAACTTTACTTTCAGTATATAAATTATTTAAATCTTGTTTCCTTCAGTCTTAGAATTCACAATGAGAGCAAGCAGGTGGCCGCTATTTGTGGCATCACTCAGAAACCTTGTGTTGGGCCAGAATGGGGGACCTAATGCCTATGCATATGCACAGGCTACACATTTATATACTGTGAGGAGGGTGGAGGAATATTAGGAGGACAGTGACATCTAGGAAGTGCTTAGTGGAAAGTGAAAGTAATTGACAGCCCTGCCACAGGCAGGCAATATATGATTGACAGCTCAGATTTTTAAATACATTTTTAACATGTATGGATGTTTCAATAAAAAAAAAAAACAATTTGGGTTTTATGATTAATTTGCAAAGGACTTTTATTTTTTAGTTTTTCATGTGTGGGTGGTAGGTCCCCTTTAAACCTCTGTCCTGCGACCCCAACTCTTCTCATTATATAGCTCTTATGCCATTCAGTGCCATATTTATGCTTAAATGTATCCTTCCTGTCCTCTTCATTTAGAGTGTCCAACTGCCACCATGCTGTATCCTCCTGGGTAACTTATGAAAAAAAGAATAGACCTCATCATATTTAAAACACACATGACCTACCCCCATTATTCTATTAATGCTAGTACACGGGTTCATACCTTTAAGCCACATTTGATTGTGGATGCTCCTACAATACTCACATACAACCCCTTTCAAAATCTTGCTACTTACATCTGCAATATTAGAGGGAAAAAATAGACCCTTTTGACACAATCTTATTTAGTTGGATTGTGTGCCAATCAGATACAACCTATATGTATGTGCCAAACATTTCCATTCATAAACTTTTCTGTACCATTCGCTCAACTATGCAAACTATAGCTTCTGTTCTCCTTCTTAGTATTAAGTTGTTGTTTTTTTTATTTTGGCTATATAAATAGAGGGGCACCAACTACAATTTAGATATCTAAGCACATAATCATTTAATCCCATGGAGTTAAGACACATAAATTGCATTTTGTTTTCCAGAAGGCAAGGGGAAGTAATTTTCCTTTCGCTTACTTCCTGTTATTGGTGCTGTCACTTGAATAGCTTGACAGCAGGAAGTAAAGAGGCAGGAGTGCACTTTCCTAACAAAACAAAGGATAGTAATAGATAAAGCCATACTGTATTTTGTGAGATCTTTAAGCACACAGATAGGCATACATTTAATTTATGTAATTCAAATAATATTAAGCAACCATAATTCTGTTCAATGTAAAGATTATATAAGTTCAGCAAAACGTTTTTGCTGAACTATAATTCCCACTACCCTGTATTACTCAAAATGATTGTATTCTCAATATATTATGCATTTGTGTTAGTTTGCAGACTAATGTTACATGTGAGATTTCATTGGCAGTTATGAGAAAAGAGGCATCAATACACACAGAACGGCCTTAGGCTCTTGGCCTGTAACTGTCACTTTCTACAGTGGTGCAGTTGCAACTTTCAGAGCTTGTATTTAGCTTTAAGCTGGCCATACACATACCCATATTATAGTACAAAACAAGGTTTCATATGTTATTCGGTACGTGTATGGTATATTGACGAGGCAGCCGATATCTCAAAAGACTTGGAAACGCAATTGTTACGTGTATGGCCACCTTTAGAGTGAATTGTGGTTACAGATAATGCTGATAATTATTCATTGCAATCCAAGTCAGAGATTTTTTCAAGAAGTTATGGGCTGCTGTTTTCAGACTCTCAGCATCCCTTACTGAGAGCTGCAGTTTTGCAACATTTTGAATGCAGACAGTTGTTCGCTACTGCATTCGTTTGCCCAAGGCATAACATCTGCAAAGCAGCAGCACAAAAGAATGCAAGTGGGAGACTCACTTTTAACAGGCAGGTTTTTGTTAGACCTTTCTAAAGGGACTTTTCCTTGCTTTCAAACATGGTTTTGTGGTATAAAAACAGACAAAGGGGAAGTATTTTCATTTCCAGGGAAAAGAACCACAAATAAAATGAAAACACTAGTTTCCAGTTTAATAGGCATATTTTATATCCAGGGATTTTCTGACTTCTTATTAAAAAGGAAAATATCTTTATTCTCATTATAAGCTGTCTTATATTTACCAACTGTTCAAACTAACATAAAAGGCAATGTATTACAGGTGCTAACATACTGGTGCATGTCAACTGCACCAACTTCCTTATACATTGTCCCTAGAAGGCATTGAGGGTCTTGGGGGCCCAAACAGAACCTATAATAGTATGAGCACTGTGCAGCAGGAGTCTGGTTTAGTGCATACTTGTTCATGACCAATAACAAGCCCTATGGATAAAGGTATGATGGTGAGTTTGCAGTAGGCAGCATGGGGAGTTGCCAATACAGAAGGTATGAGATTACACTGACATGTACAAGGCTGAGTAAATGCAAGTTGAAACTAGAAGAATCCACCCGTGGCACCATTTGATGCTCACTTTTCCCAGCATGTCCAACAGCTGACGGGAAGAGCAGCAGGTCTCAACGCAAACTCAACAAACAAGATTCTTGCATCTGATGCAGAAAGCTGCAGGGTTCATAGAGTTTTACATTTTTTTATGGCAAGATTCAGCAACAAATGTACTCTGCCCCAGCCGGTCTATTTGGTTAATCTATAAATCCTCTCAACTGTCACTCATCAATATCCAGCTTTAACTACTACATTCCCTTCATAGAGGAGCCGCCCTCGTGCTACAAGCTGCTGTCAGGCCTGGAATACATAGGTAAACCTGCACATGCAGATAAAAAAAGCATCTGGAATCTGTGTTTCTTACAGTGAAACTTATATACCCTCCCTCCAAAAAAACGATTTATTTTATAATGCAAGAAAATATCATTCTAAGCATCTTAGCAAAATACATTCATTAAGCATTTATTTTTTAATGTATTCTCAACTGACAGCAGTATTGTTTAATCCATTTTTGTTCTCTGCATTTACTCCTGCTTCTCACTCTTGAAACAATGTAGCAGAAATCAGTCCTCCTCCAGGTGTGTTAAGTAGCTGGTTTCTGCTACATTGTTTGCAGACTCAGCAGTGCAGAGAACAGCCAGGCAAATACTGTTTTTAATTGCAATTATATGTTTAATCAATTTTGAAACCACTGAACCTGTTAATGAATAATGGAATAGAAATATATATATTGTTTATCATCCTTTTGCAAGAAACATATTTATGAAGAGACTGCTTTAAACAGGGTAATTCAATGGGAGATGCAGTTGGTCTTCCTTTGACACCACCAGCCAGGTCAAGCAGAAATCTACAGCAAAAGACAGCATTTTAAGTATCATATTTGAGAGAAGCAGAATAATTTTGAAAATGGAAGACCAAACGCAAAGCTGGTTAGATTACTACTATCTACAG
The DNA here is from genome assembly GCF_000004195.4 of Xenopus tropicalis. Classification (NCBI taxonomy): domain Eukaryota; kingdom Metazoa; phylum Chordata; class Amphibia; order Anura; family Pipidae; genus Xenopus; species Xenopus tropicalis. The sequence goes on along the minus strand of NC_030685.2, from coordinate 59,647,156 downwards.
CATACTTGCAATGGTCAACTTCCTCCTTTACAACTATGGAAAAGGTAAATTCCTGTTTGCAGAGCAGTAATCAACAGGTGACCCAGATGCTATTTATACAAAGCAGTCAATGCCAGGAATTCTGGGAGATGTTACACAAACAAAATGCTGTTTGCTAACTTTTTGGTTCCATCATGGATTCCGCAAATACCTTTTCTGCACATAATACACTGAGTAATGAAATGTTTAAGTGGAGGGATGGGCAGCATGTTGCATTCTACATAGGGTTACGGTTAGTAACTTTCCAACAATTTAAGATAACCCCACTCTCATATTAAAGGCCTAAATACACTTTCCTGCAGGACAGTGCTCAGTGCTGTAGAGTATCTACGCAAGCAGAATACTTCAGCAAAGCCTATAAGAAGAACCAGGAGATTTGTGCTTGTAAATTATAAACTTGGAGAAGTCAATCTTTGGTAACACATGCCTCGGCCACTAGACATTGCCATGCTGGCTTCTTTTAAGTAGATTATTGCATAGTAGGAGGGCTTTAAGAAAAGATGTGGGTAGCCAGTCTGAGATAATGGCAGCTTAGGTATGACTAAAGCTGGCTATGCACATTTCCTACATATATGGTGGCCCGATGATCCTTACGGATACATGTACTATGGATTTTAGCCAGTTCAGAAACAGGGCAGGTTAGATAATTTCATGTGCCATTGCACCATGATGTTAGCAAGTTCAGGATGCATTAGCTGCAGCTTTTTTTTTTCTTTTCTTCCTACTATTCTGATTGTTTGGGCACTTTGCATGAATGTTCAGAACAATAGAAAGGTGGCTATACCATATGTGACCCAAGTAAACTATTTGCCAGCTGAGCCTGTATGGCCAACTTAAGACTGCAAGCTTCTTTAGTATGGCCAACATAATTTAAGTTAATTTAATATTTACTGTAAATGTTTAGTGAGATGCAGTGACTACCCACACACATAAACCTGCCTCATGCCATAATGTCAATAATACAACTGTACAAAATCATGCAGCTTCCCAAAGCCCCAGTACCAAGCCTAATTTTGTTCCAGACATTTTTTATTTCAAGTTTTGAGACTGAGCACCAGTCTATTCCTCTGGGGTCCAAATTGTTAGGGGTTAAGGAGCATATTCTGAGCAGGCACTGGAGGCTGCTGACGACCTTAAGCTGTCCAGGCATTTTGGGAGTTGTAGCATTTTGCAAAAAGGAAAAAAGTTAGAAGGGACAGGAGTTTCTGTATTTGTTCAGCAAAAGTGATAATGAGCCGACACCTTGTTAAAGCCTCTAGTGACCAAGATAGCCAAGTGAGCGGGGGGAACACGTCCTTTGGGGGTATAAAGGCATTTTGCTTAACTTCCTCTGGAAAAAACGGCAATTGAAATGGCACAACGGCAGAATTAGCTTTATTTTTAATGCCGTTTTGGCTCTTGGGTTAAACAGACCCAGCTGTCCAGGAAATGCCATTGTAATGAACACATTATTGAACATGGAGGAATCAATCAGAGCCGTTCTCTAAAGGCTTCCTATATCACCATGCACGAGCCAATCACCAAAATAAAAAAGACTTCGCCAGAAAACATAGCGTATCCATCAGTCATTTGTACTTGCGCAGAGGAAGCTGTCTGCAGTGGCAAGGAGAGAGGAAGTTTCTGTTCTACCAGCTGTAGGGTCATTGAATGCTACTGGAATATACTGGCCTCTGGTACATGCTGTCATTTCATTAATGGCACAGATATAATCCACAATCTTACCATAATCTTACCATAATAAAGTTACAGTAATTTCCACTAACGATTTAACAAGCCTAAAAAGATCACTCTGCCACAGTACAGATTGTCAGTGTTGTTCCAACCTCTAAATAGAAAAAGATGCCAAATGACATATAAAGGGCAAAGCAGACTGGGTTGTTGACTCCATCAACTTCTTGTACAACTGTAACACTTCCTTGTAAAATACTGCCAAAAGAAGTAAACATAAGGTGTTGCAGATGTGGCAAATAGATGAGATAAGTGCAAGAATATGGCATCCAAGTGATAAGCTGTTTGATACTTATTAACCTGGTATCTAATGGCAAAAGGTCCAGGTATGAAATATCCTATCCACACTACAGTCAATGCAATGGCACTGAAGTCTGGGGGAGAGAGTAGTGATAAGCACGTCAACCAACAATCCATGGGTTGGGGAAGGTTCAGGCCAAAGCAGGGTACCTGTTGATATATTTGCACCAACCCATTTCCCATGGTGGCTGATCCTGTCCTGATCATATCAGATTGGCGTTGGTCCAAATGAGGGTCATGAAACAGAAGAGTATTTGGGCTTGGTTGGGAGCAGTGGGTTGAGCAATTCTCAAAACTGCTCATCACAAAAGAACAAGCACCTCTGCTTTATATACGAGAAGAAAGCGACAGATGCCTGGGTTCATGGGTGGATTACAAAGGGCATTAACTGTAAACCCCCCGGGTAGCCCTCAGATTATGTTTGTTTAACTAAAATAAGCATTGGTTCAGCTTGGGTAACAAGGGGAAATAACCACTGATTGGTACTGGCTGGTACCAAAACACTGCGTGTTCCATAGCCCAGAGTAGTACGACTCCTGCGGTGGCAGACTTATGTTATTGTGTACCTTTAAGTGAATTCAACTTAACTTACTTAATATTGGGTCTAATCTCTTTTCAGTGCTTTTATTACCTGTCTGAGAGGGTGTAACCAAAAGAAAAAAGTGAATGGATTACACTTACACAGGTAATTTGGAATTCTAACATTCTCATTAAATGCTACCTTTTTCCCCAACAAACAGTTCCCACAGCAGCCAGGTACCAACCTATTAAGCCAAGAGCTTCTGAAGACTTTTATATGGAGGGCAAGCATGGGCTTGTGTGAGATGCTGAGAACTGTAGTCCAGCAATGCCTATATATCCAAAGACTGGAGTTCTGTGCTGTAGACTTTGCCAAGTCCTGATCTTGTCCATTCCCACACCTTGTATTTAAAGCTCTTTACTTTTGGACTGTAAGCTCTTTTGGGCAGGATCGCTTTATAACTTGTATCAGTTATAGATCGTTGTTGTATGTAATCTTGTATGTACAGTGTATACATCCATTTATTGTACAATGCTGTGGAATATGTTGGCACTTAATATGTGTTATAATAATAATTATAGTGGGGCATGCTTTGTAGATGTGCAGAAATACCTCTCTGTATTTCTGTCTTTATTATGTCCCTTGGTAATTGATAATAATAGTGCTGTAACATGCGGCTGTGTTCTAAAATACTCAGCAACAGTCTGGAAGCAGCTTGTTTAGTGCAGGGCCAATAATGACATGTAATGCTTAGGACATATTGTGATGCCTTAAGCTTAAGGGGAGGGTGGGGTCCAGAACACCTGTCTAACAGCAGAACCAGCAACAAGACTGCATTTAGTCTGATGCAAGAATGTCCACCTTTCAACTGGACCCAAGTGCTTTCCAGGCATCTCACATCACAACTGTTACAGTGGTACCAATAGGGTGTCCTTTTCCAAACCTGCCCAAAGAGATGAATACGGGGAGAGAGTAAAACAACTGGGGGGCCTTCAAGCCGACATCTAAGCCTGTCTGCATGTTGGAGCCAGCAACAAACACCTACAAGTCAAAGCCCCTATTCACCATTATTTTGCATTTGGTGACACAAGCGTGAGCAGATATACTGCTTGCTCTGTCAGCATAAAATGCAACTGCTTGCCCTGTGTCCAGCATCACTTTGGAAGATGTAGTATGCTTGTTTGAATTTCCCAACTTTAGAAACCAACACCAACCAAACAATAGGGTACCTCCTTTGATTTAGCAAGGCAACTGGACCCCTAATTTAGACACTTCATGGCTTTGATCAGGGATACCATGGGACTGTGCATTTTTACCTGCTTGGAGTAGGTTAAGCATTCAAGCCTCTTTTTGAGAATCAGCCCCCACACAACAAAACAATCCAGTTGTTTTCAGAAAGCCATTATGTCATTTACCGCAAGATCTCCATCCTTCCTTTCCAATATGATCTAGACCATAATAAGCATGTAATTATCCAAAACTAACCCTACCTTATCTTCCCTGTTAGCCTACACAAGGCTGCTGCTGAGTGCTAGTCCACATTGTGTAGCAGTGAGTGAGTAGCCTTGTCCACTGCAGCGCAGGAGCCCAGAAAGTATTTCCAGCAAACATTCTTGTGGCAGAGGCCTAAATGTACCCACAATAATTATCGGCTTCCTGTGCTTAATCTCTATGAATATATTGTCTTCCAAAATAAGGATTTTTTTTGTATATTTAGACTCCAAGAGCAACTATATAAAGAATAGAAAATCATTGTATCTCACCAGTTCTCTACACAGCCTTTATTTAGCAGTAACCAAGAATGGGTATTCTTTACTGCATATTGCAAACCACTCTTAGGGTATGTTTAGAAACATGGTGTTAAGATAAATGCTATATTTATAAAGCTACGTCGTTATCTTTATTAAATATTTGCCATGCACTGAGATCAAGGAAATAATCCAATACAAAGGCATGGATTGTTTGCCATGTACATGAAATATATTGAAAGCTTTTGGGCATACACTAAACAAAAGACTAGTGCAGTCTGGTTTATAAAACTAAGGTTTTACTGACCCTTTAAATGTTTATTCTCAGCAGAAAATTAGTGAGAACATTCCAAGTGAGTAAGAACGAGGGGTTGTGCAGCAAGGGAAAGTGTGAGTGTGTGTACGAACAGCAGATGTTTAGCGCATATAAAGGGAACATTTCCCAAGGAGATATACCAAGAGAGAGATTTTCCATTCCAAAGTATTCAAAATCAGGAAGTTTCCCAGAGATGTGTCCTCCCCAAACGGGACCCTGAAGTGGGTGGGATCACCCCAGCTTCCTGCAAGCCATGAGATCAGATAGAATATCATTAGGTTATTCTACTACAAAGACTCTGCATGTCTCCAGCGGCAATGAAAAAAAAATAAAGAAAATCCCTTTGGGGGCAAACAGTAGCCGAACAGCTTCACTAACCCATCCCAAAAAGCCCATGTTGTGCTGGTCAGTGACACTCTGATGGGAGATTGCCTCCAGCAGGAATATCCTCAAGTTAGGAAACAGCCCACAATAACAATCTGATACTGCTGAAATACATATACATGTTCTTAACATGGGAAACATCCAGGAGCCACACTGCTGGGTGCTCATATATAAATAGGCGATTGCCCCTAGTATACGGACTGACTGTTCTACTGAGATAACAGACTGCTTTAATACCCTTTTTATATTTATTTACCCTTATATAAGGTTTAATGTATTACAAGGAGCATACACATGGCACCCCTCAGAGATTTTTACCTTTCCTTCTCCTTTAACTGGTGATATCCAATTCACTTTAAGGTGAGAATGTGGTAAACTAAAATGACATAATCCATATGGAACATTTTACAATGTTTACAACGATTCCACACCCCAACAAATTACACCCCAAATTTGGAAGCAACACATTCCAAACTGTATGGGAGATTTCCATTCAAGGCTGAGAAAAGTCAGATCTGTTTGTATCATGTTGTTCTCACAAGCTTCTAAGCCAGAGTCAGACCATGGTCTCCCCGGGGAGGAATTTTCATTTCCTGTGACATCTGATAGAGAAGCTTCCTTCCACAGAGCCAAACACCTTTCCAACATCCTTAGCCACTCACAATGACCCTTAAAGGGGCACTACCAGCAAACTACTTTAGCTGCAGCCTGCAGAACTACAACTCCCAGTTTATTACAGATTTTTTTGAATCTGTCCATGGAGAGTTTGTAGGCCCTTTTGCGCTTTTTTAGGCATTAACTAACAAGGGAGTCAGGTCTTGAAGACCAAGCAGTTACCTTTTATAAAGAGAACAGCATTTTCCTTTTGCTTTAAGTATATGCAGCTGAAACAAGCAGAGAAAAGATTGGTTTATTTGGAATACTTTATTCTGAATATAAAAATACCCCACAGAGTCACTGTAGATTTACCAACAATGGCCATACACATCTGCTCCTTACTGAGTTTCCATATAGTTTGCCACTGATTTATCTACTATGGTCCTCAGAGTATCACAGTAAGAAAAAATCACTTAAATATTTCACAGAGATGGAAGGAAAAAATATTCTTTTATTGCAAATGCTATGATTCTGATACATTTAAGGCTAATGATTTGCAGGGTATGGGTAAATGCAATGCAAGAATTAGCCCCTTTGCTGGCATCAACCTTTTCCCCACAGCTGCTGCATCAGCTCAGGGCAGGCATATGGAGCAGATTATAGTGTCTAAAATGCATATTCACGCATTTCAGCGCCAAAACCCACTTAATTTGCCTGCACCCAGGTCGACACAGTGGCTCTGGGGGTAGGAATGGCTGATATGCGGCCTGTGTTTTTCCGCAGGCTGAAAATTTGCCCCGTCTGGCAGTAGCCTAAAGGACAATAAAAGGCTATTCAAGCTTTCAGCACACTGATCTCCCTTTTTCAGGCTGTGAGTTTCTTTAAAGTGGACCTGCCACCCTAAAGGTGGCCATACATGAGCAGATCCGCTCGCTTGGCGATGTCGCCAAGTGAGCGGATCTTCCCCCGATATCCCCACCTACGGGTGGGCGATATCGGGGAGCATTTAGGTAAAAAAAATAATAATCCGATCGTTTGGCCCTGGGGCCAAACGATCGGATTATGTGGGCGGCAATGGGGCAGTCGGATCGGGGACCGCATCAACAAGCCGATGCGGTCCCCGATCCAACCAGATTTTCTAACCTGGGCGATCGAGATCTGCCCATATTTCAGGCCAGATATTGGTCGGCCAGGCCGCTCTGCTCTCCCCATACACGGGCCGGGCAGCTATAGAAATAATTCCAAATCCTTTTCTATCATGTTGGGTTTTTTTTTTTTTTCTTACAGTCATAGGAAGCAGGCAAGCAACATTTTGTGTACATTATTATTAAGGCAAGGTTTGTATCACCCTCAAAATCTCATGTATTTGCCATCTAAATGGTCTCTAGGAAGTGCTGAATGGAAAGTTAAATTAATTGTAATTAAAAATCTGAGCTGTCAATCATATTTTGCCTGCCCTGCCTGTATGCCTCATATAATATATATGACAGCTCAGATTTTTAAATATATTAATAGCAGTTATGGATGATTTCTTTAAAAAAAAAAATATATATAATTTGGGTTTCATGTTTCATTTTTAAAGGACTTTTACTATACATCTTTTTATGTGTGTGTGACAGGTCCCCTTTAAATTTTAAGAGCATTTTAGCAGACTTAAAGTATGTTGATCCATATTACAGAAAGACCCCTTATCTGGAAAACCCCAGGTGCCAAGCATTCTGCATATTATATCCTATATCTGTATATGTAGGCATGTAAAGCATGAGGGTTATAGTGCACTCCATATCCATCAACTGCAATGGCCCTAGTGCTACCATAAAAGTAATCTTGAACAAACTAAAAAATAATTATAAAAAATAAAAATAAACAGAGCATTTGAAAAATGTATGTATGTAGAGAAACCTATACAGGCATTCGATCTATACATGGGTTTTCAGATCTCATCATCCACGAATGCCATTCTCCCCAGATATCTGCTTAACCAAACACTGACTGGCTTTTTGGTGTGCTCTCTCTGTCCACAGTCACACTGAAAATCCTTTGCTAGATATCTGTGAGTGAGGCTTAAATTGTAAAAAAAAATTCAAAGTCACACTCACTGATGACTCACTCATGAATGTCAGCTAGTGTCAGCTTCATAAATGAATGAATGTCAGCTTCAGATATTGAACTACAACTACCAGCTAAGTGAAACTGAAGATAAACAAGCTTGAAGTTAGTGGAGGAAGAATTCATAGGCTACAACTGGAGAATGTGGTATCTCCTTGCTTGGGAAGTGGCATCTTATGGGACAGGAATTCTCACTGTAACCAGGTCTCATTATTGCTTTAACATTTGTTATTCATGTAATGTACAGTTTTAGGCTATCACCATGCAGAGAGCTATGGAACAAAGGTTGGAGCTTAATACATAAAATATAAGGCTCCCTCTTACACGCCATATACTCTGCCAGTTGCCCGCAAGGAACATTGTTGGTGTATTCGTGCATGAGACAAATTTCCTATTTTCCTTCAAGCTGACCCCTCTCGCTTGCTTAGCAACAAGGTTAAGGTTCACAGGAACATATAAGAAAGAAAGGGGGGTGGGGCTAACAAGAAAAAAAAGCAAAAATGGGGGGGGGGGATATTATTATGGCAGACTGGCAATGATGCCATGTTTTTGTGTTTATAACACTATGGAGTTGTGTTCTGTGACCAGCTTTCATGATGCCACACTGACAAGTCACATGACTTGTATAAAGGCAACCATAGGTCATGTATGGGCACATGGTAATATCAGAAAAGAATACATTCTAAACGTACAGTATTTTATGGGGCAGATTTATTACGCTTTGTAAAAAAACAGTGACAAACTCCAGGTTTTGCTGCATAAAAACGGCTTAATTTTTCTTAGAGTAACTTCCATCAGATAACGGCATCAAATCTGGCATTTGTACAGCGTAAAATAAAACACACCTTGATAAATTTGCCATTTACTTTACACAGCTTTTTAGACATTTTTCATCCAATTTTTACACAGCATAATAACAAGTCTTCTGGTTTTATGGCCTCCTCAAAGCATATTCTCCCTTTAATGGGCACCATTACTATTACTCTTAAGGATCCACCTTTAAATGTATATATATGTATTATTGTTCTTCAACAAACATTTATTCAACATTTCTTTTATGCATTTAACCAGTTAGTTGCTCAATCATCCTGCAGATCTTCCAACCTGCAAACACTTGCTAATTTGGCCACCAATAGGCTGGGACAACTTGGGATAATAATGGTGGCCTAGGAATAACTATCAGAAAATGACAGCATCAAGGTTGTCTATCGAAGTCTTCCAAAACTGACCTATACATATATGGCTAATTTTCAGCCAGATATCACATGGGCAAGTCATCACGGACATGAAGAATAAGCTGCCAACTAATGACGAATACACAAAGGTTTTCCTATATAACCTTGTCATGAGCTAAGGAGGGCCCTGAACACAAGTTGGACCTCCAAGGGGGGCTTGAACTAAAAAAGTCTGACAACCACTGGCCTAAGGTAAACTATTCCTAAGGAAATGTTGAGTATGGGCAGCCTTCAGCTGCTAGGGACAGGGGATACTGCAGGTTAACCAATCCTAATTAATAAAGTGGGCATTTAGTAAGATGGCTTTCTGTGCAGACCCCTATGCCTCGTAACACTTGGTCACTGGACTACATAATAGAGTAAAATTTATCTTTGTCACTGCTGTTGAACAATCAATGAGAGCTTCGTCCTATTGATTTTCAATATTCCAGACAAGATACTTGAGGTTAATTTGCAAGTAAATGGAAAAGAAACAGCAAGGAACTGGCACACAGTGATGGGGATAAATTGTAGCCATGTCATAAGTGAGTTGATGTTAAAACCAAGCTATTTCATAGGTCTAAACACCATTACTACTCCCAAGGAGCTGCGACCTGTGAAGGGCATTGCTTTAAATGTAAGCTCCTGAGTCGCAACAGAGGGCTTTATGCTATTGGTAGGCATTCTGTGGGGTCTGCTTGGCGCAGAAGGGTTTATTGTTAAAAAAAGTGCCAATTTGCTGTTGGTACAACACTACACTGAATGCAATATGCAGGTAATGCCGATGGAAATAAAGGAACATAGTTGCAACATATTAGGGTAGCAGGGTGCTTCTAATTTCAGTTTCTCAGAATATATTACATATTATATATTAGTATAGAAATATTAATTGTATAATACAGTATAAATGTAATATACATCATTAAATAATAACTATTTCATGGGCAATTATAACTGACAAAGAATATTTTTTATTTTTAATTAGGGGTAAATATTGTTATGTTTGTCTACTTTGGAAAATGGCTTTTAAGAGAATTTTTTTTACCAGTTCATACATTTTCCCAAACAGGGGTGGGCAAACTACGGCCCGCGGGCCACATCCGTCCCCTTGGCCTTTTTAATCCGGCCCGCCTACGACGCCAAGTCTCATCACGCGAGACTTGGTGTCATTGGCGGGCCGGAATTAAACAGACGAACGCTGGCCTGGCCCTGCCCGCCCTGGCCCGGGGGTAAGTAAATGTGGCCCGTGAGCCAAAAAGTTTGCCCACCCCTGTTCCCAAATCATCATGTCTTTTGCAGCCTCTGGCTCTAAAATAACAGTAACATTTTTTTTCTTTTTTAGCTCCCTCCCGGATATCAGATTCTCTGTTTCATGTATTATTGTGATATTGTCTGCTGGATGGCAGTGATTATCTAAAACCCTGCAAGCGTGTGGCACAATTTTTGCAGTACCACAGTATTCTACTTCCATACACCCGTCCTTAGCACGCACGTTCCTGCGCTGGAGGGAATTCAGAGATTCATTTCAAATAATTAAGAGATCGGCTAACGGGAGAGGAGGGGGATGGGTCGTGTGAGGCTGTTTCCATGGCAACATCTGGAAAGAGCGAGGGGGCTTCAAAAGCTGGTCAAGAACAACAAATACTCCTGAAGCCAGCACCGCTGTTGGCTGAGCGATAAGAGGAGGGATTAGGGAAATAATGACTGCATGGCCCAGGTTAGGAGCAGAGCTTCCAAAGGGGATACAACTCTCTGCACGCAGCTCTTTGTCTGCAAAATCTTCCATCTCCAGAGATGGTACCCAGGGAACAGGAAGCCTTTTATCTCCCGGAGGATGCACCATGTCACATCCTACCCTCTGTACCAATCACCCTACAGGGATTCACTAGCATCTCTGAATGGATGCTTCATGTACTGATCAGATGAAGAATTAAAAGGAAAATGACCCTGCACAGACAGACTTGCCTCTCTAAGGAGAGAGAATAATTATACCTATTTCCTAACTAAGCATGCTATTATTATATAAAGGGGTAACACCAATAAATAGGATGATGAGCTGAACACACTCATGCAGAGAAAGAAATGTGCCACAGCTTAATCCCCCTTTGCAAGCAGAGGTGTACCCCTCACCACGGGGAGCTCAGAACAGACATTTTAATAGCTGAGGTGGAGGTTTCCATGAATCTTGAGAACAATATTGCGTGAAGCCAGCTGGGCAGACAGGGACGAGACAGCAGTCATTTACACACAGGCTCTTGTGTGTCATGTTAATACGTTTAGTGGCTGGGTCAGAAATCTGTCTGCTCTCTAACTGCCTGTTCTGCGCATCCGTCAGTCCAACAGAATCTAAAAAGGAAATAGGGCAGTGCGGGCTTAGTACATGATGTGTGTGCTGGGTTACTAATTCTAATCAGGGATGCGCTGAGATCAGGATTTGCTCTGGGATTTGGATGAATCTAAGAACTTTTTTTTTAATTCACAAACCATATCTGATCCTTTTTTTCCATGCCATTTGGGCAGTTTCCAGTCTAAAATACTCACAGACACTTACATTTTGACAACACCTATATTTTGTTTTAATACCACCCTGATATTGTTGAACTACAGCACCCCGTATCCCACTAGCAATGTAGTTCAGCAAGACCTGAAGGTAACTGGCTGACTATCATATAACCATTCTAAAATTTAAAAAAATAGCATAAGGGCTTGCTTTGGGGTTTGTTCAAATCTTTTGTGGCAGATTTTGCATTATTGCAAATTCATGTTTTTATTAAAATAATGCACAACAAGTGTAAGAGCAATTTAGCATTCAGAAGGATTTCAACAAAACACTGCAAAAATCCCACTGCTCAAAGTGAATTTAAAAAAATGCCTAAGTTGTGTCTTATCTGTCTGTAAGAGATGTGTATCTCTCAAAAATGCAGGGACGTACATTTTCAAGTGACGGTGATTGTCACTAGACAGGACAAGGTGTGACTGTAGTCTTTCCTCATTCCACTCAAAGCAATAAATCACTATAAATCCCCCATGTGCCACTACCCTATGTGTATGGTGTCCCCATTGGCCAGTGGTTCCTAAACTGTGCGGAAGGCCTCACTATGGTGTCTTGGTGCAGTGGCAAGGGGGAATCAGTTTGACTGCAACTTTGGGAATAATGCCTGTTTCGTCTCCTACACGTGAAAGCTCAGATAGAAGGTCAGCAAGTTGAGTTGAAACAAGTTCAGCCTCCAAAATATTCTTAGGAATTAGGCTAAATGACTGGTACATGGTGTTTAGGAATTTGATGGGTCTCTGACCAATGACTGGACCTTTGAAATGAAAACAATTGAGAAAAAAATGCTGTAAAGCCCCATACTGACTCAATTGTGTATTGGCCCAATGTCAAACCCCAGTATCTGGTGGCCAAACACATACATAAACCCTAACTGCATATACCAGGCACAAGACCGCTGTCCCCACATTTAGGACCACAAAGCAAAAAACAATGGAAGTTTCAGCTCCATTGATGTGTTAGGCTAATTCTCGGCTGAGAATAAATGCAGGCCAAGAACCAGCCCCCACAGCGGCACCAGCCTTTCCTTATGCCTTGCAATTGGAGCTATTGTGTTGGTCTAGGAGCAGGAACAAGAAGCATATTTTGATGCAAAATGCATACTTGCGCATTTCTGTGTCTAAATCCGCTTAATCTGCCTGCATCCAGGCCACCACAATGGCTCCAGGTGCAGGCATAGAAAAATGTTGATTCCATTATGTAGGCTGGAAGTTCAGTGGTCCAGGGACTATATAAACCCATGGTGCACTGTCCTTTTAATATTTTACAACTGAGAGTATATTAATACTTATATACACCTGTAAATATACATTTGTTTATGTGCCCATATATAATTTATAAATAACTTACAGCTAACATGGGTCCATACATTTCCTTTAGAATGTAAAAATAAACAAAATGCTATAGTAACCTTAAGAAATGGCCCTAGGAGATAAGTAGTGGATTACAAGTGAAGGGAAAGTAATGTATTATGATGCAAGGAGAATGTCCTGGAATAGCACAAAATGCGTGGGGCGTGGGGGGGGGGGGGAAGCTATACATATTCTGTGTAAGATCACTGCACACATGAATTGGCACTGTGTTGGATCATGGATTGCATGGATTGATGTACAGGCCTCAGCGACCCAATGCATCAGCCCTGCTCTCTCTCCTAAAATCCCTTGTCCCTCTTACCCCCACTGAGCAGGTGAAGATGCAGCAGTTTGCAGGGAAAGTGCTAATAGAGGCAATGTTCAGGATATAAAAAGGAGTGGGTGAGAGGGAGGCGCATTCATAATAGATGAAAAGATTTGTTTATGCAAATGCAGAGTACATTTCAGATCAAGCCCCTAATGCTGCTACAAGGCAGGCATCTGTCAGAGAAAAAAGTAGGTCAGCTCCCACCGTCCTTATATTGTGCAGATAGAGATGGGCATGGGAGGAGGATATACTCGGGGGCCCACATGCCAGGGGATCCCGCTTTGGGTGACTTAAGGTAAAAGGACACATCAAGTTTGGGTGGCGTGCTGTGGGTGAGCAGTACTGGGGGCATCCTGAGGCTGGGATGCCTATACTGCAGATGCTGAAAAATTCTGCTTTAAATAGGGCAAATTAAACTGTGTTAATAAAAACACAGTGTTCCCAGCCACTGTATTCGGCCATAACATCTTTGGGTTAAAAATCTTATTTACTGGCACTGTCAGGCATTTTATATTCAAGTGAAAATCTGTTTTGGGCCCTGTGCTGCCATCAGCCTACATGGCTTGAAAATACTTGCATGTTTAAAAGAAGCTTAGTTCTAATATAATTGCTTTCTGATGCTAAGGCCATTGGGGGGGCTTTACTTAAAACCTGCACCCAGAGATTGCAATGTGGCAGCTTCCACACATACCCTGAATATAGTTTAGGGATAAAGTGACAACATTATCATTTGGCCATGTTATTACATAAAAGTTCATACCTAAGCTTCTTTGCATAATATAATACACAAGAGTCGTGAATATCCTGGAAATTGTATCTTTATAAATGGTGCTTAGTGAGGTCATCAGTTATAATTGGTGCTAAGTAATGCAATTTCTGTCACATGACTCACTGAAACATGTGTATATAACCCCTTTTGTAAAATATTAGGATATTAGAAGTCACCTCAGAGCAGAAATTAAACCTGCCCGATCAATATCTGCCAATTTAAGGCCAGCTATTGGTTGGATAGGCCAGTTGGGGGTGCCCATACATGTGCAGATAAGCTGTCAATTTGGTTTGGAGGACGCGAATAGGCAGCTTACATCTACCCATGTATGGCCACCTTAAGGTTCACATTGATTCTGAGAGGCTGCTTTTTACTGACCTTACAGATAAACTGAGCCTAATTTAATAAGGACACATGCACATGAGAAGTAATTAGCGCCTTGAATTTTTTTCAAGGTACACTGTAACTAACATCAAATAGATCACAAACTTAAATCGAGGCCTATTCTTTATATCAGGACAGTGCATTTTAAAAGCTAGTAAGTGCATGTGTACGTAGATGTAATACTGGGCACTACAACATAGATATTAACCAATCAGACTTTGCATGAACTTTATCATAAGCGCAGATGACCAATTAAACCTATAGGATGACTGGTTAAGGGGCTAGACCCCCCACAGGTGTAGTAAATACAGATGCACTAGGACCCAGGAACATTTGTGGGGACAATGGGACCCTAAATTCCTTCATTTGAAGATGATACCTAATAACATTTTTTTTTTTTTACATAAAATAGGGTTGTTTTCCCACCAATATGATTTTCCCATCAAATACGAGGTACTGCTTTATTATTATAGCGATAAAGGACATAATGTTCTGGATAACGGGTTTCCGAATACCTGCAGACACAAATTGCCAGGAAAAACATATAGTTAAACATATAAAACAACAACCAGCTATATATATATATATATATATATATATATATATATATATATATATATATATTCCTGTGCTGGCCATTATGCAGTCACTACTAATCTAAACGTATTTGGTGTTGTAACTCAGACAAGGGATGCTGGGTATTGTAGTACATCAGCAGCTTCAAAACCACAGGACAATTATCATTATTTATTGTAACAAAAAAGCTACAAACCCTTAAGGATGAAAAGTTTAACAGTCGATAAGTTTCGTTTTGTCACATTGAATCCCAGTTCCATTAGCGCTCTGGTCTTATCCCTTGCACGCAAGCAGCAATGGCTGGCAGGGAAATCTTCGCCGCTTTAAATACCCCTTGGTGGTACGTCTGAGGGGGGACACACATCTAAAGATCGCAGTGGGGTTTCCGTGATCCACCTGCCCCAAGAGACCTCATTACTGAAGCTGTGCATCCCAGATGCTATGAATTATTCAGAGCATCCCCAAGTCTGTCACAGGCAACACGAAGGGAGCAACAGCTGAGCTCCAGAGAAGCAGCCAGTCCACTATATCTGACTTCCTGCTAACAGCCCAAGCATCTATATATTAGTCTGGGCCCACTTTCCTTCTAATCACCAATAACCTGTCCCACCATCACTCTATCAATCTATTGTGCTGTTTCCATCTACTCATTTACATTAAGCATCCTTATACTTGTCCTACCCCTAAGGTCTGTTGTTTGGGGGGGGCGTTACACTGGGATATCACAGTTCAGGGTGCCAGTTACTGAAGGCACTACCTCTAAAATGTGCATCCTTAGAAAGAAAATACACAGACATAAGGCGTGGAACACGTGAACAGGGATCATCCTTTATATATTATTCCTAGGAATGAGGGCATGGGCAGGAATGTTTTAGACAATAGACATATATGCTATTCTCATACAAGATGTTCTGGGTGCTGCAACAGGGTTCTTGTTACCAGTTCTGTCAGTGCTTAAACATTCACCATCTCCCTTAAATATAACCCTTTTTTAAAACATGAGTTCAATAAACAGGGCTTGTACATAACACACTTTTCTCTTTTGTTTTAATGGCAACAATTCTATGGTTTATTGTTATTTCTTGAGCTATACAGAAAACATGGCAGGTTGTTCACTTGATTTTGAGAGTGATATTCTAAGACAATCTGCAGTTGGTCTTCATTTTTTTTATTTGTTTTGAATTATTTAGCTCTTTATGTAACAGCTCTGTAGGTTGGAATTTCAGTAGTTATCTTGTTACTAGGGTCAAAATTACCCTAGCCATGAGCCATTGATTTGAATAAGACTGGAATATAAATAGGAGAGGGCCTAAATAGAAAGTTAAGTAATAAAAAAGTAACAGTAACAATAAAAATGTAGCCTCAAAGAATAACAGTTTTTTTTTTTTTTTTACTGCTGGGGTCAGTGACCCTTATTTGAAAGCTGGAAAGAGGCTGAAGAAGCAGGCAAGTCGCTTAATATTAGCCTCTTCCTTATTTCTCCTTTCGCAGCGATGCTGCACAGTTAAGCGAAAAGCCAGCTTTTTTTGTTAAGGTGGCCACACACGTGGCGATTTGCGATCTTTCGTGCGACCATCGGTCGCACGAAAGATCGTTAAATCCACCACTAACGTTCAGGGCTAAACGGCAGATAAGGAGGTAGAAACAATAGGATTTCTACCTCCTTCTGCCGATTCAGCCCTGACGGCAGATTTTGCTCAGGCGCCTTCTATATCGCCCGATCAAAATCTTTTAACCTGGCCGATCGGCGAGTCAACCGATATCATCAGCCTCCTGCGATATCGGTTGACTTGCCATACACGCACCGAATATCGTACGAAACAAGGTTTCGTAGGATATTATCAGCGCGTGTATGGCCAGCTTTAGTCTGACTTTTCACTCTACTGCTTATGCGCAAAGACCGAAGGAGGAACAGGAATGCTCGCTTGCGTACACCCCGGCCGGTGCAGTTTTCTCCTAACAGGAGGACCGGCCAGGGTTCGGGTAAGCGATTAGAAACATTGGGTACCTAACATTTTGGCAACCCCCAATAATTGTAACTTTCCTTCTTCTTTAAAGGTGAACCTCATTAACAGTACATGAACTCTTTTTTATCTGTAAGACATAACAGTCAGAAAAAGGGGAAAGGGAGTTAAGTTGTTTAATGTTAATTAGGGTTGCACCGAACCCAGTTTTTCAGATTCGGCCGAACCCCCAAATCCATCGTAAGGGATTTGGGCGAATACCGAACCATACTAGCATATGCTAATTAGGCGACATTTAACCCTTCAAAAGCTAATTTGAATTCTGTTTTGGTTTGGCCAGGACCATGGATTCAGCCAAATCCAAACCCTGCCAAAAAAGGCAGAATCCTGGCTAAATACCGAACCGAATCCTGAACCCTAATGTTAATATAATTATAAACCTCAAAAGAACCAAACATGGAGTAGCTCCAGTCTCCTGGTTTGCAAACAAACAGATTTTTCATGAATAAAACAACAGACAAAAAAGTATGTGCAGGTGCACAGTGCAAGTCATATTCATGAAGCTCATGTTGAACAAGGGGGGTATACTTTACCTTTAAGGCTCTAGGCAGAAGGGTGGGTTTTTGTAACAAGACCAAATAGAAATACCTTCAAGAGCTGTCCCCGACTATGCCACTTATATAAAGAGTCAGAGAAGACTTGCCGAGGCATGAGGAGCACTAAGAGACTGGCCTGCAACAATATTGAGTATCTGTAAACATACAAACCTAAAACAGTTGCCCGGGGACAGACATTTGTGGATTCACTTACAGGCTGGAACTAGCTCTAATGATCCCAATAGGATTGTTTTGCCACCAATCTGGATTCATGCAGCTTAGTTACCATGATGCACAAGCTACTTCTTTATTATTACTAAGAACAAAGAAATCCAATTTAAAAATTAGAATTATCTGCTTAATGTGTACTTAATAGGAAATGGCCTTCTTGAAATTTGGAGCTTTCTGGATAAAGGGTTTCTGGATAAGGGATCCCATACCTGTATTCCAGCTCTTGTCAGCATTAAATGCAATACCTATAGATGTAGCTTTAAAATCTGAGAACAAATAAAAGGTTTTGAGGCAAGTGTGTATCTGTAGAGGGCACAGGCTCTGCAACTGCAGGGGGCCGGATACACCGTTTCAGTTTAAGTTCAGTATGCATTTCCAACATTTTGGGGAGGCCTAAGATGATTTTAATGTGGGTCAGACTAACTTCTAGTTATACCACCGTCTTCAGATTTTGGTGAATATTTCACAATTCAATCAAATCACTATGCCCCTTCAGCAACTGCACCTCCACGAATCTAAAAAAAAGAATAAAGCACTCAAACTGTAGCCTTGTACCTTTATACAGGCATCAGTTATCCAGAAACCTGTTATCAAGAAAGTTCAGAATTACAGAAAGGTCATTTTCCACAGACTACAATTTAATCAAATAATTCAAAATTTTAAAGCATAATTACTCTGCTATAATAAAACAGTACCTTGTACCTGACCCCAACTGAGATTCATTTAGTCTTTACTGAAGGAAAAACAATCCAACTGAATTTTTAATGTTTAAGTAATTTTTTTAGCACACAAAGTATGAAGATCCAAATTGCAGAAAGACCCCTTATCCAGAAAACTCCAGGTCCCAAACATTCTAGATCAGGGCTGTCCAACTGGCGGCCCGCGGGCCGCATGCGGCCCGCGACCCCCCTCTGTGTGGCCCCCCACCTGTCTGGCTGCTTTGATGGCTTACCTTTGTGTATTACCTTTAAATGGTATCAGTACTGAGATTAACTGCCCCCCTGCATTGCTCACACCTCAGATTCAGGCTGTAATCCCCCTGTATTGTTTAATCATGTAATCCCCTGTACTGTTCACACCTTTTAATGCCTTCATTGTTTTCCCCCTGCAGTGTTCACACCTCAGGCTCTGGCTGTAATCACCCCCATTGTTCACCTCTTCACACCTCAGACATTCCCTCTGACACATCCAGCATTGTGTCACTGTATGCTGCCTGTGTGTGCAATAGGGCAGGCATAGTATGGCACACATAGGCAGGGTGGGCAGGAATAGTATGGCACACATAGGCAGGGGGGGGCAGGCATAGTATGGCACATATAGGCAGGGGAGGGCAAGCATAGTATGGCACACATAGGCAGGGGGGGGCAGGCATAGTATGGCACATATAGGCAGGGGAGGGCAAGCATAGTAGGGCACACATAGGCAGGGGGGGGGCAGGCATAGTATGGCACATATAGGCAGGGGAGGGCAAGCATAGTATGGCACACATAGGCAGGGGAGGGCAAGCATAGTATGGCACACATAGGCAGGGGAGGGCAAGCATAGTATGGCACACATAGGAAGGGGAGGGCAAGCATAGTATGGCACACATAGGCAGGGGAGGGCAAGCATAGTATGGCACACACAGGCAGGGTAGGGCAGGCAGAGTATGGCACACATAGGCAGGGGAGGGCAGGCAGAGTATGGCACACATAGGAGGGGTAGGGCAAGCAGTACTCTGCCTGCTCTTTGCCTTTCCTATGCTGCCTGTTTGTGCCATACTCTCCCTGCCCTATGCTGCCTGTGGAAGGTGAACCTGGCAGGGGTTTGTTCCTGGAGTTTGGCATTTGAAATTGTCATTATATGGTCCCCAAGGGGTGTAATTATATGCTGGGGGGTTGCTGTGCTATCCACAGAAGAGGAGGAGGCATATCGATTTAAGTGTATGACATAATATAATTCTTTCATATATAAATGAAGGGTGATATCCCTTCAGTGAGCACCAACCATTGGGTTTTTGCTGTGTTGCCACCATTAATGTGGGGATGGTCTTAAAAGCTCTTGTGATAGCATGGGTGTAGTTTGAAGTGGGTGTGGTTTAAAAAAGGGGAGTGGTCAAAACTGGCTTCCATTATCGGCCCTCCACCATGTAGGCAAGAAAAATTCCGGCCCTCGGTACCACAGAAGTTGGACAGCACTGTTCTAGATAATAGGTTCCATACTTGTATAGTCATGGAACTCCTCAGTCACTTCTAATATCCTTATATTGTATAGTTGGGGGTACAGTTATATGAAGTACATGTATAGGATCTATTATCTGGAATGCTTGGGGTCTGAGGTTTTCTGGATAAGGGATTTCTGGATTGCCATGCCTTATATGGTCTAATAAATTTAAGCATTAAATAAACCCAATAAGATTGTCTTGCCCCAATATGGGTTTATGCAGCTTAGTTACCATCAAGTACAAGGTACTGTTTTATCATTACAGACAAAAGGGAATTATTTTTAAAATTACAATTAATTGCTTAAAATTGACTCTATAAGAGCTGGCCTTCCTGTAATTTGGAACTTGCTGGATAAGGGATCCCATGCCTGTACATAATAGATAATACTAGACTTCACTTGCTTGCAGATATGCCAAAACCACATGCAAACCATACGTTGTGTAAACTTTACTAGGTTGTGTGTGACACCCATGCAGATGGTGCATTATCTGAAGAGAATATATTAAGCTAACAACATTTTAGGTGCTTTAAGCAGATAAATAGAAACGTTGTTAAGAGAAATAACGAGGGAGTTTGGAGAAGTGCTAGTGTTTAGCCTCAAACTGAGTCTGCAGACTGCAACTTCCGACTAAATAGGCAAAACTCATTAGAACTATGGAAATTACACTTGGCATTTTATGCAAGTAATTGTAGCGCCAATAAAACCCCTGCAATCAGCACTCCCCAAAGAATCCATTTTAGAAGACAGATGGCTGGATCCAGAAAGCAACGTAAACAAGAAAATAGCAGCAACTATGTAGAAAAAAATGCTTAATGAAATACAGGTTTATACACATTTATGTCCATGTCACAGCACTCATCAGGTCTTAAACAGCGGCTTTAAACAAACAGCTATTAAAGAACTGATAAGTGATGTGCCATGAATTTCTACTTCTATACAGGCATAGGACCTGGTATCCAGAAAAATAGTGACCTGGGGCTTTCTGAATAACGGGTCTTTCCATAATCTGGATCTCCATACCTTAAGTCTACTAATAAAATCATTTAAACATTAATTAAATCTAATAGGACTCCAATAAAGATGAAATATATCTTAGTTGGGATCAAGTACAAGGTACTGTATAATGGGATTCTGTATAAGGGATCCCACACCAGTACTTACTAACTTACTAACAGACGGTTGCGTCTGTGGGTATATGTTTTTGACAGCTTAGATAGTTATGCACCTTTTAGCATAAGTGCAACTGAATGAGCTCATGTCAAACAGAGGGGTATTATTCCCTTTAATACGGACCCAGAATACTTAGTTGCTGCAGAACGACTACTGATACACAATCATATGAAAACCCTATAAAAATTGACGTCTCTTCGGGAGCAGAGTCCTTAAAACTAGGGATGCACCGAATCCAGGATTCAGTTCGGTATTCGGCCAAGATTCTGCCTTTTTCGTCAGGATTCAGATTAGGCCAAATCCATGGTCCTGGCTGAACCGAATCCTAAAAATCACATGACTTTTTGTCACGTAAACATGGAAGTTAAACATTTTTCGCCGCGCAAACCCTTCCATAACCTAATTAGCATATGTTACTTAGGATTCAGTTTGGTATTCGTCCAAATCCTTTACAAAGGATTCACGGGTTCAGCTGAATCCGAAAAAGTGGAATTGGTGTATTCCTACTTAAAACACTATTTCATATGAAAAGAAAGTGAATCAGGGCCCTTACGGCTAATGTCAGACCAGGCGTATGGCGTATATTTTTGGCAAGCTGAAAAACGCTTGCCAAAAATACCGCCATACGCCTCCTACCTGTGCCTGCACCTGAATGAATGGAATACGCTTGGGTGCAGGCACATGTAGCCAATATCCACAAAAAAAATGCGAGAGAATGCAAAGTCTCACGTTTTTATGCATATTTCAGCTACATGTGCCTGCACTGGAGCGCAGTCTCGCGCTTTTATGCGGATATCCGCTACATGTGCCTGCACCCGAGCATTGTCCATTCATTCAGGTGCAGGCACAGGTAGGAGGCGTATGGCGGTATTTTCGGCAAGCGGTTTTCAGCTTTCTGAAAATATACGCTATACGCCTGGTCTGACATTAGCCTAAAACGGTAATTCACAGAAAGTGAATCAGGATCCTTACAATGGTATTTCATATGAAGAGAAAGTAAATCAGGATTATAAAATATAGAGATTATCTCTGGATTTAACCTTTACTGTTTAGCAAAGCAAAAGACAACTACAGCGCTGCACTGTCCTAGCAGATAGTAGAGAGTATCTAAAGATGCAATAAAATGGAGACAGTTTGCCTTTTAGTCTATAGCTTTCATGCTTGGGATAAAAGGGGTCTCTGTCATCAACAGTACAACATACAATGTGATGGTCTGGCAGCTGCCCAAAGCCCCGGAACTTCACTTCCTCCCCAAAGCAAAGGAGAATCCCAGCTGCGTGCACCCCTCATTCCTCTCCAAACATGGAACAGCCATTTTTATTGTAAGTGTGTGACTCTAAAGCCATCAATACTGAGATTATTTATGTGAGAACTCAGCCAGGCCTCTCACCTGGACATACAGATGTGCCCACTGCCCTTGCCTGAAGGACATGTTAGAGGGCACAGATAAAAGAAAGGATAGGAAGAGTAGGAGACATAGAGAGAGGAAGGCCACAGAGACAATGCTGGATGTGAATACAATGCAGAAAGAGGCAGAAGCAATTATTCCCATAATAAGCTCAGACAGAGAGCATCTCTGGGGAATATGCTTATTAAACAGCATTGTCTCAGGCTACACAGGGCAGCCTGATTATGGAAAGAGTCACAACATGCCTGGTTAATGCACTACCATCCTGTCACACAACATGTCACCCATCTAGAGATAAGAGAGCAGGAAAGTTACCCACAATGCTTTTCAGGCTGGAATTGTGCAGCATGTAAACTCCCTGCAACCCCCTCAATAGAACATCCAGGCTAACTACAGCCCTGGCTTAGCAACTCAGCATGTAAACTCCCTGCAACCCCCTCAATAGCACATCCAGACTAACTACAGCCCTGGCTTAGCAACTCAGTGTCAACTCCCTGCAACCCCCCTCACAAGCACATCCAGACTAACTACAGCCCTGGCTTAGCAACTCAGTGTCAACTCCCTGCAACCCCCCTCACAAGCACATCCAGGCTAACTACAGCCCTGGCTTAGCAACTCAGCATGTCAACTCCCTGCAACCCCCCTCACAAACACATCCAGGCTAACTACAGCCCTGGCTTAGCAACTCAGCATGTCAACTCCCTGCAACCCCTCTCACAAACACATCCAGGCTAACTACAGCCCTGGCTTAGCAACTCAGCATGTAAACTCCCTGCAACCCCCTCAATAGCACATCCAGACTAACTACAGCCCTGGCTTAGCAACTCAGTGTCCACTCCCTCCAACCCCCCTCACAAGCACATCCAGGCTAACTACAGCCCTGGCTTAGCAACTCAGTGTCAACTCCCTGCAACCCCCCTCACAAACACATCCAGGCTAACTACAGCCCTGGCTTAGCAACTCAGCATGTCAACTCCCTGCAACCCCCCTCACAAGCACATCCAGACTAACTACAGCCCTGGCTTAGCAACTCAGTGTCAACTCCCTGCAACCCCCCTCACAAGCACATCCAGGCTAACTACAGCCCTGGATTAGCAACTCAGCATGTCAACTCCCTGCAACCCCCCTCACAAGCACATCCAGGCTAACTACAGCCCTGGCTTAGCAACTCAGCATGTAAACTCCCTGCAACCCCCTCAATAGCACATCCAGACTAACTACAGCCCTGGCTTAGCAACTCAGTGTCCACTCCCTCCAACCCCCCTCACAAGCACATCCAGGCTAACTACAGCCCTGGCTTAGCAACTCAGCATGTCAACTCCCTGCAACCCCCCTCACAAGCACATCCAGACTAACTACAGCCCTGGCTTAGCAACTCAGTGTCAACTCCCTGCAACCCCCCTCACAAGCACATCCAGACTAACTACAGCCCTGGCTTAGCAACTCAGTGTCAACTCCCTGCAACCCCCCTCACAAGCACATCCAGGCTAACTACAGCCCTGGCTTAGCAACTCAGTGTCAACTCCCTGCAACCCCCCTCACAAGCACATCCAGACTAACTACAGCCCTGGCTTAGCAACTCAGTGTCAACTCCCTGCAACCCCCCTCACAAGCACATCCAGGCTAACTACAGCCCTGGATTAGCAACTCAGCATGTCAACTCCCTGCAACCCCCCTCACAAGCACATCCAGGCTAACTACAGCCCTGGATTAGCAAGTCAGCATGTCAACTCCCTGCAACCCCCCTCACAAGCACATCCAGACTAACTACAGCCCTGGCTTAGCAACTCAGCATGTCAACTCCCTGCAACCCCTCTCACAAACACATCCAGGCTAACTACAGCCCTGGCTTAGCAACTCAGCATGTCAACTCCCTGCAACCCCTCTCACAAACACATCCAGGCTAACTACAGCCCTGGCTTAGCAACTCAGCATGTAAACTCCCTGCAACCCCCTCAATTGCACATCCAGACTAACTACAGCCCTGGCTTAGCAACTCAGTGTCCACTCCCTCCAACCCCCCTCACAAGCACATCCAGGCTAACTACAGCCCTGGCTTAGCAACTCAGCATGTCAACTCCCTGCAACCCCCCTCACAAGCACATCCAGACTAACTACAGCCCTGGCTTAGCAACTCAGCATGTCAACTCCCTGCAACCCCTCTCACAAACACATCCAGGCTAACTACAGCCCTGGCTTAGCAACTCAGCATGTCAACTCCCTGCAACCCCTCTCACAAACACATCCAGGCTAACTACAGCCCTGGCTTAGCAACTCAGCATGTCAACTCCCTGCAACCCCTCTCACAAACACATCCAGGCTAACTACAGCCCTGGCTTAGCAACTCAGCATGTCAACTCCCTGCAACCCCCCTCACAAGCACATCCAAGCTAACTACAGCCCTGGCTTAGCAACTCAGCATGTCAACTCCCTACAACCCCCCTCACAAGCACATCCAGGCAAACTGCAGCCCTGGCTTAGCAACTCAGCATGTCAACTCCCTACAACCCCCCTCACAAGCACATCCAGGCAAACTACAGCCCTGGCTTAGCAACTCAGCATGTCAACTCCCTGCAACCCCCCTCACAAGCACATCCAGGCTAACTACAGCCCTGGCTTAGCAACTCAGCATGTCAACTCCCTGCAACCCCCCTCACAAGCACATCCAGGCTAACTACAGCCCTGGCTTAGTAGCCCAGCATGTCAACTCCCTGCAACCCCCCTCACAAGCACATCCAGGCTAACTACAGCCCTGGCTTAGTAGCCCAGCATGTCAACTCCCTCCAACATCCCTCACAAGCACATCCAGGCAAACTATGCTAACTATGTTACTCTGTATGTCCAATGTATGAAACCCACTTATTGTACAGCGCTGCGGAATATGTTGGCGCTTTATAAATAAATGTTAATAATAATAATAATAATAACTACAGCCCTGGCTTAGCAACTCAGCGTGTCACTGTAGCAAGATACCCTTTAAGCATTGCAGACTGAATTTAAACAGCAGAGCATGAAAAAAGATGGGCATTATTTTGGGCAACACTCATACTTCTGTACCAAAAAAAAATCCATAGACTAAAATTAAAAGATATCTGGAATATGTCTGAGCCTTTTAACACAAAGCAGAGCATATGTGCCATGTATGGGCTTTTATCTAAAACCCATGGCAACATAACATTCCATATTCCATTTTAGACAGCCAAATGTTACTTATAGGTAACTAGTTTAAATGCCTGGGTTAGTTAACTGATCTCTATAAAATAATCTACCTTAATGTACATATACGTATACATGCTTACAGATACCCAGCACACTGTAAATGTACTCAGCACACACATTTAGGGTGAGGGACCACCTCACCCTTGGGTATCAGCCGGTAGGACACTGCCCTAAAATGCAGCTACATCCATAAAAGCTTTTTAATCAAGTGGCAATGTAACCAGCTCTCATCTCCTGCTCCCTAACTGCCATATAGACTGTTCTGCATTCAGCCACTGGGCAAAAGACCCTAACAGGAAGTGACAGCAGAGCGACCAAGGAAGTAAATGTGCTGCTGCAGAACCAGATGAATGCAGAGCAACTCAGTTAAATGCTGTTTAAAAGGGTCAGGTTTATTAACAGGCTGAACATTCACTATTAGTGCCCAATGTGAATAGCATGTCCCTCCGTAGCACAACTTGCAGTGGCAGTGCAGGCAGCGAGGAGCATGAGATGGCATGAAAAGGAGCAATGGGGAGGGCAGAAACAAAAATTAGGAAGCCAATAAGACAAATCTTTCTCTCTCTGGTCAAAAACCAAAGCTGAACCTAATGAGGCAGATGAAAGAGAGCAACCAGCCAATCAGACAGCATGGAGACAAGAAGCCAGAATCCCACAAGCCTATTGGTTGCCTTGTTTCCTTGGTCCTAACATCTGCAGGCAGTTGCGAAGGAAACTCGCTGCTGCCATCTGCTGGAGAAAAGACATAATTTATATCCACGCATCCAGAAATCTAAAAAACACTGATAACACATCAGACATAAACTAAAATAAGCATTAAGAGGCAATGGACACAGAGCAAGATAGCACACACACATTATATATATATATATATATATATATATATATATATATATATATATATACATATACATATACATATTGCATTACTTTGCATTACAGATGTAACCAATGTAGAATCCTAACACATACAATAACACAGTGCTAAACGGAACCATGGCTCTCTCTTGCATCCTTTTCCACACACCAATAACACTGTCTCAGTCTCTATCACTTCTGAACTGCCTACAGCCCTCAACATTGGGCCATCCTGCATGCAATAAAAATGCATTTATAATTCATATGTCCAGCACAGTGGCCTCCCTCTCATATTGCACCATATGGTGCTGGTTGTGTCTAGCTACATGGGGAGTATTTATTAACACTCAAGATAAACATCACCAGTAATGTTGCCCATAGCAACCAATTAGCAATTAGATTTGAACCTACAAGTAAGAAAGCAAAAATCTGATTGGTTGCTATGGGCAGTATTACATGTAATGTTTGTCTCCAATGTTAATAAATACTCCCCTTGGTGTCCTTTCCCCAGCTCTCTAGTGGCAATCTGCAGTCAGGACCAGATTGGCCTCAATTGCATATTAACAGGTAAAAGTAAAAAAGCCAGAATTTGAGAGCGAAGGTGGTACGATTTGGGGTGATTCAAAGGGTACATACAATGTATAAATGGCTTTGCTTGTGTTTAACAAGTCTAAACAACGAGAGCCAATGAGAATATGTTGATCTCATTTAAAGAGATATTGACGTGATTTCTATGGTATACTTTTTATTTCTAAATTACACTGTTTACATAGCACACAATTCATTTTACCACTTAGAATTTTATTCTTGAACCAACAAATGTATTTTTTTTTAAATTGTAATATTGTTGTGTATGCACCATCTCATAGCACTCTTACATTTTCACCATTCATATAGGCTGTTCCAAATGAAGCATGTAACTGGCCTGTGCAGCTTATCAGTTAGGAAGCTTAGCCAGCTATTAACCCATAGTGTTGCTGATAGACTTGACAGATAATAGTAACCTTAATTTCCCCAGTTATTCGGAACTTCAGCCCAGCTTCAGCTGTGACAGTAGAGCTTGTAGGGGTTGCTCGCCACAGCAGGGACTGGACTGGGCCCTGGTATTTCGAGTATTTTCGGTATTACCTAGAGGCCCAAAGAGACCCCCACCAGCCCACTAAATAGTTAGTGTTTATGGCATCTTACAGCAGCCCCTCTGGCATTTGTCAGAATCCATAGATTGCCAGTCTGGGCCACAGCAGTGTAAATATCCATTATATGGCTAGCTGCTGAAGAACTCAAATGGAGTATTAGGAATGCCCAGTAGAGGGCAGTGTTAGAGCAGAAATACAAAAATTCCTCCATGACCACAATGAACAGACAGAATGGATAAGCTTCATACACAGTGGGTTAGTGGGGCAATGTCATGGTATTAACACATGGTATTAACAGCAATGTAAATAGGCAAAAATGCAGAGGCTGGTGCATTTTCCTGTGCCTGGCAGTTAGGGACAGCACCCCTCAGCAAGTCTTTGCTTGCAGCTGTTTGTCATTTGTGGGATTATTTGTCCTTGCTGCAGAACATGAGCTATAGGGAAACCCTTGGTCTCTGAGTCAGTCCCTTAGGGTTACGCCGATGAGTCACCGGCCAATCAGAGGCACTTAAAGTCATTTTTAGCAATGCTAGTTTGTTAGTTCTTACTTAAAGGGCTAGCGTTTATCTTTACAGGACATTTGCAAAAATTATTTGATTTTAATTTCCTTCATTTTCCTACTGATGGTCAAAAATATTACTTTTAAAAGTGAATTAAATTAGCTTTCCCCTTCTCCAGCAGAAAGTAAGACAAAGCACTGACATTAATTGTTACAATTTGATACATTGTTTGGCAATATTGCCAAACAAGCAGATCATTCCCCAATATGCCACACCAGGGACGCGCTATATCAGGCCCCAAACATGGGTGAATAAGGCAGCTTTTTTTTTCAAATTATTTAACTTTTTGTTCATCAGTTTGAAATTTAAGCAGCTATTGGTTACTAATGCCCAATTTACCCTAGCAACCAGATAGTTGCTGGAATTGTGAATCTGAAGATGAAAAGATGAGGCTCTGAATTTAAAGATAATAGTTTTTCGGCTGCTGGGGTCATAATCCCCATATGAAAGCTGAACTAGAGGGTAAATATTTATTTAAAAAATTTTTTTTAAATGTAAACGTTATTAAGAATAGGACATCTGTTACACTAAAATGTTAACATAAAGGTGAACTATGCCTTTAACTGTTTTACCTTCTAATAAAACAAAACCACAACAAATGGAGAGATTAACAATATGGGAATCTTTGTACAAAACAAATATTATGCCTAGATGTAGGCTACTATTGCCTGACAAGCGCTGACATGATGGCTTGTTGCACTATTCCCATTCAGCTCTGGGATGGGAAGGGGGGGGGCTGTTTCAGGCTCTTTTGGAAACAAAACCCAAGGTGCTTAACCCTTTAATATTCAGCATTTTACTGGGTTAAGGGAGCTTTTTGTTGCTAGCCAAACACTTTCCCATTGGCATAAACTTAAATCAGGAAATATATGTGCTATGTCTTTGGCTGCCTGACACTTTGCTTGCCCATGACTTAGAATATACCCCCCTTTTTGACACCAGCTCATTTAGTTGGGCTTATGTACAAAAGGTGCATAATCACTACCTGAACTTCCAAAAATAAATATAAATGTTTTGGGTTTTTTTCTACAGACATACCAGATTCCATGGATTAAAAGGAATCCATGATAGTCTGCCTGTGCTTACCAAGTGCAGTTCTACCCTTAGGGTCGCAGCGTAATGCAACCCCCTTGCCTTATTAAAAGGTGGATTCTGGAAATCAAACTCCGTCTGCTTCCCATAGTGGGTTCTTTGGGAAAACAGAGAGACTTCAAGTCCCAGAATACAAACACACAAAAGCTGCACTATTAAATATACAGTTGCGCTTCATGGTGTACAAGTCATGTAGCTTATCTACTGTATATATTTGTGCGATTATTATAATTATAATATATATAATACTGTATTTTAGCCAGCATGATTTAATCAGGTTTAACATTAATCCATCCCATAATAAAAAAATTATTAGGATAAGCTTCCTGAGCTATGAAAACTGGGTGCATAGGGTTTGGGGGTTGGATGATAATGGATTTGTGGAAAATAAAGAAGAGAACTTGGCAGTAACACACACAGGCACCTATAACAACATGTGGGTGAGCAGATTTGGCCACTGGCAGACGTGAGTAATCAGTGATAGAGCACATTCTGCATCGCTCAACAACACACAAACCCTCTTGGCTTGTTACACTAGGTTAAGCCCCCAAAATGACACTACACAAGGGAAGGTGAGCTAACCCCTTGGAGCTACACAATCTCATAAGGAGGAAATGACAGCTTCCATGGGGGTGCCAGGAGTTTGTAAACATACATCAGCTGTAGCACTAAAGATAATATATAAGATTGGTACATAATTTATGGCCGACCTTTAGACAGGAGGATCCCATGCAGGACTTGCCTATCTTAAAGTCATTACTTTAACTCCGACTATAATCCCCCAATCCCACTGCATTCAGCAGCACCACTGTCTCTTTAATAAGAACAAAAATCCAGTAATGGAAACTCGCCTACAGAAAATGTGATAGAAAACATTGCGGCTTTGTATTACGGTGCATGGGAGGCAGCGACACCAGCACCCAGTGACCTTTACTGGCAAGTGGATGCTTCATACAAAAATAATGAGCTTTTCCCAGCAATTTGCAGTAAAAGGCCCCCCAAAATGATTGCAATAGGCTCCTATTTTCTAACTATAATCACTGGTCACTATAGTACAACAGGGGACTAATCACACGAGAATATTGGCATTTAAACATGATTAATCCGATTAAGCATTAAGCACGTTCCTTATAACACTCACCCCTGCCATGGAAAAAAGGGTCTGGCAATATCATTTCCTGCACCAGGGACAATGCAGCCAGGCTGACTGCACAATTGCACTTGGCACTCTCACTGACAGAGGAGTTTCCACCCCAGGGCAGTCTCTTTATAATGTCAGAGTCACATAACGCACTATGATCTTGCACTGTGACACTCTGAAGGCAAACCCCTCCCTGTACTGTTACATAGGTTTCAATCAGATAGCTGCACTGTCAGTCAATGTCACTGCCCCGGGCAGCCTTTCTAGGTATGGCGGCATCCAGGACAGGGATACTTTGTTTTAATATCCCATATTTATATAGCAGTGCAGTGTGAAATAACTACCCTCAACCTGATGAAGATTAGATGCTTTTATGTAATGTAGTTCCTGCCCTGGCATTACGGGGAAATTAAAACCAGATGAAATGCATGTACTAGAATATCCACCCAGCAATAGCTAGGTACTATTGCTATTAACAACACACAGGGAAACACTTTGGTTGGAGAACAATTTTTTAGTTTATTCCCCTGTAAATCCCTATTCAACCTAGCACTATACAAAGCATCCCTCCATACCAAGAGTTTGGGGTACGCTCCCCTGTACACTGTGATGGACATGATGTAAGCTAATGGAGAACCAAGGTGAGGTTTTTTATTTATATATGTAGATGAGCTTTTTTATGCAATGAATACAATTGAGTAATATCTGATAACCAGTATAATATTGCACATCCGTAGCTGGCCCATAACGTCACAGTCATTTCATTCCTGCTGTACCAGGAATTCTGATCCATGATTTCCTGTACAAAAACACTATGCAAGGGTCAGGCATCTCACAGTATGGCTTCTCCTTCACCCTAATTCCCTTCCCTTGCAGTTGTACGGACATGCCTGGCACACTTCCAGAAGCCGTACAGTAGTCGGGTTCCCATAGCCGTTTTCTCACCAGTAGTCAGACCACAGATGGTTTCCTGTCAAAGTCACCCTCGTTTCCTGTTTGCTGAGACTCCTATTTGTGGATTAATTAAGAGGTCCAGGCTCAAGGAAAGTGACAAATCACAAAGAAATGCTCAGCAATGATCATGGTAACCGGGCACAGCTCTGCCCAAGTCACAAAGCCCACTCAGTGGCAGGACACTTTCATTACAATGTTAATGACAGAAACAGCAACTGCTAGAATGAAAAGGTGAAAAATCTGAAACATGGATAAAAGATTTCCGAGTTTGGCAAGGGCCACAGACTGTTACAGGCCCATCCCTTTCCAACTCTAGCCACAATATGATTTTTTTTATTAAACCAAGCCAGGCTTGCACTGGGCTTAATATTTGTACCTTGGTATGTGCCCAGATCTGGCCATGGGGTCTAAACTTACAGAATAGCCAGAGCTCACCCATCCCCCCACCCATAGCAAAGAAACCCAGCAGGACATGCCTACTCTCCCCCATCTCTCTTGAAAACATAGCACTATGTAGTGGGGTTGGTGCCCCCCCCCCCCCCCCCCCCATGGAAATTAATTCAGAATATTATTATCTACATCAGGGTTGCCCAACTTTTTTAACTTGTGAGCCACAATCAGATATAAAAAATGTTGGGGAGCCACACAAGCATAAGAAAAGTTCCTTGAGGATGCCAAATAAGGGCTGTGATTGGCTATTTGGTAGCCCCATGTGGCCTGCAGGAGGTTCTACTTGGAGTAAAACTGTGCTGTACTGTCTTCCAAAACTTGCTTCCAAGCCAGAAATGTAAAAATAGGCACCTACTTTGAGGCCACTGAGAGCAACACCTGTGTGGGGTGGTGAGCAACATGTTGCTCATGAGCCACTGGTCACTACATTATGCTAAAAGACTAAAAGTTAATTTAAAGGTGAACTACCCCTTTATTCAGATACCGATCCTAAATTGGTGCAGCCTCCAAACAAAATAACCCGGCACTTGATGCTCGTGTCACTCAACACAATAAGCAGCTTTATGCACAGTGCCACCCAGCACAATTATCCAACAAAAGAATGAACTATCCTAGTGACGCTCAGTGCCATCTATACAGAGGCAAAGCAAAAGGCTCTGATATTGTCTACACAAAGGTCAGCACTCATTATACATCTGATTAAACAGACTGAAAAGAGCAACAGAGCCATCAGAATACACTGCTTTAAGGCGTCTTTTCCTAGGAGGTTCTGTGCCTATCCTTATAGCTCATATTAACTGGCCTTTCCTTATACACACAAGAGGGGGGCGCTGGAACCTGGCACAATGCACCACCCTTCTATGTACCATCACATAGCAATTCTTCATAAATGAGTCTAAATAATATCCAGAAGATTAAACAGGCTGTGGTAGTGGAGTGATTTGTAAGTGCAGATTTGGAGAGGCAATGAACCTCCAAAAACTGCTATAAAAGCAGTAGTGTACACCAGCTCTATGCAATAGGCACATCAATTAGTGAAAATGTCGCTGTGGCTTTTTTTAACCTTTAAATATAAGAACCCTAATATTTCATCAAAAAAAACACAGATACACTTCTGTATTCTACCTAAATAAGCCTAAGGGGTGTATTATTAACACTAGTGATGTGCCCACAGCAACCAATCAGATCTTTGCTTTTGTTTTCTAACTTGTAGGTCACTGGTTAAATCTAATTGCTATGGACAACATCACCAATGATTTTTGTCTCCAGTGTTAATAAATACACCCCTAAGTGTTTTTGCACAAGGTGCAGTCTATCACCGCTCTCTGTGCTTGCAATAGGGCGCTAGTCATTCAGTAGTATCTGGAGGGGTATTCTGTCTGTTGCTATTCTCTAACAAGGGCAGCAATAGACAAAACACAGCAATAGACAAAACACACCATGCACCTAGTTCTTCTTACCTTGGCCCATGGCAGAAACATCCTTCCCAATACATACAGCAGCAAGTTTAAACATTAAATAAACATATGATTGTTTTGCCATCAATATGGATTTGCTGCCATGTTATCACACAGAAAAAAATAGATCCAACGAATAGAAGTGTTTTCTATAAATTTTTTGCATGTTTCACAGTATTTATTAAGATTTGTCTTTTACCTTTCTGCTTTGCTAAACCCCCAGCTTAGGAATATTATCTCTGTAACCTTGTTTAAAAGAAGAGGCGACCCAGCAGATTGGGTGCAGGTTTCCACAAGGGCCTATAAATGTAAATGTGGCACAGCACATGCTTGGCACTGGGATTCCTGGCACAGTTTACTGTGACACCTGCTGCAGACCAGTGTTTGATTCATAGGGGCTGCCAAATAGGAGCTGGGCACATCCACAGGGTTACAGAGGAGGGCAAATACTATAGTGATACAGGATACAGCAAGAACATTATCCCAGCGCTGCCTGTTATAACCTTTTGTGCCCACTCATTAGTTAAGCATTTTTATGTTATTAGCAATGAGATTCAGCCTTTCAGCACTATTTCTCAGCTAAGGGCCCATACTGAGAGCAGCTGCCTAGGGACTGTGCCACCCTGCGTTACCAGCCTGAGCCAGTGCCCAGACAAACACTGCATACATATTGTCTAGTGCATATGCTGTTTAGGAGAGCATTTTTTGATGCCCCAAAAATCTGCAGATAATTGGCAGTCATTTTCAGCCCAAGGCTCTCTGTGTAATGGTAAAATGAGTTAGTAGGTGCATCTATCCCAGTGCTGCCCTCACCCTGCAGTGGAGCAGATGGAAATACTTACTGCAGTGAGAAGTGAATGCCCAGAGAAAACCAGACACCCTGGCACAACATGCCACAACATGTCTGTATGGCAGGTCTCAGGGGAGAGGATGAACACATACCCCAGGGTTGGAGCATATCTCTCCCACTCACTAATGCTTCATAGGACAGGGGCAACAACCACACACTCACAAGTGCAGCTACGCTCTATTTGGTGTGTGACAGGGCTGTACCACCAGTGATTCCACAGGACTGGTTAAGCTATAAACCCAAGAGCCTGGCTGTCAGAGGATGCTGGGAAATGTAGTTAGTAAACAGCAGCTGGAAAACATTATCCGGAACATGCCAGCTGCAGTTTTAAAGCAGCAGAACATTCTAGAGTGTGAGAAGAAAACAGTTATTTAAAGGATAAAAATTCTTGTGGAAGCAAACTTTTCAATTGGCCACAGGCTGATGGGTTACAAGCCATGGGTGCCCCCAGTAAGTGAACAGTCTCAGGAAGTAACCCCTAATGGCATGCAATGAATGTTTAGACACAGAAGTTTGCTACAAAACTGAAACTGAAAAACTGAAAAAACTGAAACTGAAAACTGTGTCCAATTTTAGGACAGTGGCAAATGTAGATCTCTGTCTCTGGCTGGAGATCACCTTTCCAGTCGGAAACAAAGTATCTGAAAATACCCTTTAAGGGCCGTGGCAGACGGGGAGATTAGTTGCCCGCAACAAACCTCCCCGATATGTCATCCCACCGGCTAGAATGTAAATCGCCGGTGGGATGGCATATGCGGCGCCGAAATCGCCAAAGTTTCCTCTCAAGGCAACTTCGCTGATTTCAGCAAATCGCATCGCTGCGTATGCCATCCCACCGGCGATTTACATTCTAGCCGGTGGGATGGCATTTCGAGGAGATTAGTGCCCGCGACAAGGGAGATTTGTCGCAGGCGACTAATCTCCCCTTCTGTCATGGCTTTGATTTCCCAGTTTGACTTAAAGGGGTGGCTCACCTTTAACATAACGTTGTTAGTAGTTAGTATGTTATAGAATGGCCAGTTCTAAGCAACTTTTCAATTGGTCTTCATTTTTTTTTTTTAGTCTTTAGTCATTTATTTATTTGCCTTTTCCTGTTGACTCTTTTCAAATTTCAAATGGGAGTGACTGACTCCAGCAGCCAAATAACTATTGCTCTTTGAGGCTACACTTTTAATGTTATTGTTATTTCATTACATATTTTTCTATTCGGGTCCTCTCCTATGCATATACTAACCTCTGATTCACACCTGGTTGCTAAGTTAATTAAACCCTAGTAACCAGATAACTGCTGAAATTCCAAACTAGATAGTTGCTGAACAAACAGTGAAATAATTAAAAAAAAAAAACATTGATAATTTAAAAAAAAGACCAATTGCAAAACTGTCTTAGAATATTACACTCTATATCATACTAAAAAGTTAAACAAAAACCATCACTTTTTTGTGATTAAAACATTAGGCAAAAAGTATGTTCAGCACAATCCTCTTTCACTGCAAGGGGGTTTACTGCCCCTTTAATGCATGCAGAACCAGATGGGGACCCCACCCAGTTATAACACTGAGATGGATGTGTCCGGTTGCTTCCGTAGCAGGGTCTGTACATCACAGCTGAACTGACCACCCAGCTAAGGGGAAGCAGATGGCTTCAGGTCATCACTGGCCAGAAAGAACCATTATGTCTTAATCAATACAAAGAAATCCGTGGGGGCCTTCTTGCTCACAGTAATGTACAAGGAACAAGAGCCCACCCAAAAATATCAGTAGAAAAGAACTTTCACCTTAAGCAACAAGAAGGGGTGTAATTCACAGTTCTGTACCAATGTAATAACCTACATGAACCAAACAGCTCTATTTGGTCTAAACCCCAGATACATAAGAATGACATACAATAACAGCTTAACCAGCAATATAGGCTATGAGCACATAGGCAAGTAAATAGCCAAACCTTAAACCAAATCCTTTAATAAAGGATGACGATTTGGTGAAAAGCAATCTATTCATAAAAATGTTTAGTTAAGTTCTAACACAATGGGTTAAATGTAGAACTATCCCAGCTAGATAATCCTTGTCAGGGGTAAGACCATCTGTCCTCTTTGTAAGTGGTCTGCACCCACTGTGTATTTTACAGTTCCTTTTACCACCTCTCCCCTGGAGTCATTCTACAGTTATTTTAACATTAAAATGTCAAACCACCCCTCACCCCTAAAATTACCTGCAAGTTTGTTTATTTAGACAACCAAAGCTATCAGCCATTCTACCTACTCTGTATACCAGTAAACTGCAACTATATAGGCTGCAGCTATAGGCCACGGGACTGCAGGATGGCATATACGAGGCCGCAGGAGGCCTACAGCCTAGCGCTTCCCTTAGAGCCTGCAAAATATCCATTCAGGGCATTAAAGTAACCCTTTATATGCTGATCATAAGCAGTTCTACAGGAATTCATTGGAATATGATAATTAGAAAGTAAGGGGTTAATGTTACATTGGAAAGGAGGGGGTCCTCAGAATAATGAAAACACCTTGAATTATCTGTTAAAGATCTAATAATTGTGCCTGTATAGGGCGATAGTGCAGGATTATGGGTCACCATGACTGTAATACTGTATAAAGAGACAATGGTAAAACACTTTCTGAGGCTAGCCTCTATCTATAAGGTGAGAGGGACAGACAGACATAACAACAACACACACTTATATGTGCTATAAAGCCCTAGGGTACTGACCCTCAAGTCAAGTTTCTGGATGTAAAGCTCTAAAGAACTTTGCCTCCCAGGGTCACATGGTGACAGCCTATTACACCAATAGTCCAAGATATTATGTACTTAATGTTAATTTTTAACTTATATCAACACGTTAACAGCAGTTACTGGGATATCAAGACTAGTGTTACTAGGGCAGTTAAGTCAAGTGTATTTGTCTGTCTAGTTAACCTCATGTTTGCCAAATCAGATTGTACTTTTTAGTCCCCTTACTTCATATTGTAACGCTAAAGTTGCCCATACACACACACTGATATTGGTATGGTGGTTTGACCAGGCATCCAATCTTGGCAAAAGCCTTGGATATCAGTTGTTTTGTCAAATGCCTAGGGTGTAACATTTTGATCGGGCACCTTTGAAGGCATGCAAACATCCGCATTAGGTTAATGCTGAATCGTCAGATAGGGGATGAATATTGTTTCTACCTGCATATCTGCTGATTCATCTCTTAACGTTAGTGGAGTGGATGAACGATCTTTCCTGCAACCAATGATTAGAGGAAAGATTGTTTTTGTAACATGTATGGCCACCTTAACAAACTTTGAAAATAGAATTCATTCCCAAATCTAAAATGTTACTTTATTTGAGGCCAGAAATATAAAAATATTTTATTTTCGTTATGAAATATATGACAAGGATTTAAAAACAGAATGATGTTCAGTGGTGAAGGAAGGGAATGAAGCTCAGTGGCAGAAAGAAATTATGCTTAGTGGCATAGGAATAACGCTCACTGGCACAGGAACAAGAAGACTGCCCCGTGGCATAGGAAAAAAAAAATGTGACTAGGAAATGGACTGACACCCAGTGACGTAGTAAATGACTGACACCCACTGGCATAGAAAAAAGGAATGATACGCAGTGGCATAGGAAAGGAATGACGCTCAGTGGCATAGGAAAGGAATGACGCTCAGAGGCATAGGAAAGGAATGACGCTCAGAGGCATAGGAAAGGAATGACGCTCAGTGGCATAGGAGGAATGACGCTCAGTGGCATAGGAAAGGAATGACGCTCAGTGGCATAGGAAAGGAATGACGCTCAGTGGCATAGGAAAGGAATGACGCTCAGTGGCATAGGAAAGGAATGACGCTCAGTGGCATAGGAAAGGAATGACGCTCAGTGGCATAGGAAAGGAATGACGCTCAGTGGCATAGGAAAGGAATGACGCTCAGTGGGTTTTGCAGAACATTTGATAGGCCATGTGTGATACCCATTACCTCTGAGCAAGTACTGACAGATCACAGTGGGACTGGGGGCTGGTGGGATGCCACCAGGGCAGATTGTTAAACTCAAACTGACAATGTGAGCAGATGCCGCCTACTAACACGTACCAGCTGCTCCGTCTGCAGACGGCACAAGACAATAGCACTAAAACACAGGCAGCAGATAAGCTCCTTCACACAACTATGGTAAATGCCATGTTATACACACTTAATCACCCCTGGGATAAAGGACCGCAGCCAAGTTCAGATTCAGTGATCTGAGCTAAAACACTGAACTCAGTGGACTTGCTGGTTTTGGGGGACAAAAACTATATTTGTAAAAAAGTTGTTAAAGACTGAGTAGTAGTGTTTTCTCCCTACACTGGTCAAGAAGTGATACCGTTAGCCGCTTCAAGTGCTGCGACACCATCTTACCCCAAGCACAGACAGACTAAGAGAAATGTGACATCTCAACAGAACAAAGAAGCCCACAGTGTCGCCTTTAGGAAAACTCAGGGGTGGGGGGAGCAGAACAGCAGGGCTTCCTTTATAGAATATAAATGTCAAGTTGGTATGGGGTGGAGCAAAGGGGTGGGCAGAGAACATGTAGGTTTGGAATGCAGATTTAAAAAACTACTTAAAAATGAATCGGCATGGCTACATGTTGGGGAAAGCACAGGCCTAAAGCAGCCTTATCGGACTGCCCCTTATATGTCAGGGATCAAAACTGGGCCAACCTCTTGAAGGAGTATCTCTTGTTGTCTCTTACAATGATGCGGCATATTCAAGGCCACAGGGGGAATAAAGCCGGGGATGGGGCAGCCAGGTACACACCAGGAGACACTCTGGCCTGGTCTGAGGGGGAATGCACAATCATAGTAACACAATAGTTATGACTGCAAAAAAACTCAATGAATTTCAACCTTAGGGCTCTGGCACACGGGGGAGATTAGTCGCCTGCGACAAAACTCCCTGTTCTGCCGTGACTAATCTCCCCGAGTTGCCATGACCCGCCGGCGCGATTTCCCGAAATCGCCGAAAAGGACTCGCGTGTCTTTTCCGGTGAT
The DNA here is from genome assembly GCF_000004195.4 of Xenopus tropicalis. NCBI lineage: Eukaryota > Metazoa > Chordata > Amphibia > Anura > Pipidae > Xenopus > Xenopus tropicalis. The sequence goes on along the minus strand of NC_030685.2, from coordinate 59,607,925 downwards.
TTCGGGAAATCGCGCCGCCGCGTGTGCCATCCCGCGGGCGACTAATCTCCCCCATGTGCCAGAGCCCTTACAGACATCCTACTTATACCGATGCAGAGAAAGGCAAATAGACCCAAAATCAAGTAATTCCACCAATGAACTTAAACAGAAAAAAAGCAATTTTCTGGAAAAAATGGGAGCAAAAACTGCTACCCAATAGGCATGCAAAAGAAGATCCGCTAATTGAGCATATTTGCTTGATTTTACCCAACACATTGGGCTGATCAGGTGGGTCCTATCACTGACCCAGGCTTTTAAAGACCCAATAAGAAGAGAATCACTGATGCAGTACTTATCCAAGGGGAGTTTTTTAACCTGCCCAATAGATATCTGTCAGATCTTTGAACAGATATTAGTTATACAGGCCATCAGAAAGGCCCCATTAAATGGGCCAAGAAGCTGCGGAGTCGACATAGGCCTATGTTTGACGGCCTGTATTTGTTTGTTTGCAGTTAGTGGTGCACATGGGTTTGCCTGCTTACAGGAATGAAATTATGGTCCACCTTATCCCTGTCATCTTTCTCTCCTATTAATAACACTGGTATTTTAACACCAAGAAGGTAGAATACCAGCTATACCAACCAGGTACGGCAGAACCCCGATTTTAAATTTTTCAGGGTATTGAGATAAAAATGTACTATATGGCAAGAAAAAACTAATTACGATCAATTAAAATTTGCATTCATGGGACCGAAGAAAAAAGTAAATAAAAAAAAAATGTAATTTGCAGGAATAGCCAATCAAGGATTAGGTGCAATTTATATCTCCCACGCAACCTTTATACTTACAAAACTGCTTCCTTCACAGTTCTTTTGCACATTTGCTTGCGCATGGGTTGGCACCCTCAAAAAGCGCTAAACTGTAACATGATTTGGCACAAAAACCCAAGCACAAGGTACATAGTTACATAGTTACATAGTTACATAGTTACATAGGGTTGAAAAAAGACCAGTGTCCATCAAGTTCAACCCATCCAAGTAAACCCAGCACACCTAACCCACACCTACCAATCTATACACTCACATACATAAACTATAAATACAACCACTAGTACTAACTGTAGATATTAGTATCACAATAGCCTTGGATATTCTGATTGATCAAGAACTCATCCAGGCCCCTCTTAAAGGCATTAACAGAATCTGCCATTACCACATCACTAGGAAGGGCATTCCACAACCTCACTGCCCTCACCGTGAAAAACCACCTACGCTGCTTCAAATGGAAGCTCCTTTCCTCTAATCTAGGTAGAACTGAAGTGATGTGAAAATTCTGGTAAATCATCTTTCATAGTAAAAAAAAACAAATGAAATCAGGTACAAGTAGTGAAGAACAAATCAAGTAATTTCTAATTTTGTCCTTGTGCAAAACAAAGTTTTATAGCATAGGTGCATTTAATAAGATAACTTTAGTATGCTCTATTCTTAACAACTTTTCAGTTGATCTTCATTTTTTTTTTAAACTAGCATTTTTCATGACTCTTCTGACTCCTTCTAGTCTTCAAAGAGGGGTCACTGACCCTGGCATCCATAAAATGCTATTACACTGTGAGAATATTATTTTATTGTTGTTGTTACTTTTTATTACTTATCATTCTATTCTAGTCACTGAAACCACTGACTGGTTGCTAGGGTAGACTTGATCCTAGCAACCAGATAGCTGCTAAAATTACAAACCAGAAAGCTGCAGAACAAACAGTTAAATAATTAAAAGGGGAAAAAAAACACACACACACACAAAACAACAAATGAAGACCAAATGCAACTTATCTCAGAGTATGACAGTCTGCATCATATGAAAGGTTCATTTAAAAGTGACCTGCCCCTTTCACTTTATTTTATTAGGGTAGGTAGAATGCTTAATGGAGAAATATTCTGGCCCAGAGAGCTAGGAAAATGCTCAATTAAACATCTTGTTTTAAAAACAGAACTACATCTGCTAGCATGCTTTTACTTTTGATAATAAACTGGCATAAGCAGGGAGCTCAAGTTTAGCAACATTTGTGTAATTTTAAACTAAGCAATGGCTATGGAAGATTTATGCCCTGTTTATGATCTGCATTTATAAAATATAGTTTACAATTTTATTTCATTTATATATATTACCCCTTTTTGAACTTTTTTTTCTTTCATTTGCAAAACACTGAGAAACATCTGATCCATTAGTGACAGTCCAATTGAGTGAAGTATTGTGATATTGGCGGGTGATTTGGAAACCCTTATCTCCTACTGTGAGTAATTAATCAATTTAAGTACATGATGGTTTAACATAAGCCACATTCCCAACACTAGGAATATTTCCCATCCTCTAAACAATATGTCAAACTGCCTGAAGATAAGAATTGATGGAGCTGGAGGATGCTGGGAGTTCTGACTGTACTACTAAGATTTACCTGTTACAGATACCTGAAATCACCAAAAGATATTCAGTTGCCCAAAAAATCTAAAGCACTTGGCCAATATCAGAACCCCTGAACTCCTGCTACTGGACTAGAGTAAAGTGTTCTGCATCTGACACCTGTTCACATGCTGGGGACCCCAATATCAATACTAGTGCCAATGCTTTGTGAATCTGGACCATCTGAATATGCCATGCCTCTTTAGAGATGAGCACAAAGCTCTGTTTGCTGAGTCAATGACAAAGAGCTATGGGGCATACTTATGCAGAAACATATTTACGCAAAATATCCATTTGGGGGGAAAACATACAGGGTTATGGTCAACCTTAAAGGAACAGTAACACCAAAAAATGAAAGTGTATAAAAGTAACTAAAATATAATGTGCTGCTGCCCTGCACTGGTATAAGCTGTGTGTTTACTTCAGAAAGTCTACTATAATTTATATAAATAAGCTGCTATGTAGCCATGGAGGCAGCCATTCAAAGGAGAAAAGGCACAGGCACATAGCAGATAACAGATAAAACACTATTGTATTCCACAGAGCTTATCTGTTATCTGCTATGTAACCTGTGCCTTTTCTCCTTTTTACCAGCTTGAATGGCTGCCCCCATGGCTACACAGCAGCTTATTATATAAATTATAGTAGTGTTACTGTAGCAAACACACCAGTTTTACCAGTGCAGGGCAACAGTGCATTATATTTTTATCACCTTAAAGCTCTTTCATTTTTTAGTGTTACTGTTCCTTTAACTCAAAAACAGCCATACAAAAATGGATCATTTGAAATCATATAAATAGCCTATTAAAGGCTTCAACTTTAATTTAACTTTTAGTGTGATGTAGAGCATGCTATTTATTTGCAATTGGTCTTTATTTTTTATTATTTGGGTTTTTTGAATTATTCAATTTTTTGTGTAGGGGCTCTCCAGGTTGGAATTTCAGCAGCTATCTGGTTGCCAATTCAGCCTAAAAACCAGGTACTGGTTTGAAAGAGAGACAGGAATATGATAAGAATATGAATAGAAGAAGTAATACAAAGTAACCGTAACTATAAAACTGCCTCACAGAGCAATAGTTTTTTGGCTGCCAAGGGTCAGTGACCCCTGTTTGAAAGCTGAAAGGGGTCGGAAAAGGAAGGCAAATCATTCAAAAATTATAAAAATAAAAAAAAAAAAAACAATTGAAACGTTGCTAAGAATAGGCCAATCTATAACATGCTAAAAGTTTACCTGAAGGCGAACCACCCATTTAACCATCCCTTGTTAGGACATAACTGCATTTCCTGACACAGCAAATACATGCAATGACTTTTAGGACTGCATGAAAAAGCCACATACGCAGTTTGTCCAGGGTCACAAAAAGAATGACCTGTATCTCACCACTTTAAAGACTATACCCAGAGGCATTTCTGTCTTCTGGCTGTGGCTAAATAAGAGACACGAACTCCCCTGTGCTCTCTACCTGGATACTTATATTAGCCACAAGCAGCAGCCACATCAAAGCCCCTGCACTCATTGGTGCGGGAAGTTGTTGGTGGAAAAGCACATCTCACAGCACAGTTGGGACATAAAAGGTATTGGGGCTCATTTAGTACAATAAAGGGCACACATATGTCCCTATTGTAGCGTTCCCCAACCAGTGGCTCGTGAGCAACATGTTGCTCCCCAACCCCTTGGATGTTGCTCCCAGTGACTTCAAAGCAGGTGCTTATTTTTGAGGAGGCAAGTTTGGGTTGCATAAAAACCAAGTATAATGCCAAACAGAGACTTCTGTAGGCTGCCAGTCCACATAGGGGCTATTAAGTAGCCAATTAAAGCCTTTATTAGCACTACCAGGAACCTTTTTCATGCTTGTGTTGGTCCCCAACACTTTTTCCCTTTAAATGTGGCTCACGAGTATAAAAGATTGAGGATCCCTGCCCTATGCTAACTGTACAATGGATCATACCAAACATCTCATGGGTTACAATGGGTTATACTCATGTTAGTATATTAGCTGTGATATTCACAGAAAAATGTCTTAATAAATTAACCATTGAGTAACCAGTGCAGATTTCACAAGTACAATTTACTTGTGAAATCTAACCGACTGTTGCAAACTAAAAGTCCCATGATCCTCTGCCAAACAATGCTGCATGATGGAGTTAACTCATCCAGTACCATGGGACATTACTTTTGCCCTTACCAGTTATTAACCTAAGGCAATCTGGTAACTGGACAGGCAGAGGATTCCCAGATGGCAGTGCCCTTTGGAACAGGGTTCTGCTCATGGCAGCAGACATGAAGTCATTGTTTTGCGAAGATCACAGATGGAGCATTAGACTGATAGAGCCGTGATTAGGTTATGGGCTTGCCTGGTCACAGCTGTGCCTGCCATACAACCAGTTCAGATTAATAGCTTAGAAGGGGAACAAATGTAATTATGCTGTCTAAGCAGAGAGGATAGCTAACTGAGACTGAGTTTGGGGAATCCATCCAGCCTTCAATGGCCCAAAATGCACATTAGATCCTTATTTAACATCATTTATACCAGCTCAGAATACAGCCATCATCTTTTGACTAAGAGAATATACTGACATGCCCATGTTAGCAATATAACATCACTATAGATTCAAGCACCCAGAAGAAAGGTGCTCCATAACATAGTCACAGGTAGTTCTCTGGCCACTGGGCTGTACCCAATATGCCCATTACAATAACCCAATGGTTTGGCCCTAGGGCCAATCGCTTCACAATGACATGTATAGTTGTATAGCCGTTGGGGCAAGGACTACATGAACAAGCCAATGTAGTCACCGCTCTGACAAGATTTTTTTTTTTTTTCTAAATTGATACTTGGGAACAAACCTAATAAGAAAATTGCCATTTGACAAAAAAAGTGCAGGCATGTGGACAGGGCCGGAACTAGGGGAAAGCAGAAGAGGCACCTGCCTAGGGCGCAACGATTGGGGGGCAGGCATGTACCGCTCCTGACTACCCCTAGTCCGTGCTCCCTTGTCCCTTTACAAAATTCCCTGTAAAGCTATGTACCAGTGGAAGAAGTTTTACCTGGGTTTTCATGTGCAGTAGAAACTACCACCAGACAGCAATGAAAGTACGACTTGATCTTAGTGTGTCCTGTAGGTCTGTAATCAAATGAATACCAATATACCCTGAACTAATAATAAACAGACATTGTTCAAATTCTTTTCTGTGTTTTGCGCTGATGTCGGCACCAATGGGTCGAGACCTACAGGGCAGGCTAAGATTAGGTATCACTAGCAGTATGTTATAGAACATGAGAACCTGATGCATGTCAAAATGCCTGTGGGTACATACCCAAAGCCAGAGTCAACACAAAATATGTTTAGTACCCTCAATACATGGCCTAATTCATAACGAAACAAAAATCTGTTTCTAAATAGGTTATTGTCCAGTCTCAAATTAGAATTAGAATACAAATAATTCATAGTGGAAAAAAAAAATCTGTTTCTAAATAGGATATTGTCTGGTCTCAAACTGGAATTAGGATACAAATAATTCATAGTGAAAAAAAAATCAGTTTCTAAATTGGATATTGTCCAGTCTCAAATTCTAATTAGGATACAAACTTGCCAGAAATACATGCATTAAAAAGAATGGCAGTTCAGTTAGTAAGTGCTAGGACTCTGTAGAGACACAGTAATATTCTCCAGCTATAAACAACTGGAACTTTCCACCGCTCTCCCCATCAGAATGTTTCTATTGCGTTAAATAAAGGGTCATTCTGGCAGTTGCTAAGAGCTTTTCTCTTCACTATTGACCTGACCAAGCTGGAGTCAGAATATTGAGATGCTCGCTCTGCCATAATCACCCCCGCTATATTTATTGTCAGCCTGTATTCTCTATGTGCATTAATTATAATCTTTGTAACTGCTGCAAGGTGCTCACTGACTGAGCTTTGGCTTTGCCCTGGAATAATTAATTACATTCAGTATTATATGAGTAAACTCTTGAAATCTGATCTTTGTTTCCTTAAGCATGTTTTATTTCCTTATGAAAAATGATCTCAGTATAAAAGAGACTGAACCATTAATTATTAGAACACCAGTGAAACCTCAGTATCAGGTATCTAAAGCCTGTGTACTGTGCAGCCCTAGGGTCTGCCTTACAGCTGCCATGGTGCACCAAAGGTAGTGCCTTATGCCAACAAGCCATAGCTTGAAGACACCTCAGGAAATGTCTTTGTAGTCAAGGTGGCCATACACAGGCAGGAGCTTCCCACTCGGCCCTTTCACACCAATGATGCAGTTTATCTACCCGACAGACCTAGCCAATTGATATCTGGATAAAAATCATGCAGATGTTGATCAGGCAGATCGATTAGCCCAAGGAACGCACTGGCTTGTTGATGCGGTCCTGACAGCCTGTCTCCCCGTCTCCCCATCACTGTGATCCAATCCTTGGGCCTTGGGCCAAACAATCAGATCAGCCCAATGTGCCACTAAATTTAGAATCATGTTCAGTGACAACCCTGCTGCTGTTCTAGCCAGGTGAGCCTACACTTCCTTTAGGATGAGGTGTGCAAAGGGCATAAATCTCTGACCTGTAAGGAAGCAGTACAGGATTTACTCTTATAGGATTCAAAAGCTTTATAGGATTGCGCCAACAGGTAGGGCTGTTGTACAGCAAAGGGTTAACACAGATCTGAAGTCACTAAATGATGCGGAGTGCGATGACGCTGGTAAAAGAACTGGGAAGGAAGGAAGGGACAGGAAGACCGGAGGAGGAAACCTGGTTTTAGCTTTGAATGGTGCACAGCTGCCCTACTCTGCAGCTACACTACGGCTAACAAAAGCCAATTGTCACACAAACCGCTCACAAGCGAGTGGCACAAGTGGGAGAGAGAAAGGTGACATTGACTGAAGAGAGATCCTTTCAACAAAACATGAAAAAGAACACATTATGAACTTAATGGTGCAGTTCAGCTCCTAAGATCATGTTTGAGGTTACAGGGTACCGGAATGAGTGAGAATCCCCAACTCAGCACCAAGTCCGTCAATGGTATTCTCAGGTTGCTGCAGAACTACATCTACCAACATTATTATATAGCTAATGAAATGCCTGCTGTGTAAATATCTAGTACCAGTTATGCACAGATTTCTTTCCAAGGCAACAGATGCCTATGTATATATGTACATTTTTATTTATAGCACTGCTTGTATACATAGCGTTGAATATGCAAGCATATGGTTTATCTCCCAGTAAAATCTCATGATATTGCTCAAAATGTGTTTCCTGGGTCTCTGAGACCAAAAAAAGAAAAAAAATGCAGAACACCATTACAGCTTATATAGTAATGTTTCTATGGTCTCATTTACATGACTTTGGATAAACAGGTGGAAGCGTACAAGGCTGCTTCACAACGGAAACTCAGACCATGAAGCTTACATGTAGTTGGAAGGTAGAGTTGCCACCTTTTTTAGAAAATAAAAATAACACTGACATCAAGATTCATTTTTACCAGTCAGGTGGTATGCCTATAGGACACAACCTTCATGGGATAAGCAGGATTAACTATTTCACCTTTATGAAATGGGAAGTTTTAACATCAACTTCTGCTGTCACTATTTTCCCCCTCAGAGCATAATGTTACTGTATAATTTCTCATGTACTGTAGTTGCAGCGAGCCAGTATCCCCACCCTCCAAACATTGTGAGCCTTGCTCTCTCTGTATCTCTATATTCTAAAAAATATTTTTTATTTGCCATAGCCAACACAAAGTTCTATAATAAAGATTGGGGCATACTGTGTCAACAACAAGTCTCCACCATTAAATTATACACCTCTATAATATGAGGAATGTGCTTTTGTGTATGTAATTTTGTTCTGCTTTGCGGAAAGTTTCTGCAAAAACTGTATGTTCTATATATACATGCATCATTTGTATATTGATATAGTAATTGTTGGAGCTTTATATCTCATAATAATACTGGGCAAGGATTCTTAGGAGGCTCTCACCACTCATTAGTAACAGAACAGAGAGGATCTATGGGAAGCGAGCTCCAATAAACGTGTCATTATATTATTCATTATTGCTGCATGATGAGAGTAATTTTATAATATGCAATGTCCCCTTTAATTATTAATGTCATCATTTATTTAAATATTACCAACATGTTCTGCAGCACTTACCAGAGATTACACATCATTCATATCAGTCCCTCCTTCAATGGAACTTGAAGGAGGGACAGATTTCTGCTGAGCAGATTTCTGCTGCCGATTCAGGTCCTTCAGACAAATTTGGCAGCTTATCCTACCGCATATAGGCACCCCCAATGGGCCTACCAAACCGACATCCGGCCAAAAATTGGGCAGATCTCGGTTGGACAGGTTTGATTTTCCATGGAATCAGGGATCACATGGGCTCATTGATGCAGTCCTCGGTCCGATTATGGTAATCCAATTGTTTGGCCTTAGCACTAATTAGCCTATCGCCCACCTTAGGACGAGGGCGCCAAACAAGCGGATCTTACAATCTAAGGTCCTTATTACATTCTTAATACTATGGTCAGTTTTATCAGAAGGCAATTAACCTGCCTGTATGTGTTGGAAGTATGGGAGGGAACCGGAGTACCCAGAGAACAAACTTCTTGCATTCCGTTACTATGTTACTGCAAAGCACAGAATCTTTCAGCTCATGTATAGCCACAGGCAGCTGTAAACTTATTATTGTTATTCTTCTATGGATACACAGTATAAATTATGTAAATGCAATTCCAGACATTTTAATCCAAGCATGTATTTTATAGCATAAGAAGGAAGGAGAGTGGATTAGACAAGACAGGAAATATAACCACTATGTAAATAGACAACAAAATGCACAGAATAGATATAAACATCACTAATAATGCTTGGGAGTCACACAGCCACAATAATGTCAACAGTTATCCTTAAGGAAAGCCAGTCCAACACATATACACAACCACAACTGCTAACTCAGCATTAGGGCATTGCTGAGTCGGAACAGCAAAATGTCACAATAAAAAATACTTAGGAAAATGAACATAATGTACGAAATGCTGGATTCAGCACACAATAAATAATTTTTCATTTTAAGAAGAACCAAATCCAAAACTTTAACATCTTTACTGAGGAAATATAATAAAAGTCATGCAGAAAAAAACTGCATTAATAACAAAAATGTGTTTCTTTTCAGTAAAAAGTTTCATTAAATAAACACAGTATTGTTAATCTGGGATTAAGTGTGCACAGGAGCAAACTACAAAATGTGCAATTTTTCTTCCACTAGCTCATATTTATCTATTAAAGGGGTAGTTAACTTTTAAGTTAATTTTTAGTATGTTACAGAATGCCCTATTCCTAGCAACTTTGCAACTGGTCAGGTGGTTAGTTTCTTTAATCAATGACTTGCCTCTTCTACATATTTTCAGCTTTCAAAAAGGGGTCACTGACCCTGACAGCCAAAAAACTATTGCTCTGTGAGCTTACTTTTATTATTATTACTTTTTTATTATTTATTTATCTTTTTATTTTATTCTATTCATATTCCAGTCTCTCATCCAAACCTGTCTGGTTGCTAAGGTAGACAAGCCCACAGCAACTAAATTGCTGCTTAAATTCCAAACCGAGAACTGTTGTACAAATAGGCAACTGAAAAACCACAAAAAAAATGAAAACCAGTTGCAAATTGTAACAGAATATCATTGTCTATATCAGGGGTCTGCAACCTTTTGGGTCGGAAGAGCCAAAAATTACATTTTACTAAATTTCAAATTTTTAAAGAGCCACAAAATTTTTTCTTGATCAATGATCAATATATTACTTAAAAACCACTTGTCCACACACGGGCATAGTGGAACCAATCATTACACATGTCTCAATTCAAAGAGACAGCGTAAAAAATAGTAAAATTGGTGGACATGTAGAGGGGAGAGAGGGGGAAGGAGAGAGAACAGCAATCAGGGGAACAAGGACTATTAATGACCATACATCAATAATCCAACTATCACCTTTATTCGGTCATTCATGGGAATCAAATTCCTTAGTGTGGATGCCCTGTGTATTATTTATGATAAATACACTGACTTAAGCTCTCAAATTATCCTGTGTTCTCTGCCAGATAATATTGCAAACCAGGCAAAATCAATTAATCATTTTAGCAAGGTAAATCGAGGGTTACGTGTAGCGATCTGGTCACAGCGTCCTCAGCGGCACTCTTAACATCAAGTATATACCATACATCAAGTGTGTCAATATTACTATAGAGGCGCTTACTCACAAATCAGCGCTCCTAATACCGCGCCGCCACTACCAACTGTGCATGGTCCGTACCAACGCCCACCCCCTCACTTGCATTCCGTGTGCAGAGCCTGAGCGCTCCCTTAAATTGGCCAGCCAACGGCGTCGGAAGCTACGAATCTTCCGATGGACTGACGACAGTGACGACGCGTGTCACGGGGGAGGGTGAAAAGCGAGTACAAGTGGCTGAGAGATAGAGTCGGTGCCTAATCCTCGTTAATCAATTCAGAACGATTTTTAAATGTTTTTTTTTTATAAAATAAATAATATTTATGTATGGAACTAAAGAGCGGCAGCTTCACATCCAAAGAGCCGCATGTGGCTCGCGAGCCGCAGGTTGCAGACCCCTGGTCTATATCATACTAAAAGATTTTAAGGCGAAAAAGGCCTTTAACAACTTTTCATTTCCCTATGTCTTTAAAGGCCTGCACAACTGCAAGCAATAGATTTTAATTCCAACAGCTCAGTGTTGTTTTGTTATATCCACATTAGGATTTAGTATTCAGCCAAAACCAAAATTATATATTTGGTGCATTCCATTGGGAAATATTCCGTGTGCTTACTTAGATCCCTCTGAATTTCTCTGACAGTGACAGAAAAACATTTTGACTTCTGTTTCTATGTTCCCTCTGCAAACAAATGATTTATGTTGCCTGTCCATGACAGATAAAAGAACTTCACTTTCCAATACAACATGAATAATTTGACAGAAGTTGGGAAACCAGTTAGGTGCAAGAAGCACAATAACAGAGCAAAATATATTAAAATAAAAATATAAAAATTATAAAAAATATAAAAAATAAAAAGGATCTTAAAAAGGAGATAAACATGTGTGACTGTGCACAGCTGCTTGGTGGTTAGCTTTGGCCACAAAGACTAAGGCACTGATAGCCAACAAGAAACTGCAAGCACATTAAGGGGCTGATTTACTAAGACACGAATTCCAACAATTCCGATTGGAAAACGAACATTTTGCGACTTTTTCTTATTTTTTGCGATTTTTTCGGCGCCTTTACGACTTTTCGGAAATTATCACGACTTTTTCGTTACCAATACGATTTGCGCGAAAAAACGCTAGTTTTTCGTAGCCATTCCGAAAGTTGCGCAAAATCTGGCGATTTTTTCGTAGCTTTAAAACTTGCGCGAAAAGTCGCGTCTTTTTCGTAGCGTTAAAACTTAAAAGGCGCAACGTTTCGCGCAAGTTTTAACGCTACGAAAAAATCGCCAGATTTTGCGCAACTTTCGGAATGGCTACGGAAAACTCGCGTTTTTTCGCGCAAATCAAAAAACTCACGACAATTTTCCGAAAAAATCGCAAAATACCGATCATTACGAAAAAAATGCAATCGGATGCATTCGGCCCGTTCGTGGGTTAGTAAATGTGCCCCTTAGAGTGTCTTGCATCAGGAAAAGGGTAGATATGCCCTGTCCTTCTGTAGGTTGTGTATGTTGGAGTGCAATGCAGGTATGTTATGGATCAGATACTCATCAGTCATGGGGAACAGACCAAGACTAGCAATCTGTAGATTCAGGCAAATGCCAGAGGGGCTTCTGTAGGCTGCCATAGACAGTAACTATTTATTGGGCTGGTGGGGGGCTGCTTGGGCCTCTGTGTACTTGAAATGCCAGGGTCTATTTTGAATATCTTTCCAGACATGATCAGAAAGGCCCCTTACACAGACGAATAAGCTGCCAAGTCCAGTGTCAGACTAGGGTGTCCGTGTCCCACCAGGCTGCCACCTTGGGGCCCCCCACCCCAGTCACCAAAGGCATGCCTCCTCCACCCCCGCATGCACGGCGCATCATGCGTCATGTTCTTTAATTTGTGTTGCATTGTTAAGGGGTGAGCTCCAAGTTGCTGGCAGAGTTCGGGACTTGGTTGTGGGGCCCACTGGGTTTTTTCCCCATATCCCACCAGTCCAGTCTGAACCTCGCCAAGTCTGCAGATTTTACTGGTCCATGTACATACAGGGCTGCAGAAACAGAGAAGATTGAAAAAGAGCAACAGTGTGTATGGATATATGTGTATGAGAGAAAGAGACAGAAACAGGGTAAAGAGCAAACACAAAAAACTGAACAATTCACCATCTATCTTTTCCAGCATTGCTGCTTCCGCCAACAGATTCCTTCAAGTAATCTCCATGACAATACAAGACAGGACTGAACTGTTCCAGGCCTTCAGGTTGAATACGGATTAACACTCTGCATTAAAGCCCCCCACCACCCCCTCTAAATCTGCATAAAACTGGGTCCAGCAATTTATTCTGCCAGGAAGAAAAGCAGTGCCAAATGATGTGATGTCTGCACAGGACACAGCCAAAGCCAAAATGAACTTCTTTTCAAAAAGGATGACCTATTCCTTCTTCACTTAAAAAGAATGCTTTAGCCCAGGCTTTAAAAGATTGCCCATAATGTGAATGTAATTTATATAGATACTTTACTGGGAATTAAAGCCTCAGAAAACCTTGATGCTTGTGTCATCACAGTGCTGCTTTAAAATGCCCCAGGTACAGAAGCCTAATCAAAAGTTTTACTCAACCCTCTTTAAGTAAATGTACAGGTAAAATGTAAACCCATTAAATTGTACCGAGAGTGCTTGCATAATTTGTCCTGTGTTTTATACTGTAGTTAATCCCAGACTAACAATACTGTGGTATGCCCAAACATCCTACAGTATGTTAATGGGCCCTGAAAGACTGCACAGTCTGGTGTTTAATTATTACTGACTTTTATGTCAGTGTTCAACAGCCGGAGCCATTTGGCTGCACCATAGAAAAGTTGTAGAACAAAACTTGTGAACAACTTTAGCATAGGTGTATGTAAACTTGGGCTCCCCATAGTATATGATAAAAGCCCAAGCTCAAGGATCATATTGAATAAACATGTTGACATCATATAAATAACTGTATGGAGCTCTGGTGCCATACAAATCCCTTAGTGCCCCCTAAGCATCAGCCTGTTGAAATTAAACTCTAGGAGTTCGTTTTACTTTCTAGAATACAGGAACATTTTTTAACATTTTAAAATGTTACAACATGCCATTTCGAAGGATCAATTTGCTTGAATCATTACTGCTGCTTTAAGATCTGTTAAGACAGCTGCAAAAGGAATAGCATTGGATATGTGTGCTGTCATCTTGAGAGAGTGGTTGCAGGGGGATGAACAAAACCATCACACCAAGGCTAGAAAATCTTAAAGTGATACTGACACGAAAAAACAACTTTTCAAAATATGAATCTACATAAAAAGTTGCCTATAGGTCATGTTGATTATTTTTTGCTGCTAGGTTTGCTTTTGTAAGGAATTGTTACTTGAAATCCCAAAACCTGACTGTTTTGCCAACCTGACTGTCCCTTCTCAGCCTGACAGTTACAGCTTCTAATGCTAACGGCCCCCTGCTGGACAAATATGGCAGCCCCCTCATAGAGGAACATGGGGGATCAGATAGGGAATGTAAAAGCTTGGACAAATACTTTTATGGCAAAATTATAAATAGCATGCAAAGGCAATGTTATGACAATGTTATAAAAAAGGTTTAATTTCTGGTGTCAGTATCACTTTAATGGCATGATTTCACCAGTGTGATGACTAAGCTGAAATCAGTATGGAGATAGTATATAAAGAAAACAGAGACATGCCACCTTGTTACACAGCTGAACAAGTAGAAAGCAGCTCTCAAAACACTGTAACCCCAGGCCACTTACTCCCAGTCTGACTGTGCTGGGAAACAGTGAAACAGAGCATAGATAGTGGCAGCCAACACTCATATGGTTGCCCCGGGCCACATTCCATCCAGTCTTTAGAATCAATAGAAACAAGCAGTATGGTCACATTTACACCTTCATACAGGCCCAGACACCTGCTTTCCCACACTTACCTGATTGCTATGGCATGTTTCATTAACAAGGTATTTAGTCCCCACAGTTATATGATATGATAGTTTGCTTATTTGCATATGTGAATTAGGAACTGGATTCCATATCAGACAAATCTTTTGTTGGAAGAATATACTGTGCCAAGTAGCCGAGGAACCATGACTCTTTTACATTTACAAAGCACTGTCCTCAATAACTTTAATCACATAGGACTGAGAGAAGATACTGATTATGTACAGGTATGGGATCCCTTATTTGGAAATCCATTATCCAGAAAGTTTTAAATTACAGGAAGGCGATCTCCCATAGACTGTAAACAAATAATTACATTATTTGTACAAAAAATTATTCCCTTTTTCTCTGTTATAATAAAAAAGTACCTTGTTCTTAATCCCAACTAAAGATATAATTAATCCACATTGGGTTTATTTAATGTTTAAATTATTTTTTAGCATGGTTTAGGTATGGAGATCCAAATTATATAAAGACCACCCCTTATCCAGAAAGCCTCAGGTCCTGAGCATTCAGGATAATAGGTCCCATACCTGTTACTGTTCAATCTCTATGCCTTTAATCACTATGTGTAGTGAAAAGATTGCAATAACTAAATATGCCTTGTGAGGTAACAGAGCTTGATTTCTAACACACATCATTTTAGCACAATGCTTACTGCAGGTAGGTTGGTAAAGGACAGTGAGAGCAGACAGAAATTGCTGATTTAATACATATTATCACCAGCAGGATGCAGTGTCCCATTTCAGTGCAAAAGCATTTGATGAGGACAGAAAAGGTCAAACCATAGGATCTGATAAATCTGCTTTCCAACAAGCAGAACAGGTTTGGGCACAACATAATAAATAGCCTTATGCTTTCAAACACACTGGATGGCCCAATTATTATATTTATGTGGTTAAACGTTCTCTTTGAGTCTAATCCTATTAAATGTAAATGTCACAAATAGTAAATGTACCAATGCGTTTATATCTGTTCATGTGCCAATCTATACCAAAATATGAAGGAAGCATGTATTGTACATATCACGCGCATTGCCACAGAATAAGCCTCCAACAGAACCTATTGCTCAGGTGCTCTATCCCAGTGGGGTGTGTGGGGTTGAATAATAGGGAACATCCTATTTTTCTTTATTTAAAGAGAAATGGTATTGCCATGTATAGGAATGTGGTAGTCTGCCCTACACATGCTACAACTTCTAAAAGCACCAAAACAAAAATGAGACACTAGCACCCATTCATATCAGCCAGCGAGATGATAAATATCTTGCAAGTAACCAATATTCCTATCCCACAAGCAGCCAATTTGTTTTCTTAATATGCAATTTACACTGATTTCAATAAGTTATGCTGTGTGTGCAAGTCCTGCATCTCTTATAAGGAAGCACCCAGGGTGCCCTATTTAACCCTGGGTCTTTTTCCGATCAGCTCCCCCAATTCAACAGGCAACAGTGACTGGAAACAAGAAAAGCTTGTCTCTTTAGGCTAACCATGGGCAGAGGAAATCTGCTTTCTCTTAAGTAATATCTCACACAGAGGAGCCTTTATGAAGGGTCTCTTGGACAAATTTCAAGCACAGATCTATGGCCAAACAGCCACAGGCTTATACAGTTCCCCTAAATGAAATGCCTGCCCGCTATTCCACACAGCCACAAATATCCCAAATTCCTCCTGGTACACAATGCAGGTTTTATTTTATTCTCACACTGGTATCCGTCGATATGCACACACATCAAGCACATCAACACCATTGGGTCCTTATGCCATATGAAAACACTGTAAGCTTAAACATGTAACAAAAATATACTATAATTCTGAGTAAATTGATTTAATTGCAATAGTATGAAAAATTTCTTATGGTTCATACATATTCTTCTTATCACACTTCCATTTCAAGCAATGGCACACGCTGACTGAAAAGCATTATTTATTTCGCATAGCGTACATGTGCTGTACTGTCAAGTAGAATGCATCAGTCAAGGGAAGCAATATGGCAGCTCACACATGAGATAAAAATAACTAAAGGTGTTTTAACATTTCAAAAGATTTTAAAAAAACTTTTGTATGAGTGTATAGTTTACTTTTAGAAAATGTGCCATGAAATAGTACATTAAAAATAATAACTTTGTACATTTTTTTATTTTTTACGATTTTTCCAAAATTGCTTTAAAAATGAATTTGTTTTGCTTTCTGTCTCTTCACAGAAGCAACAGCAGCAGCCCCTACTGAGCATGCTCCCCTGACATCCAGTTTGGCCAGCAACTCATGTATCAAATTGTTACAGCTAATCTGCAAGCCTAAAAGTATCAAAAGCAACTAATGTATCACAACAGTTACTCTATTTACACTAGAGTAAAAGTAACAGATTTTACTGTCCCTACAAGGCACTGCCGGGACCTTACAGAACAGGCTACAGAGTCAGGGTTGGGCTGGGCCAGGGTAACATTGGTAAAAAATCCAACCCAGGATTGCTCCAGGATCCCTGCAAGGAACCTTGGCCTCTTGACCACCCACCAGCAATTGCAGCTGCAATAAGCCCCTAGCAAGTACACAGAGGCCTCTCAAACCCACTAAATAAAGACTGTTTATGGTTTCTTACAGCAGCCCCTCTGGCATTTGCTCAAATCCACAGATTGCCAGTCCCGGCCTGTCCTCGAAAATGGTGGGTTTTTCGGCAAAGAATGGATTTGTTGGGGGGGGGGTACCTAACAGACTGGCTCTCTCCAGTATTTTCTACTTTCCATGCCCTTTAAATCTAAAAATCAGTAATAAATAATAAACAAGCAAACACTATTCAAAATGGAAATAACCCCAAAAATAAAATTTTGCCCAGCAGAGAAAAAAAAAAATTGTGATTCTAAGCAACTTTCCAACAAAAATTAGTTTAAAACTTTCAAGGGTTGTAAAGTTATTTGTAAATATAACGGCAATCAAAAGCATTACTTGTGTGTCAATTTCTGCACTCCTGGTTCTGACTCTTGAAACAATGTAGCAGAAGTCAACTATCTTCCAGCCAAAACTTTGTTCTTTTTTTTTGTGCACAGGAATGTCACATAAACTGCTCCCCTCCCCAGAAGTCCTGCTTTGAGTACTACCCACAGTCAGGAAGCAGTGCAAGGAGATTTGATCAAAAAGTATCAGGGACTTAACAGCAGTGCAATCCTTACCAACATTAGAGACTGAGTGTAACAGCAACAGGCTAGCTTCATTAGTGCCTTTTCCCATGACTAGTTAATATTGAAGACAGAGATAGAATGATCAGGATAGACCATCCCTGTAGATGAATTTAATACTGGGGTGTGGAAACAAAGAAACCAAACAATGCCTCAGGAGAATAGCGTACATTCTGTAGTTATTGTTCTGTACAAGACTATAAAATTCTTGGTCCCTGTTTCCTGACATTCAGTTGCAGTGTAAGCCAAGGAAACTAAATATATACGTTACATACACTAAAAGGATCATCAGTTATTCAAAAACAACATACACTGTTTTGCACAAAATGCAGTTTGGCAGATTGTATCAGTTTAGGCGTAGGATCTATTATTCATTATGCTTGGGATCTTGGGCTTTCCTGGATAAGGGATCCATCTATAATAATAAGCTTACTTAAAACCATTTAAACATTAAAAGCCCAGAGGGATTATTTTACAATTAACATGGATTTATGCTACCTTAGAAACCATCAAGTACAAAGCACAGTGTTATTATTTTAGAGACAAAGCAAAATAAAAAAAACTTTGGGCAATGGCACTGTTGTGTTTTGGAACTTTCTAGATCAGGGTTGTCCAACTGGAGACCTATTGGATGGATGTGGCCCTCTAAAGCATTTTTATGTCCCTTAGTTTCCTCAGCAGGTTTCATACACTTTACTGTATGACATGGCCCACTACATGTAGGACAGCACTGTTTTAGATAATGGTTTTCTGGATAATAGTTCCCATACTGTACCCATATTTCTTGTAAGAACCAGACAAATAACAGCACATTTCAGCCAAGATGTAACTTTCTTTTTGCCACAGAAACTCACACACAATAAAACCATCACACAGATTTTATAAACAAATCCTGCAAAAACAATGGATGTAAAGGCATAAGTGCCAGCAACCAAATTATGCTTTAATAAGCTTTCCATGCTGCTCTGAGTACTTTTCCTTAAAGCAGGTTACACACCCACTGAATTCTACTTAAGCTAGATGAGTAGCAAATGTCTGGGATCCCAGACTGCCAGTGGGACCAAAGCTGCTTCAGACATTCCGTATTCACATTCAGCTGTGGCACAAGGATGCAAGTACCACTGTTCTGATTTGAGGGTTTTGATTCGCCTGGGGATAGCAGGGGATCACACTGAAAGCAATATAAAGTCTGGAGTGTTCACATTATTCTCTGCCAGCGTCCTGTACCAAGTGTTCACCAGCTCCTGACCCTCAGGGTAATGATAAAGAAAGATCCTTCAGTCTACATCTTTCCTCATGTATGTGGATCACTCTCCCAGCATTCTGTACCTCTGTACATTATACACATCAGTTCCCATCATATTCACACGCACTACGGCCAATTATATCAGAAACAAATTTATCTGTTTGGTTTCTTCCCACACTCCAAAAACATACAAAGTACCTGGAGGAAACCCAAACAGGCACAGGGAAAACATTCAAACTCTTGTCAGACTGTGCCCTGCATGGAATCGAACATATAACCCCAGCGCTGCAAGGCCATTTCTGAACAATAACTGCCCACCGCTACTAGTTTCCACCATAGACAGTTGGCCTCTCCTTTAAGTGAATGGCAAGTGGTTACTCGCAGAATAGTGTTTTGGTTAGATAGAGCAGAGATGATCAAAGCACCGTCAGGGTTGGACTGGGCCGCTGGGACACCGGGAAAAAACTTGGTGGGCCTTGGTGCTAGTTGGGGGCCAGACCCAACCATTGCTGCTCCCCCGACCGACGGTGTTCCTCCACTGACTGACTGGGGGTGGCTCAACGCTTTGGCTCAGCAGGAAGCCCCTTAGGGGTGCAGGGGACGTGGCTGGCAGGGCACCTGCAGGGCCCTGCACCCCCCAGTCCAACCCTGAGCAGCGGATGTACTAGCTTCCTAAATTATAGTGGAATCATCACTAGAGATATTACTGTAACACATTATGTAAATTAGAAAACACTAAGATCTGTTTAAACCAAAGGTTTTTTGTGGTGGCTCAAATCCCCTTAAAGGTATACTGTTCTTTGGCCTACTACCCTAGTACTCCAGCTTCCACCTTCCACTGGTATGTAATCCACCGCCGCTGGCAGAGTATCATTACAATAATGACTACTTGTGCATGTAAATGAAGGGAGCGGGGTAAGAGAGTGGTGGGAAAAAAAAAGGTTAAAATTAGTAACAGGAAGGCCATGAACAAAAAGGCTTAGATCTGCAAAGGCAGGCTGTTACCATGGATACAAAAGGCAAAGCTGGGGGGTAAAACAAGCAAAAGCAGTCATTAGTGAACATGCAGCAAAATGAGTAAGAAAGGACAACACGGGTCAAGGAGCAGCATAGGGCAGAGGAAAGGACAACAAACCAACAAATGAAAATATAAAAAGAAAGAGAACCTGCATGGCGTAAATTTGGAGGTTTAAAGTGAAAATGTCTTAAGTCTAAAAAACTATTCATTAAAATATTAATGTACATTAAAAGTTACTTATAGTTCATGTCTGATCATTTTTCACTGAAGCTTTGTAAATTCCTAAACCTGACTGGTTTGCCAACCTGACTGTCCCTTCTCAGCCTGTCAGTTACAGCTTCTAATGCTAATGGCCTACTGCTGCACAAATATGGCCGCCCCCTTTTAGAGGAACATGGGGTTTAGATAGGCAAAGTTTTAAGCAAATACTTTTATGACACAATTATAAATAGCATGCAAAGACAATGTTATGATAACAGTAAATGCATGGGCAGGGCCGGTGCAGGACATGCAGCCGGGCCCCCATCCAAAAGCTCTGGTGGGCCACAAGGGGGTGCGGGCTCAGGTGCAGTCACCCCCGCACCCTAAGTACTTCCGCAACTAATTTGCAGTAGTAGTTTACTTTTAAATTCACTTTCCAGCTTTCAAATAGGGATAGCTGACCCCATTAACTACTGCTCTGTTACTAATAAAAAGTACTTTTTATTACTTCTTTTTATGTTCAGGCCATCTCGTATTCATCAGTCATGGTATCATTTAACCAATACCTGGTAGCTAGGGTAAAGAGGACACTAACAACTTAAGAGTTGCAGAAATGCCAAACTGGAGAGCTACTGAAAATAAAGCTAAATCATAAAAAAAAATCACAGTCTAGATCACACAAAAAGTTAAGATAAAAGGTGAAATATTTTTTCTGCAAGTGACCTCAGATGACCAATAAAAGGGAATTGCTGAGCCAATGGAATATTACTTTTCTATAATGTGAACAATATCCACAAAGAGTCATTTTAACAGCACAATTCACGACCATTATGGTGATATTCTGTCTACACAAAATCAAAATGTGTTCATAAATGGTGTTGCACTTTCTACATCTATGGATATAATATATATATATATATATATATATATATATATATATATATATATATATATATATATAATACAGACCCACTGTAATCTTTGTCCTCACACTGTCTCAGATATCCAGCTTGAGACCTTGCAGACGTTGCTAAAAGACAATTTCCTAGCAACCCCCTCCATTTTTTAGCTATTAAAGGGTTAATGGCCATCGCAGATAAGCCACATTTGGAAGGCCGCTGGTTGGACATCACTGCAATAAAATAGAAATTAAACATAAACCCTACTGATAAAAAGAGCTATTGTGTGCTTAATTAGCCAGTAGAGCCTTAATTAAAACCTTAAGGCTTTTTTTTCTTTGATTAAGGCATTGCCTGTTTCCCACGCTTTTTCAAGTCATAGATTTTGGGCATTTTGATCAACACAGTTCTCTTCTGAAGCATCATGGCAGTTCATCTGCCCCCTGTGCCTGGGGCTTTACGACAGAGAGCTGCTGTACCAATTATTACAGCCAGATAATTACAAATAACCATTTAAGTCTATATTCCTTTTCACAGTAAGTCTATATTACTTTCCATGGTTCCTCCTAGAGGAACCATGGAAGATTTTACTTGCCCTTATAACATAGCAGGGGGGAAAAGGAACACAGTTACCAAACCACCGAAAAGCCAAAGATTACAATACACCTCAAATTCTTTTCAAAGTCTACTTTCTAAAATATTTCTAAACATCCTTTTAGGTAATCGCAATGTCTAGCCCCAATGCCATTCATTTACTGCAGCCTACATGAAAAATGAAACACGAAATTTTAAATTTTTTACAGAAAGTCCAAGAAAATAAAGCAGGGATAAAAGAGAGGTGGTTTATATCTAGCAATCCCTGTAACTCCAGTTGACTCAAGCATTTTCTGGGTGAGAGAGTAGCAAAGTGCTGTTGCTGCTGAGGATTTCTAGGGCAGTCATCTGTAATGTACACACAGTGCTCGCCTATACACACTAGGAATACATCACTCATTCACACACTGTTTGCTCTGTACAATGAGCACCAGGCTCTACCCACTGCCATTCTAACAACATCAGCTCAGGGTCTCTGTGGGGTTACCAGTAGGGTAGGACACACACACAGCAGCTCTTTGAAATGGCTCAGAATAGCATCTTGATTGCATCACCTATTGATAATAAATCTTATTTGCCCTAAATATATTTTACTTTGGAACATTTTAGGCCAATTAAGACTTTCTGCAGTTGTCAACGAAAGCCTTTGTTTTTTAATTTTTTTTTGGCCATACCTGTGGATTTCTGTCCAACTGGTTGCCAAATGCTGGCCCAAACATTCTACAGGCTAAACACAGATAATGGTCAGACCCAATTGCTTCATACAAGGGCCAATAAGTTGCTAACTCACTCTGGAGGGGCAGAGCCAGCTTAACTCAATGGCATTTTTTCTAACACCTACCATGACAATTTCAGTGCAGTCTCCATTTATCTTCTGACAGTAATATATCTCTACTAATAATATACCGGTAGCTATTTCACTTTCTGTCATTATGAATGGAATACTGTTCAGTCCTTTACAAACGTGAGATTCAATTTATTCTATCTAAAAATATGAAATGTGATGATGCAGTATATCATTTGTAAGTCAGAGAGCTATTCATACCGGCATATACATTTACAGAACTACTAATTGGTGAGATCTACTCGTCAATTCTATTTGCTGCATTAAGCATGCAGCCTGTTGCAGGGTAATACAGTATACAGATTTAACCAATTCAGCTACACAGTCTTTAGGGCAAAGACAGACAAGGTGATTAGTCGCCACGACTTTTAGGGCTCTGGCACACGGGGAGATTAGTCTAATCTCCCCGAGTTGCCTTCCCCTGCCATCCCATCGGCGACAATGTAAGTCGCCGGCGGGATGGCAGACGCGGACGCAGACTTGCGAGCGTGTGCCATCCCGCCGGTGACTTACATGTTCGCCGGTGGGATGGCAGGGGAAGGCAACTCGGGGAAATTAGTCGCCTGCGAACAGGGAGTTTTGCCGCGGGCGACTAATCTCCCCGTGTGCCAGAGCCCTTAAAGAAACCTAGTCGCAGTAACTGAAAACCCAGTCATGGTGATTAATTGCGGCAACTAACCTCGGTGCTTAAATATACCAAAAATCGCAGTGACTAACTGTCCCGTCTGTCTTCGCCCTTAAGCTTTTTCCTAGTATCCTTAGTGCAGCAAGAAAAGCAAGAGAAAAAGTGACAGCATAATGCCATGTTGAGGATTCATACCCACTGCTGATATTTACATCTGGGCTTCACATGGAGATTTTAATTATTAATAAAATTAGTGTATTTTCAGAACGAAAAGCTGCTGAAAAGAACAGAAACAAGAGGGAGGGAAGACAAAATGGAAAGTATGATATGGGAAAAAAGTTTCCAAAGATCAATCAGACAGCATAAGATAAAATATAAAAGCAAAGGCTGATAGAATAGAGAGGAAAAAGTGAAGTACTAAGAAAAATACAGAATGTAAGAATAAAAGAGAAAGAAGTGAAGGAAACAAGAAATGATGGGCAGAACACAAGGTGATTGCAGAAAAGAAAGGAAAAAGGATACTGTTCTGTAGGAACATTCAACTACAAATATCTGCAGCATCCAGCCAGCTCACGCAGCAAGGGGACACATGGAATTGTAGTTCTCTGCCAGCTGAAGCATCATAAGAATTTCCATCCCTGCACTAGATTATATTCAAATTATCAAATCAATTAAAAGATTCTCTCTGGTTTCATATTAAACTTAAAAACAAGTAGGGAAAGGCCCAGATGGCACCAAAATAGCCAGAACCTGTTCATTCCTCAATCAACAAGTGTTAAAATGTACAATTAGACTCTTAATTATGCCAGATCACGTTCCTGGGCAAGCGTTCTCCCTCTATGACATCTCTAATTCAAATCATCAAGTGGGGCAATGGAATTTTATTGTAAGCACGAGGAAACAATTAAACTGTTGTGACTTCCAAGGATCATTTACATAAAGAATGTCCAAAATGCTTTCAGCAGCTGTTCCCAGACATTCAAGTATCATGAGAAATGGGGATTGTGCATTGGAAGGAACCAGTCTCTTCAATGTGTACACACCTAGACCCTAGTTCAGGGCTGAATCGGCAGGTGGAGGTAGAATTCCTATTGTTTCTACCTCCATATCTGTTGATTTAGCCCTGAACATCAGTGGGGGAAACGAACAATCTTTCCTGCGACCAATGGTGTATGGTCAACTTTTAAGGCAGACACCGAATCCAGGATACGGTGCAGATTCAGAACAATGTTGTTCACAGTTGATGCAATTATATTCTTTGCAACATTTTGCTCAGATTTGTATATTTAGGAAAATTTATATCTTTGCATATTTAGGAATTCGGACAAATCTTTTATGATGGAAGGGTTGGTATTCAGCTGAATCCAAAAATAACAAATTTCATGTATCACTAGTAGATATCTACAACTGATGCACCTGCATGCATGACACACTTCATTCTTATTAGTTTCTTCATTGCTAGAAAATATCAGATAAAACTGTATTCGGGGAGTTTTTTTGGCAGATCCTTTGTAGACCTCCCCACCCCAATAAAAAGGTATTCCTACTATGATACCTGCAGTCACTCCATGTACCACTAAATCTAATACTGATATACTGATTTGCTCTTTCTACGTCACTGATATGTCACATGAAAGTTTAGCAAATGCATAAGGCCAATATACTGTTTCAAGCTAAGCTTGAATCTGGCTCCTCTGTCTGTACTCTACGATGTGACATGGATAATCTCTTTTTGCCAGAGTAACATTTCAGTTCTCCATTGCTCCATGAACTGAGACAGATAAATCCATTGCAGGGTAAAGCCTTCAGCGTCGCATCCTAACATACAGAGGACAAAGAAGGTGGCCCTATGCCCATTTAGAGCCCCTCCCAATGCTTTGGAAGAGTTACTGGTTTCTACTCCTAATAAAGATTCCTGGATTTCTCATTTATACCATAAATCTGGCCAGCAGTTTGAAACCCAAGGCCTGCAAAAGTCTCATATGCACAGAAGCAGTACTAAAGTATTACAAACACACAGATATATTTAAATTAAACATTTAATGGGGCATGTTTTCATACTTTCCTGGTCTCGTACACTGGAAAAAGCTGTATAGACACATAGCCAACTATTCCATATGGAACAGCTAAGTCTGGAGTTGGTAAGTGACATCACTATTAGAAAATATAAAAACATAGCAGAAATAAATGTGCAAAGTGGAGCTGAGCTGTTGCACTTGCTACAGGTTCTCATATGGTCTGTCAGTATCCACAGAATCACTCTTCACTTTTGAATGAAGAGATTAGGGAGTTTCGAGATGCACACTACCTGTCTGAATTGCGTCTATTACCCATTTAACTATGCACTGCTAAGAAGTTTCCAACCTACTGTTTCACCATAAAAGATTTTCACCTGCACAGATCAATCAGGTTCCAATAAAGTAACACATAGCTTCAGAAAACACCCTCTAATGCTCTATAACAGTGCTGTCCAACTTCTGTGGTACCGAGGGCCGGAATTTTTCCGTCCTACGTGGTGGAGGGCCGATAATGGAAGCCAGTTTTGACCACTCCCCTTTTTGAAACCGCACCCACTTGAAACCACACCCATGTTATCACATGACCATACCCATATTAATGGTTGTAGTACAGCAAAAACCTGCCATACTCTGCCTGCCCTACCCTGCCTGTGTGCCATACTCTGCCTGCCCTACCCTGCCTTTGTGTGTGCTATACTCTGCCTGCCCTACCCTGCCTTTGTGTGTGCCATACTCTGCCTTCCCTACCCTGCCTGTGTGTGCCATACTCTGCCTGCCCTACCCTGCCTGCGTGCCATACTTTCACTGTGTGTGCCATTCTTGGCTGGTTTGTGCCATACTTGGCCTGTGTGTGCCATACTCTGCCTGCCCTACCCTGCCTGTGTGTGCCATACTCTGCCTTCCCTACCCTGCCTGTGTGTGCCATACTCTGCCTTCCCTACCCTGCCTGCGTGTGCCATACTTTCACTGTGAGTGCCATTCTTGGCTGGTTTGTGCCAAACTTGGCCTGTGTGTGCCATACTCTGCTTGCCTTACTCTGCCTGTGTGTGCGCCATACTCTGCCTTCCCTACCCTGCCTGCGTGTGCCATACTTTCACTGTGTGTGCCATTCTTGGCTGGTTTGTGCCAAACTTGGCCTGTGTGTGCCATACTCTGCCTGCCCTACTCTGCCTGTGTGTGCCATACTCTGCCTTCCCTACCCTGCCTGTGTGTGTCATACTCTGCTTGCCCTATGCTGCCTGTGTGTATGGCACACACAGCCAGCCTACAGTGACACAATGCTGGCACTGCTCCTACAGTCTGCACAATAACTATATATTAAAAAACTTTTTAATTGCAGTACCACCTCAGTATATGTTCTTTTTGTAGTGTGCAGGGATTATTTGTGGGTTTCTACTGCTCCTGAGGTGTGAACAGGGGAACAATGGGGGTGATTACAGCCTGAGCCTGAGGTGTGAACACTGCAGGGGGTGAACAATGCAGAGATTAAAAGGTGTGAACAACACAGGGGATTACATATTTAAACAATACAGCCTGATTACAGCCTGAATCTGAGGTGAGAACCATGCAGGGGGGGGCAGTTAATCACAGTACTGATACCATTTAGAGCTTACACAAGAGTAAGCCATCAAAGCAGCCAGACAGGTGGGGGGCCACGGGCCGCGGGCCGCCAGTTGGACAGCACTGCTCTATAACACTATTAAAACAAAGGGTTTTGATATGCTATATTGTAATTGTAACACCTATTTGGCTATAAAATGGCCAACCCAGGCTAGTAGCGTGCTGTAGAGCATGTGTTACATGCGACCTTAATGCACAGGAGTGGGCCTCCGCTACGTGGGAGGTAGACAATGGAGCTGAGGGGTTGTTGAACTACAACTAGCTGAAGTAGTGTGGTGCAATAGATAGATATGGACACCAGAGGATTCTTTTAGAATAACTGGATAATACTTTATTTGTCCAAGACAAAGGTATGCAGGGTATTTCAATACTCACTTAATAGATGCAGAACAGTATGCAGTTATACAATTGATGTAATTCGGATCAATAGCAGAAATATGATGCTCCCCTGGGTATCCCTTCTCATCAAGAGGTTGGGCAGGTAGAACAACAACAGTGTGATAGGTAGGAAAGCTCACGGGCATAGTCCCATGCTCTTTTGGAGGTTAGGGCAAGGCATATTTGCTAACCTATTTCCCTAGCACTTCTGTGTCCCTAATCTAAGGCCAGTAATGCCTGTTAGGAAGACTACTCCTTTGCTATTATCCTTGATGGAGCAAATGGCTGCTCTTTCTATATAATTCTGTCTGAACTCACCACTTCTAGAGGGTGCTATTAAATATGCTGCTATACTGTCTTTTCCTCATTCACGGGGCCCTGTCCCCAACTTAATTTGGATGGATATGTGGCTTACTGGGCCGGATCTGTACCCAGGCTCGATGGGGCTCTGCATCAGGTAGCAGATCAGCAGCCAAAGAGGAAAACACTTCCTTGTGCAAGACACTATATAGTCTGCCAAGGGGAGTGGTTAAATCAGCTAAACCTGTAAGGCAGTGGTTCCCAACCTTTTTTGCACCACGGACCGGTTTCAAGCAAGACAATTTTTCCAAGGACTGGGGATCGGGGGTGTGGCGCAACTAGTGCTAGTTAAATTTTATATTATGCACTTTACTATTAATATTATTATTACATACAGCTTAATAAAGTACTTTGGTCCTTTTCGTAATCAGTAGAAATCTTCCTGGGCATCACATAGCTACTGTCATGGCTGTGTAACGCATCAGGGAGTTGGGATCACAAGTAATTGGGACCAGAGGTGGCCCGGTTCAGCACAGCCCACGGCCCAGCACAGGTCCGCGGACCGGTGGTTGGGGACCCCTGCTGTAAGGGATAGCTTTAGAATCTGTAACCTGGGTATAGAGGGGTCTGCCCTATAACAGTACAGATAAGGAAAAGTAGGGAAGTAAAGCTATAGGGAGCTTAACCCTATGGGTCCCTACATAATTATAAGCAATGAAGAATGCTGAAATTGGATTATCCCTAGATGGAAAATCCTACCATATATCTTGTCAGGGCTGGAAAAACACCAGTGCCAACCAGCTGCCACTATCTATTTATGCTGCATAAATCATCCCAAAGGTCCATATACTAAGGTATAAAGGCTGCAATTTGTGCATTTTAAAGTTTAAGGGCCCCTATGCCGACATTTATAGGTTTGTCCTACTTATTATACCATCATTAGCTTTTTTTTTTTTACCACTGTCCAGTATTATTGTGCATAACATACAATGCAATAACCTTTATAAATGATCTCACTTCACTGAATATCAAATTCTACTCTGAAATTTCGCTTTTTTCTCTACCCATTTATAATTTATAGCTGTGATAACTATGTACCAACTTTACAACATGTAACATGGGATTTAAGAACAAAGCACTTTGCAGTGAAAAAGGCTGGCACAAAAACTGGACCATTAAAAATAATGTGATGCAGTTAAAACATATTTTATTTAACCAAAGACCAAGATTTTCTTTAAATAACCTCCCCAAAGCTAAAGGTCTGGGGCATGTGAACCTGGGCCCCCTACATTGCTTAGTAAATTCACCCCAAAAAAAATATTGCTTGATTATCTTTCATTAAGTGGTTTCAGAACAAAGGTCAAAAACAAAAAGGGTCCAGTCCCTATGGTAGGTATCCATGATACTTTCTAATACAGTAAGGGTGAAGTCACACTGAGCTACTAGTAGCAGCTACTTTTTCATGGCTACTAAACTCCAGAAAATACCCTGCCATAGACAGTACTGAGAATTGCCTCTTCTAAAACACACATAGGCACAGTTATCAGTTAATGATCAGCATTGTCTGTTTAGTAGCCATGACTGCTACTAGTAGCTCTGTGTCTTTACCCTAAGGGCTCTGGTACACAGGGAGATTAGTCGTCCGCGGCGATTTCCGCAAATCGCGCACCGCTGTGTATGCCATCTCTTTTGGACAGGGCTCTCTTTACCTCTTGTATCGGTTATTGGTTGCTTTATATGTTACTCTGTATGTCCAATGTATGAAACCCACTTATTGTACAGCCCTATGAAATATGTTGGCGCTTTATAAATAAATGTTAATAATAAATAATAATAATAATAAAAGTGGTTCCTGCAGTAATCAACAGTAATAAAAAATACATTCTGTCAGTCACCAAGCTGATTCCCAAACTTATTCTGGATCCCCAAAGAAAAACATCTTTGAGTTTCAGTGCTTTGGAATACAATTTGTTATTTAGTAAAATAAGGAAACTGGCCAAGGGTCTGAATACTTTTGTAAAGGTATATTATAACGTACAGATGGACCCTAGAGCAGATTATGGGCTACTAACCAGCAGGCACCAATACACAAGGTTGCGGGGGTCCTTGCTTATATCCTTGCTCTTTGCTTGTATGACACTTTTTCTGTTATTCATTTATTTTGCATTTAGCTCCCAGAGAAGCTTTAAATTTCTGTTGTTTTGTGCAGCTGCCCCTAGTGACCTCCTGACCCATCTTGAAAAACAAATCTCTTCCTTATACTTAGAAAAAGGAAGGGTCAGGGAGTCAATACAGTATTTAATTTGGCCCATTTAATTAGAATTAGGGTGGAAAAACAACCTTTAACAAATGCAATTATGCTGCAACCGAACATAAACACAAAGGAGTTTCTGTCACAATGTATAGATAAATAATGAAACTGTCAGCTCTTCTTTTCCAGAAGGCTCTGCTATCCTGCAGGATAATAAGTACAAACTGCTTGACCGTACGACTAGGAAATGCGCAGAGGAAATATTAAATATTTGATATATACGGCACCTTTAATATTTTATATGGTATATCATTCATATAGTACAGCTAATTATCAGAACATCGCTTACTATGCGCACAGAAAATTACTTTCCTGCATATTTTAATTTGAAAAAGGGCATTCCATATTGCTAATCTTGGCTTATGTACACTGTTTACAAGATGCATAAGAATAAAACCATATGTTTATGAGGGACTTTGTGGCTTTGGAGTTCCCATATACATACATCAGACCCACTGAGTACAGGTTATTGCCTCAATCCCACCCACTCACATTCCTGCTTCTTATTCTTTCAGCTTGTCCTCTGCCTGTGCCTTTTGTGCATTCACTTAACTGGTGCATTACATCCCAGGGAAACCTGGTACATAGAAGGTGTGCGCTGGGGGAGATTGATGGCAATAATGTAACCATACACAGCTGCTTCACATGAATAATACAATAATACAGCAGCCTTGAGGTTAATGCCACACATAGCATATTCTCGACAAGCCAAAAAACACTTGCCGAGAATACGCCCCTGCGCTTGAAAAAACTTCCCAATCATTTTCACTCCTAGTCAGATGTGGTAATGCATTCCGAGCTGCACTGCACATATGGCTAAACAGGAAAGGCTTATTGTGTATATCATTAGCATGCATTATCACTGCCACACACATTCACAGAACAATCAGTGTCCCTTTTCACCAGCATCCAAGACTTGATGTCCTATCAGGAATGAGATTGTTAAAAGGATTTTCGGAAGCGTCAGGTGAGTTGATGTGCTATTGTTTCCATTTGCGCTGGTCTGTGGTTATGGGGTTATTATCAGAGGAGACATGAGGTTTCACATTTGTATTTCCTCTTTGAGCAGTGAACTCTATTCTCAACCACAGACCATAGAGTTAATATAGAACAGCTCCGCAAAAGCTTTTGACATTGTAAAGGTTGTTCTGTTAGTACTAGGTTCGAATCGATTACAGCCAGGACTTGGTCTGCATAAAGTATGTTTTCCCAAGGCCTGGGTACATTGGTTCCCCGACATGAAAGGAGAGGTTAGTAAAATCCCATTAACAAAGTCTAGAAAGCATCTTTGCAGGCCGGATTCTACCATTCATGTGACTGAGTACATTATGGGGGTTCCCAGGCCACAGAGTTACAAGAGACATGAGTACCTTTGGTGGAAAATGACAAAAGCTGGCCAGATCTCTGGAAGGACCAAACCAACAGCTATTATCGGCCACACTGTACCTTTACAGCACAGGCACCAGGTTAGTGATTACCCAGCAGGATTTATGATGTGTTTTTTTCTGTACAGGAAACACAGAATGGAAACATATAAGAAATGTAAATACACAGGTCACAAGAACAGGGTCAGACAACTGCTGCACTATCATGTTCCATATACAAAAGGAGCACAAATCAGAGTATGCTGAAATACAGTTGCACAGAAAGATAGTTGCTTTTATAATGCAAAGAACGGTGTTTGTGTTGACATTCCCTTTAATATTAAAGGTATATTTATTGACCTGGGACAGAAAGTCCTACAGAATAAAAGTTATTTTGAAAGGATGCAGAATTAGTCTAAATGAACATTACATAGCAATTTACAGTTTTTTGTCATATCCTGCTGTTAATGGATTATGTAACGCATTAACTGCCCTTTTAAAACAACATATCCAAAACCGAGCTTCCTGAAGTTGCAATGTTATTAGAGAAGCCACTTTCATTTGTATAATGATTATGCTTTTACCAGAACAGAAAGCTGCTTCTGGCCTCCTAAAGGTAGCCTCTGCCCAAACACACCATGCATCTCAGACAGAGTTACCATGTGGGCATCATGACGTCCCACAAAGCTAGAGAGCTGAGACAAGAAAAAGTAAGTTTAGAAAAATGCATTAAGTCTCCAAGGGCTGCCATTGACTTTGGCTTGATGATAACACTGCAGGGTTCTGCAGAGCTAACAATACAATCCCTATTAATGGTGTTGCATCTGATCTACATAACTGACTTGTCGTAGAATCAATATAGATATCCTCTCCAGTCCTAGAAGCACTGTAAGGGCTCTGGCACACGAGGAGATTAGTCGCCCGCGACAAATCTCCCTGTTCGCGGGAAGTTGCCTCGCGAGGCTTTTTCGGCGATTTGCCGAAATCGTGCCGCCGCGTGTGCCATCCCACCAGCGACTTACATTTTTGCCGGTGGGATGGCAGGTGATGGCAACTCGGGGAGATTAGTCGCCCGCGAACAGGGAGTTTTGTCACGGGCGACTAATCTCCCCATGTGCCAGAGCCCTTAGAAACAAATAAGGAGGAAGCAGTCATCAAAACTGGGCCTCCATAACACAAAGGCTGATGGAGGTTCCACATGGGGAGGGGGGTTGGGGAGAGCCATGATATCATTGTAACACCCAGTGCTTTCATACAGCACAGAAATCCAATGGTAACATGGCAAAATTATTCCTATCTGACATATTTACTGTGTGTGAATGTGGGCAGCCCATAAGACAACCTCAGCGCACTGCGGCACCATAGCTGTGCAGGTGCAAAAACACAGGTATTGGGCTAATCTGGAGGCAGTCTGTCCAATGATACAGAATAAGAAAAACACACTTTCTCTGCAAACCACGTAATGTCATGGTGAGTTGTCATAATGGTCACCATACACCTCTAATGGAAGCATCCATATTGCTGCCTCAACTGATACAGGCACAGCTACCATCTGCTAATAAGCATGGCACAGTAATTATTGTCTATTAGTGATAAGAGGCATAGTTATAATTTGTTCAATTGCACACACATTAAACACATTGTACAAAAAAAACCTGTGCGCATCTACATTAAGCAAGCACCAGTTTCACTATTACCCAGCAGGTAAAAGGTCAGTACATGCCCAAAACAATGACTGGCACTTCTCTCAGCATTCCAAGCCTAGGGAAGAGGATGGAGCTATGGAATGTGCAGTTGGTGCACAGTTGGTCCCTTGGCTGCCACACTGAACTCATGTATATGGATAATAAAATTCTATTTTAATTCATAATTAGTAAATTGGCCTACCCAAAGAACTCTGGTATAGATTTGGATGAAAGTGAACACTTTGGCTAAGGCAGGGGCATAAAAACTCACCAGAGTGCAGTAGATGCAGAGTTAAATAGGCAGAGAGAGTAATTGACCATCCAACCAAGTGAATGGTGTTTGATTAAACCGAGCTAAAAATAGTGGGACGCAGCGTGCTGAGCTGTGCTTCTCTTCTCATGTCTGTGCGAGTAAAGCTATATAAAGCTTGGCACACAGTTGGGTCTTCTCTGCCCAGCAGTTGGATCTCACAGAATTCCTGTCCCTGACACTTTCCTTTATGAAACAAAGCAGCAGCTGGCTGCGCATAGGAATCAACACTTGTGAATTCCAAAAAACCTTGCTGTCTCCACATTACTCACTGCAAAGTAATAAGGAGGAATAAAACCAATGCATTCTGCGCAGGGGCTAGAGAGACAGTACAGAGACTTCATTGCAACATAGAACCCCAACACACATGGGCGTCCGCAGAAAATTTTCCAAGGGGGGGCAAGTAAGCTAGCATCATCCAGCAACAGACAAATTATATATATATACAGCTAATGTGACACTTAGTGGATTCGCTGCTGGCGTAAAAAGTTAACCTCCCAACTACCTCTTGCCGTTCCCACTGACTCCCAGGGATACTGTACAAAAGTGCGGGTGGGGGTGCTTTTTTTTTTTTTTTACCCTAAAATGTTTAGTATGTAAAAGTATTCATATGCGCACTTCTGTTAGGGGATCTGCAAACATTTGTGTTTGTGATCAGTTGGCTTAAAGGGGTAGATCGCATTCGAATTCACTTTTATTTTTAATGGTTTTTCAGTTATTTAGCTTTTTGTTCAGCAGCTCTCCATTTGGTATTTCAGCAGTTATCTGGTTGCTAGGGTCTTATTTACCCTAGCAACCAGGTATTGGTTTAAACAAGAGATGGGAATATGAATAGTTAAGGGGACTACTTGGAAAAATAAGTAATACAAAATTATAATAATAATAAAATTGTAGCCTCACAGAGCAATATTTTTTGGCCCCCATTTGAAATCTGTATAGAGGCAGAAGAGAAAGGCAAATTATTCAAAAAAATTAATTAGGAAGACCAATTGCAAAGTTGCTAGGAATAGGCCATTTTATAACATACTAAAGGTTAACTTAAAAGTGAACCACCCCTTTAGATGTGTTAATGTGAGTTTTATAGCAAGAAAGGCAGTGGGTACTGACTCCCCATTATATACAGTGAGACGCAGTCCGTATTTACAAACCCAGCACATTATATACAGTGAGACGCAGTCCGTATTTACAAAACCAGCACATTATATGCAGTGAAACACAGTGGGTACTGATGGCAGATATTCAGGCCCTGGCACTATAACACTGGCACTGATACACAACATTGGCCCCACTGTAACTTACTATAAATGAACAAAACAATGACAAAAATAAAAAAAAATAGTAAGTGCAAAAAACAACAACAAATATATAAACACACAATGAGCTTTTTCAGAGGGAAAGAGTTAACTTACCCTCCATCTGTTAGGGTAGGGGATAGATTATAAATTATTATAGATGTCAGGTCAGGCAAAAAACAATTTAATGCCAGCTAGTGATTCTTTAGAACTGTATAGTGCCTGGGTATAGTGCCCGGGTATGGCACCCGGGTATGGCACCCGGGTATGGCACCCGGGTATAGTACCCGTGTATAGTTAGCGTGTATAGTACCCGAGTATGGTGCCCGGGTATGGTACCCGGGTATAGTTAACGTGTATAGTACCCGGGTATGGTACCCGGGTATGGTGCCCGGGTATGGTGCCCGGGTATGGCGCCCGGGTATAGTACCTGTGGGATGAAAACTGCAGCAAAAGTTGAGAGTTGGTTCTTAGGTAAAGTTACAGCTGCAGATTCTTCTTTTCAGTCTTCATTTCTGTTTCCAGTTTGCAAAATCTCCCGATCCCTGTATGCATCTGTGCTCTGATTGGTCAATTTTACTGTCTGTCAAGGAAGCTGTGCTCTGATCGGAGAATCCACAAGAAGAAAGATCCAATCGGAGCACAGCAAAACGGGCTTGAGGGGACAGTGCAGAAACGGAGTAAGGTTTTTTTTTTGCTACTTTTCCAGGGGGGGGGCAAGTGCCCCCTCTTGCCCCCTTCTGTGGACGCCCATGCCAACACATGATGCCAATTACAGTAAGCTCATTTATAACCAGCACCCTCATTCCTCTCTGGGAGATCACCATAAATGTTGTAATATATACTGCTTAATCTACAGAGAAAGTCTAGTGGCATTCTATAGAATCCATATTCAAGGCAGGTACAACACCAGGCTCTAAAGCTGAGATCAAGACATCAATTATATCAGCCACTGTACTCTATAAGCCAGATTTACAATGCAGTGAAAAAGCAGCTTCGCTGTAGAAAAAAATGGCATAAAATCAGCGTGATTTTTACGCATTTTTTCTTCCACCGGAACTTAAGTGACAGCGTAAAATCTGGTGTTTGGAAATTGAACTTCTCCATTTATTTTACGCAGCTTTTTCACAAAATTTAATTTTACACAGCATCATAAATAGGCTCCTAAAGTACCCTGCTGAATAGGGTTTTTACACTGAAATACAAGTCGTGGACTAGTTTAAAGTTATCTCCCTATAAAGGCTGCCATATTTCATAACTGACCACCTACAGCTTGCAAAGACCTAAAATGTCAGCCAATACCAAAAGGACATAAGGCTAATTTACTCTACTGGCATCTTGTCAATTGATTTCCAACTGCAGGGAGGCTGGTTAGGTTCACAATTGGACTGGCCTAGTATACCAGGGGTCTCCAGGGTCTACTGGGCCCCATAAAACAACATTACCTATCAGTATTCAATCATTTCCCTCAGAGATGTAGCACTGACTACACTGAATTGCTGTGAGAAAGGCACTGGATATAAGTTTTCTGGTGATCCCTTGGAGGCCCATTCCAACACTGGATAGAATGTGGTCATCCAGCCTGAGTCAATGGCAGCTTAGGCGAGACAAACTGCAAGTCAAGTCAGTAACCCTTTCATAGATACTAAGAAAAGGCAGAAAACAATACTCTTTGAACATAATTTACACTCTTGTACTTGTGCCAACATCAACCTACTATAATAGAAACTAGTGCTCATTTTTAGGTACTAGCAGTGGCAGAATTTATGATACCAATAGAGAATGGCACAGATGCTTTTATGCCAGTCTGACATTAGACTAAGATAAAGCACATGATAGACTAAGATAAAACACATGAAAACCTCTCCTCAACATGGTATTGTAATATCTCTCAGTTAGTGCTTAACTAAGTCAGTTCTCTGTCATACAGAATTGAGATACTGAGAGTTAAAACAGAGTATTTACAGTATTGAAAAATACAGTATACACTTGCAAAAAGGTAATTCTGCACATAGAATGATTTTATAAGAAAATCTTAAGCCATAAAGGACTCCCAAGAGAAATACAATGTAACCTGCTTCCAGACCATATATCCCCATGGGCAGTGTTATAAGCAGCAGGTGCCTTACAGCTGAGACCAGTGAAATACAATGAAATACTGCGGTAGAGACCAAAGACACCAATATTACACAATGCTAAGGTAACAGGGTAAGAGGCAACATTTAATCCCATTAGGGCTAGTAAAGGCCACAGAAATTGTGTGTCATACACACATACCAAACTAGCGCATGGTCCTAGGTTTGCCCTATCGCCATTATTGGCAATTCACTTTAATCACAAAATTGCAGCTAAATCACAAGCTGTGAGACTCTAACACAAATGGAAAGGATCTAGTTTCTTGCCTGCTTTCTAAGCTTCGGTTCTGGCAGGAACGTTCCATGCATAATTCAGGTGTGAAAACCAAGCCAGCTTTGATTTCTTCAGAGAGCTCCAAAGCACAGTATAGCCTTCTATAAATTATATGTGCTTATACACTATATGGGGTATGTGTCAACTCCAGCAGCCTCTGGTGCTGCCATACAGTGATAAGGTTGCCATGCTATCTCTCCTTCCAGATGCAAGCTCATGTCCTCCCAAGCAACTCCCACCTCGAAGGGAATTTATCAGGCCTTTCAAACCCAAAACAACCTAAAAAACAAAAAACAGATGCAGCCATCCCACGCACACTAACCACACTAAATCCATATTAAACAGATTTTTTTTTTACTCAGTAACCCTTGTTTGTTAAATTATTGTAAGACCCCTTTGTTGTCATGTAAGACCCCTTTGTATCATTTAATCATCCTAACAGAAGTTCATTAGTAAGTGTAAAGTAGAATTTATTTGAATACTAGGCAACTATTGTTTATACCACTACAGACTTGTGAGGATTTATTATAAAACAATAGGAAACAGAATTTTACTTGGGTAACAGAAAAGCTACAGTGGCATAAAGATAATACAGCACTGGCAGGATTTTAAGGATATAATTTGCAGAATTTAATGTAAATTAACGCTCTGTTATAAGAAATAAATAAAACTGTTTAAAAAAAAAAAGACATAAGAACAGTAACTATAAAAGGCAACAGATCAAGCAGACAGACCTGCACAGGAAATATTGATGACCACTGTTTGCTTGCTTTAGACACATAACTATATACACAATATTATGTTTTTCAAGAGGGAACATTATTCTCTCATTGGGACAGGAAGAGGCAGCTTCACACCCCTCACATTACAATCCTCCGCAGCATTATTCCGACGCCATTCCCACATCCTGCGCATCACACAGCCAGCACTCACCACAATAAGCAGTTTATATGCAGAACTCTCCCATGGAACAGCTGCATGCACGGAATGAACTAGAACAAACATAAGTGCAATTCCTTAAGCAAAGTAAAACAGTTTTTTACATAGTAACAAATGTTTAAGCACCAAACTCACTTTTCAGAAGCATTACCTCTTGTAGCTTACTTTGCCTTGTCTGATGGAAAGGTTGCCACACAAGTCTTATGGTCAGACTGCAGGTCACCAAGCCAGACAGATATTTATCAGTCAGATTTTGCCAGCAGCTTGTTCAACATAGGGCCAGCATAAGCGGATCTAAACAGAAGCACGGGCCTCTGTCCCATACCTTGTCCACCAATGCTTTAGTCATTCAGTTATTCTGACCAACATTGGAACCAGGCAAAATTCGCAGGTGTTTCAATTTCCAAAACCAACTGAACACTAATTCTGATACAAAAGCCAACACAAACATGCAAGGTAAATATGCATTCCCATTAACAAACAAAAAAGGCAATTCTCTCTCAAGGTCAAAGCTGTCAAATCAATCAGTTCACTTTACTGTACACTCACAGTATTAAGAGTTTAGTGACTGACCACTGCTCCTTAAGGTGCCCTAACTTCAATTTTTCACTGCAGACTTTAATTCGAGATGGGTTATTTATTTTGGATGAAACATACAGGCAGATGGTTTCAGCGTACCTAGGCTTGCAAGGAGACCCATAAAATGCATGGACATCATTCACCTTTATGTTAACTCTTATTATAGCAACTTCGCAAATCAAATGATTTGCCTTCTACTTCTACACCTCTCCAGCCTGACAGCCAAAAATTATTGCTCTATGAGCTACAATTTTATTATTATTGTTGTTACATTTTATTAGTTATCTTTTTATCTGTCCTTCTCCTATTCATATTTTATTCTTTCATTAACAATACTGCCTGGTTGCTAAGGTAAGCAAATTCCTAGCAATTGGACGACTAGCTAAATAACTGAAAAACCATAAAAAATAAAAAAAATTAAGACCAACTGCAAATTGTCTCAGATGACCAGAGATCGTTACATCATACTGAAAGTTAATTTAAAGGTGAACAACCCTTAAGACAATTTCCTAGTAATTATATCAAGTAAAGAGGGTATGACAGTATGCTACTGTCAGGCTGTTTCAAAACAAATCTGCAACAGGCTGGAAATCTGTAGAACTCGGATCAAACTGCAGGGTAGGTTGTCAAAGCCCCTTCTACGGTCACAGACACAAAGTAGAGTAGAAGGGGAAAAGTAATTTGCTGATACAGCTGCTAAAAGCCACGTCTGCAATGTTCTAATTGTCCTGCTAATCACTGTATTTCAAAATCATTTTGCTTTTAGCTAGCAGAACCTTGTAATCCAACTGAGCAGTTAAAACAGACACATACTGGAATTTATTTCAGACAGATTTATGGCTTATCATATAGTAATTCTATCACAGACATTTCAGAAGGACAGATAATAAAGAGAGAACATTCCTGAAATGCAAATATCCCCCCATATGTCACATTATAAAAAGTCCCATGCACATGAATCTGTCTCTATCGTCCCTTGAAGGATTTCAGTTACCTAAACCTGCAGGTGCTGCTTTTTGTAGCCTCTGGGAGATTCTCAAACTGCTATAAAGCTGCACATGTGGTTTCATAAATCTGATTGTCATTTACCAACACATGGGAATGCCCCAGAAGTGCTATTGGCGTAACAGAATTTGTGGCTTGTATCAAACTTTAAGGCCTGGTTGATATGAGATTCTTACTTGCAATTCTGATGAGGTCTAATTGGACATTTCTTTTTAAAGGGGTTGTTCCCCTTTAGGTTAACCAGTACGTCACAGAACGGCTAATTCTAAGCAACTTTTTAATTAGTCTTTATTTATTTTTAATTATTTGCAGCCTTCAGCCTCCTTCAAACCCTGAGATGAGGGTCACTGACCCTGACAGTCAAAAAAAACTGTTGCTATGTGAGGCTACAGTTTTAATTTCTCTTTATTTATTTTCAAACATAGAAATACATCTGTTCACCAAGCACTGAAGTCAAGTTTTAAAGTTATGGCTTACCTATTGTAATATGGGCATGGGGAAAGTCAGTATAGGGTATCGCAAACGAAAAAGAATAAAGGGTATCTGGTACGGTCATTTTGTGTTCTAGATAGGTCAATGTCTGTTATAGAGATTGGCAATATATATTCGATGGCAAACATATTTCAGAGTGTTTATCAATTTGATCCATTAATAAAGCTGTTAAGTACAATAAGTGTTTATTTTCTCTACTATCCCACTATCTCTACTAAGTTGTGAAGGAGTGAGGCTACAATTTTATTGTTACTGTTACTTGTTATTATGTAACTTTCTATTTAGGTCATCTCCTGCTCATATTCCAGTCTCTCATTCAAATCAATGCCTGGTTGCTAGGGTAATTTGGACCCTAGCAACCACTTAGCCTCTGAAATTCCCAACTGGAGAACTGCTTGATAAAAAACTAAATAATTAAAAAACCACAAATAGTAAAAATAAAGACTAAGTGCAAATTGCCTCTGACTATTCCTTTCTATCAACCTTATACTGAAAGTTAAAGGAACAAACCCTTCAATACACTGCAGAAGATGTTGCTAGATCTTCCCAGCAGTTTTTTACAGAGAGACATAATACTGCATTCCAACTGGTCTTTCTATTTATTATCCTTTATCTCTAGAGCACTAACATGTTTACCCAGCGCATTACAGAGATTGTTCATCATTCACACATATCCCTTCCCCTACCCCTCTTTCTATGGAGGCAATGGAACAATAAATAATACATGCACCTGCCATTAACAGTGTAATTTCAGCAGTGATGTTTTCTAATGGGCGAGGCTCAGGTGTTGGCTGTAAGGCCTCTGTGAGAAATGCCGCTCT
This sequence comes from Xenopus tropicalis, assembly GCF_000004195.4. NCBI lineage: Eukaryota > Metazoa > Chordata > Amphibia > Anura > Pipidae > Xenopus > Xenopus tropicalis. Next base: position 59,567,199 of record NC_030685.2, on the reverse strand, counting down.
AAGGCAATAAGATCGTTAGAATAGTCTTTGGCCAATATGTACAACTGAATATTAATGTACAGTGAAAATACCACAAAAAAATTAGCCAGGCCATGCTTCCCTTTTATCACCTTTCTGCTGTGCACTTTTTTGGGTCATCTATGTTCTGGAATTACCTGTGTCACAATAGGACGGAAGACACAGGAGGTCATTTACCAAAGCAAATACAGTGTTTAAAGTGCAATTTTTAAAGCAAATCACCATGTCTTCACCCCTAATTCCAGGCTAACTGTGGACACACCGTGTTGTGTCCATCAAAATTGAGTACAATGCATAAAATCAAACACAATTACGCTTGAATTGTAAATGTAAATCAGGTGCCACTGGCATCTAGCATTTTCTGATTGGGGGTTGCGCCACTTCTTGAGTACGAGTTTAAACAGACATTTAAATTGGATTGACTGGGTGCAAGTCTATTGGGCTTATTCACGCTGCTTGCTATGGGAACTCTGAAGCTACCACCAGGTCCAGGGTGGAAGCAGCTGCTGGGTTCACCAGTGTCAGTAGGCACAGTTGTGCATTAGAAGAGGCAAGATGGCAGCTTTGGCAACCATTTGGACACAAGTACCTTTAAAAATTGCATCCACTTTAGAGCACTTGCAATTGCAGATGTGTTTAGAAATGATGCCTTTGGACTTTCACAGGCAAAAAGTGGTTTTACAATAGTGTGCCACCCACATTCCAAGCACCTGTTGCTTGGAATGTATATCCAAAGATGGCACAAGTGAATGCCACCAGCCTTGGCAATTCTAGAGTTCAAATAAATGGCTCAATTTATGTAACATAAACGAACCTGTAAGATCTACAGTCTAATTTTGACCTCTAGATATTTCTGCAGTAATGTTAGCAGGCACTGCTGGATTGCTTGCCTTGGCAAAAGCACTGTCTGCAAATATTTATACTTGTATTAATACCTGCCATGCAGTGATCTGTGCAAGAATGCTGTAATCCATTGTGAATGATAAACTTATGAAAAGGACATATTTCCCTGAAACACAAGGACATTCGACCACATGTTGTATATCCCCCCAGGTGTTTTTAAACTAGAGCTTTAAAAAAAAAAAAAAAAACACCACACAGATGCGTGTGAATAAAAGGACAAGAATTCCCTAGAGTATAAAGGAGTTGTACAGAGCCCAGTATTTATAAGAGCTTAAGCAGGGCCTCATACCGTCTATGGTTGTTAGAAGAATTGGGCTTAGCACAAGGGAATACCAGTGCTGGCACAGCTCCATGGTCTCTTGCTGTAGAGGCTTTGTAAAGCATGGAGTATTCCATTACCCTCCGATTGTCAAAAGCTCTGCATATGCAGTATATACACACATATATATATACTTAGATACATTCCCTAGATTACAGCAGACCATGTCCCTGGCCTATCTACTAGGCAATATCTCCCTGTGCATTTTGTAACATAGCTACATAACAATAGAGACTAATGAAAGACTGAATCTACATGAGGAATTATTAACACCTTATTAGCATCTAGGGAAAGCAAAGTTAACGAGAGATTTTCTCCAACTTGGTCTATAGAGACCTTTTTCCTCCCTTTGTCGGGACAAACATAACACAGTCACTAAGCCTTCTAAGAAGTCAGGTTTCATATTTACTCAGCCAAACGAATGTGCTAGTTATTCTTTCCTTTTCTGGCTGCGTACACAAGAGGCTACTGAGTGTAAGTGTGCGATTCACTGCCAGTTCATTCAGTGTCATTTATAACAGTGTATCAGAAATCCCAGCTTGTGCCACCCTAGTTGTTCAACTACCATTCCCATTGTCCTTGGCAGATGAGAAACGTGTGGTAAATATCTCAGAACTTCACACCTTCCCCCATCACTGGGATGTGCTGTTGCTAGGCTCTATGTGTCCTCATCTTACCCTTATTTAAAGCTGCAGCCATGGCACACAATATCTGGGGAGGCTAGAAGGAGAATCACTTGCCGTGCAACCATTTTTGCTTTATTTAATGACATTAAATTTATTTCATGAAAAAGCAGAAGAGACTCTTTGTGAATAAGCTCAGTATTCATTTAATCAGGTCTAGCACGGTAACACAGTGACAGGCAGCCAGTAGGCTGTCACGTCTAATGAAACATCTAATGAGACACACTACAGAAGAATATACTCTGACGCACTCTTCATTCTCTTGGCGCCCCATTTTTCTGACAATTAAAGTCAAAATTTACTTTAAATTCAAATGTATCATAGTAATTAAAAAATAATATACTGTTGCCCTGCACTGGTAACACTGGTGTGTTTGCCTCAAAAGACTACTGTAGTTTTTATAAATACCGTGCTGTGTAGTCATGGGGGCAGCCATTTAAGATGAAAAAATGAGAAAAAGGAACAGGTTACATAGCAGATTACAGATAAGCTATGCAGACAATGGTATTTTGTTATGTAACCTGTGCCTTTTTTCATTTTTTCAGCTTAAATTTTACATTTTCGCCGGTGGGATGGCATTTCGGGGAAATTAGTCGCCCGAGACACAGGAGATTTGTCGCGGGTGACTAATCTCCCCGTGTGCCAGAGCCCTTACTCCCTTTTTCCAGCTTGAACACAGCAGGGTGTTTTATAAGCTATAGCAGTGTTTCTAAAGCAAACACGTACAGTAACTTTTACCAGCCCAAGGCAACAGTACATTATATTTTAATTGCTTTGATATATTTTAATTTTTTTGGCGTTACAGTTCCTTTAAAGTTGCTGAACACAGAATCATTAGCCTGCCATAGGCCAGGAGAACAAATTTAGTGAGAGCACCATGGCCTCGGCATTAGCATCCCCCTCTCTCAATGAACAAGCTACACGTCACCTGAGAAAATGTCACAATGTACGTAAATGCCCAAATTTGGACAGCCAGTGACTCTGTTACTATGACAGACTTGTGCGGATGAACAATGGCAGCAAAATGCAGACTGCAGCATCAGATCAGCTAGCGATACCGTCTCCTCAGAAAGAGGAACACATAATCAGTAGTAAATTCCATTACCCAGGTGTCTCAAATAATTCCTGTTCTGGAATCTACCACAGACAGAACCTTTATTAAAGGGGAACTACACACTTTCCTCAGAGAGAGAGAGAGAGAGAGAATTTGGAAACATTTGGAGACACATTCCACTTGCAGTAACATGCTTTATTTCTGCATAGCTATAAAGCGGAGTACAAATGAGAATGTGCTTCCCTGGATGCCATTATTCTGTACATATAGGAGGGCTATTTCAGTCTATATTTAGTAATGCATAAAGTCTCATTTTATTGTGTGTAAAATAAACAGTTTGCCCAACGGCTTGAGATTACATATTCAAACTAGCAATTTCCTGCTTGTCATGAACTAACAGTCACAAAGATGTGGGGTTTGCCATCTTTAGAGGAGGCGGTCACCATAACAGTCTTTTTTGGGGCCCCATGATACATAAAAAGTAGGGTCCTGCAACCAGAAATGGCATTAATCTAAGGCAGTGGTTCTCAACCTGTGGGTCGCTACCCCTTTGGGGGTCGAACAACCCTTTCACAGGGGTCGCCTAAGACCATCGGAAAACACATATTTCCAATGGTCTTAGGAATAATTTCATGGTTGGGGGTCACCACAACATGAGGAACTGTATTAAAGGGTCCCGGCATTAGGAAGGTTGAGAACCGCTGATCTAAGGTATAAACAGCCTGGACACTTAGTATTACAAGGGTATCCTTGGGCAGAGAGAAGACTGACATAGGAACAAAGGCCAAGTTATACTATGTATAAATAAATTATTTCAGAATATACATCAGGGATCTTCATGTTGAAGCTATCATCTACTGCTGAACTAAAAATCCAAGCAATCCATTTACAGCCAAAGGCTTGCAGGAGGGAAGGTGCATTTTAGACATCACTTATTTATATAATGTTTAGTTCCCCTTCAGATAAGGGCCCATATTTCCTGCACAAGTCAAGATCTTCTTCCATAATGCCAGACTTTCCTGCAGCTCTTTAACTTCTGGTGAACAACAGCTTCAGGGGCAACAGTTTCCAGGACAATGTAACAGCTAAGGGTGTCAGTTGCATTTCTGTAGAACAGCGTTTTTCAACCACTGTTCCGCGGCACACTAGTGTGCTGTAGGCAGGGCCGCAATTTTTACTTTAAAAAAAAAATCCGGGCCCTGTCATTGGTTGCGTCCCGTGTGTAAGGGTGACGTCAGTATGCACGGGGCGCAACGTTATAAAAGGGCCTGTGTGCGGTCGCGTGTAGGCAGAAGTGCAGAGGCGGCGCGCGTCAGGGGAAGATGCTGCTGAAGCCGCCGAAGAGTAAAATGCTGCTGGGCACCAATGTATTAGGGGGGGCCACGGGGCACACTGACTTATGGGGGCACTGCTGCTGGGCACCAATGTACTAGGGGGGCTGGCTCTTGGCACCAATGTACTGGGGGGCACTGCTGCTGGGCACCAATGTACTAGGGGGGCACTGCTCTTGGCACCAATGTACTAGGGGGGCACTGCTGCTGGGCACCAATGTACTAGGGGGGCACTGCTCTTGGCACCAATGTACTAGGGGGGCACTGCTGCTGGGCACCAATGTACTAGGGGGGCACTGCTCTTGGCACCAATTTACTAGGGGGGCACTGCTGCTGGGCACCAGTGTACTAGGGGGGCACTGCTCTTGGCACCAATGTACTAGGGGGGCACTGCTGCTGGGCACCAATGTACTAGGGGGGCACTGCTCTTGGCACCAATGTACTAGGGGGGCACTGCTGCTGGGCACCAGTGTACTAGGGGGGCACTGCTGCTGGGCACAGAGTTAAATTTTTTAACATTTTCTAATGGTGGTGTGCCTCGTGATTTTTTTCATGAAACAAGTGTGCCTTTGCCCAAAAAAGGTTGAAAAACACTGCTGTAGAAGCTAAGGCTGATGCCACACACAGCGTAAGGTGTATATTTTCAGCCTGTGTATTTCAGTTCAATCAGCTTTATTTTGAACAATTATATGAAAAATTATTTCTTTAGACCCCATTGGCTTATTCACAGGTCACCCACAAAGGCTAGACTCCGCCATTTACTCAAGTAGCCACTCAATGCACTGCAGGAATCCATGTCAACGATAGTGTTAATCAAACAATCTGTATTCATCTTAAGTGAGTAAATGGTGAACTGAGGTTGGCAGCAAACCTCATTGCTGGCAGGTGGTTTCTGGGAGTTTTAGTTCTTCAACCAATCATTACACCAAGAAGGTGCTTGGGCCACTTGCAAATGGACTGTACACCTTAGATATCATCTCTGAAGTGCAAATTAGCAGATCTCACATCTATTCCCTTCTAATTTGTACTATAAAATATACAAAGTGGGCTTATAGAGAGGAGCACAATAAGATACTTGAAATAAATGTTTCCATAATTTGTTAGCGTGGGCATCCAGCCAATGAGCTCAGAACTGCACAGTCGCTCTGCAATTCTTTGCATTGTCAATGGATTCTTGGAATTACAATGAAAAAATAAATATTTATATATATATATATATATATATATATATATATATATTTATTATCTCTTCATACAATTTAGCTCTACAGAACATATTGGCAATATAGATAAATTACCAGCTTAAAGGGGTTGTTCACCTTTCAATTCACTTTTAATATGGTGTAGAGAGTGATATTATAAAACAGTTTGCAACTGAAGAATCAACAATTTGCAAAACAAAATCTTTATTTTTTATTGCTTGTAGTTTTTAAATTATTTAGCAGTTCAACAGATTAGAAGTTTAGCAGCTGATTGCTAGGGTCCAAGTTAACCTAGCAACCAGGCAGTGATTTAAAAGCAAAATGGGAATATGAATAGAGAAGGGCCTACATAGATAGTTAAAAAGTATAACAAAATAACAAGAAAAAATTGTAGCCTCACAGAGCAATAATTTTTTTGGCAGCAGGGCATCAGTGATCCCTCCATTTGAAAGCTGAAAACAGTCAGAAGATGAACGCAAATAATAAAAAAAAAAATTAAAAGATCAAGTCCAGTGAAAAAGTTGCTAAGACCAGGCCCTTCAATTATATACTAAATGTTAACCTGAAGACAAACCAGCCCTTGTTCAATGTTAGCCAGGGCACTACATGCAAGAAGTTTGTATGTTCTCAAAGCATTTACATGGGTTTCTGGCTCCTGATAAAATAAACTATACTGTGTGTAATAGGGGGTCTTAGACTGTAAGCGCCACTGGGACAAAGGCTGATGTGAATTACATATAATATCTGTAAAGTCAAGTGGAACATGTCGATAAATAATAAAGAAAGGATAACAATAACAAAGTACAAGTCACACATTTTCAGATTTCATTTAATGCAGCAGTCCTGGAAACTGTGACTGCACCTGTCATAAGTTTGTAACTGTTTGCACCTCTGCTGCTACTACTGCCTGTTCCAGGAAAAACAAACCTACGTTTCACACTAAGGTGTGGACTCTAGTATATTTATTCCAGCGATCCCTTGTTTGCAATAGAAATTGCAAGAAAACACTTGCTAGGGGATATCCCCTGGACGCCAGCAATGCCATTCCATTTGCCCAGCCTTGATGACACTGCAGCTGTCTCTTACAGGGACATGCCTGTGTAGGAAGCAGCTATCCTGTTCAAGCAACTAGTTGATAGAGTAAACCAGGCTCCTTAATCTTACTAATTGTATGGTTTGACTAAAAGCTTTTAATGGTCCTCATAAAAAACACACAGCTCCGCTAGTTTCACTGTGAGCAGGGGGGCCATGGATCAGTGTAATGAGCTTCTCTGTGTTGTTCCGGGCTGACAAAAGATTAGACAAACAACAAGCTAAGCATTAGAAATACATTCTGTTTCGGGATTTAATTGTAAATATGTCTATGCTTCTATTAAACAAGACTATGGGATAATATTGTGCCTAACTCATTTCACCCAGGATCTGCATCTCTTGTAGATATGTTTGCATCTGCAGCTATGTCCTACAATGGCTATACATTAGCAGACAGTCAACATCAGACAAAACAAATAGCTAACCAATCAGACTGGCGACTGTGTCTATGGGGTCATCTGCAGACCAAACTACACAAGCCGCTATGATCTGATGTAAACCAGTGAAGTATTTGCTGTTCAACAATGAAACAAATGGACTGGATACAATTGGGTTACTAAGAAAACATGTTTTTGACCCCCCCCCCCCCAATCTATGCAATTAAGCCCATCAAGACAGATAACAAGTTGCTTACTGGGTAGCATAATACACAGCCAGGCTCCTGCACTTGTGTTTGACCTATGAGGGAAAAAGAAAGTAATACAATCCTAGGTAAAGTCATTAGCTGTTCTAAAACGTGCAAATTTTAGAAGCCAGCTAGTAACATTTACTGGTCCACGGTTTGAAACCAACTGTTTAAAACCAAAAATTAAATTGGTTGCTATGGGTTACTGCACCTGATGCAAACTTTGCACAGTTACTAATATTAAGGTGGCCGTACACACACCAATATTATTGTTTGCGATATTCAATGCCTGTATGGTGGGAGACAAGGCGATATTGGCAAATGCCTTGGACATCGGTCGCCTCACCCACTGGACAGGATGGAAAATGGTCGTGGGAAAGGTCATCATTGTAACATGTATGGCCACCTTTAGACTCCAGCTATTCAACAGCAACATGAGGTAGCCTTTAAATAAGATTGCAATGTACCAACATTTCTCAACTACCACAGCATTCCCCCACAGAACAGCCCTGAAATAAACACATTCTATACTAATACAACAACTGCATCCAACAGAAGTGGAATCAATCTCTTCCACAGCCAATGAAGGAATAAATGAGAAGTCACACATACTGCCCTGTGCAAACTGCCACTAATGTTTCATGCAGAAATCCTGGCACTTTATTCCATATGATACTGTCATATTAGCCATTTGGCAAGGAATTCAGTCCTTGTGCCAATTTTGCCCTCCCCATTGTGCACAGATTACACAAAAAAAGCCAGCCATTCATCCTCCAATTGCCATAGTTATCAACTATCCAACACCTCAGGATGAGAATGTGGGAGATAGGTCTATTCTGTTCAGTTCTGAAGATCTATAAATAAGTTTCTACGTGTTACTTTGTGTGTGGAAGCCGCTGAGTCAGGCTTTTCATGGCCGGCCATCTGTGCATAAACCCTGACGGGCTCTGGCCTCTTTACATGGCTAGGTAAAGGATGAAGGCAGGGCGATAGCTAACCAGATCCTCTCTAACTGCCCAAACAAGGTGCTGGATCCCAGCTGTGAGCACCTTCTACTGTACATTATGTAAAGCCATTTGTCCCAGGAGCAAGGGCAAATTAGCGTAAACTTTAGTAGGCTAGATATGAATACAGTCAAATCCTATTTTACGCTTCTGCATTTAACACTGGTTTTTAATAGCCTCCTCCAAATCGAATCCATTCCAATGGGAACATTTTTTGAATCTTACACCATCATTTTGTCCCACTTGCCTGAAAAAGAACTGTTTGCTCCCTCTGGATGTCCCATATTTATGATTTATTTTAGTAAATTACACTTTAGGACTGATTTACTAACACAAGTGCAGCTGCAAAGCATTACATTGATGCTAACCACAAAGGTACTTGTGTCTTTACAGGCTGCTTAACAACTTGTTGTTGCATTGCAACATCTGTCCCACTCCATCTGCATTATCAGCATGGATCTGGCAGTAATTCGGGGTTCCGTTAATGGCTTGCATCCATTGCCACAACTGACTAGTGGCTAATGAATTAATTGATCCGGGGCCCAAGAAGTAATGGCATGAACACACAAATGCAATAAGAAAAATATAGCTGAAATTCTGGAAAAATGCAAGACGATTTGTGCTTAAACTTTGCACTGTGTTTAGAATGAGCCCTATAAAATTTTATTTGAAAAATTTCCAACTGGTCACAATGCCCTGTTACGGATTTCCACTATTTTCCAGTCTCTCTTGTGAATTCTAACTGCACTTTGGGTTTGGTGTCCTCTTCTATGAATCATAGTGGGGGCCTTCTATCCTATGTGCACTTCCAGTGACCACTATGGTTTGGGTCCTTGCAAATTATACCATACAACTGTGTATTTGCAGATGAAATTGTAACTGTGAGATAAAATCTGTATATAAATCAAAAAGGGCCAACTGTCGATGTCATTTTCAAATTAAAGAGGCCATTCTGAGATAGGCTACATGTTTGTATTCCTCTTGCAATAAAATATCAGGAAAAGGTGATGTACTGTGCTAGCAAGTCAAAATGTTTACAGGGTAACCCTTTTGAAATAAAAAATAACAAAAGTGGTATAAAGGTGATAATCATAGATAATCAAGATAATCATAGCAAGCTTTTAGAACATTTTGTAATCATCTTGAAAAAGGAACTAAAATGTTCTGAAAGCTTGCTATGATTATCTTAGCTAGCCAATAAAGGTATCACCTTTAGGGCTCTGGCACACGGGGAGATTAGTCGCCCGCGACAAATCTCCCTTGTCACGGGCGACTAATCTCCCCAAACTACCATCCCACCGGCGAACATGTAAGTCGCCGGTGGGATGGTACACGCTGCGCAGGCGATTTTGGCAAATCGCGCCGCCGCGTGTGCCATCCCACCGGCGACTTCCATGTTCGCCGGTGGGATGGCAACTGATGGCAACTCGGGGAGATTAGTCGCCCGCGAACAGGGAGATTTGTCGTGGGCGTGCCTTATACCACTTTTGTTATTTTTTTATTTCAAAAGGGTTACCCTGTAAATAAAATATCATTCAGTTCTGTCCTCTGTTTTAATATACACCTGCTGCCCTCGAGCTGTTTTTGATTTGTCCCCGTAACAGTTTATATAGAGACACTCTGAACTTTAGTTAGTAGATTTCCACTTAAGAACAATGAGGAATTCACAAAGAGGCCATCACACTGAGGATGATCAGTATGGTTAATGGCAGCCAGGGAAGAGACTCTAAAATTGACCGTGTTTGTCTTGTTAGTGGCCAGTTAGAACCTACAATATATCATTCAAAAACTTAATATTTTATATCTGTACTGCCAAAGGTTCAGAACGTTACTGGACAAATAAAGGAATTTAAAAACAAAATGGACAAATAAAATGCTTTCTTGTTCAATAAAGGCCCAGGACTGACTGACTGAATCAGCAAAGATAAAGTGGCAGCCATCCAGCAATTGTGACTACTCCCAGCATTCTGAGCCAGTCATCACAGCGCCCATGATATAATGCTAAAGATCCACAGATATTAAAATTAGAGCTGTGGTGTGGGTATTGGGAAGCTAATTTTTTAATTCCCCAAGGCATTTAAAAGGCCCTTCCATAATAACAGGTTATATTGTCAGGCCAGGGCTGTGACAGATGCTCCCTGGATCCACACTGACACATTACAAGGGGAGGAATGGGGAGAGGGGCACTCTCAGAAACACAACAGCTGACCAAATAATTCCCCGGCCAGGAATATCCCCTCCAAAAAGATCATCCGAAGGCAGGGAGACTATAAACTATTGACCGCGGTCTGCTTATACCTTCTGTTCCCTTTCTCCCCAGTCCTCTCTCGATTGTAAGCCCTGCCGGGCAATTTTTCTCAGATCAGTTTATGGGCATGAATTTAAAAATGTATCTTGAAGAGCTTTGCTGAAATCTGCGTAAGCAGGAGGGTATTCTCCTCATCACTTTAGCTACATTCTCATTTGACATGGATGGAAATCTTTGCAGCCCTGTGTTATGTACATTTCATAAACATCTGTAATCAGGGGATAGGTTTTTTGTTTAACATTGATACATACTATGTAGCTACATTTAAACAGTGCAGTCTGCAGCACAGATAAAAACAAATCACTTACTATCCATATAGGAATATGGTTTAAAAGACATTTCCCATTAAGAAAAAAAAGCATTATGCAAGTGTATGTGAAAGTAAATGTAGCCATATATTAGGTAAATATATATTCCCATTTTATAAATTGAGTAGTGTTTTTTTATATAAACAGTACACTTTCCAATGCAATTTATTATGACTGGTAATATAACGAGTAATAGCTCTAAAAAGCTTTCCAACTTCTTTTCCATTTCTGAACATGTGATTCTAGTACAAGTCCTCAAAATTTCAGTGCTTCTTCTGGCAGCAGTAAGTGCTGAGGTTTAAGGTACCACCTGCTTGGCAAGGTTCTTTACGGACATTAACCATAATTGTTAGAACCCTGCAGTGTACTCATGGGTCACGCAAATATAGCGCAAAAACACTTGTATTTCATAGCAATAACTGTCTGACAGGTGAGTGCATTGGTAGGGTCATAAATCATAAACCAAACCATACCAAAAGGACAGAGGTATCTCAGTGCTCCATAGTCTCTGAGCTCTTCTCTCCTAACACATTTTGCGCCACTGGACGCTTCATCAGAGGTTGTAAAACGTGGAGTAAATTTAAGGGAAATTCCCAGCAGCATGCTTAAAACCCGCTTAACTTGGACCACATGCCTTTGTTATTGGTAAAGCTCATAGGCTTTGTCCAACTTCTAGCATGTGCTAGGCCAATTAGCTCACAAACAACATATCTGTGCACAGGATTATATCATAATGATGACGTAATACCCCAACAGTATGGAGGGCCATGGTATTGTGGGCTTTCAGCTGGACAGATCTGAACGACATGACATGGCTAAATATTTACAGGTGTTTGGGTGACTTTAGGCCTCATTTAGAACACCATCCAATAGAAAAAAATCACCATCTAAACAGAGAGCTGTCAGCGTGTGCACTGTAGGGCCACTAGCCCAGGCGCCACGGACTCAAATCAAAACACAGCAATAACATTTCCAACATCCTGATAATGTTTCCACAAACACGATTAATGGAAATAGAAAAGGAATGGGCAAATAACGCAACTGTGACAAAAATATTCTGAAATAACAGATTACAGAAGTGAATTTGCATGTGATAATGTAGCTTCCTACAGCCTGCTTAAGGCCAAAGGCAAAATAAGATTTATCTCATAAAATATAAAACACTGAATTTTAGAAGAATTAACTTCTCTGTAATAAAGCAACAGTAACAGATATCTGCTTCCCCTGTTTCTGGTTAATGTCTACTAAACCTACTAACATTGGCCTGGAATAAAAGGGCGGCAAACCTAAAGTAAAGGGGCCCCTCCAACTATAGAGAAGCCAAGAATCTTTATCTGCTCAAACCAGATACCTACAATATCCAGCAGCCGGTTGCACTGCTAGAAATATGCCAGTCTCTGCTCACGTGAACATGACTTAGATGTCATATAGAGCAGGGACTGACTTGCAGGTGCATCACATACCTTTCGGTAAAGTCTTTGTATAGGAGCAATCTAAAGTAAACAAGACTTACAATTCTCATTATGTTCTCTGGCAGTGTGGGAAACCAAATGGTTCTTAGATCACCGGTTTGCAATAACACATGAAGATACCGACAAGACAAGCAAGGATTCTGTTTTATACATAGACAGTTCTGTCTATCACAAAGGCACAGAAGTGAGGACACAAAAGTGTCCAACAAGCCCCTGCGAGCATTTGCGTGTGACCCACTATTATTTCTGACCTATGGCACACAGGATTAGAGATCAATACACAAAGATTTCTATAAGTGCTCTTGGGCAATGATCTGAAGGTTTTTATATTTCTGTCATCTATAAAAAATTCGGACAGATTTAAAATATTCTACCTGCGCCACAGACCTAGTAGATAATATTAATAGTAGATAATAGTAATAATAATAATAATAGTAGATAAGCATGTGATATGAGGAATTTTTGTAATTCCTGATACAAAACAATAATCATTCCCCTTAGCTAAAAAACACATGAAAATAAAAATAACATTGTCTACTAAGCGTCTAGCCCCCTTGCTTTAAGCTGTTACATGCAGCACACTCCAGTGTTCACTGGCCATTCCTGTCAGGGCATACACATGAGGCCATAGGGGCTGAATCGGCATTTTCTCTTTTACTTTTTTACTGCCAGCGGGGAAACCGACATGCATGACAGTAGACTTATGGTTGGATTAATTGCAAAACACTGTCTCTGAGCCCCCCAGAAGGGCCCTTTTGGTGGAAAGAGACAAAAATACAAAGAATATATTTTACTGCATTACAGTTGTTAGATATCTTCGGAATGTACCTTAGAGGTGTCCAACCTGAAACCATGATGGTTTTGATCAGTCTACTACAAGCTCCTAAGTGAAAGTAAATATGCAATTTGTTGTTATGGGTAACCAGACTGGTGCAATTTAACATCTGTGTTAGTAAATTAGCCCCACCGGCTAAATCACATTTGCTTCAAGCCTAACAAACAAGTCTCCAGAAAACCATTTGCAGACAAATTAAAAACAAATCTAGAAATGCACAAACCACAGCTTGGGACAGAAATAATGGCAAGCATATACAAAATCTTAGGGCTATGTCACAGGTGCCATTTCCTCTAGCAGAGAGAATGCCAATATGACCAGCAACGGCCCTGTGTGTGCAGTAACTGACATACGTTGTAAATAGCAATTGCTTGTCACTGTGCAAAAGGGGAGGATTTCTGACAGAAGATAAATACTCAAGCGTTTTCTGGTTGAATTGCAAATGCAATTCATGTTACTACTAGGGATGCAACGAATCCACTATTTTGGGATTCGGTTGATCCGTAAAATTCTTGGTTGATTTTAAGGATTTTGTTACGGCCTGTTCAGGCATGTGGATTCGGCAAAATTTGAATCCTGCTGAAAAAAGCCAAATCCCCAAAAGAATCCTGGATTTGGTGCATCCCTGGTTACTACTCACATGGGTCACAACATGTGACATTACACTTAAAGGAACAGTAACACCAAAAAATGAAAGTGTTTTAAAGTAATTAAAATATAATGTACAATTGCCCTGCGCTGGTAAAACTGGTAAGTTTGCATATATGGTTTATATAAATAAGCTGCTGTGTCAACACGGGGGCAGCCATTGAAGCTGGGAAAAAGGAGAATATAATGGGGTTTTATCTGTTATCTGCTAAGTAACCTGTGCCTTTTCTCCTGTAGATGGCTGCCCCCATGGCTACACAGAAGCTTTGTTTATATAAACTATAGTAGTCTTTCTAAGGAAAACACACCAGTTGTACCAGTACAGGGCAGCATTACATTATATAGTAATTACTTTTATACTCTTTCATTTTTTGGTGTTACTGTCCCTTTAATATTGTTACTAACCATTCGGGTAATGGCACACGGGTCACTTTTGGGTCCTCTAAGATTTGCTTTTTCATGCAGTAACATATTAAATTAACATCCAAATAGCGAAGAACTGGACTTATATTAAAAACAAACACACACATCCAAATACAATGTATTCATTTGCTAAGATAAAATAGATACCCAGCCTCTTAAACGTGGTTATACCTTACATTTTGAATTAATAACTGTGCACAATATAAGCACAGCAATAGAATAGTGATATGTGTGCGCCAAGTGTCATAATAATGTCTTTTGTGTACTAGTTATCCATGAACTTCTGTATTTCTATCTATAGATGTGGGCTTTGTTACATGGGTAACTGATTCAGTGTGAGGCACAATATACTTCCATAAAATATATAAACATTTTTTGGGTGCTCAGCAACACTCCAGTAATAATTTAAGCAGAGATCTACAAAGAGGAACCAAACTGATATGATATGGATCAGTGCTGTCCAATTTAATACATGTACTGGAAAAAATTATTTCTTATACAGTGGGGGGTTACATTAAATTAAAAAGGTGATGTCATAAAGTACAGTTTATGGATCCTTGAAGTAGATTGGGTACTGTAGAAATCCTTTGGAAAGTCACATCTGGCCCACAAGCCTCCATTTGGACAGCATTCACCTGCTTCTGTGAATATTAGTTACAAAATACACACTAGAGTGCTTTCTGTTTGAAAGTGCCCCATGTGCTCATTGACAGGAGGGTGCCATTCATATTAGTCAATACACACAGGGTAGAATTGGACAGGGAACAGTAACATTTCGAATATCTGTACCAGCCTGCTCTAAATAATGTGAATTGCACTGCAGATGTTTATGCAGATGAAAGTTTGCTCCTTTTAATGGAACTGCTCTGGTAAAGATGAGATGACAAGGATGCATTTAGGATGGTTCCATGGGACACTAACAGAAATCACCAGTACCACACATCAGTCTAGTCAAAGTATTGGGGCAAGTATAGTGTAGTATGGTAACTAGAGAGATCATTATGATTATGAAAGAGATTCAGTGTGTGCGGCCAATGCCATTTGTAAAATACTGGGCTGGCTTAAATGGCAGTCATAGGATGACAAGCTGTGTCAACCTTGCAAGTTAACACAGCAGTAAGTGCAGTTTGGACATCAAGGGTGCAGGTTGGACATCCCACTTCCAACTGTTGTCTATTGTACAAAAGAAAGCCTTCCAATCTCAGCTGATTGTTAGCAGCATAGACAGAAGAGATCAACAGATGGGGCAACTGTGGCTCTTCCCCATCCTTCTGCCCCTGAAAAATAAGAATTAGTATTGCTAGGAAAAGCACATGGGCACAAGTGTCCTTCTTGTTCACAGGCTTCTTCTTCTGGATAAAGGGCAAGCTTACACACAAAATAAATATCTGCTATGCATTTCAGGGTAGCAACAACACAAAATGGACATGGGTACCTGCAATTGTGTCCCTTTTTATGGAGACTGATTGCAGTGGGTTATGAAATACCATTATGGGTATTAGCCTTACAATATGGGGGAAAAATCACTCAGATTATGTGAAGTAGCAATTGCCGCAGCTTATGCCATCTGAATGCCCACTATTGCTGGCTCACAGATATGCCAGCCACTGCAGTTTGGCAACATAATTGGAAAATATCTCAGTGGCTCAATTAACAAAGCTGTGTTCTAAAGGCTTGGCTCTTACCTTCTATGGCTATGACATGTTCTCGGATCTGGTTCTGCAGGGCAGGTTCATCCAAACGCTCCAGAAGCTCATATATGGAGTAGATATTAGGGTGCACCGATTCAAAACGTTGGATCTCTGCACGGATGGCCGCAGAGTTGGCCAGCTGCTGCTGGTAATTCATCCTTCCAGATTGGGGGAGCCTTACATGTCAGGCCAGGAGGTTGCAGTTATATATAGGTGGGGGTTATATACAGTGAGATAGTGTTGATACAGGCCTATATATATATATATATATATATATATATATATATATATATATATAGATACTGGGCAAGTAAAGTAGTAATATGGGGTAGGAAAGATATTGTCCTTATGGGACAGAAAGGCCCAGGTGTAGTTTAGGAAACAGTAGGTTAAATACTAACTGGTACTTTGCAAGGTTCATTCAGAATTATGTCCAGAAAAGTAGTGATCAGAGAATGGATACAGAGTAGGATGATGAAACAAATGTGAGGTTACAGAAGCCTGCCCCAATGTTTAAAAGAAAAGAGGATCCCAGTTACAGAAGCAGAGTGTAATATATTGGGTGATAGCAGAAGATCAATAAGCAGCTAAAAGGATGCAAAGGAATAGAACTGCTCAGAGCTTTGGTGTCATATACATTACAAGACAAACAAGACACGGGGCAAGTGGAGGCACAATGACTGAATGAAGTACCAAAGTGACAATACAGGAGAGTGGGCACAACTACTGGCTAGAGAGATAGGGGGAAGGGATGGTGCATGTGTTAGCAGGAGGCTGGCAGATCTGAATAAGGATGGAGTGTGTTGGAGATGAGATCTGATGGAGGGCACTGGTCTGAATGGGACAGGGGGCTGCACCCAAGGGAGTGATCTGGGCAATATCAGCAGGGCTGCAGAGAGAGAGGAGTGATCTGGTGCAGGGCAGGCTCTAAGGAAGGGTGGCTGTACAAGGAATGTGATGAGATGGGGGCACAGAGGACAGATGGATGAGGGGCAGGAGGGCACTCACAAGGAGGGAGCTGATGGGGGGTTGCACCCAGAGGAATAATGTGTGTCAGGGTACAGAGCTTATCCTGGGAGAGGAGTTACATGGGTAGTGGGATGGGATTCAGGCTGGGCAGGGGGAGGCTGGGAGGACACTGCCGGCAGGAAGAATCAGTCCCGGTCACTAGCCCTCAGTTTCATGCTGCCCACCGCGCTTTTCCTTCGGTCTCCCCTGCCCGACACACGTTCCGCAACCTCTGCCCGGGTTCCAGCTTTCTCCCCCGCAGGCTCCCGCTTCCTATTCCAAGCAAGACGCTCTCCAGATCCTGCTGTGTTTTCCTCTCTTCCTCCGTGAGTCTCTTCCCCTCTCTCCTCCTCCTCCAGCCTCTCCTTCCTGTCTCCTCCCCTTCCCTCCTACAGTAACTGCTGCTGCTGCACTAGGAGCCTTCAACCTGCGCCTTCCCAGCTGGGTGACTTGCACCTCCCAGCATCCCTGTGTTGCTGTGGCTTCTGGGAGCTGTAGTTTCTCTAGAGCTGCAGGGCCGCAGCGCAGAGTGAGGAGCAAGAGAGGGGGGTCCTAGCAATACAGTAATTAGGAGGGTTACATGAAAGTATAGCCAGTGTTATAAAGTGTGCCATTTTACACGGACACAGAATGCTGGCACTGCTGCTGCCATACTCTTTACCCAGCTTTCTTGCATTGACACTTCTGTTGTGGTTAGGTTATTATGTAACCCGAACAATCTGAAAGCCACATTGGCAGTTGCACTACATATTTTATGCTTTTAGTGAATACTATCCATAGAGTATCTTTCATGGGTGTCCAGCCAGCAGCTCTCCAGTTACTTTGGAACTTTTATTCCTATAATCCCATAACAAAGATAAAGGGAACTGTAGGGGCTGCCTTCAGTAATCATGGTGCAGGGGGCTCATTAGCTCTCAGGTCAGCTGGGAACTCTGGGTAGTGAGCTATTCCAGCATGCAATGGGGCAGCAATAACAACAAATGGGCAACTGCGCAAATGGCCATGACACTAATCTGTTCAGGCTAGTTCCCAGTTTTGCCAAAACACCTCCTCACTCCCTGCCCTTTTTCCAACCCACTTTTTGCTTTTCCATCTCACTAATGTGGGGCTGTGGGAGGGGAGTATGTGTGTATAACTTTATTTATAAAGCCCCACAAGGGTACGCAGCGCTGTACAATCTTACAAAATTACACAGAGGGAGGACACGTGATATAATAAATGAATACTATATATATATATATATATATATATATATATATATATATATATATATATATATATATATATAAATGCACAGGGAATAAATGCCATGTGGTATGAGACACAGTAGGAAGTATTTTATAACAGGTATGTTGGGCACTGTTTGTCCTCATGGATGTTCTGAGTTCCATTGCTGCAGGGATGTGACTTGACCTCTATAGTCCATTCAGGCTTGATGATATGTACCTGTAACATAATACTTCACAGTAATTTTTGGAGATGTGAGTAGGGAGAGGTGTCTGGGGGTCTATGGTACCTGTAACATAATGCGTCACAGTAATGTTTGGAGATGTGATTAGGGAGAGGTGTCTGGGGGTCTATGGTACCTGTAACATAATACTTTACAGTAATTTTTGGAGATGTGAGTAGGGAGAGGTGTCTGGGGGTCTATGGTACCTGTAACATAATGCGTCACAGTAATGTTTGGAGATGTGATTAGGGAGAGGTGTCTGGGGGTCTATGGTACCTGTAACATAATGCGTCACAGTAATGTTTGGAGTTGTGAGTAGGGAGAGGTGTCTGGGGGTCTATGGTACCTGTAACATAATGCTTCACAGTAATGTTTAGAGATGTGAGTAGGGAGAGGTGTCTGGGGGTCTATGGTACCTGTAACATAATGCTTCACAGTAATGTTTAGAGATGTGAGTAGGGAGAGGTGTCTGGGGGTCTATGGTACCTGTAACATAATGCGTCACAGTAATGTTTGGAGTTGTGAGTAAGGAGAGGTGTCTGGGGGTCTATGGTACCTGTAACATAATGCTTCACAGTAATGTTTAGAGATGTGAGTAGGGAGAGGTGTCTGGGGGTCTATAATCATTTGTATTTAAATGAGAAAGTGCTGATTGGAATCTCAAGATCAACATGCCTTCTGCTAAGGGTTCTTCTCTATTTTACAATGTAAGTTATTTTGGCCAGGACACTTTTTACCTCTGTGTACCACAGTGTTTAAATTACTCAGTGTATACAACTATTTATTGTATAGCTCTGTAGAATAAGATGAGGCATTATACATAGTTGTTAATAGTTAAGATGATACATGATATCCAGGGGGCTGCTTTATACCACTCCTGCAATGCAATAAAACCATCCTGCCACGTTTTTTGTGGTACTGGACTGGTGCATCCCACTGCTCCATCTAGTGGCCTGTTGTGGCACTTTCTTATCAGTGACAACTCCATACCTGGGTGTGATGGATCCTCTTGCTATCAAAGGCCCATATTAAGGGCTCTGGCACATGGGGAGATTAGTCGCCCGCGACAAATCTCCCTTGTCGCGGGCGTCTAATCTCCCCGAAATTCCATCCCAACGACGAAAATGTAAATTGCCGGTGGGATGGCATACGCGGCGCTGCGATTTCGGCGAAATCCCCCAGGATTTCACCACTTCTTATTAATTTGTATGCAGTTTAAAAGGAACAGTTCAGTGTAAAAATTAAACTGGATAAATAGATAGACTGCACAAAATAAAAAAATATTTCTAAATAGTTAGGCAAACATGTAATCTATAATGGCTGGAATGGGCAGATGTCTATCATAATGGTCAGAACTCTACTTTCTGCTTTCAGCTCTCTAGCCTTTTAGTTAGTGACTTTAGGGGGGCATGGGACATAGTTGTTCAGTTAGGGCGAAGACACACGGAGCTACTTAGTAGCAGCTACTTGTCATGGCTACTAAACGCCAGAAAATCCCCTGCCATAGACAATACTGAGAATTGCCTCTGCTAAAACACACGTAGAGACAGTTATCAGTAAATGATCAGCATTGTCTGTTTTAGTAGCTGCTACTAGTAGCTCTGTGTGTCTTCACCCTTAGTTTGTGTGCACACAGGTCAGATTCAAAAGCAAACTAACTGAACAGTTATGTCCCATATACTCCTCCCCCACTCAAGACACTGATTGGTTAATTACTGCTAACAGCTTAGAGAGCTGTAGAGAAGAAAACTGAGTTCTGGCTATTATGTTAGACATCCACTCACTCCAGACTTTATATATTACATTTTTGGCTAACCAGCTGTATTGAAAACATTTTTTATTTTGCACAGTCTATATATTTTGCCCAGTTTAATTTTTACACTGAACTGTTCCTTTAAGTAGCATAAACAGTGACAGGGTCTGACTGAGTCGGCACTGGAACAAAACCTGGCTGGCCCCAGCCCTCATGGGCCCCACCAGAACCAGTGGCTGCAAGTTTAGCACAATGGCAGGTTGGGGGATTAGTCACCCATGCTAGCCACGATTTGACATTGGGAGGCTAATATCCCTGTGTGCCATTGCCCTTACAGGAGGAGGAGGAAGTACAAGGTACAGGTGGGCAGTACACTGGGCAGTTGGTTAGGTGCATTGGGTAGTAGATTGTTACGTGCATAGAGTGGGCAGGCAGATGTGCAGGGGGGAGTCTGCAACAGGGGTAGAAGAAGTGGGTGCAGGCCCGGATTTGTGGAGAGGCCACAAAGGCCCAGGCCTAGGGCGGCAAAAGTTTAGGGGTGGCATGCCGCCCCGCCGCAATTAAATTTTAAAATTTTGCTCCTATACGGAGCAATGGGGACCTCTCCCCACTGCTCCGTATGGGAGATGAAATGTATGCGCATGCGCAGCTGACGCGGAGGGAGGGTTCGAGCATGCGCTCACTGTGTGGGGGGCGGGGTTGGCGATTCACGCATGCGCACAGGGGGAGGCCAGAGGGGGCGGCCTCGGGGTGCCCGCGTCACAAATCCGGCGCTGAGTGGGTGCCTTAAAATTCTATATAGGGGAATTACTGAACAATAGGGGTCCATGAACAATGAGAGATTCAGCTTGTGCCTATAGAAGCTTTGGTGTCATCGGCACTTAGATTTCTATTCACTCCTATAGAAATTACTTTTCTTGTTGCACCAGTCTAGATCAATTTCACATTTCAGATATGAGTTTGTTTCATGGGTATGAAATGGAGGAGTTTGATGTGACCAAAAGGCACACACTCACTTTCATCGTGTCAGTCCTGCCAATGTGCACCAAGCCTTAAGGCTTGGGGAATATTTGATGGATGGAATTCACAGTGCTGGGATTTGCTTCACTTTCTGATGTTTCATAGGACCAGTGGCTACTGAAACATTTCTATGGAGCTCAAAGGAAAATATATTAGGTAGTGACTGTTAAGACATATATATATATGTATATATATATATATATATATATATATATATATATATATACAGAGATCATAATGGTGCACGCCACTAGCAAAAAATACAATCTGGGCGCAAGAGCCATATAAACTAAAATATTGCAGGAGTAATGCCAGCACACACAGGGTTTCATACAAATGTATATAAATGATATTTATTGAGAAAAAAGGAGCAAAATAAACATAGCAAGCCTCAATGTTTCAGTCCCCACTGGGACTTTCATCCTAGCTAGCACTGTGTTATGCTAAGTTACTGCTTATCATTGCAGCAGGGTTGACACCTTTCATGGATAGAAATCTGCCCTGTCCATATGTTATCTTTCATCCTCTTAATATGATTAGCATCAAGCAGGGCTAGTGAAATACTGGGCCGGTGGCAGCCCTAGCTGGCAGGTAAATGGGTGCCTTCACAATATTCTGGAAGGTGCCTGTTGTAAGAATCATAATTCAGTCAGCATCCAGTGCAAGTACTTTTTCACTTATTGTTTCAACATTAATTATTGTTATTCCATTTTGCAGTGCAGAAGGTATGAGACATAATAATATCAGTTCTTTTTTAATACACATCACCGCAGAACTGACTAACAGATATTCAGCGCGACATTAGCTCAGCGTGAATGCATGCAATCCCTGGCTGCCTGCATGGCTGACTCACTTGGCAATTCATTCATTTCTCAGTGGATCCTTTGCTTTCCACCCCCTACAGGTTCTTATTCATTCACACAGTGCAGGTTGCACATAACCTACAGCAACATATTATTATGGCACAACCAGTCCCTCCCTGTCACCCTACACCTGCCTCATGATTGGCTGATTTCTCACAGCTGCGCCTTTCTCTTCCAGTATTAAGACGTTATAGGAGTGAATCTGCATTCTCCCAGTTCTATTAAGCGCAGCAGAGTAAAAGCCAGTCTGGTATGTGTATTGATCTGTGGAGACAGACTGAATATGAGTCACAGTAGTAATAATGACAGCAGTACCATCTGTTTTGCACACATATTCTGGGGCCCTAGAAGCTGCTGTCTCTAGAGTTACCCCCCTGGCCCAGCACACACAATGGTCTGCAATGCAGTAGCAGTCGGTAGGGGGGAATGTAGGAGTGTTCAAGGCAACAAAATGGACTAACTAACTGTAAATGCAGTGAATGTGGCAATAGGCATGGTGAGAAGACTATCCACTGGCAAGGGACTGTGAAACAGTAGGTAATTTAGGGCAACATGGCAGCAGGAACACTTTACATCATATGTAATATAAGACAATATTTTTACCGGCCTAGTAACGCACATCAACTAATGAGATGTTTGCTTTCAAACAAGTAAGCAGTAAAAGTGGCCATACATGTTCAGATTTTAGTCTTTTTCAGATTTGGATATCCATCGTATGTTTAAATGCAACGATCTAAAACTAACATTCAGACTGAAATTGTGGGATAAAGCCCTAAAAATAACAAATCATAGGATGTTCTGAACATGAATCATTTGGCAGTACAAAAGTGACTTCCATTGTAGGTCCCCCAAGGATATCATCAGATACACAATACTTGTGTGATTTTATCATTAGCCGGCTGAAGTTTTCTAACCTTGCCGATCACCTAAATGACTGATCGCCATGGTATGAAAATTATTGGGGTGATAATTCTGAGCCCACACACAGTCCGAGAATTGGACAGAACTAGATTTTGGGTCACATATTTTTAGTTGTTGGCCTAAGGGTCATTTGGCAAGATCCAAGCAATTGGGTAATATGAATATGTGGCAAAAGTGCACAATATAAACCACCCCACGGTAAACTCAATTTTACCACAGCCTGCTTTAGTCATGTAACTTTGCAGTCCTGCATCCAGCACATTGCTTGCCCCTGGCTTGTAAGAGGTTATAAAAAATCAAATCTAGTGTGATGCTAGTGGTAAAGGGACAATAAGGACTGTATGTGCAAATGTTTGGGGCTAACCTTAATCCTGTCCAGCTATAACTCAATAATACCTGGTGCTTTCAAGACTGAAATCTATGTTGTACTTGATTGGGCATTCATGATAAACTCTGCTTGTTATCCTTCCTGGCACCTAGGATGGTTACTCATAACAAGGGTGCTGGAGTGTGGGCATTTTCCTCCTACGTGCATACAAGTTTCCCTCAGCAATGAGCATGAGCTACATCATGCCATGACTCTTTCTGTTTAGTGACAATGTAATGAGGTGCTGTTGGAGAGGGAATATATACTTAGATAGTGGGGATTTTATAACAAGTATTCATGGCTTTAGCTGTCCTTTAAATAGTTACACAGTAGTAACAGGTCTGTAGACTGCACTTGGTATATTTATAGTTGTGCTGCTCTTGCAGAAGATTTTGGGGTGGCCAGGTTCAGACTAAGATTTAAAAAAGGCTCTTTCATTTTGAGTACACAGAGACAGCTTACAGCTGCTCCTTCATTGTGCTGTTGTACTAACTGGAACAAAGGTAATGCCATTGTATTCCTACACTTATTGCATGATTATGGGCAAGAGTTGCATATTTTTATATCTTGGGTGGGATGAGATACTCCATTTTCTAACAGCATTAAAAAACACTGACTGAAAATGTCTGACAGGGTTCCTCTAGAGTCTAGACCAGCGATCCCCGACCAGTGGCTTGTGAGCAACATGTTGCTCACAACCACCTTTCATGTTGCTCCCAGTGGCCTCAAAGTAGGTGGCTTGGAGGCAAGTTTTGGAAGCACAGAGACACAGTTTTACTCCAAGCAGAACCTCCTGCAGGCTAGCAGGCCACATGGGGATACAAATATACAATCACAATGCTTATATTTAGCATCCCCAAATAACTTCTGGATGTGGCTTACTGATATACAAGGCTGGGGATTCCTGCCCTAGACTGTCACTGTTTACTGGGACTGTAGGAGAGCTGGATGGGCCTCGAACTATTTAAATGCCAGGGCCTACTTTGAATCTCAGCCCAAAGATGGTTGCCATGATACAGTGTTTACCTTTTAAAGGTAAAGTAACATCAAAAAATGAAAGTGTTTTAAAGTAATTAAAATATAATGTGCTGTTGCTCTGCAAAAAAACTGGTGTTTTTGCTACAGAAAAGCTACTATATAAATAAGCTGCTATGTAGCCATGGGGGCAGCCATTCAAGCTGGAAAAAAGGAGAAAAGGCACAGGTTACATAGCAGTAAATAAGCCCCATATTATTGAGGTTTGTCTGTTATCTGCTAAGTAACCTGTGCCTTTTCTCCTTTGAATGGCTGCCCCCATGGCTACACAACAGCTTACTTATATAAGCTATAGTAGTCTTCTGAGGCAAACACACCAGCTGTAGCAATGCAGGGCAACAGTACATTATGTTGTAATTACTTTTATACACTTTCATTTTTTGGTGTTACTGTTCCTTTAAGGTTGGACAAGCCTACTGTGTTACTGGAAAATATCCTTTTGGGCCCCTGTTCTGGTGGGGTCTCTCGTTTAGCAAGCAGCAGTTAAGTTTTGTACTGGTGCTTTTTTGGTGGGTTTATGAGGTCATGTTCAGTGGTTCATCCCAATTCTGCCACTGGGCCAACATTAAGTGAGTTTGTTTGAAGGCAGGAAGTGTTTGGTGCAGGGTATTGACCAGTAAAACATTATTAATTATTTCAGTGAGTTGAATAAAATAATAATAAAAGAAGGTAATGCTTTGCATGCCTATACTTTGGCATTGACTGAATAAGGAATGAGCCACACAATGGTGAATCTAAACCCTAAATTGCAGATTCAAATCTAAGCAGAGACAAATCCCAGTCAACTGTTAACAAAAATGTCTCCTTTTTACTTGTCCATCGCTTTAAAGGCCCATGAAGGAATGGGGTAAAAATCCACACTGCAACAGATAAGACTAAAGGAGCTAAACCCAATGAACACCTCCTCTACTGGACTGTCCAGAGCATAACAGAGATTAGCTAATTACACTTCTTTTGGTTATAGTTACAGAAAAAGGTCTTTCCCCAAGGAGGGATCGGCAGGGAGGGCAAAGGGAAATAGTAAGGGGGAAACGTGTGGGGGGGGGGGTGGAGAGAAATGTTTTTTGTTTTGTAGTGTTTTACTTTACATTCTTCAAAAGTAGTCTAAATTGTGGTACAGAAAAAAGCGCTACAACATTTTTAGAGCCCTAGATCCAACCACGGTGACCAAATTTGCTTAGATTTGGTCAGGGTACCCCTGGTTTCTGAAGTAAGTTTAATAAGAGGTATCACCTTGTTAACCAATTGTTGCCACAAAGAGACATTGAGTAGGGTTGTCCCCATCCAGTGCATTGCCATAGACTGGTATTGGTTGTTTGCATAGTTGGAATGACATCATCCAAAATGCCCAAGAGGCAGATTTTGGGTGAGGTTACGTCTGACCTACTAAAGCTGGCTAAATATTATATCTTCCAAGAGCCAAATCTGACCATTCACCACTCCTATTTAAATTAAATTTTGCCCTCGGGGGGACCCCAAATGTGGAGACATTTAGGAGACAGTTTCACAAGCCAACTGGGGAACCAAAACTCTACAAGCCCTGGTGTAGTCTGGGACGCCTTTAGAGCCATGAATAGGGGAGTACTAATTGGGGCCATAGCTGGGGCAAGAAGGGTAGCCAACCAAAAAGTGAATGACATCCAACAGCGTCTCACAGAGTTGGAACAACAACATAACCCACCCGAAGAGGACACACTAAGACAACTACAGCTGAGGTGTACCAAACTAGAAAAGGCCAAAGCTGAAACCACTAGGAAAAAAAACTCCTCTAAGCAATGCAGATGCCTTTTGATAAGGGGGGAGGTGTAAAAAAACGATGTGGAAAATATTATTTAAGAAACAGGGACCATCACGGGGGGTGGGCAACCCAGCGACCAGCATGGATGCTTAAAGGGATACTGTCATAATTTTTATGGTATACTATTTATTTTTAAATTACACTGTTTACAAAGCAAATAATTCACTCTAACATTTAACATTTTATTCTTGAACCAACAAATGTATTTTTTTTAGCTCTTTCAGAGAGAGCCAGCGCTACACATTAGAACTGCTTTCAGGTAACCTATTATTTCTCCTACTCCAAAGTAACTGAAGGATTCCCAAATCCTCCATGCTGGGTTTGTTCTGCAGACAGGCCCGGATTTGTGGAGAGGCCACAAAGGCCCAGGCCTAGGGCGGCAAAAGTTTAGGGGCGGCATGCCGCCCCGCCGCAATTACATTTTTAAATTTTGCTCCTATACGGAGCAATGGGGACCTCTCCCCACTGCTCCGTATGGGAGATGAAATGTATGCGCATGCGCAGCTGTGTGGGGGGGCGGGGTTGGCGATTCACGCATGCGCACAGGGGGAGGCCGGAGGGGGGCGGCCTCGGGGCGCCCGCGTCACAAATCCGGCGCTGTCTGCAGAAACACTTTGCTCCTCATGAGAATTTTAGCAAAACTGGAAATTTGATACAGAATGTGGGGCAGCTGCAAGCAATGAAGTGCCAACATTTGCCTCCTTGATCTACAATATTTAAAAAGAAAAGTTTATTTATATTAATGAAAAATACAAAACACGCTGGAGCTCATTTATCAACACCGGGCAAATATGTCCATGGGCAGTAAGCCATAGCAGCCAATCAGTGGTTGACTTTCTTCAGCATTTAGAACTGCGAATGCAGCAATTTCGTTGATTGCCATTGGTTACTGCACAGTGATGCTAAATGACCCCCACTATATTTTAGATATATATACATATGTTATTCTATGCTAAGTCTAGCAAATACTAGAGGGGCTGCTGTAAGATGCCATAGACAGTGAATTTGTGTTGGGCCTGTGGTGGATTGTTTGGTTCTTAGTATGCTAAAAAGGATAATGCTTCTACCTCGACAGTGCTTGTGTGTTCATAAGCTAAAATAATATATATATATATATATATTATATATAAACTTTATTATTAGTATTCATAATTTCAAACATTAATAAGCATAATTAGCAATATGAGCAAGATAAGCAAAGGAAGAGAAACTCTCTAAAAATATATATATCAATCAGTGAAAAATGTTTATTTACTATGCAGCTGTGTTCATTTGAAGTATCTTCCTTTGATCCATATAACCTATGGTTACTGTTTTCCAAATCCTGAGTTCATAGAGATATATGAGTTAATGTGTAGAGTTTGCTTGATGTAAAGAAACCCATAACCAAGCATTGGTTTTAAATGCTACCTGCTAAGTGCTACAATTTACTACAGGGATGGGCAAACTATGACCTGCGGGCCACGTCCAGCCCATTGGTCTTTTTAATCCCGTCCGCCCTTTCAGAAAATCCCAACTCCACAAGTCTCATCATGCAAGACTTGGCATCACGACTGCATGTAAGCGCAGCGGCTTGGCCCATCTGTCAAATTTTAAAAGTCAATGTGGCCCCTGAGCCAAAAAGTTTGCCCTCCCCTGATTTACTAGGTTTATATCCACCAAAGGAGTGAATCCGATCATCAGCCTGGAAGCGAGTGATCGATATCATACAGTGGGGCCTAGGGGACACATTGTACAAGGACTGCATCAACTGCAGAAAAGGTGCTGACTTTGCCCCACCGGACCTTTAGAATTTCTATAGGTATAGCAATAGAGCACAGAGCATAGAGCATAGAGTGCAACTGTACTGCTTGGCTTGTGTGTGGTCTATATGAATGAGGATCAGCTTACTATGGGAGCTGCTGTGATATTCAGATTTACTATGGGAGCTATGGTGGAATGAAACCTTCACCACAGGGAATACTTTCTAAAGATAGCAAATTGCATCCAGATGCAAATCTGGATCTGAAAAACAACAAGTTATTTTAAAATGAGTTTTTATTTACTTAGACAAAATATGCACTAGGGGGGCCTCACGATTTATTGCCGACCATGTTCCTTTCTCATGTTCATATGTATAAAGAAGCTTTGACCTGAAATGACACTTTCCCGCAACCTAAACTGCAGCAAATTCCTAAATGCCAAGTACTGCGTGACCAAGGGTAATGAGCGACTTTCAGATTTTGTGCCATACTCTGCATGCGCTATGCTGCCTTTGTGTGCCATACTCTGCCTGCCATTTGCTGCCTGTATGTGCCATAAACTTCCTGCCCCATGCTTCCTATGTGTGCCATACTCTGCCTGCCCTATGCTGCCTGTGTGTGCCATACTCTGCCTACCCTATGGTGCCTGTGGGAGGTTAAACCTGGTAGGGGTTTGTTCTGGGAGTTTGTTAGCATTAGAAATAGTGATTATATGGTCCCTAAGGTGTGTAATTGTGTACTTTCCAGGGGGGAATTGGAAATCCTGCCTGTCCTATGCTGCCTGTGTGCCATACTCTGCCTGTCCTATGCTGCCTGTGTGTGCCATACTCTGCCTGCCCTATGCTGCCTGTGTGTGCCATACTCTGCCTGCCCTATGCTGCCTGTGTGTGCCATACTCTGCCTGCCCTATGCTGCCTGTGTGTGTCATACTCTGCCTACCCTATGGTGCCTGTGGGAGGTTAAACCTGGTAGGGGTTTGTTCTGGGAGTTTGTTAGCATTAGAAATAGTGATTATATGGTCCCTAAGGTGTGTAATTGTGTACTTTCCAGGGGGGAATTGGAAATCCAGAGCCACCTCCCCTTCAGTTGCTTAGCTTGCTTAACCCAGTGCCCAGGGTTCTGCAACTGTCTCCTAATACACTACCAGTGCTTTTACCATGTTTGCCTGTGTAGGAAGAAGATGGTGAAGATCTTGACTTGTGCCTGATCAATAAACCACAGGCCATGTAACCCTCCTTTGTGCTCCTTTCCACATGCTCCCACTGTGACTCAGTATAGTGGAAAAGCTGTGTATCACTATGAGAAATAACATAGTGTGAGAAGGCGTTTTGGAAAGCAGGTAGTAAGCTTTAGGCAGCAAGGCCCGTCACGTGATAGGGCCCACTGGAATTTGTGTGACCCTGCCACGGGATGCCCAAGTACCAGCTGCCCCTCTGAATGCTATGCTGCTGGTTGCAGGCAGAGTGAGGCACTATTCCTTGGGTACAATCTAGAAGGGAAAGGAGCTGTTCCCAGGTTCACAAACAGTGGGGAAACATGCTTTGTGTCCTTTTTTTTACTTTGCACATTTCCCCATTTTTAGTAAATAAGGTCTTTTACCTGTGTATGGCATCTTATGCAACATGTGCAATATTTGATATTTTGTTCTGCTGTTGCATACTAATAGTGCTATTAATACAAATATGTGCTCAATTCTACCCACTCCTATTTACAGGGCTGATACACTCCATAGATTACAGCTCATGCCCTTGTCACCTACAGTGACTTTGAGACCTAAGATGCCATTCCTGGGTTTTTTTGTGGAATACAAATCTGCGAATGGTTTTTCACAGCCACATCTGCTTCCTATGAGCATGTTTTTGTATTTTGATGTGCCATAATACAGTGTTATTGTTGTGGTTGGTTCTTACAGTTATAAAAGCTTATTAGCATAACGCATTTGTGGGGCTGCTCAGTATTTATACATTTATACATTTATAAGTAGGCAATTCATTTTATTACTTCTTAGTTTATGTTAATTAGGGACGTACCAAACTCAGTCTTTCAGGTTCGACCAAACCCCTGAATCCGAATCCTAATTAGTATATGCTCGAACCCCGAACCGAATCCTGGATTTGGTGCATCTCTAATGTTAATGCCCATCTTTACAAAGGCTTGGTTCGCCTTGATGATGAATGTTAGTACGTTATAGTATGGCCTATTCTTAGCATCTTTTTAATTGGTCTTCATTTTTTTCGTTTTTTAATCCTTTGCCTTCCTCTTCTGCATCTTTTCAGTTTGACTGTGGCTCAGGAGTAAGAAATGTTGGGGACCCCTGTTTTAGTTAGTGGTGTACTCGCAGGCATAAGTTATCAGAGTGACCTGAAAAAATCTATGGCAGGAGACTATGCAAATGCTTTTTGGATATAATAAATGAAGCATAAGCCAGTGTCACCTACAGTCTAGCTCTAGGTGTTAGTCAATTGTTCCCTTGTATACATGCAATTCATCACTAATAAATCATAGACACTTGTCACAAGGTGCTACGAAGCATGTATGGATGCAAATTTTAGATATTGTCTCTATAAGCGCTCATATATGAGTGTTCATGGGTTCAGTTTTACATTGTTCTTGTGCGATAGTGTGCCTTTGAATGTCTCTGGTACTAGAAGATATTGTAGTGAATTTGTTTCTTGTAGACCCTGCAACATTGTTAACATTTTTTTGTGTCATGTGTTGGCAAATTACTGCTGCATAAGCTTTCGTATTTTTATAAGGTCCTCTGGTCTAATGTAACTAGTGATATAAGGTGATACAGCCAAACGGGATCTTTGGTTCTTGCTGCGGGATGCAGACGATATTTGTATTTAACTTAATGACTGCTTTTCCTTTAGGCAGCGCGGGGCACCACCTAGTGGCCTAATAAGGAAACAGCTGCATCATTGCCAGCTGCTAACCCTGGGCAGCAAGAATCAAGATTGCTTAATATTTGCCCTGTTGTAGTTTTCCCCATCTGCGAAAAAGGAATATGTGCAGCAGTCAGTTACATTTTTACCTACAAAGGTGCTTTAGTGCAAGTTTTTTGTGCAGCAGTGAGTGTGTGCAGGACAGGGAGTGGCTTTTAGTGAATACTGAATTGTTCATAATTGTTTGGACACACGGCCTGGGTATTATATTGGCTTTGAATGTAATGCACATGTGTGCAAACAAAACATCTGTATACATTTTGTTGTCAGTGCAGTTGTCAAAGATGAAACACTAAAGAAGTCTGCCATCAATAGATTTCTTCCATTACTTGCTCTGCAAACATTATAAAAACAAATAACACATTCCTGCAAGTGGGCGTATATGATAAAACTGAACTAAGGTTAAAGTCACACCAGGTTGATTGTGCTGGGGCCTCAGTATGTTATTACACACTAAGGTCACTGTTCCTGTATGTTGAGGGCAACTGTGCCATCAGTGTAACATCAATGGAAATGTAAAATTTCAACTGATTTGGTTGTTGTCTTCATAATTTTCCATTAGGTGGCATGAAATAACAACCCCATGCAATATTTTATAAATAAGCACATTTAGGGAACATAATTCATGCTCCCCCTGTGTCCCCATGCATTGGGATATAATTCTAATGAATGCACACTATTGCTGCAGTAAATGTAGTCTTTCTAGCTGGATCTAAGATGAACATTGCCATATGCATGCTCACATTGTCTAGAACTCAGCCCATCATGAGGCCAATTGCATCTACGCTACATTGTCCAAGGTTATCCTAAAATGACCGTTTCTAAGTACAATTTGTCCATCTATGAAAAACGACCATTTCAAGCAATATTGTCTAGTCGAAGCTAGGAAAACTACCTGCTTGGTCCTGCAAACAATTGGACAAGGGCCACATTTAATCACACAAGTGACAGCTGAGGGAAAAACAAATATTTTTAGTAGTTAGCGCTGGTATTTCAAACACTGATTGCATGGTAATAATAGTAAAATAAAGTGTACCTTCTCTGCTGTAAAAACCTAGAGAAACAAAGGTGTCTCCTGGATATACGCAGAAAATTTCCAGGGGGGGGGGTGGATTGGGAAAATTCATCAAGTGTGTTTTATTAATAATTGCTTTTATTTAAAGTTTTCAAATGAACAGAGATTTGAGATAAAGGTAACATCACTTGTTCAGCAAATTGTTCAGTAAAAGGAGAAGAGAATAAAGTAAAAAAGCTTAGAATCTTGTGACCTTTTGGTTAGATGTATCCAGAACAGTCCTAAATTGACATATCATAATGGCGGAAAGGTGGTTGCAGAGTATTGGTTTTGGACATGAAAGTGCCAGTTCTGCATCCTGGACAAAGTGAATTATCTAGAAGTATTTCTGCACTATACCAAGTAGTGTGTTGAAAGACATGTATTGTTAAGTACTTTATTGCTTGAGGTAAGGTAGTTATGTAGGTAAGCCATGTGTCAAACAATTCTTGGATATAGTTTTCTTTATTGGTCTATCGGTTTCTATTGGTTTCTATCCAGTCTAAGTGAAAGATGTAAGGGAGTCTTTGTTGCACCAGGGTAATGGGTGGGGGAGTATGTGAGAACCATTGATGTAGAATAGCTTTCCTGGCTACTGCGGCCAGTCGTTATGGCTATTTCTGGTAGTGTGAATTGTATATAAGGAGGGAGTTTACTAAATATGGCCCAAGTGGCTGTGAAAGATTTTCCTGATAGATTTGTTTGGGAACAACCAAAGGCAATGTATGAGATCTGCTCTGGGGCTGCCGCATTTCAAACATTTGTCTGAGGAGGCTGTGCCTATATGGTAGAGTTAGAATTTGTAGGGACATTTCCTGGTACTTACTGGCTGGTAAGCATTGCATGATGGGTGTGATTTTGTAAGGTTAGTACTAGGGTTGTTGGTGTTAATGGTGGTTCATATATATCTGTATATTTGAGAATTGGATTTTGTGGTTTCGTGTTGTGTCCAGAGTTTATTTAGAGGGTTGTTTTTGTTGCATCTGTTAGTTAAGATAGTGTTTGTCTGGCAAAATTTTGTAGTTGCAATTAGGAAAGCTATTGATTATGTAAGAAAGGGTATTTTTGTTTCAGATCTGAAATAGGTAGTGTAACCCCTATTTGGCTGTATTTACAGACCAGACCAGCTAGATAGGCTTCAGAGCATGGGGTACATAGGACACACAAGATGGGACACACAAGATGGGCTTTCGCTATGTGTAAATACCCAAGGGGTGTAGTGCAACTACAACTCGCTGTATGCAAAGTAATGGAAAGAATGGATGCCAGAAGGTTCTTTTGTGGTAAAACAGAACTTAACTTGTTTATTTGTCCAAGACAAATGATCCACAGGGTTATGTAATACTCACTCAGAGGAGGCACGGAAGATAGAAAGGTATGGTGTCCACCGTTTTATCCCACCTTGACAGAGTGTGGGCAGGGTAAAGACAGCCAAACAGCACGGCACCACTATGAGAGTAGTATTGACAAGTATGTAATATCCTCAGGATACACATCCTTAGCAGTCAAGGATCCCAAACAGCCGACTGTGGATCAGGAATAGGAACTAACCTTATACCTGCGTCTTAACTGTGGTCCTACACTAAGGCAACAGTGCCTGTAGGGAAGAGTACTTCCAGCTAATCTCTCATGGTTGGAGCCAGAAAACTGCTCTTTCTAACTAGTCTCACTTTCTTAGAAAGTGCTTTTAAAGATATTATCCTGATTCCTGCTAAGTGGCAATTACACTGGATTTATGCAACTAAAACTTGCCTCCAAGCCAGAAATTCAAAAATGAGAACCTGCTTTGAGGCCCCTGGGAGCAACATCCAATGGGTTGGGGAGCAACATGTTGCTCACAAACCACTGGTTGGGGATCATTGCAATAAGGCACAAATGCTAATATCAAACTAGATACACGGGTCTTTGCCTTGTAACAGGAAGATATAGGACATGGTAGGGCATAAAGCCATAGGGACATATTAACCCTATGGGTCCCTACAGTTGTATTGAACATTAGGGAGAATTTGTAACCAAAGAATATACAGTAGAACCCCCATTTTACGTTTTTCAGGGGACCATGAAAAAAAGATGTAAAATCAGGGAAAATGTAAAATCAGGGAAATGTGTTAAGGACACATAAATGTCAATGATTTAAAGGAAATAAGTACAGGAATAATTTTTTATTTGCAACACAGTTCACACTGAAACAACTTTTTACAATACTGTAAAACATTTTGCATTTAATGCATGTGTTTGCTTAAAGTTTGAATATCACTATAAATTAATAAGATGCGGAAAAGAATACTGTATAGCACTGAAACAAAAATCTGTACTCTTTTAAAAATCTGCACCTTGTGCAGCTGTTCCCCATACTTGTGCAACTCTCGCGGTATTTTGTACGCTCCCGGATAGGTACGCATGCGCTTAAAGCATTGCAAAATACTTGGCCAACATCTTGGCCCCGTTGGTAGGCAAAACAGTGCATCAACGGTAACGTATGATGTCACTTCCATGTTCACACATATAGCTACCACAGAGGCAACTGAGATTGTAAGAAATCGACTGCAGCAGAATAACACCCTCAGCAGCAGAACAAAGCTCAGTCCTAACCAAGCATGTTTGTTGCCAGATTTGTTCCTTAACACCACATACTTCAAAACAAGGAACAATTATACAGACAGAAACATGGCTGTGTAATGGGTTCTCCAGTTCACAAGGGAAGATTTTCATGAGAACAAACGTTGCCTTTTTGAACTGCTTGATATGCATCCAAGAGAGGGGTAATTCGAAAACCGAAGTATACAGGAAACCCACTTATATGGATCAATATTTGTTGTTCAGTTCCCACCATCCGCTGGAACACAAACTGGGTGTCATTAGAACTCTACACCACAGGGCATAAAGTGTGACAACTGATACAGAGTCCAAAGACAAGGAGCACAAACATCTCAGAGGAGTGCTGAAAGCTTGTGGCTACACTACAACTGTAGTAAGCCTACATTACCTATAAGACATGGTGGATATAAACCAATACATATATATATACCGCCATACATGGTATTTATAGTTTTCCCTCACTCGTGTGTGTATCTTTGAGAAAGCCGAAACGTTCACTGTTGGCAATAAAGTTCCTTTATCAACATAAGACCTGCGTGAAGCGGCTTTCAATTCTTCCTTGTTTGCTACTTTTTTGAAGACTGCACCCAGGCATACCAAGCTCCCCTATACGTGAGTGCCGGCTATTCCTGTTTCTACATGTGTATATATATATAGCAGGTGCTTCAGTTTTTGCCTCCTGATCAGGGGCGATTCTGGACATATTGCCGCCTGAGGCGGTGAGATCGCTAGTGCAGAGAGCGCAATTGCGCTCTCTGCACTAGAAGAGCCGAATTTCCGGTTTAAAAAACGGAAATTCGGCTCTTAAAGTTACCAGGAGCGGCTTTTTGCCACCCCTGGTAACTGGGGCGCTTCTGCCGCCTGAGGCGAGTTTCTCAACTCGCCTAATGGCAGAAGTGCCCCTGCTCCTGATGAAAGTCCCAGTGGGGACTGAAACGTTGAGGCTTGCTATGTTTATTTTTATTTTATTTTTTTCTCTCAATAAATATAATTTTATATACATTTGTATGAAACCCTGTGTGTGCTGGCATTACTCCTGCAATATTTTAGTTTATACTGTATGGCTCTTGCACCCAGGTTGTATTTTTTGTTAGTGGCGTGCATCATTATGATCTCTCTCTCTCTCTCTCTCTCTCTCTCTATATATATAGGCAAAAATGTTGGCACAAAAAGAAATAAAGCATTGATCAGTGCAAAGGGGTGGTTTATTTATCCTACGTTTCAGTCCCTTACTGGAACGTTCGTCAGGGAAAAAATATTAACAATTTAAAACCAAGATGTTAATTTCTTGCACCAGAATTTTTTCCATGCCTTTTGAGATATATGGATGGAAGTATTTGCAACACAATAAAGGTTCTTTGCAGTAACTTTCCTTTCAGGTTAACGTGGTCAGCTTTGTCGTATTGAAAGATACCCTACAGGGTCCACTTACCTTTTGCAAGGTTGCTTTTATATTAGTTATTTGCACATGATTACATGTTTACAGGTATTCTATTCATCTCTTAGATGTCGGCTATTTGCATGAATATTTCAAACATGGATTGCAGGTTATTATTTTATCCAAGTTGGAGTAAATTGGTATTAAACCGCATTACTATCAGAGATGAGTTAGAAATGTAGATATCGCTGCCCTCTTGTGGTGCATAATGTCTCTTTTAAGTTTGTTGTGTTTAATTTCAGTTATAATGCAATGTTAGAATTTGATAATTGTCACAAAGTCATGCTTTTGTTATGTATTTTCTTAATGAGCAGTCTCAAAATTAAGTTTTAGAAGATTTAGTGTAAGTTTGTTGTGCACGCATAAGTGATGGAAGGCCAGTTATGGTTTTATAAGTATCTGCATCACAGATAGATAAGGCCTTTTCTCGTGTGACTAAGACACATAACTTGCTTTTTCCTGAACTGCCCTCCTGGGACCGATTGGCTTAACTTGGTCCCATTTGTCCTCCAGTATTCCGCTTGCTGCCCTGCATGCTCAAATGCAGGTTATATATGGCGTTCATGTCAGACTTTTCTTCTTTTCTACTTTTTCTTCTTGATACTGTTGACATGCCAGTATTTACTACAAAAAAAGGATAATGAGCATATTAACCACAGAAAAGCCAGAATAATTACTAAATAAAATAGATAAAGGGCATTTTAATCTCAGAAAATTACAGAAAATGGAAGATCTGCCTATTAACCTGAGGTGTGCCCAAATAATTACTACAAATAATGGACAATCTATAATTAACCCCAGACAAGCTACTAAAGCCAGTATAATTACCATTATACTAAATGGATAAAATGCATATTAACATAAAATAAGCATAAAATTACAGCCACTACAAGAAATGGATAATCAGTATATTAACCACAGAGGTGCCAGTACAATCACTGTAGAAAAAGCCAATTAATACTCCAGACATGCCAGTAAGATAGGTGCAGAAATGGACAGATATATATGGAAAGATATATATTCAAAGGGTAACTATTTTGAAATAAATAAATCAACTATATTGATTTATATATCGATTCGGTATCTGCAAACATGACCTAGCATAACTTGCAAAAAGGTTAAAAGCATCCCTATTTTTTAGTTTGTGTTCAAAAGTGTTGGCAGGTATGTTATTACCCCCAAAGCACCAGGGCCAGAACTAGGGGTAGGCAGAAGAGGCACATGATTAGGATTAATGTACCCCTTCTACTTCGTGCCCTGCTCTCCCCACTGCTGCAGAGACCTCACTGGCATGCTCAGAACTTGACACAACATGGCTTAGAGAGCTGAGAGCTTCCATGAACCTTGGGCAGGCACGTGCACATTGGCTCAAATAATAAGTACATAAATTAGATACAGATACGGAAAAGTAGAACTGAAAAATAATTTAACAAAGCTACATGGGCCCCTAGGCTATAGCTTAGGGATGCCAAATAGTTAATCTGCCACTGCAGCTAGGCCAGTATAATTCTAGGAATGGGCAAGTGCCCCCCTTGCCTCTATTTGTGGCCCCCTTGGTAATTCCCACATGAAATGAATTTATCTTTTTCACTGAGTTGTATTTAACTGATACTTTGGGATTTCTACAGGGCAGTTAATATTTATGTAACACCTATTTGGCTATAATATGGCCAACCCAGACTAGTAGCGTGCTGTAGAGCATGTGTTACATGCGACCTTAATGCACAGGAGTGGGCCTCCGCTAGGTGGGAGGTATATAATGGAGCTGAGGGTGTTGTTGAACTACAACTAGCTGAAGTAGTGTGGTGCAATAGATATTAATGGACGCCAGAGGATTCTTTATGGTAAACTATAATACAGATTTATTGTCCAGCAAGATAGATGTGATAGTGCACACAGGGTATTACTCACAGACACAGCAGATTGGATGGTCACAGAGAATAACAGCAGATGTGACACTTAAGGAACAGTATAGCCCACTTGAAGGATATGCAGAGTATTAGTTGTGAGCCCAGGAATGGATGCCCTTTACTGGAACGGATCCCCTCCAGCCAACTATGGTTCAGGGTAAGGAACTGCCTGAATCCTGCGTCTTAACTGTGGTCCCTACAGCAAGGCATACAGAGCCTGGGTTATACTAAACCCTTACAGTCTCCTTTGATGGGGCTAGTGCGGCCCTTACTAACTAAGCTGACTATGCTCACCACTCCTAGAGGGTGCTATTATATATATCTGTCTGTGCTGGCTAGTTCTCATTCACGGGGCCCTGTCCCCGACTTATAAACTGGCAGTTCTCTTTACTGAGACCGTGTGTCTCAGGCCCGATGACATGCAGCCTGAGAGAACAGCAGCCAAAGAGGAAGACACTTCCTTGTGCCAGACACTATATAGTCTGCACAAGGGGAGTGGTCAACCTGGGCTAAACCTATAGGGGGTAGCCTAATAACAGTAACCTGATAGCAGAGGGCTCTGCCCTATAACAATACAGATTAGATAAAGATAAGGGATAACACCATAGGGAGCTTAACCCTATGGGTCCCTACATTTATTTAGGCTCCATTAAAACTGATTATGAGGTGCACTTCAGACAACAAATATAGCAAATGCCGAGGTGCATGGAATAATTATAATAGATATACAAAACATAATAAAAAAAAAAATCAAATATCTGTATCTAATGTTTCGGCTTAGACATGAACCTTCATCAGAAATACCTGCACAGTGTACAAAGTACAGTTTAAACACAAAAAGGCGCCAATCAAACTTTTGTGATGTCATCAACACCCACCTCCTGTATAATACGTCACATTAGCGTACCATAACCAAATACTGTCATACAGCTGAAGAATTGCAGTTATGTGTAGTGATGCAATGTGTCATTAAGTGTGCCTTTCTGAAATAAAAACTTTAAAAACAGTAGAATGTAGCATGTTGCGTCATACTCTATTAGCAAAACGCGGAAAAATATTGCGCGCATCAAAAAACATTGTCTCATGCGTCAACAAAAAATTGTCACACGTATCAAAAAAAAAAAAATGATTTGTGCACCATTTTTTTACCCAAGCGGCAATTTTTTTTCATGTGCATGATACATACAACATTGTTTCTTTTTTAACAGAATGTCTATTTGATGAATGGACTTTTATATTAGTGATTTTAAATTGTCATGCCATCTTGTGGTGAGATTTTATGCATCATTTTAGCTATATTTGTATATATATATATGTACTTTTATTGTAATTAATTGAGCTGTTTCTATTGGACCACTATGCACTAACCCTGTGACTCCATTTTAGCATCTTTTAAATATATATATTTTTTAATAAAGGTCCTAATGAGGGCTGAAATGATGCACTTGTGTGTGAATGTGTGAGAAATAAATTGACATCACAAAGGTAGTGCTGGCCCTTACAGCACAGGATCTTACAGACCAATATATATTCTTCTTGAAGTTTACAATAAACAGATACAGAGACATTATACTGTACACCAATGAGAGTAGCTGTAATTTAGACAAATCATAACTGATTTATTGCTGTGTTTTCAGTAACTGTTTTTTTCCCTTTATTTCTTTCTTGTACTGAGCAAATACAGGGCCCACATTTGGGTGATCATCTCTCTCTCTCTCTCTATATAATATATATATAACTTACAGATAGCATTTTTCCTCAATTCACTGTCTTTGACCGTTTGGGGCTCCTAGATGGCAAAAACATGGCAAAAGCCTTATGTATCTGAAGAACAGATTTCAAGAAAAAATATAATATAAATATATATAATATATAAATAAGCAAATTTGCAATAAACAATAAAAAAAATATTTGACAGCTATAAATGTCATAACATCAGCACCACCTGCTGGTCAAGTTTTCATTTATACAGTCAGGGAAAACATTTAAGGGGATGTAAAGTAATTTTTTAAATGCATATATAAGTTTTTATCACTAATTTATACAACTTTGTAATATATGTCTGTTAAAATGTTTGTACCTGCAGATTTCTTTTCCCTCCCTTGATTGCAATCCCCCTTGAAGTTCAGCCGCCCTGGCTGTCCTGCTCATATGTGATTTGTTGGCAGCCCCTCCAAGGCTTCACTGTTAGACAGGGGTCAAGGGTGTTTAACCCTCACATATCTACATATTTGTTCTGGAATTGCTGCCCCTCAGTGCACCAGGAAATTGGGCAGCCAGCTGCCACTGAGCTTCAAGGGGAATTTAGATGAAGGGAGAGAAAAGAAAGCTGCAGAAACGATCGCTTGTATCTCAGAACATGTACAACATTTTTAACAGTTATGTATTAAAAAGTTGTAAAATTTAGCGACAAGAACTATGCATTTTAAATAAAATGACTTTTCATCTCCTTAACCAATCTGATGTTGATCTGTTCAGAAAAAAAACATGACTCAGTTGCTCTCTAGGCACATTCCTCTGCTCTCAATGCTTCATATTTAATCACAGTTGATTCTTTCATTTTTCCTTAATATGCAAATTAAGGTTTGGATTTCATTCTGGATTCTGCAGAAATCTGGGCCGACCAAGTGGCACTCCATCGGAAGCAGGGGACATTCCGGGTCTGGTGGGTTTTTGCTTGTTATGGGCCAGGCTGTGCTGCACTTACTTGGTTAGCCCCCCCTGCTGTCAGTGAGCTGCCGGCTGCAGGAGGATTGGATAGGTGGGAGGGGAGTTCAAGCTTTACCCATCCAACCCCTGTGCAGCTCTACCAGAACTTTAGTAAGAAAAGGAACAGTACAGAAAGCTGTGTAGGGAAACAAGCATGCAGGTACAGGAGCTCCTACCCTCCCTTCCCAGGTCTGCAGCTCACTGACAGCAGGGGCCCAACTAATTCATGTAAGAGCAGCACTGCAGGGCCCCCTTGGGGGAAGGTCGGTAGGCACGGATATTCTTTTGTCGCCCGCTGTTATTATTTTGTCATGCGGCTATTCTTTTGACGCCGCTGAAATTTTTGGACGTGTGGCAAATTTTTCCACGGCAATTTTTTTCATCCGTTTTGCGAAACAATGGTGAAACGCAGAAATTCCCAGTCCATCACTATTCATAAGAGAAACTATGTTGTGCCCCGTTACCTTTCATGAGAGACACTATGTGCCCCGTTACCTTTCATGAGAGACCCTATGTGCCCCGCAACCTTTCATGAGAGACCCTATGTGCCCCGCAACCTTTCATGAGAGACACTATGTGCCCCGTTACCTTTCATGAGAGACACTATGTGCCCCGTTACCTTTCATGAGAGACCCTATGTGCCCCGTTACCTTTCATGAGAGACACTATGTGCCCCGTTACCTTTCATGAGAGACCCTATGTGCCCCGCAACCTTTCATGAGAGACCCTATGTGCCCCGCAACCTTTCATGAGAGACACTATGTGACCCGCAATCTTTCATGAGAGACACTATGTGCCCTGTTACCTTTCATGAGAGACACTATGTGCCCTGTTACCTTTCATGAGAGACACTATGTGCCCCGTTACCTTTCATGAGAGACCCTATGTGCCCCGCAACCTTTCATGAGAGACACTATGTGCCCCGTTACCTTTCATGAGAGACACTATGTGCCCCGTTACCTTTCATGAGAGACACTATGTGCCCCGTTACCTTTCATGAGAGACACTATGTGCCCCGTTACCTTTCATGAGAGACACTATGTGCCCCGTTACCTTTCATGAGAGACACTATGTGCCCCGTTACCTTTCATGAGAGACCCTATGTGCCCCGCAACCTTTCATGAGAGACACTATGTGCCCCGTTACCTTTCATGAGAGACACTATGTGCCCCGTTACCTTTCATGAGAGACCCTATGTGCCCCGCAACCTTTCATGAGAGACACTATGTGCCCCGCAACCTTTCATGAGAGACACTATGTGCCCTGTTACCTTTCATGAGAGACCCTATGTGCCCCGCAACCTTTCATGAGAGACACTATGTGCCCTGTTACCTTTCATGAGAGACACTATGTGCCCCGTTACCTTTCATGAGAGACACTATGTGCCCCGTTAACTTTCATGAGAGA
Organism: Xenopus tropicalis; assembly: GCF_000004195.4. Classification (NCBI taxonomy): domain Eukaryota; kingdom Metazoa; phylum Chordata; class Amphibia; order Anura; family Pipidae; genus Xenopus; species Xenopus tropicalis. The sequence continues at coordinate 59,525,265 of NC_030685.2, read as the reverse complement.
CACTATGTGCCCCGTTACCTTTCATGAGAGACACTATGTGCCCCGTTACCTTTCATGAGAGACACTATGTGCCCCGCAACCTTTCATGAGAGACACTATGTGCCCCGTTAACTTTCATGAGAGACACTATGTGCCCCGTTAACTTTCATGAGAGACACTATGTGCCCCGTTACCTTTCATGAGAGACACTATGTGCCCCGTTACCTTTCATGAGAGACACTATGTGCCCCGTTACCTTTCATGAGAGACACTTTGTGCCCCGTTACCTTTCATGAGAGACACTATGTGCCCCGTTACCTGTCATGAGAGACACTATGTGCCCCGTTACCTTTCATGAGAGACACTTTGTGCCCCGTTACCTTTCATGAGAGACACTATTATTTTGTCATGCGGCTATTCTTTTGACGCCGCTGAAATTTTTGGACGTGTGGCAAATTTTTCCACGGCAATTTTTTTCATCCGTTTTGCGAAACAATGGTGAAACGCAGAAATTCCCAGTCCATCACTATTCATAAGAGAAACTATGTTGTGCCCCGTTACCTTTCATGAGAGACACTATGTGCCCCGTTACCTTTCATGAGAGACCCTATGTGCCCCGCAACCTTTCATGAGAGACACTATGTGCCCCGTTACCTTTCATGAGAGACCCTATGTGCCCCGCAACCTTTCATGAGAGACCCTATGTGCCCCGTTACCTTTCATGAGAGACACTATGTGCCCCGTTACCTTTCATGAGAGACCCTATGTGCCCCGCAACCTTTCATGAGAGACACTATGTGACCCGCAATCTTTCATGAGAGACACTATGTGCCCTGTTACCTTTCATGAGAGACACTATGTGCCCTGTTACCTTTCATGAGAGACACTATGTGCCCCGTTACCTTTCATGAGAGACCCTATGTGCCCCGCAACCTTTCATGAGAGACACTATGTGCCCCGTTACCTTTCATGAGAGACACTATGTGCCCCGTTACCTTTCATGAGAGACCCTATGTGCCCCGTTACCTTTCATGAGAGACACTATGTGCCCCGTTACCTTTCATGAGAGACCCTATGTGCCCCGCAACCTTTCATGAGAGACACTATGTGACCCGCAATCTTTCATGAGAGACACTATGTGCCCTGTTACCTTTCATGAGAGACACTATGTGCCCTGTTACCTTTCATGAGAGACACTATGTGCCCCGTTACCTTTCATGAGAGACCCTATGTGCCCCGCAACCTTTCATGAGAGACACTATGTGCCCCGTTACCTTTCATGAGAGACACTATGTGCCCCGTTACCTTTCATGAGAGACACTATGTGCCCCGTTACCTTTCATGAGAGACACTATGTGCCCCGTTACCTTTCATGAGAGACACTATGTGCCCCGTTACCTTTCATGAGAGACACTATGTGCCCCGTTACCTTTCATGAGAGACACTATGTGCCCCGTTACCTTTCATGAGAGACACTATGTGCCCCGTTACCTTTCATGAGAGACACTATGTGCCCCGTTACCTTTCATGAGAGACACTATGTGCCCCGTTACCTTTCATGAGAGACACTATGTGCCCCGTTACCTTTCATGAGAGACACTATGTGCCCCGCAACCTTTCATGAGAGACACTATGTGCCCCGTTACCTTTCATGAGAGACACTATGTGCCCCGTTACCTTTCATGAGAGACCCTATGTGCCCCGCAACCTTTCATGAGAGACACTATGTGCCCCGCAACCTTTCATGAGAGACACTATGTGCCCTGTTACCTTTCATGAGAGACCCTATGTGCCCCGCAACCTTTCATGAGAGACACTATGTGCCCTGTTACCTTTCATGAGAGACACTATGTGCCCCGTTACCTTTCATGAGAGACACTATGTGCCCCGTTAACTTTCATGAGAGACACTATGTGCCCCGTTACCTTTCATGAGAGACACTATGTGCCCCGTTACCTTTCATGAGAGACACTATGTGCCCCGCAACCTTTCATGAGAGACACTATGTGCCCCGTTAACTTTCATGAGAGACACTATGTGCCCTGTTAACTTTCATGAGAGACACTATGTGCCCCGTTACCTTTCATGAGAGACACTATGTGCCCCGTTACCTTTCATGAGAGACACTATGTGCCCCGTTACCTTTCATGAGAGACACTTTGTGCCCCGTTACCTTTCATGAGAGACACTATGTGCCCCGTTACCTGTCATGAGAGACACTATGTGCCCCGTTACCTTTCATGAGAGACACTTTGTGCCCCGTTACCTTTCATGAGAGACACTATGTGCCCCGTTACCTTTCATGAGAGACACTATGTGCCCCGTTACCTTTCATGAGAAGACACTATGTGCCCCGTTACCTTTCATAAGAGACACTATGTGCCCCGTTACCTTTCTTGAGAGACACTATGTGCCCCGTTACCTTTCATAAGAGACACTATGTGCCCTGTTACCTTTCATGAGTAGTGATGAGCGAATCTGTTCCGTTTCGCCAAAAAAATGCGAATCTTTCAAAAGATCCGCAAAACGGCGAAAAATTTTCGAAACAGCGAAAATGTAGAGCCGCAAAATAATTGTTGCCCGCGGCTAATATTTTGTCACACAGCTATTATTTTGTCGCCCGCGGCTATTATTTTGTCACACCGCTATTCTTTTGTCTCCCGCGGCTATTATTTCGTCACCCGCGGCTATTATTTTGTCGCCTGCGGCTTCTATTTCGTCATGCGGCTATTCTTTTGATGCCCGCGACTATTCTTTTTTGACGCTGGCGCCAATTGTTGGATGTGCTGCAAATTTTTTCGCGGCAAATTTTTTCATCCATTTCGCGAATCAATCCGCCAATGGCGAAACGCGGAAATCCATGCCTGGTTAAACATTTCGCCCATCACTAATCCTTATTTTTAGGGCTGTGACAGACGGGGAGATTAGTTGCCCTGCAACAAATCTCCCCGAAATGCCATTCGCGATTTGCTGAAGTCGCAGAAGTTTCCTCTCAAGGCCGCGTATGCCATCCAACCGGCGATTTACTTTCTAGCCGGTGGGATGGCAATTCGGGGAGATTAGCCGCCCACGACACAGCCATTAAGCAACAGGTGATTCAGACCTGCATAGTAGTCATGTCTGGGTGCATCCTATAGTTGGGTGGTTTGGACTGGCAATCTGTGGATTCTGGCAAATGCTAGAGGGGCTGCTGTAAGATGCCATAGACAGTGACTATTTATTGGGCTTGTGGGGGGCTGTTTGGGCCTCTGTGTACTTGAAATGCCAGGGCCTAGTTTAAATTCCAGCCCAGATCTGTAAGAGTTCTGTCTGCTAATGCTGGTAGACGCTAGATGCCACAATGTCACACTTAGCTCCTGTGCCTTCTCTTTGTTGTATATATGTAAGCCCTTCTCTTTGGTAATGTCTTTGGTAGGGCTACTCACCTTTGTGCCGTGATTAACAGGTTTAGGACTAGTCAAAAAGGTTCATGGGTTCAGGAGGGAGCAGGTCACTTAGGGGTGATTAGAGTCAGATATGGCACATATATTGTATAACTTTTGAAAGTGGGGCTTCCAGATACATAGGAAGCAGATTTATAACATTATATTTCATGTAGCCCAGTACTAATAAGCAATTCCATTACAGCCAGAAAGCTTCAAAAGTGGAAAATACTAAATTCCTAAGGCTGCTGTTTAACTACAACACCCAGAAACCCTTTATAGCAGGTAAATTATTTATTTATTTTTTTAAATAAAATAATCTAAAGATATTTTTGGCTGCTTAATTATCCTTGGGGAGCTTGATTTCCTGCAGGTGACAAAATGCCCTAAACCTTATGGGAACTTGGGGCACTTGATCTTGTCCTGCTTAAAAAGGAAAACTCTGGGACACACACCTTAGAATGACTATGCTTGCATGTAGCAGATGCTGCTTGAGTGTCTCACAGAAGTAGTTCTCAGTGTGCTGACCAAAATATTTTCTACATGGATAGCAAATCCCACAAGTCTCATACAGCATGTGGCAGAGCAACCATCTGTGTGAGACTGCACTATGAATAATGCAGCACATTATTAGAGAACTGGCTCTTGTTCACTGCCTTATCGGCTCTTATCCTTACCCAGAGGAGAACAGTGACAAGGAATCTTCTCCAGGGGCACCGCTGACAAACCCATCCCTTTGTCCTGGGAGATTCTGCTTTCCTGTATCTTCACATTCTCATATTTATCAGTCACTGTGTCAGTGTCAGGCAAAATATATAAGGTCAGAGAAGAATGTCCCAGTATTAAAACGCCATCAAACAGTTACAGTATACACATAAATAGATACTAGAATTGAAAAGAATTGAAGTGTAACACAAATGGGCAAAAGGGGTCCTGTGCTTCCCACCTTCCCTATGGCAGGCAAAAAGGACAGGGATGGCCTGAGCCCAGTACTGAGCACCAGACCTTTAATCTGGAACACGGTGCAGAATGCAGCATTCCCCAGGGTGTTTACTGAGTGGGCACTTAACTGCATTTTCTTGCACCCTTAATGTTTTAGCACTTGAGCCCCAGGGATCTATAAATTACCCCTTTTATGTTATAAAGCAGGGATCTCCAACCTTTTTTTACTCATGAGCCAAACTCAGATGTAAAAAGTGTTGGAGTGCCACACAATCATGAACAGGGTCGGACTGGGCCGCTCAGACCCGACCCTTGCGGCGCTCCCCCTGCCTGACTGCTCCTGCCCGACGCATTAAATTTACACTCTCGGGGAAGGACGTCGGGTGGGGGGCCCTGCGAGGGGGGTTAGGGGGGCCCTGCAAGGGGGGTTAGGGGGGCCCTCGGGGGGGGGGGGGAGGCTATGGGCGCGGACCCCAGTGGGCCTCCACACCCCATTCCGACCCTGATCATAAAAAAATATATTTGGGCCTGCCAAATACAGACGGTGATAGACTCCATTTGGTAGCCCCATGTGGCCTGCTAGCCTGCAGGAGGCTCTGCTTGGATTAAAACTGGGACTCTGTGCTTCCAAAACTTGCCTTCAAGTCAGAAATTTAAAAATGGGCACCTACTTTTAGGCTATTGGGAGCAACATCATAGAGAGTGGTGGGCAATATGTTGCTGCCGAGGCACTGGTTGGGGATCAGTGTTATAAAAGGAAGTCCAAAAATCATTTTATATTTATCATTTTATATTTCTTTTACCTTTCTTGTGTTATAGCTGTTGGTTGCCCATATGCTAAATATGTTCAGTATTAATTAAAAAAAGATTTTATTCCTAAAAAAAAGTAGCTAATGAGGTATTAATGAGAGGTAACATGACAAATGGATCCTAGTGGTTTGTAGAGTGTTTGGCCTGTAGAACAGCAATAAGTGTGCCACTTTTGGCTAATTATGATTATTGGTTTCAAGCTCTGAAGTCTCTGGGACCAGTGAGTAACAAAAAACATGTAGATAAATGATGTGCTTGCACTCAACAGATGATGATTCCATTATATTGAATAATTTATTTATAATGCACAAAGCTTGTTTCAGAAGTGTGCATCACAGTGGAATGCCAACCATCTGGGTACTATATGACTTGTGTACATGAAAATGTAAATGGCAGTTGGCAGTGTAAGCTAGTATCATGGTACAATCTCCGAGTCAAGCTGGTTTGACATGTTAGTAGAACATAGGAATTCACAATGAGTAAGTTATGCACCAGGTCTAGCAACTAATAGCAACCAATCACCAAGTAGATTTATTGGTTAAACACAAACACCTGGTTGTTATGATATTTAGACCTATGAAAGGAGACTGGATTTATCTCTTCACAGTATGGTTGCCAATCAATATGATTTCCAGTGTCTGTTGCAGCATCCAATGATTTATCCAACTGCCATAAACACAATAGCTGATTTACAATGTCCAATGCAGTGTGCAAAGTGCACAAAATCACTGCAATTGGCAATTTTCTTTTGCACTTGCACTGTCCACTGTGCAGGGTATTATTTATATAGCTGTAGGCCTCAGTGCTCAATTTTGGGCAGCACTCAATTTAAAAGGGGCAACAGAAGAGGTATGAAGACATCCTGCAACCTACCCACCCCTACCTTACGCATCATTCAGAGGCGCAAGCTGGAACAGCAGGACGCACAGTCTGCATTGGGGCCCTGTCTATACCACCCACCCTCAGGCAGGCAGTAAGGACAGAGCTGAGCTGCACTGAGCTGAGTTCATTGAGCTCTGAATTTTTCATCTGGTGCTCAGTGCAGAGCGTAGTGTCCAAGGTGCTTAGGAAATGGGTATTAAGGGGTGCACTTTTGCTCCCCTTGGTGCTCTTGCATTTGTGTCCCCCAGGGGCCATAAAGGACAGTCCTGTTGACTCAAGACATGAGCATAAGTATAAGGAACACTTCATAAGGCTGTTCCCTTGTGTGGGTCCTGTCTGGTTAACAAAATACAGAGTCTTAGTTTTAGGTTCATGGCTACTTAAGCTGCAAGTTGGGACCCAAAACATTATTCTGCAACAAAGTCTTGTTTTTATGTCAGTTTTTGTGGAGCCAGATGTTTTTATTTAGATGGGACAGTCTGATTTGTGGACTCCAAATGGGGCAGGCTTAATCTACAACAGATGGACAGGGTTTTTGAGGATCTGAATCGTTTCTGGGCACAGCTTGTATACAAAACATATATTTCACTTCCTTACAAGCTGGGCATGGTCAATGTGAATCACGGTAAAGTTTATATTGTGCTTCTTTTCAATTTGGGACTGTTAGGAAGTATGTTCTTGGCACAGGAGTTCTGAATTTGAAAACTGCAATCATGTATTTATTGGATTACTCAGGATTTACTTGTAATTAAGGGATGTTGGCATTTCTGCATGGTCATTTTGTGGTATTTGTGGCTTCAGGACACTCAGGAATGTAATATCTGGCATTCTGTAGAACAAAGAGCAGCTTCACGCTGATATTTTTAAACTCGTGGTTATGGAAGGGGGGATGGCAGAGAACAGCAAGAGCATCAGTAAATAATTGATCCAAATTAATGAGCAATAAACGAGACATCTCCTCAGCCAGTGGTATTTACGGGAAGTATCATCCATATTTCATGTCCCTGTGTTTCTCCACTGCTCTGTCATTTTTATAGGCTGGGTGATGCCAGCTCAAATGAGAGCCGTGCCATGCTGATTGTAGGGAGCAGTTCTTTTTTGTTTTTCTCCCCCCCCCCCCATTGAGATGTTCAGTCCAGCACAATTTGTTTTTGTTGCTATTAATGATATTAGTGATCTGACTTTACACAGTGTATGTAATAATAATATATAGCTTAACAATATAGGATTCCAAACACAGCTGGAAATGGGGCAATCAGACTGAAAATAAGGCTTAGGTTAATTTTGCTGTCATGAATTTACATATGAATTTACAAATACAAAATTAATTTATCATTCATTCATTTGTATCTGCAAATTGTAATCAAAATACCTCTGTGAATGTATTGATATTCTAAATAAAAAAGGGCATAATCATTGAAACAGTGATTCTTTACTGGCAATGTGCTTGAAAGAATGTTACTGTACTGTATTTATGAATTTGAAAATACCACTACTGTGAGAAAAAACTGGATTATTTTTATGTGGAGAACCATACCACATCCACAATGCAATGTTTCCCTCACTGTTCAATAGGACTGTTTTGCCATTTATGCTAGCTTAATAAACTTCATGTACAATGTACAGTGTTATTACTACAGAGAAAACCAGAAATAATTTATTATTTGTTTAGATTGGACAGTTCTGGAAATGGTCATTTTGAATTTGAAAACTCTCTATATTATAGCTTTTATTAAATGCTATACCTGTAGTAGTCCAGTCTTCCCAGGAAACAGAGATGGCATTTGTCTTATGGAAAATGTGAAGATCATTTACTGGCATTTAGGACCATTCTCTCTCTGACCTGGAGCCTCCACCTCAGAAAAAATCATAAGGGGACATAACATCCAGCAAAGTGGAATGGGCAATATATAACTAGGGACAAGGCCAGTCAAACAAGGAAGCAAATGGACTACATCCTAGCAGAAACAACCCCTATGATATTCTTTTAGCCTCTACAGATAGAAAACTTCACAGACATAAGTATTACTTAGTATTAAAGGGGTGGTTAAAGTTAATTTTTAGTATGTTATATTCCTAGCAACTTTTGAATTGGTCTTATTTATTTTTTTTATTATTTTTGAATTATTTGCCTTCCTCTTGTTCATCTTTCCAGCTTTCAAATGGGGCTTACTGACCCCAGCACTCGAAAAACTATTGCTCTTGAGCTTACAATTTCATTGTTTTTGTTACTTTTTATTCCTTATAATTATATTGACATCCTGCCCTATTTATATTACTGCATTCAAACCACTGCCTGGTTGCTAGGGTAAACAATACCCTAGCAACCATATAGCTGCTGAAATTTCAAACTGGGGAGCTGCTGAAGATAAAGCTTAACAATTAAAAAATTGCAAAAAAGAAAAAAAAATGAAAACCAATTGCAAATTGTCTCAGACTATCAATGTCTATGCCATACTAAAAGGTGAACAACCCCTTTAAGCGTAAAGTAATTGTGAGGCTCATAATTAAGCTTTTTCACTGCAGATGATTGGCTGATATGATCCCACTATCAGTAAAATTAGCTAGAACAGGTACATTTCATCATCATCATCTTTATGTGGCCATCATTGGTTGTATTGTATTACTGTATTATACCAACTTGTTGAACATAAGTTCGATCAATCAGTCCTGAGCTAAACATACTTTTTGCCAGTTGTTTTAATCATGAAAAATCTATGGGTTTTGTTCATCCTTAAACTGAACAGGGTAAACAGGAATATTGAAGCTACTCCATGTTTGGCCCTTGCAATAGACTGACCAAATCACTTGAAAGTGCAATCAGTGAAGCCCTTCTAGCTGGATTTTTTACACTTGTCCCTACATATTCAAGTGATCTGGTCACCCAACTTTGCGATTAATTAGATTACCAGTACAACCCCCACCCTTCACCTTTTGTTGTGATCCGGAGTCCATTGTATAAGACGATTATCTGGTATCTGCACTGGTAATCTGATGATCTACAGTACAAGGAGAAGAATCTGGGTTTTTTTTTTTAGATAACAAGTTGTCTAATTCCAGGCAGTGTCATTCTGTGGCTACTAAAGCAAATAAAGTGCTGTCTTGTATAAAAAAGGGCATTGACTCAAGGGATGAAAACATAATTTTGCCTCTCTTTAGGTCCCTGGCAAGGCCTCACCTTGAGTATGCAGTGCAGTTTGGGGCTCCAGTCCTTAAAGGAACAGTAACACCAAAAAATTAAAAAGTTTTAAAGTAAATTAAATATAATGTACTGTTGCCCTGCACTGGTAAATGTTGTGTGTTTGCTACAGTAACTCTACTATAGTTTATATAAATAAGCTGCTGTGTAGCCCTGGGGGCAGCCATTCAAGCTGGAAAAAAGGAGAAAAGGCACAGGTTACATAGCAGATAACGGATAAGCTCTGTAGAATACAATAGTGTTTTATCTGTTATCTGCTAAGTGCCTGTGCCTTTTCTCCTTTGAATGGCTGCCCCCATGGCTACATAGCAGTATTTATATAAACCATAGTAGTGTTTCTGAGGCAAACACACCAGTTGTACCAGGCAGTGCAGGGCAGCAGTACATTATATTGGAATTTCTTTCATACACTTGAATTTTTTGGTGTTACTGTTCCTTTAAGAAGGATATTAATGAGCTGGAGAGAGTGCAGAGACTGCAACTAAACTGGTAAAGGGGATGGAAGATTTAAACTATGAGGTTAGACTGTCGAGGTTGGGGTTGTTTTCCCTGGAAAAGAGGCACTTGTGAGGGGACATGATTACTCTGTACAAGTACATTAGAGGGGATTATAGGCAGATAGGGGGTGTTCTTTATTTCCCATAAGAACGATCAGCGCACCAGAGGCCACCCCTTTAGATTAGAGGAATGGAGTTTCGGAAGAGCGTAGGGGGTTCCTCACGGTAAGGGCAGTGAGGTTGGGGAATGCCCTTCCTGGTGATGTGGTAATGGCAGATTCTGTTAATGCCTTTAAGAGGGGCCTGGATGAGTTTTTGAACAAGCAGAATATCCAAGGCTATTGTGATACTAATATCTACAGTTAGGGGCTGATTTACTAAGACACGATTTCGAATCCGAATTGGAAAAATTCCGATTGGAAACGAACATTTTGCGACTTTTTCGGTAATTTTGCGATTTTTTAGTATTTTTTGCGATTTTTTCGGCGTCTTTACGATTTTTGCGTAAAAACGCAAGTTTTTCGTAGCCATTACGAAAGTTGCGCAAAGTCGCGATTTTTTCGTAGCGTTAACACTTGCGCGCAAAGTCGCGCCTTTTTCGTAGCGTTAAAACTTAAAAGGCGCGACGTTTCGCGCAAGTTTTAAAGCTACGAAAAAATCGCGACTTTGCGCAACTTTCGTAATGGCTACGAAAAACTCGCGTTTTTACGCAAAAATCGTAAAGACGCCGAAAAAATCACAAAAAATACGAAAAAAAATCGCAAAATTACCGATCATTACGGAAAAAACGCAATCGGACGCATTCGGCCCGTTCGTGGGTTAGTAAATGTGCCCCTTAGTATTGATGTTTGTATATATAGTTTATGTATGTGAGTGTATAGATTGGTAAGTATTGGTTTGTGTGTGCTGGGTTTACTTGGAAGGGTTGAACTTGATGGACTCTTTTTTCACCCTTATGTAACTATGTAACAAGGACCAAACATTGAATAGCTTTAAGTGAAGTGAGCAGAAAGCATAAGAAATTGGCTGGGGGAAATGTTGGTGCTGATTGTACCAAGTGGTCTGGGGGTGATGGTGGTAAGTGATCATATAGGGAAGGCAGCTCTGTGCTTCACCTTTTTGGGATTCTGTACCAGACCAAGGCCACCAGAGCTCTTTCTTAATGAAGTTCTGTCCCTCCAATAATGCTGCCGTAGCTCCTAACTTCACCTCTAGTTCTAAAGTTATGCGAACTGCACTACATATCCTACAAATCATCTCTCATTAGCACCTAGGTATTATATACAAGCTTAGGCTTGTCTCTCAAATACACAGTTTTCCCTGTATTATGTTTGGCAGTGTCATTTTTAAGTTACTGAACTCCTTCTCTTTTCTCCTGTTATTTCCTGACAGAATTTTAATTATCCGTTCTCTACATTTCACTCGCTAATGTTATGCCCCCCTTTTCATTCTGTTTTTAGCATTGTTCTGCAGGGTGCTGTGCCTGAAGGCAGTGCCAACACACTGAGCCAGCCAGGAGCAGATTTGGCCGCTGGGAGTTGTGGCATTGAGGAAGGAAGGAAGGAAAGACGGAAGAGAGAAATGCAGAAAGGGAGAGACAGAAAGAAACCTGCTCTTCACACATTGCAGAAAGAAAGTGAATGATAAGACGGGTACCAGGTGAACACTGGAACTATGTGGCAGAAATATCCGTGAGTCAGAATCTGTTAATGCCATGTTTCCATGACTAAAGCCACCATGGAGGCATGATTGGGGATAAAAAGGTAAGCTTCTTTCTATCCTTAATATTTTAAAGAGGCTTTTCTGTTTGATGTATCAATACATGTTTCATTTGGGCTATTTGTATACAGCCCACCCTAAAATAGCACTGAATACTAGATTATTAATTACAATCATTTTTTAAACTTTTTATTTACCAAGAACCCCTGAAATGATGAATCTGAGTCTCTAAATTTCTGCTGAGAACATAGTAGATGCATGCATCTTCCTTACAGTAGAGAAAGGATGGGTATAAGCATATGGACAACAGGAATAGAGTCTTGTTGAGCAGTTGGAAATATTTTCTGTTCACTGCCCAGGCTCAGTTTAATACAGGCTAATGCCTGGGTCTGCTCTACCTCCGGTCGGCTGTGGGAAGACTCAATACTTTCTGAAAATAGACCATAGAAGCCACACCTGGAGGTTATAGACATTTTGGAGGACACAGGGAAGACACAAGGCTGGATGGAAAATGGAGAATGCAGTGTCAGCATCACCAAATCAGCCTTTTTTATAATCTCTCATTTTTTAAATACTCCAACATTAAATTATGATTTACCGGTCCCTCTTTTATATAGTTCTTTTTTTATATCATTTACTTTGTCATTTACTTTTTAATTAATTTCCTTCTGTTCCTGCATTCATGTGTTATGCTAAAGTTCTTGTACATTTGTCCCACTTAATTCTTTGTGTTACAGGGTGTCAGCAGTGTGCTCTGGTCTTAGCTTTACAATGACTGTCAGACCCACGGCGAGAGGATGGAACAGAGAGTTTGTGCCTCACACAGAATCACGACCCAACTCCAACTCCAGGGAGAGGTCCCAATCAAGGGAAAGACCACGACAAAGGCAAGATTGTACCTTTCTATGGTCTTTTCCATCTTGAAGAACCATAGAAGGGCTCAGAGTGGGGGGAGAGAAATTATGGGTAGTGAAGCTGTGAGTATGGTATTTAGTGATAATGGCTGTAAATGGACCTGCTGGCTTGGATATCGGCCATAGGCAATCCTGCACACTAGAAATTGAAATTGAAACAACAGCCTTGCAGCGATTGTTTAACTAAAAAATCTGTGTGGTTTAGGTTTGTACACCTCTGATAGTGGCACTTAAAGGGACAGTGTACACCTATACCATTGCTAAACATTAGAACCAATAACTAGTCCAATAACTAGGCCTTGTGTTGAAAATATATTCTGCCTATTATTTTATGTACAAAAATCCATATCTTTATGTATTTTGTTATATCTTGGACATCCCTCCCCTCTTGTATGCAGGAGAGATAATGAGCTCTGTAAAAACAAACCCGTTGCCAGGCTTTGCAATAATGATGAAATCGTCATACAGAGGGCTTTTATTTACAGCCTTCTCCTTTGCAAACAACCGACAATACCAAGTACCGCTAAAGTGAAAGAAATGAAAAAACATAGATAATTCTTAATTATATTATATATAGTAGTACTTTCAATGGACGAACATTCTAAATCCCAAGTTAATATCAGCATCCTCATTACTGTTTATAGAACAGTTCTCTGAAACAGTCTCGCATTTAGAAATTGATCCCCCAATACCCAGTAATGTACATTACATCAGTAGCGTGAGATCATTCTTATTGATTTAACAGTGTCAGGATAATACATTTAACTATGGTTATTCATGTAATTCAGGGCTAATGGCAATATGGTGTACTTAATTATAGCATTTGATTGTAATAAAATATTAAACTTAACATTGTTATGCCTGCAGGGGTTCTCACATCATCTACTGCTGCAGATATAGCTGAAGTATTTATTCTCATATGTGTTATCATATCATTCGACTACATCAATATTTACTATAGCATTACAGGTTGAATGACAGAGTTTAATGCGAATACTGGTGAGTACCAAGGTACCTGTGGAGATTTGGACCTCAGAGTTAGGTTCTGTAAGTAACAGTTAGCTTTATTCCTCTATTTTTGTTTAGCTTTTTTTCCAGTTTTAGTTTCTCATGATTAAGAGGGGCTCTTCTTTTGCAGAGATAAATACCTTTGTATGTGTTATAGCTAGGAGCAAGACTCCAATCCTCTTCTCTTGATCATTTGTGCCATTTGAAGTAAGACAATTGTCACACCAAAACTTGTGATCCCTACAATAAAATACTTGCCCCCTTTACTAGACACCAGAGGGTATGACAGTAGTATTCCCAAAGTAGGACAAATTAGGCACATTTAACCCAAACCAGTCCTACTTATGCCCAGACACTTTCCTAATCTGCTAAAACATCACCCACTTTTTCATAAACCCCCATTTCAGGTCCATAATTCAGGAAGAACCCATTTGGTGTATTATGTAATCCATCCTCTCTCCTAAACAGAATACTCTTATATTGTGAAATTCAGTCGAGCTCTTGCCCAAGGGTTCAGAAGGGTGATGCAGGCGAGTGCCTTGAAACAAACTGAACCCCAGTGAAAACAAGATTTACTGAACATCCAAATAGAGATTCAGCATTCTGATCAACAATACACAAATGGCAGGCAGTTTCACTTGCACTCATATACCCAGCATTTAAAAAAGCAAAAAGCAGGTAAACGCAAGATAAACTCAAGATTCAGCAAGAGCGGTAGGACAGATGCTATTGTGTGCAGCCCCTGCCCATACAGAAATGCAAGAAGCGTAATTGTACTTAATAGATAAGTAAGCCTTTTATCATAAAAGCATCTTAAAATGCTCTATACAGCCCCAGAATAACTTATCTTTCTACCTGCACTCATGCAGATTCTGCATCACAAAAATCTCAACTTCAGCTCTCTGAGCTACTTCCTAGTCTAGTGTGAAGCTCCGCCCCCTTTCCTTTGCTGAGTTCCCCTCTTTTTCAGCAAAGAAAAGGGGGCAGAGCTTCACACTAGACTAGGAAGTAGGTAGCAGAGAAAGCTGTTTGTGATACAGAATTTGTATGAGACTGAGTGCAGGGAGAAAGAAAGTTATTCTTGGGGCTTTATAAAGTCAATTTAGAGAGAGAAAAAAAGGTTTACTTATTCTTTAATGAAAAGAATGTAGCACTTCCACAATGTGTTAGGTGATGATGATCACATCTATGAAGACAAATTCATAGATGTGGGCTTAAGACATACTCCCTCAAAAACTGGGACATTATAGGCCATGTGCCTATTCTCCCCAAACAATTGTGCTGCTCCTCCTGCAGTTGCATCTCATTCTGCAAAATGACCATAACCGCATGCACATTTTATTGCAAATCAGAAGAAATTACTCAGAAATCTGCCTGGCAACATTTCTGGTGTTTGCTGTGCGAGTGACATCTGAGCCCAGATCTTTAGGCTAAAATGTGCTGCATCTATTGATACTGGGCCCAAAGGGAACCCTGGAGCTACCACCTGGTCAATAAGTGCAGTTCTGCCCATTCTGAACAGAAGGACGGGCAGGAAGGACTAAGTGGTAGCGAGTGCAACTAAATTGAAGTACAAGGACTGCATTTTGACACAATTATGGTTTTATGTGCAACTGACTGCAGGAAAATTGAGGGGCCCACAACCACACTTACAGCCCTAAGGGGTATTCATCATTGGAAAAGTGACTACTAACTGAATTTGGTCACAGCAATCTAGTTTCTACCAATTTCATTTCATGCATATACAGTAATACTGGCCTGAAAGCTACATCTTAGCCTGTATAATCAGGGGGTGCTTAAAGGAGAATGCAAGTCAAAATTTAAAAAGCATACTGCCCAATAGTCCTCCTATTGTTTAGTAAAAATGCCACACTTTTGGCTCACCTAATCAAATATTTACTCAGTCACACTTACTTCACATGTTCTAGAACAGGCCATCTCTAAAAAGGTATTCTCCCTTCCTTTCCCTCCTTGCTTCATACTGCACATGTGTTTCATTCCCTCCCCCCCTCCCCTCTGGCATATCTGCTTCTGATTGGCTGGTGGGCATGTGTAGCTCAGAACAGGAGACAGGATCAAGTTACACACATGCTCAGAGAATAGGAAGGCTGCCGCTGGCACCTACAGGAAGGGGAGAGAGATTTCAGTGATGTCACTGTAGTCTTCACACTGCTGTAGGCTGCCAGCACCATATCTCAGAGAAGCAAGCAGGGATCTGGGAATTTAGATATGCAGTAAGTACTTAAAAAGAATGCCTTTAGACTTACTTTTAATTTGTATTAAACTTTCATTGTCCTTTAAGAAACCTAGTTCCAGCATGGACTGGTCTTCAGCATTTTACCATGGGCCTGACCCTATGGTTATCAACTTCCACCAGGGCTTAATACTCAGGGGCCCCACAAGGATGCCGGAGGTTTTAGTACAAAGACGCTGCAATTCAACAGACTGGGAAACACAAAATAGGCACGTGTTAATCAACAAGCCAGACCGAGGGACAAAACTAGTAAGCCAAACCACAAGACAGACTGAGAAATAGGGAGGGCACGGATACAGTAAAGAGACACACACAGACCAGAAACCTACACAAACTAAACAAGGAACAGGACAAAGACCAAGAACCAAGACAATGAGCAAGAACACAGCAGAAACAGAATCAGGAAAACATATTCAAGAATGATAGCACACCTACAAACACACTGAAAAAGACTATAAAAAGTAGAATAAAAAATACTGGGATGTGGAATATATTCCATTGCATAGGTATTGTTTGGTAAAGCTAAGGAAGCATTTTTCCATTTGATTTTACCATACTTTTGCATGCAAACCCCCGGGTTACCCATGAACTCATGCGAGTTTGCGAAATTGTGGATTACCCACCACTCTGTTATTGCAACCGCCCGGTTGCACAACTGGTGCCTATATAAAAAAATGACTTAGCCTGGGGCAGAACTGGACCTAAATACAGCCCTGCTTACCTTCTGCCATATGGAAGGCTGTAAATAAAGACAGGACTATGTAGCCTGATGTGCAAGTCAGATCCCTAAGTTGTGTATCTGAATAATATGCAATTTAAGGGACCTGCATGTTATTTAGAATGAATGAATGAATACAGAGCTGTTGAATGCAAGCAGTGCTGCATCCTTGGGCTGGGCTCTAGAGTGCAAGTGGTTTTTGCCCATTTTTTGCACTTGATTAAAAACCATCTTTTCTTTTACAGCCAGGCAAGGTTAAAAGATATAACACACTGAGGATAAATGGGAGATAGGTGGCTAAAAGTAGGGTTTCCTGTGCCAGAAAATTGTCAGGGCTAGTTGTTCTGTCCCTATATGCAAGCACTGTGGTATTACTCTATAAATAGTCTAACAATGCTTTCAAGTGCTGGAAAGTTTTATTACGCTGTCTGTGATATTCCCATTTTCTAATAATGGGAGGTTGGGGTGGAGGTGGAGACTGTGGCTTTGAACTAACATGTGAATGTGCTACCTGTGTAGTTGTCAGTCAAGCTGGAGCCCACGAAAGGATTATTCTCAGCTTTTACAGGTAGTGAATCCAATATGTATATTCCTTTGCATGTCCTACCTTCTAATGTTGTTCATGGTTTTTGTAATGCTGTCTTGGGTGATTGTTGCTATAACCTGCTATTTTGGCTTGTAACTATACCTTTATGTATGTGAATATGTATTTACACTGTATTTATGTGAGCACACATTTATGAATGTGGTATGGTTCTTATGTAGTGCTGTATATAATTTACTACTGTAAGTGTGTGCTCATATAATCTGTCTCTATCTCTATTTTTGTCTTACTAAGGTCTTTTTAACGCAAGAACACTTAAAGACTTTGTCACAATTACAATTATCCCTTTTGTAAAGGAGCAGCATCAAAACTAAACCTACAATTTTAATAAACAAACCTATTTGCCATATTTCTTCTGTTTATTATAAATGGTAATGTCGATTTTGGAAAATGCCAGGCATATTAAGCCCAAAACAAGTATTATTTCTGGATTCAAAGGTCTTTGCTGTCCCTTAGGATTACAGAGTAGATCCCCAGTGACTACAACTTTCTCATAAGGAAATGCTGTTTTGGCTTAAAGGGACAGTAACACCAAAAAATGAAAGAGTATAAAAGTAATTACTATATAATGTAATGCTGCCCTGTACTGGTACAACTGGTGTGTTTTCCTTAGAAAGACTACTATAGTTTATATAATAAAGCTTCTGTGTAGTCACGGGGGCAGCCATTTACAGGAGAAAAGGCACAGGTTACATAGCAGATAACAGATAAAACCCCATTATATTCTACAGAGCTTATCTGTTATTTGCTATGTGCCTGTGCCTTTTCTCCTTTTTCCCAGCTTCAATGGCTATATAGTAGCGTTTCTGTTGCAAACTTACCATTTTTACCAGTGCAGGGCAACAGCACATTATATTTTAATTACTTTAAAACACTTTAATTTTTTTGTGTTACTGTTCCTTTAATACTGTAAATAAAGTAAACTTGTTGAATATTGTACTTCTGTAGTAGTGACCTACATGTACCCTTGCCTGGAAATATGTCTGCCATTGACATTATACTTGGTGCTTGCAATGCCAAGTGTTTTGAGCACCAGAACCGCAGAAGATCCGCAAATATGCATGAAAATTCTGTTTTCTCAATGTTATGTTTATACTTTCACTCACCTGAAATTGATTTTTTAATCAAACACTGCACAACTGCACCAATGACATTTTGGATAGGCTTTGCCTCAGCCAGCACAGTGGTTATGCTATAAAAGGAGTCACTGTTGCCTCCAGGGCTTTGGTCACTGTGCTTGTTGTTATTTTTTGTATGAAACCAAAGCTAATAACGTATTCCCAAATGCAGAACAGAATTGTGAACTAAGCTAATAAGAGAAACAGTCGCTAAAGCTTGGAAATCTAAGTATTTTAGTTTTGATGCTGTTACGGCCAATGGCACATAGGATGATTTTAGGCATTTTGCCCACCTTATCTTTTCCTTCCTAAAAATGTGGCACCAAAACTCCTAAAATCACCTTCCATTGCCTTCTATGTTAAAGCACAGGTACACTGCTGTAGTTTCAGCTAAGAATCACATTTAAAGCACTTGGCAATTTCAAGTGATTATCACTGAGGGTGATGAATGGAGCATGTTTGGCTTTTTGAGCAAGGAAAAACAAAGCAGAAAAAACAGAATACCTCACGCACAATAAATTGACTGGATTATGGTAATTTGAATGTTTAAAACTATATTAACAAACATGCAGAGAAAGAACTTGTAAATATGAAAATGCTGGTGAAGTTGTAAAAAATCCAGGTGCTGTCCATATAACATTTCTTTTTATATGACCTGGTTCAGGCCTTGCATCCATTTTTGGTTCAGGAGGGATTCTTACTTTCTTATTAACCTCCATATGGTTTTCTTACTGTACAAATGTTTGCTTTAGAGAACTAGTACTTAGGCCTTGCTACCATAACAATGTGATACACTACTTGTATATTGGTTACTCAATGTCAACTGCATGGTGTAAACAGATATAGGTCATGCTTTAGTTATGGATTGGCCTTAGCCTATAATAAATCCATGACCAGAATTAAAGGACATAGACATCACTGTGTCTGTATCTTTCATTCTTTCTCACTTTCCTTGTGAATATATTTTTGTTATGACAGGCTTGTGGATGTTTCCTCGGATTTGATCAAAATGAGAAGTCGCAGAAGTGGGCTGATGGAGAGCTCCCGGACTCTCTATTCGAGTTTTTCCCGCAGCATCGAGTTGTCACTGGATGAGATAGTAAGGCACATGGAGGGTGTTTCAGCCCAGTTTGCTTAGTAGAGGGACCCACCTTGCCTCAGGATGTAGTCCTGCATGGGCAGGAAATAGCTGTCTGCAGAAGTTACAGAAAGCCCTCCTCTTAAGAAAGTGTCACTCTTACAACTGTAGAAGATCACAATGCACTTTCTTCAGTAGTCACCATCCAGCCCCAACAATCTACAGTAGATCCTCAGCATAGGTAGGATGGCCCAAAAGCTAGGCAGTGGGGCATTATGAAAAAGCCAGATATGGTTGTTTCAGGTGGCAGACTCAACTCCTCCATTATTCAATCAATTATTATCCCTATATACAGGGCTCAGTGGGACCATAAAAGTGAGCCCCAGCGCACCTACATTTGCTACACCAGTGACAATTAGAGGTCTAAACAGCATGTGGTTTCAGCATTTAAAAAAGTGAGATATTATGAATTGAAAACAGTGCTTTAAATTTTTTTGGTATAAGGCACCTAACTTTTCAAACATGGTTTGTGGTTGACCCAGCATATGAGGGTGCTCCATTTAAAATGTTGTATACATATATGCATATATTCCTTCTGTAGTTACATTAAACACTGTATTGCTGTGTTCAGTAGGGTTTTGCTCTACAAATTTTAAGGTATTGTAATCAGCATCTACAGTAAATAAGTTCCAAATTCTACTATAAATCCTCCACTCTGTTTTTAGGATGCTGCCAAATTCATTCAAGAAAACTTCAAGAAGAGAGAATGCGTGACATATACAAAAGATCCCAGGTCACCGTAAGCACTAAGACGGATGCAGGAACCCGACACAATTATCTCAGGAGAAAAAGAGGGGCATTCCTCATACATAATAGAGACATAAAAACATTTGGACTGCACTATACTATTTTTCTGTATTATGATATTGACAAACAAAATGGATGTTTACAATTTTTAAACAAAAAAAAAAGTATTTCAGTTAGGAGAGGCTGACAGTAGCTGACTTGACTTGAATGTGATGGTTGGCTCTGTAAGGTAGGTTCTTGGACTCTCTGTAACATCTGCATTATTCTCAATATAGGGAGGGTGTGTGCAAATGTGGATACTCTAGGAGCCAGCACACTGAAGGCATACAGAGCAACCAGAATGAGAAGTGGAACTACAAGAAGAACACAAAAGAGGTGCCCACAGATGCCTATGGGGATATTCAGTTTGAAGCTTTTGGAAGAAGAGGGAAGGTAAGTCCTCATATAAATTTAGAACAGAATTAATTTTCTTTTTTCTTTTTGATAAAATAGAAAAATCTACTTAATAATAATTAAGCTTGGACTGAGCAAATGCTTAGTCGGAGAAAACGACATCAATTCATGACATTTAAACCAATAATGCAGTAGTTTTCCATTCATTTTGGTTTAGACCTCCCTTTGTGGTCACAACCCCTTTCCCCAAAGCAACAGTACAAATATTTGAACACATTAGGGAAATACTGATGCAAATCCTTAAGGTACTTGTAACCAAACACTCTCCACAAGGATGTTAATGCATCTCTCCTGCCATTTCTGATGAATGGTGCAAAACTGCACTGGGGAATATTGGAGCTACTGCCATCTTGGACTGGCCTGCCCACATGGGTTGCGTCAATAGGTGCACTTAACTTGTGCACAGTGAAACAAAGTGACACAACCTCCATTCTGAAAATGCTAAGTGCAACTTGTGTCTGGTTTATGTTGAAATGCCAGGGTGTATTTGTTGCTTTATTTTATATGAGTTTCTTCCTACAGGTCCACGAATACTTAGGAAAAAACAAGCCCTGTGTTAAATAGCTGCTTTGTATGGCATCAGTATATGACAATGTATTATTTTTCCCCTTCTTCCGTTTTAGTACATTCGGCTGTCGCGAGACACAACTCCTGAAATTCTGTATGAGCTGATGACCAAATACTGGCAGTTGAAGACGCCAAACCTTATTATCTCTGTGACAGGAGGAGCCAAGAACTTTTCCCTGAAGCCACGAATGCGTAAAATCTTCAGCCGCCTCATTTACATTGCTCAGACCAAAGGTGATTCAGGGAAAGCAGAGAGTTTGTGGTTGCAGATAGTGGACAGAATTTTAGGGGTAGTAAATAAGAACAAGAGTGCATAAGAATTCATAGGAGTGGGGTTGAACCAAGAGCAAAAGAGCTGCATATGAACCTTTATGTTAGTGAGACATCTGGATTCTATGGTAATGGGAAAGAAGTAACTGTGTTGTATAAAGAAGTGTGATCAGATTTAGATGTTTCGATAGAACAGCCATTCTTATCTAATATACCTGTCTCCTCTCGTCTTTCAGGAGCCTGGATATTCACAGGGGGCACTCACTACGGTCTGATGAAATACATTGGGGAAGTGGTCAGGGATAACACCATAAGCCGAAGCTCAGAAGAGAAAGTTATTGCTATTGGTATTGCAGCCTGGGGTATGGTCTCCAACCGAGAATCACTGATTCGTAGCCCAAACAATGAGGTTGGTGCTCTGATCTGTACATTGTGCATGGCTTTTCCCTACTTGTAACAGAAGATATGTGATATAATGGTAGATAGGTAATGTCTGATTGGTTCCGTGTTTATAACTTAGGGGCAGATTTATCAAAATGTGCTAATCAAAGTGTCCTAATACATAAAAACTCACCCACGTTCTATTCATTCCTATGGTATTTTTAGAAGTGTATTTATATAGGTGAAAGTTACAGTTCACCAGTTAATAAACACTATTCTTAAAATCCCACAGTAGTGAATAGAGCGTGGGTGAGTTTTTGATACATTTTGATATATCTGCCTTTTAATGGAAGTGCTTATTACAGTTTAGTCCTTGCCTTCCACTATTTGGGGATATTTTATACACTACAAAGGAATGAATCACATTTTCACAAGCTTACTCCTTCATGTACCTTTTGCTCTTGTGTGTTACATTCATGTAACTTTCATTGTGAAAAAATATAAATAATAAACTTTTTAACACGTTACAATATCATTCAAACAAACTTTTTCCTGTTTTAAATTATGACTACAGCTTTGTTGTGGGAGGATGGGACAAGAACAAAGGGACATATGTTATGTCTTTCTGCTTTTACCAGAGAAATACTGTAGCAGGGTGTAGACCAAAATGAGGGAGTGAAATATTCTGTACCTTACTGATCATCATAAATTGTTCCTTTTTGTGACAGGGTAATTATGTTGCTCATTATGTCATGGATGAGCAGAAGAGAGATCCTTTATACTGTCTGGACAACAACCACACTCATTTGATTCTTGTAGACAATGGCACCCATGGACAACCAACTACTGAGGCTGAGCTCCGTGCTTCACTGGAGAAGTACATATCCGAACTCAATGTCCCAGGTAATTTGAACTCTGTGTTGTGAAAAGTGTTCATTAATTATATGTTTTCTCTATTACTTATAGAATTGCATATTTACTGGTATAAAAGCTTAAAACATATCTGCTACTTATTCATACCTTATCTTTGATCTTAAATGGCATTTACCCTGGACCAGGGTAATAAAAGTCTATTGGGATTCCAGTAGCACTTTTTGTGAGCCCAGCCATCTATGCCCAATGCATTACACACTTTGTTTTATCAGTACAACAGAGGCCTTTACCACACACCCTAGCTCTCTAAAATTGAACACCCGGTGCACACTGCTGGAGGGTTCGGCACCCTCCCAAAACCAATGGAAACACGAAAAGCAGAATGGCACTCAGGGCTAGAGGAAAATAATCCCTTTTTAAAAAATCTTTATTTGCGAAAAATGCAACGTTTCGAGGCAAAATAGCCCCTTTATCAAGCAAGAAACGTTGCATTTTTCGCAAATAAAGATTTTTAAAAAGGGATTATTTTCCTCTAGCCCTGAGTGCCATTACACTTTGTTTTATCACCATTCCCTTATCATGCATCTTGGCCTTTAAACTCTTTCCTGATGCCACAATGGAAATGTTAGCTTTAAAATGAAAGCTTTACTGAACATACACCAAATGACAGCATGGTGTCCTACAAGTGAATGTAATAAGGCTGGTGGCACACAGGGAGTTTAGACGCCTGCGATAAATCTTTGCTACTGCTGTTGGTGGAAAATACAAAGGGGTATGCTATTACAACCTTCTGCCCTATGAAATCCAATTACTTATCAAATTGAATTGATAATTTTATAGCTGGCAGTCATTTTGGTAGCGTTGTTGAAATACCATTGCAATAATAGTATTCAATAACATTACTATTTCCTTCAAAGTTCAGTTATGTCATCTTTTGACTTTAATGGAAGCTTTGTAATGCTTTGTAAAGGGGCAGTTCCAACACTGATGTAAATGCTGAAGTGCATCAATATAAGGGGCTCTAAGGGGCTGATTTACTAAGACACGAATTCGAATCCGAATTGGAAAAATCCCAATTGGAAAACTAACATTTTGCGACTTTTTCGTATTTTTTGCGATTTTTTCGGCGACTTTACGACTTTTCGGAAATTATCGCGACTTTTTCGTTACCAATACGATTTGCGTGAAAAAACGCGAGTTTTACGTAGCCATTCCGAAAGTTGCCCAAAATCTTGCGATTTTTTCGTAGCGGTAAAACTTGCGCGAAAAGTTGCGCCTTTTCCGTAGCATTAAAACTTAAAAGGCGTGATGTTTCGTGCAAGTTTTAACACTACGAAAAAATCGCGACTTTTCGCGCAAGTTTTAACGCTACGAAAAATCGCAAGATTTTGCGCAACTTTCGGAATGGCTACGAAAAACTCGCGTTTTTTCGCACAAATCGTATTGGTAACGAAAAAGTCGCGAAAATTTTCCGAAAAAATCGCAAAATACCGATCATTACGAAAAAAACGCAATCGGACGCATTCAGCCCGTTCGTGGGTTAGTAAATGTGCCCCTAAGTGTTAGTGGGAAAGTTTATCTGGACAAGAGATGATGCTAAACATAAATGCTTACTTTGTTGTTCATCCAAAAACATCTTGGTATAACACCGTTTCTTAATGGGATCCTTACAGATTCTAACTATGGTGGAAAGGTTCCGATTGTATGTTTTGCTCAGGGAGGCGGGAAGGAAACGCTTAAGGTATGTACAAATGATAGATATAAACAACAAAAAAAAAGAAAGTGTTTGGCAAGGCAGATGAAAGGCTTCATAAACACTGGGGAGAGTAAGAGACTAATCAAAGGAAAGGAAGGGAAGAGATTTTGGTAGAAGAATGAATGGCAGTAGATAAATAATGGGTATTGAAGGTACCTGGTAAAGATATATCCTTCTTGGTCTTAAAGAAGGAAACTGAGAGTCTTTCTTTCTTTATTTTGTTTTATTTTTTTTATCAGGCAATAAATACAGCCATTAAAAGTAAGATCCCCTGTGTTGTGGTTGAGGGATCTGGGCAAACAGCTGATGTTATTGCCAGCTTGGTGGAAGCTGAGGGCACCACACTCGCATCCTCAGCCATCAAAGAGAAACTGCTTCGTTTCCTGCCCCGCACAGTATCTCGCCTGACGGAGGATGAAATGGAGTCCTGGATTCGATGGGTACAGCAGAGCTGGTTTTCTGAAATAATCCTATTAGACATTCTCAAACAGAAAAGGGAGTATATTCATACAATATCAATGCAAGATCTGATCCTAATCTGTCCATTTTGTTGACAAGATTTTATTTGCATCACCATTGTACTTGGCTGTGATAAAACTACAGCAGTTGTTACTATTATTGCACCTCAGTTAGATGTGATAGATATTAATTGCACTAATTTGTGTAAGCCTCTAGTCAATTTAAATATATTTTTAATTTAGTTTATCTGTGGTGCAAACAGAGAGCAGCATTTGTCATTCAAAGACAATGGCACGCCATTTTTTAAATATGGTTTAAATATATGGCAACACATATAAAGTTGTATAGAAATTGTCGCAAGAGCTTGTCAGGTTATTTCAATACAAATCTTAGGTGGGCTGTTTGGATCCTTTTATTTATTTTTAGGCTATTTAAAATGTAGCATCTAAAGAACTCAAAACAGCTTCCTTGCCCTAGGAAAGTAATGCATAGCTGTAAAGGTTACAAATAGTGCTGTAAATTGATGTTGGTGCCCATGAAAATTAATTGGAGATCTTAATCTCACCCTGTGACCTCTAATGGGAAAGCTCTGAAATGGAAAAAACACAAAAAAGCCTTCTAGTCTAAAAAGGGCCATTTCTTACATCTGTACATGTAATGTATACAGGAGTTATGTACATATAAGTGTGGCTAACTTTAGTAAGAGCAAGTTGACATTTTTGGTGCCATTCTGACATTCTTATTAGACATAGATAATAATCTTAGCTACTTTGCTCTCCAAGGTTTCTGGAAAACATTGCATGATGGAAAAAAATGATTTTTACAGAAATAATAAGCAGTTAAGATGGAAATTGGCTACTATCTGCCCAAAACCTTAGATGTTTCTCAGCTCATCATTAATTAACTGAAAACTGGTATCTATAAAAGCACAGGCGCAAGGTTCTATAAAGTGTATGTGCACTCCAGCAGCTATTTCTGTGAAAGTAAGAATTTATTAGTGAAGGTTTTACCATCCAGACAGAGGCCACTTATGTCTTTCCTGCAGGACATGCTGTTCTTCACTATTTGGGAGAAATGATTATGAGTCAGGCGTCTAATGCTCATTATGTACATATTTCCTTTGGCTTTCACTGAATCTAAAATGCTATCATTTTAAATGTTTGTTGCCTCCTGGGGGAAAATCTCTACCCCTCTAATGAATTTCAGCCCTGGAAGTGATATAATATCTGCAAATGAAAAATGTCTTAACTATGATTTCTTAGTATGAACTTAGAATTTGTTGATTTTGCAGATAAAAGAGATTATGGAAAACCTACACCTCCTGACAGTCATCAAAATCGAACAAGCTGGGGATGAGATTGTGAGCAACGCCATCTCTTTTGCATTGTATAAAGGTGATTTTAAGAAAGAAAAACATATCATATTCAGTAATGAAATAGACTGATATCATACTATCCTTAGCATATAAACTACCTCTCAGTACACTATATGTATAAATCTTCCTTTAGGCCAATGTCCCATGGAGCAAGTTAGTCGCCCATGATAGATTTCTGCTACTACGGGCGACTAACTGCTCCGAAATACCTTTTCACCAGCAGCAATAGGAATCGCCGGTAGAAAGGCCTACACATCACTTTGGCTTTCCGAAGTTGCACAAAGTTGCCTGCAGGAGGAAACTTTGTGCGACTTTGGAAAGCTGAAGCGATGCGTAGGCCTTTCTACTGGCGACTCCTATTGTTGCTGGTGGAAAGGCATTTTGAAGCGGTTAGTTGCCCACGGTAGCAGCAATCTATAATGGGTGGCTAACTTGCTCCGTGGGACATTAGCCTAAAGGCAGAGATTTTAACTAGCTCATACTGCCCTTTGAATATGGTAAATGTTCAGGATCTCAGGTGACTACTACATTTCAAAAATGAATGTTTAGGGGGGACTGATTAGCATAGCGTGCATAATACCCCAGTTATAGATGCTTTTGTTTTGTCATTGTCTTGCTTTCTCATGATCAAGGTGCAAAATAACTATGATATGATCATCAGAAATGTAATTAAATCTGCAAAATTTGCATTAGGTCTAGTAACCTATAACAACCAATCGATTGTTTCCTTTTAAACTAATACCTGGTGCAAACGTTGCATCTTTTATTACATAACCAACAGTAGGGGTTGTTTACATAATGGAATGCCTCTGTTGCCAAATTGCCTCAGGTCTCTGTGCTTTGTTTTATAATTTATATGCATAGGATGCAATGGGGTTCTGTCTGGTAAGGACAGGGCTGCCTGCCTCCCTGATGCAGAGTGCAGCCACACTTAGTTTTGCATGAAAAAATAATAAGGAGTTGCTTTTGTGCCCCGTAGTTTCTGCGCTTCATTTTGTCATATATACATGCACTAGTTAGGGAGTGGCAGAGGCTGCAGGCCCAATGGGTCCCTGTCTGGTAGGGACTGGTTGCTCTAATGCAGAGAGCAACCAGAAATAAGGAATAAAACTGCTGCATGAATAAGCATTAAGGTGGTGCTCTTGTGCCCCTTACTGCCCTTGCACATCTTCCCCAGGTCTTCATAAATTACCCTCAGTATATTGCACCAGCCTTCAAGGGCTAAGAGTGGGGGCAATTTAAAAAAAAAAAAAAAAAATTGTGTAAAAAAATGGCAACCAAATATACCAAACATTTAGCATTTATCAAGTAATGTATTGATTTTTAGCGACTGTGTAACTCTGTGTAAAAATTCAGCATTAAAGGAAGCAGCTGCTTTAAAATGCTGTGGGGGATCATTTATCAAAGTTTTTTTTCCCAGAACTCCAGAACTTACCTGATGCTTGAAGTTTTGGGTAATCATATCCATCAACATATCCATAAAATAGCAACCAGGTGATCCAAAGTACTTGTTTACAGATGGGTATGAACCTGCATCAGGTCATTGGCATACTCATTTATAGCTTTATAGCATATTGTACCAATTCCCAGATTCTGTATATGTAGAAAGAGCATGAGCAGCTCATTAATGTAAAGCCACTTTAATACTTTATGTGGAAATTAACATTGCACTTACTTAATTTGATACATTTACAGTATCTTTTATGACATCATGCTGATGTCTCCTATCAAACTAAATGGTATCTCTTGCAGAGCAGATTTTATAATTTACAATAAAAATAAGCCATTTAGCTTTGTATTTATAAAAAACATATTCACTAACATGTGGCATGTATTTAACTCCTTCCAGCTTACAGCACCAATGAGCAGGATAAAGATAACTGGAATGCACAACTGAAACTGCTCCTAGAGTGGAACCAACTGGATTTGGCTAGTGAGGAGATCTTTACTAATGACCGCCGTTGGGAGGTTTGATATATAACATGTTACACATAACAGAAAGAAATCCTTGTGCAAGAATGTATAGAGATACACTTTCCCTGAACTTTCTGCGTAGCCTGCAATTCCCCTGAAGAAGACCCCAGTATTTGGAGTTGAAAGGCACTGGGATTTTTCTGTGATAATGCAACAATATAGAGACAAAATACTTTTATTATAATAGAGTTCCTTGTTTAATTAAAACCACCGTAACTCTATGAACACCTACACTATGTACTCAATACCTTGGCTAACCAATGCAGGAACAAGTATGGGATCTGTTATCTGGAAACCCATTACCCAGAATACTCTTAATTACTGGAAGGCCATCTCCCTTTGGCTCTGTTTTAATAAAATAATTTGCATTTTTAAAAATCATTTCCCCTTTCTCTGTATTAATAAAACAGTACCTGTACTTGATTCCAACTAAGATATAATTAACCCTTATTGAAGGCAAAATAATCCTATTGGTTTGATTTAATTATGATGAAATGATTTTTAGTAGACTTAAGGGGTATTTCTGTAATTTGGATTGCTACACTTTTTTCTGGAAAACCCCATGTTCTATGCATTCTGGATAACAGGTCCCATGCCTGTACTCTCATTTTAATGTAATACACAGTTATTTTTCTTAGGTTTGCAAAAAAAAATGGCATATAAAAAAAATTCTTTATTATTCTTATTATCTTTATATAATTTAGGAGGGGACTAATTTTTGCCATCTAATGTCTATAGGCATGAAACACAAATTAATAGGGAGATACAGTAAATGTATCATAGTTACACAGGGACAGTGTATAAGAGCATTGTGTATGATGTATTGACATGGGCAGACTAGTATGTGTTTTGGTATACAACAAAAATAGTAAATGGAGAGCACACTAGTAAAAAGCAATAAAGAATAAAGTAAAGTGCAATAAAGCCCCAAAATACCCCCAGCTCCCTTACTGTTTTATTCTTCTTCATGGTAGTAAGTATTATATGTATTTGAATGTGCCAATATTTGTACAATATTGTACTGTATGTGTTTTTTTTAATGCATCCCTTTTGACTTATTAGCATGTGTTTTATTGCCAAACAGTTGTGCCCATAGAATTATTGAATATGTAACATTATTGTGTGTGCTTTCCTGTACAGTGGAACATTGTTCATTATGGTACAGGTATGGAACCCATTATCCAGAAACCTGTTATCCAGAAAGCTCTGAATTACGAGAAAACCATCACCCATAGACTCCATTATAATTGTTATAGTTCAAATTTTTAAATATGCTTTCCCTTTTCCCTGTAATAATAAAACATTATCTTGCACTTAATCCTTATTGGATGCAAAACAATCCTATTGGGTTTATTTAATGTTTAAATTATTTTTTAGAAGACTTTAGGCATGGTAATCCAAGTTACTGAAAGACCTGGAAAACCCCAGTTCCTGAGCATTCTGGATAACAGGTCCCATACCAGTGTTGCAACAATGCAGGGAGGGATTACTACTTCTTTTGCTTATCAGCAGTTTCACTTTCCTTCTCTTGTACTTGTACCTATATCGCATTTATAGTCAGCTGACCTGGAAGACGCCATGTTTGCTGCATTGGTGAAAGATCGGCCTAAGTTTGTGCGTCTCCTGTTAGAAAATGGCCTAAACCTGCGCAAATTCCTGACCAGTGAGATTTTAAGTGAACTTTTCTCAGAGAATTTCAGTACCCTTGTATACCGCAATCTACAGATAGCCAAGAACTCCTACAATGACACTCTCCTCACCTTTGTGTGGAAGATGGTGCTGAACTATCAGCGTACCTATAAGGAGGAGAGGAACAGCCGTGATTTTTCTGATATACAGGTCAGAGGGCTGCTGATTATGTGTACTTTGTTATTATTGCTATATCATGTGCAATATTTCCTAATAGACTGAGAAAATCTAACCAGAAGGTTTCTTTTGAATGAAGCTGATGTTTTTTTTCTTGCCAGGATCTTTCTCCAATTATAAAACACCCCATTCAAGTACTGTTCATATGGGCTATTTTGCAGAATAAAAGACAGCTGTCGAAGGTTATTTGGGAGCAGGTAATACTAGCCATTGTTATTGTAGCACAGTACTGTTAACTTGTTGTTGTTTAGCCCTGTACCTTCTAAGATGCTCATGCCCCAATCTTGTGCCCTATAGACAAGCCTCCATACCTCAATCACTTATGGGTAAGCCCCAGCTCCCTTAAGGTCTGCTAATCATAAATAACATACATACAATTTGTGAGTTTTCATAAAGTTTAATGAATTAGTTTTTAGTGAGTGCAGTGTGAGTTCTTTATTCCCCTAAAGATATTTTGTTATAATTTGTTATAATTTTGTTATTATTTGTTATAATGTGGTGTCATTTTTATTACTAAATTAAACAGTGTACCTTGTAAATAATTCATTCTACCATTAAAAATTTTATTCCTAATCCTATAAATATATTTTTTAGTTATAGTATTGGTCTGTAGTGCATTGTGCTTGATGCAGCGCTTTCAGAAAGAGACAGCACTTCACAATGGAACTGCTTTCAAATAAGCTAACGTTTCTCCTACTCAATGTTACTGGAGGAGTCATGGCTGGACTTGGGTGTTTTGCTATTGCTATTCTCATATCTAACACTAGGTGGGAAATTGGAGGATTTTAGCAATGCAGGTGTCAGGATGCTGCTATGTTGTTACCTGCCCATTGTTCTGCTGATAGACTGCTTGGGGGGTACAGGGGGGGTGACACCACTCCAACTTGCAGTAAAGAGTGACTGAAGTTTACCAGAGCACAAGTCACATGGCTGTGGAAACTTGGGAAACTAAAATAATTTCTAGCCCCATGTCAAATTTAAAGATGAAGTATAAAAAAATGTTTGCTCTTTTGAAAAATGGATTTTGAAACAGGATTCTGCAGGAGGATCACTATTAACTGGTGTATTTTCCCATGGAAAAATTCCTTTAATCAAAACAGTTAAACCAAGCTCCAGTCCCCTGTTTGCAGTCAGATGTCTCTGACCTGTTGCCTCTGTTACTCTCCTGCCCTTTAGACAAGAGGATGTACACTCGCTGCATTGGGTGCCAGCAAACTCCTGAAAAGCTTGGCCAAAGTAAAGAATGATATTAATGCTGCTGGGGAGTCGGAAGAAATTGCTAATGAATATGAAACAAGAGCCGTTGGTAAGAGGGAGTCTGAGTTTATTATTCTTAATGACCCATAATGACTACAGTTGCTTTAAAGAGAAATAATCATCTGTTCATTTGGTTTATTTTAGAATAGTGCAGAAAATAAATATATGAGCTTCTCTAGTTATTTTAGCAAACAGCTGAATATCTGCTTTTCAACAGGTACTGGAATAGTTGAATAACTATTACAAAATAGATCACAAATTTTCAATGAAATGTTATAATTATGTTCTTACATGTTAATGAAAGCAGTGTCCTTCTGGCATTTACTGGCCTCTGTACTGCTGGTTCTGCCAACATGTAACAATTACAACAATAATCAGCTCCGCTCCAGCCAAGACTCCAGTTATTACAGTGCTTTGCATTTTCTGTGATTAATAGACCAGTAAAGAAGGAGAATCACAGAAGTGTGCAAGGCACTATGGGAAAAAGGAAATCACTTGTGTATTCAGAACCGGCAGTGCAGAGAATAGCACAGGAGAATCAGATTTTAATTGGAAATGTGTAATGAATGTATATCGTTAAGTTGTTAACAGTTAGATTTAATGTCATTATACCTCCCCTTTAACAACTGCTCAAAGATTTTTCACTTATGAGGGCTGATTCACTAAGGTGCGTTAAAACAAGTGCTATTTATAGCATGCGGTAAAAATTTTATCACGTCTTATTTTCCGTGTCTTCATGCACGATTCACTAAAAGGATATTTGCATTAATTTAGACGCGATGCTGTTTGTGTTATTTAAGTAACACAGCACGCTAATTAACGCACGTGCGCCACTTTTCGCGCGCACGCCATATTAACCATAAACATCATTACATTCGTAAAACTAAATTTTTTTTCAAATGACCATTTCCCTGCAAACTGGAGGCTGCATCACTCTGGGGCCAACACAGACTTGAATAAATCCCACTGCAAAGTCCATATTGTGTTGCCAAAAGCTCATGAACTGTACTTTTCTATAATTACCGCCTGCTCAAAGTAGGTGTTAATTTTCGCATAGACTAATGCGATATTTAGCGCGTCTAAGTGTTTGTGAATCATGCGTTAGTATTATTTCTGCGCGCTAATTAATGCAATGCGGTTGCGTGCTAATTAACGCATGCAATATGCGACTTAACGCATGCGATAATACTTTAGCGAATCGAGCATTTTTTTCGGGTCTAACACAAAAAAGCATGCAATAGTGCGATATAGTGAATCAACCCTATGGTATTGTACGTTAAGTGCTAACATTTTTGAATGGATTAAAGTTTAGATAAAGGCATCTTTTCTTTTAAAAATACCTAATCCACTTGAGTATTTTCTTGGTTTATCTGTATATGAATATCAGCCTCATGTTCTTGCTCCAGAACTATTCACAGAATGCTACAGTAATGATGAGGACCTGGCAGAGATGTTGCTGGTTTATTCCTGCGAGGCCTGGGGAATGAGTAACTGCCTGGAAATGGCAGTAGAGGCAAAGGACCAGCAGTTCATAGCACAACCAGGAGTGCAAGTAAGTAGCTTAGAAAGCATTCTTTTGGGAAAAAAATAGAATACAAAGATAAACCCACATTAATCTAACATTAAACATTTTTTTAAGCATCCTGTTTCTTTTACCTTCAACACTACTGAAAATGTTGTTGATGATGTATTCCAAGATTTAGTCTGAGGGCTTCATTATTCAAGGAGAAGGAAAGGCATTTTAGCATTTTATTGCACAATAGTGCAAGCTAGAACGCTATATTTAATCTGTAGAAAACTTTACCATACCTGAGTAAACAGGCCTAGAAGCTCCCTCTGGGGATTCAGGGGATTCTGTCATGATTTTTATGTTGTACTTTTTATTTCAAAATTACACTGTTTACATGGCAAATAATTCACTCTACCATTTAAAATTATATTCTTGAACCAACAAATGTATTTTCTTTAGCTGTAATATTGGTGTGTAGGTGCCATCTCAGTGCATTGTGCCTGAGTCTGAGCTTTCAGAAGGAGCCAGCGCTGCACATTAGAACTGCTTTCAGCTAACCTATTGTTTCTCTTGCTCCCATGTAACTGAAGGAGTCCCAAGCTGGACTTTCTTACTATTGAGAGCTATTCTTATATCTGCTGGGAGCTGCTAGCTTGCTCAATTCCAATTGTTCTGCTGATCGGCTGCTGGGAGGGGGGTGATATCACTTCAAATTGAAGCTCAGCAGTAAAGTGTGACTGAAGTTCATCAGAGCACAGGTGAAGCCCCATGTGAAGTTTCAAAATTAAATATAAAAAAATCTGTTTGTGTTTTTGAAGGGATTTCAATGCAGGATTCTGCTGGAGAAGCTCTATTAACTGATGTTTCCAGTGACAATATTCCTTTAAGATAGCAGCTGCCATTTTAGCTTGTTCTCACAAGGGTTTATGTGTTAGGTGTCTCTTTCTTTCCATATATGTATTTGTCTTTCTGTCCCTCTTTTCATCTGTTAACATGTCTGTGTCTGCCTCTGCAGAACTTTCTTTCCAAGCAATGGTATGGAGAGATCTCCAGAGATACCAAAAACTGGAAGATTCTGTTGTGTCTCTTCTTCTTTCCTCTCATAAGTTGTGGATTCATCTCTTTCAGGTATATAGCACTAAAATGATGAGCATTAGCAACATAAGGGCACTTCTCCATTAGAGCATCTCTCCATAAATTTGGGAACTGTTAGACTTTTATTGATACAGGTTACATAGGAATACTTTTTAAATTAATTATTTTCTGTTTGCAAGGTAGTTTTTTTATAATTCCACAACAAGCTAATATTGGATAATTCAAATTATCCCACTAATACTATTGCTTATAAATACAGGAAGAAACCATCAGACAAAAAGAGAAGCCATTTGAGGAAATACTTTGATTTCTTCACTTCACCCTTTGTTGTCTTTTCCTGGACTGTTATTTTTTACATTGGATTCCTCCTTGTCTTCGCCTACGTCCTTCTCATGGATTTCCAGCCAGTCCCCACAGGCCTGGAGATAGCAGTCTATGTGCTGGTGTTTATCTTGCTCTGTGATGAAATAAGACAGGTATTGCCATAAATGTGATTATGGAATGAATTGTGCATTAACTGCAACAAAAAGGATATAAAAATTAAAAAAAGTCTCAGGTAAAACAAAATTAGAGAACACATGGTTTTAGTAGCCAATAATACCAATACCTTTATGAATGAACAAAGCCAAAATATGAACGAGATACAATGAAGCTGCAATGCAATTCTGTTCAGTACTACTGATACAAAGGCAAATTCCATAGTAATAATGTGGCCTTTCTGAATATTATCCTAAACTTGCACATTTGCGGCGCATTATTGATGAGGTAAGTGTGCCATAGATATTCCTTCTCACCAGCTGATCATGTTGTTAGTAGCACAACTTAACTGGCAGTGGAGCATGGTGCCAATAGGTGCCAAAATTCTTGCCATTTTAGCTTTTCCAGTAATAAATGCAATATTTGTATGGTAGAAAAGGGCCCTCATTTGTGTTCAGCTTGTCAGACTTTAGCTTCAGTCACACATATGTGTGTTGTTTTGCAGATGTATATGAGTGGAATAAAGTATTTTACAGACCTATGGAACGTTATGGATATTTTGGCCATTCTTTACTTCATTGCAGGAATTGTATTCAGGTGAGTTCATAGTCTCAGTATGAGTATCATTTCAAAAAAGGTAACATTTAGTGGTGTGCTGAAATTTGACTCAAGGTCCCACACAAACTGACGCCATTCATTAAAGGTACTTGTGTCCAAAGCTGCTCCAACACTACCACATAGTTGTGTGCATCTCTGTATGCAGTGCTGCCTGCAGTCAGCATTGACATCATTCACAAAGGACTAGGCCCACATGTAACCTTCTCTATTATATCTAATAAAGAGTAGAAACAAATATGAAATTGCATGTTTTAATTACAAATAAAGCATGTAATGATGTTTAAACTATACAAAATAGTTACAAGTATTTTTTATGCAATATTGCAAACCTTAATATTTTATTCTGTAGGCTGCATCGCTCTAATTCCAGTGCACTTTACACGGGTAGAGTAATCTTCTGTCTGGACTACATCATCTTTACTGTGAGACTTATTCACATCTTTACTGTAAGCCGGAATCTAGGACCAAAGATTATTATGTTGCAAAGAATGGTAAGAAATAGAGCTCCCAAAGCACAGAAAATGAAAGCAGTGTGGTTTCCCAGAAAGAGTGGGTGGGTTGGTATGAGGAGCCTAATGATTGCCGTCATCAGTTTTGACAGAAATAGTGGTATTACTATTAGTAGACACTGCATTGCTAGGGGCTATAAAATACTTTGCCAAGTGTTGGTGCAAAGACATCTATATGGGCCTACACTCATGAATGAGAGGCATAGATAGTACTTTCTAGGCTTCTAGGAAAATGTTTCTGAGACTGGGCAGCAGTATCTTTAGTTTGTATTAAGACAAAGAAAAGGCATAGCAAATGTGTAATATGTATTGCTGATGTTCCGCCTTTTCATTCTCTCCTCAGCTTATAGATGTATTTTTCTTCCTCTTCCTCTTTGCGGTTTGGGTTATCGCTTTTGGTGTGGCCCGCCAAGGAATTCTGCGCCTCAATGAACATCGCTGGGAGTGGATATTCCGCTCAGTTATATATGAGCCATATCTAGCGGTGTTTGGACAGTATATAGCTGATGTGGATGGTAAAAGTTTATTCTCTGCTTCTGAAGGAACAAACTCTTTATAAACATTGGTTTTATATTCTTGGGCAATTTTACCTTATGCTCACTGTGTTTGCCTATGAAAAGAATTTAAATTCTTTTACTTGTAAGCTGATACGTTTATATTCCTTTGGAAGTCTCTGTTATTACCTTTGACCACCCTTTAAACTTTCTTCTTAAAGGAACAACTTATGATTTTGACCACTGTACGATAACTGGGAATGAGTCTAAGCCACTTTGCGTGGAGATGGACAATGACCATAACCCTCGATTCCCAGAGTGGATCACCATCCCGCTGGTCTGTATCTACATGCTTTCTACCAATATCCTTCTGGTGAATCTGCTCATTGCCATGTTTGGGTGAGTTGTTCTCCTACTGGGGTATAGATTTACATTAGTATCTTTAAAATACTTTTTTATACAGGATTACTGTTATAGTTTATGACTAAGTGGCATGCTGGGCATCATTGCAAAATTGTCAAATAATCAAGACCTACTATTGAAAGACTCAGTAGCAAAGAATGGCAGAAAACAGTAAAAACACACTTCTAATTCACTCTTCCTGCACTCTTGACAGGTATACTGTGGGTTCGGTACAGGAGAACAATGATCAGGTGTGGAAGTTCCAGCGATATTTTCTGGTTCAGGAATATTGCAGCCGACTCACCATCCCATTCCCATTTGTCATCTTGGCTTACTTCTATATGATTCTCAGAAAAATGTTTAGCTGCTGCTGCAAACAACAAGAGCCTGAGCCCACACACTGCTGTAAGTCACTTTTTGCATGTAGACATAATGTTTACGGATTTATGGAAACATTCATCTTGACCATACACAGCCTTTCCTTCATAGTGAGGAGATGGAGGATTTTTCTTAAACAATGATACATGAAGCTGGTGTCTTTAGTTCAGCTGGTGACAGCTGAACTAAATAGCAAGCTGTATAACCAGTAATAAGTTCCCTTCCTCTGTTTTTCATTGGTTTTCTATTTCTTATGTTTTTATCTAGTTTTTATCTATAAGTTTTGTTACTTCCCCGTTTAGGTCATTATTTATGAAAGTGATGGCAAAACATGGTTGATTGGTAATTCCACTGGGAGTTTAACCATATTGTTTTCCATTAGGCTCCAAGAAAGAAGACACTGAAACTCTGGCCTGGGAAGCTGTGATGAAGGAAAATTATCTAGTGAAACTTAGCAGCCAGAACAACAAATGCACGGAGTGAGTGTCCCATCACAACTATAGCTGGGTGATTTATATAGGACCTTATTAGGGAAGGAGTAAGGTGAGGACAGCTAAATTGGAAGGAAATAACTCAAGAAATAAGAGTAGTATGCTTCAGTAGGGATATAGTATAGTAGAGAAAATGTTGACATTTAGTGCGGCTTGTAAATATGTATAATCTGGGAAAATAAGCCTAAAGTATAATAATAATGAAATTATAAATGAGCAAAATAAGATATTGTATATATAATACAAGTGAGTAGAGTGGTAAAGGGCACTGAAAAAATATACCACAAAACTATAAAAGTACCGAAGTAGACTTTGCCAAGTAGCTACTTTGATGACTGGAGCAGACCACAAGGACCTGTTTTCTATACAGATCATGGAAATCAGTGAGTCCTAAGCACCGGTTATAACTGGTGACATCACTAAGCACTGTTTATAAGGATATTATTTACAGAATATTCATGGTGCTTGTGTATTGTTTCAAAATAAATGTATGTTCCTTTTTTAATGCAATAACAAATATCAGCATATTAGAAACACTCTTCACGCATGTCACTGCTACGCTCAGCCCAACACATTTTTTCTGAGATGGGACTATTTCAGGGACACAAAGTTTCAATCTTTGTTCCCCTGAAGAAGTCCCATCTTGGATGAAACACATTGGGCTGAGCATTGCAGTGACATGTTTGATGAGCGTGTCCAATATGCTGAAATTTGTAAATGCATTATTTTACTTTTAAATAATCATTTTAAAATTTACTACACCAGAGAGAGCGCCCTTCTCTCCGTTCTTTTTTGATTGGATTGGGTTTGGCTCCCCTTTGAAGTAGCAGTGCCTTTGGTTAATAACATCATCTGGGACTGTGATATTACTCTGCTGGAAGTTCTATACTACATATATATATATATATATATTTTTTTTTTTTTTTT
Source organism: Xenopus tropicalis (assembly GCF_000004195.4). Taxonomy (NCBI): domain Eukaryota; kingdom Metazoa; phylum Chordata; class Amphibia; order Anura; family Pipidae; genus Xenopus; species Xenopus tropicalis. Next base: position 59,487,182 of record NC_030685.2, on the reverse strand, counting down.
TACTTAGCTGACTTTTAGAGAATCTCGATTTTTTTAGAGCACCCCCATATATAATTCTAAAGTTTCTTTCTTAAAGTCAAGATTTGATTTGTTATTCCCTAAAGATTTATATGAAAACCAAATTGTAAACAAGAGCTAATTAACATAAAGCTTGTTATGACCCTTTCATAGCCCTTCCATTGGACTGGAGACAGGGTTATCTGTTGGATACTCAGACAACTTTTTGCACATCCTGTAGGTATATGACTCCTGGGGAGTCTTTTTTGCATCCACATACAGGCAAACGCCTTTCTATAAGGCATCACATCACCTGCACTACTACGCATGTTATATATCTTATAACTTGCCCTTTCGGCTTATCTTACGTAGGCAAGACGGATCAGACTTTAAGATTAAGGATGGATGGTCATCGGTCTGCAATTAGCACAGCATTTAGAGATGGCATGACGAACAAACCAGTGGCAAAACATTTCTTGGAAAGAGGACATAGATTACCTACTATACGTTTTATTGCGATTGATCACGTTCCTCCAATGAGGGGGGGGGGGGGTGATAGATCTCAGTTACTTATGCAGTGGGAAGTGTTTTGGATTAAAACCCTCAACAAATTATCCCCTTTTGGATTGAATGAGTATTGTTCTTACACATGTTTTCTCAGACAACGGTAATATGAGTTGGAATGTTCTGTGTCAAATATGTCCAGGTTAAATGGTTTCTTTTGAAGTGTTTCTTTATGTTTTACAGTAATGTGCAGGTAACACTGTGATCTAATTGTTGCTAATGTACATTGTATCTATTAATATGTGGTCTTTACTCTGCAGCTGGTTTATTGTGATTCTTAACGTGCACTTGAGGGCTAAGTATTTGGTTTCCTCCTATGTTTTTATATTGTTTTCACCTTGGTACAGGGTTCTTACTTTCCTGATGTCTGTTGTAGTCACGGGATTGGGTGGAATCTTGTTTCCTGGGGGTGTGTCTGTCCTTTTTTAATTATATATATGGAAGTTTTGGTTTTAATGTGGTTGTGGTCTTGATAAAGGTCTTGGATACAGACTGAAACGTTGGCCTGATCTACAATGTTTTAAGCATCAAATAAAAGCTATATTTTAAAGGATCCCCGGTGTGCACCACTTTACATTCGAATATATATATATATATATATATATATATATATAGAACAAAAAATAACCAGGTACCGCACTCACAGGTCTTATAGAAAGAAATTTATTCAAAAAATCGGGTCTAACGTTTCGGCTGCCATTGCAGCCTTTGTCAATGCAATGGCAGCCGAAACGTTAGACCCGATTTTTTGAATAAATTTTTTGTTCTATTATTTCATATTGGACTGCACCCAGGCAACGCTGATTTTGTTTTGTGAGTGCCTGTTACCAGACTCTATATATATATATATATATATAGAATAGCTGTAGAGAGAGTCCGCACTCACAGGTCTTAAGAAAATATAGAAGTTTTATTCAAATCATGTTGATTTGAATAAAACTTCTATATTTTCTTAAGACCTGTGAGTGCGGACTCTCTCTACAGCTATTCCATCTATTATTTTGGGACTGCACCCAGGCTCCCTTGGACCTACTTATACGTGAGTGCCTGTCTTCTTGCAACATACTATATATATATATATATATATATATTTTTTTTTTTTTTTTTTTATACTTAGCTGACTTTTAGAGAATCTCGATTTTTTTAGAGCACCCCCATATATAATTCTAAAGTTCCCTTTTTAAAGTCAAGATTTGATTGACTAAAAACCAAATTGTAAACAAGAGCTAATTAACATAAAGCTTGTTATGACCCTTTCATAGCCCTTCCATTGGACTGGAGACAGGGAAATCTGTTGGATACTCAGACAACTTTTTGCCAGGCGCCATGGGCCATCACCTGTCACTGTTTGTTCTGCCAAAACTTTTCAGTTACCCCTTTTTGCTGTGTTTGCTATTCCGTATGCAAAAGAAAAAGTAAACACAAGTCACCCACAAGGAATGCTAAATAAACATAGCTACACAATTATCATTCTGGGTTATTCTGGGGACACTAGCTTTCAATAATAAAGCTTAAAAATGCAAGTGACTCTTTTTTGAATGAGCATGTCTTTGCATGTATAGATGTATTATTACATACTCAGTCAGGCATACTGTAGTCAGAAAGGTTCTGTAATCTTTTGTACACATACATATATTCTCCCATTATAACACCCATTTTGTGGTCCACCAATATATAATACATTTCCCTGATTTTGAATCTTGGATTTGGTTTGGGATTTAGAATGAAAGGAAAAGGAAATGGACTATATTTGAAACAGCACTCCCAGGATCTTATAACCACTAAGGGTATAATTAATTGAAGAATGAAAAGAAGAACAAGATAACCCTTATTCTTGTGGTTATAATACTGGCAATTAAAAGTTAAAGCTTTATTAACTAAAAATCCCACACTAACAGTGGATCTCACCACATTAATCCCTATAATCACAAGTGGTAATTCTGTTTCCTATAGGATTGAAATACTCTCTTCAAATGACTAGTGTTTCTTTTAATTATAAAAAGAGGAGTAATTCATAATATCTTCCAGTTCCTATTGCTAAAATTGCAGGTGGTTACTTGTTCAAATTGTCACTCAAGGCATAAATTTATCCCACATATAAAAAAGTATGTTAAAATATTTGACATTAATTTTAGTGCTCAAGTGTCCTCTTCATCATTGCACCAACTCATAATTACAAATATCATAAAGTGCCAGTGCCTATAAAACCAATATTAACAGCCAATATCCTTCAGTAATAAAGTGACTTGTGCTTGATGAATGAACAGAAGTGTGTGAGCTTGGATAAAAGATTCAAATTGATCACAAAAAGGGCTGGTGCCATAAATAACTGCAGTCTAAATTAATAGTGAAATCCGGAATGAATTAATATTTAAAAAGGATTTTTTTAAAAAACAATTTAGAAAAGCAAGATTGAAAAGGAAAATTGAAGAAAGTGGAGATATTCCCGTTGAAACTACTGTCTCATATTGGCTGTCTAATCCCTGGGAACACTGCAAAGAGGGAGAATAGCAGGAGCCTCAACATTTACCTTCCATACAGCTGATATCAGGAAGAGGCTATTTAACCTAACAAAACAGCAAACCCCAAGGACCCTCAATGAAAAATAGTTTTTAAGAGCAGAGAGATCGAGAAAAAACAGAAATTCTTAAAAAATTATATAACCACACCAAATACACTGGCTCACCAATCAATAAAAAAAAATTCAGGTGGTGAAACAGGTGTCAGGGCAATACTTGTACAGGTATGGAATCCCTTATCCGGAAACCCAGTATCCAGAAAGTTCAGAATTACGGAAAGGCCATCTCCCATAGACTCCATTATAAGGAAATAATTCTAATTTTTAAAAATGATTTCATTTTTCTCTTTAATAATAAAACAGTACTTTGTACTTGATCCCAACTAAGATATAATCAATCCTTATTGGAGGCAAAACAATCCTATTGGGTTTAAATGATTTTTAGCAGACTTCAGTTATAGAGATCCAAATTACTGAAAGATCTCTTGTCTGGAAAACCCCAAGTCCTGAGCATTCTGGATATTATTATTTTACCTAGTTTGTCCAGGTGAAGTAACGCAATACAAATTTGAACAGGTAACCAGTAAATGGTACCTTGTGATTGGTTGCTATAAATGACTAACCCTGTAGCAGACTTTTGCTTTGCTTTACCTTTACTACATAAGTCCATGTTTTATTGCATGGTGGTTTACTGTGTTGGTTAGGAATATATTAATAACATTATTATTATGTTTATTAATATAGTTCTGTCATATTCTTTAGAAATTTACAGAGGTTTATACATTATTCAATTAGTGCAATTGATTTATGTATCAAAAAACTAATGCTATTACTGTAACATTGCAACTTTAAAAAGTGAGAAACTAGGACAAAGTAAGGTGAATTAAAATGAAGTAGCACAATGTTCATGTGCTCTGATCTGACATTGTCTGTATTCTCTAACAGGATGGAGCAAAAGTTCAAGCAGCTGGAAGGAAAGGTAAAGGTCCTTATGTATGATACTGAGGAAAATGTTTCTTTTTGTTCCTATTCTAACAACACATACTTTTCTCCAGCTACATGACTTGAAACGGATGATGAAGGACATCACAATCAAGATAAAGTGAGAGCTGAGAGGAAATAAGTGTCTTGGTAAGTGTTTCCTTCACCCAAGTATTGACCTTAATGGAGGTCTGTCTGCGGAGCCATATTTAAAGGGAAAATACATATCAAATAAAAGATAATCTCTGAATTCCAAAGGTGGAGAAGATGCAGCTTCTCTTCACATCCTGCTGTTTTGTTTAGGTGGTTGGCCCCAACAATCAGAACTGAAATGTGGCCATGTACTTGCACAGCCCCCTAGTACAATATTTGTCTGATTGGTTGGAGTACAGTACAGGCTGGCCTTTGTATGGTCAGTAGTAGTCTGACCGAGTATTAAGCTGAGCATTACAGAAATCTATTAGCAGAAAGGTCTCATCTTCACAATCATTTTTCAGCATTGCTGTTTTTTCCTGATCCATACACGTTGTTTTTAAGGAAAACACTTTTGACTTTGATGGCACTATCTCTATAATATTAAAGTTTTAGGTTAGCTGATCTTGTATAAGAGCAACACCTGTTTCAACTTAAATTTTCTTTTATTGTTTTTATTTTCTGCAGAGAAGACCATTGACCTTACCTGGACCTAGTACAGCACCCTGGGAAATGTTTGTTAATTTACCTCGTCCACCCAAAAGCCTCTATAGACTTCTTGATTCTACCTTCCCTTTGCACCATTTTTATCATCTACCACTGGCATCATCATTCAGAGAGGAACCTCTGCTGGTGGCAGTTGCAGTGTGAGCCTGCCTCATAATAAGTAAATAGCATTTCTAAATGAATGCTGTGTCTTCCATGCTTTGCCAAGGCTGCTCATTCATACACATACCGATGTTAATTTTTTTACTGATTATATGTATTTGTTCTGCATTCACTTATATACAGGGGATAAATGATGTAAGAACAATATTTGTGAAATTGGCTGTTCACTTTATACAAATCAGTGTGCATTCCATTTACAGCCATTTGCCAATTAAAAAGACAGTCTTCACTTTAGACCAGTCGTGGAGTTGTGGAAGTGGTCATTAGGTTCCAAACTATGTAGTTAACTCTATAGACTGAAGCTTACTTATGAAAATGTTGTGGGCCTTTTTGCCTTTAAACATATAACTTGGTATCATTCCACTGACTCAAAAAACAATGTTCTTTCATAACATGGAAGTACAGCCAAAATATTGGCCACAGATTATATTTACTGGTGGATGATTATTTACCGCTGTTCTCCTCCCACAATGGGACAGATTTCTCATCCTGAATGTAACTGGCTGCATTTTCAACAGGTTCAATGTTTTTATTGGCCAACAGAAAAGTGATGTATGTGCAATGGATCCAACAAACTACTTCAGTGCCCTGGCAGTTTCTTATTATGTTACCTATAACACTTTAACTTAAAAAAAAATATCTTTCAGAGTCTCACATGAAATACTTAAGAACTTCTCTTCTATTTCTTCCCTTGCCGTTCCCAAACATGTGTTTTTTTATTCAAAGCCTACATACAGTATATTTCCCATAGGTAGCATTTGATACTGGGACATTCCTAAGCTCCATCTTAGCTCATCCTTGTGTTTTGTCTTATTGTGTCTAGTACTAAGGTAGCTAATAAATTCATCTTGTAATTAAAAAGTGATCTTTTTTAATTGCTTTTTTCTAATGACATTTCTAATGAGGTGTGTAAGCTCTTATAAAACAATCTTTATATAATATACTAGAGCCATGAATATATACAGTATAATTATAATTGGTGCATGGTTATGTAATTTCTGTCACATGCAGGGCCGGAACTAGGGGTAGGCAGAAGAGGCAGCTGCCTAGGGCACAACGATTGAGGGGCGCCAGGCAGGAGCCTCTCCTGCCTACCCCTAGTGCTACTTTGTCATTGCCTCCGCCGCTTGTCATTAGCGGCGGAGGCAATGACCGATCTAATCGCCGCACGGGGAGGTGGGCGGAGTTGGCTGACCGGGTTGCCTAGGGCACCCGGTCGGCTTGGCCCGCCCCTGGTCACATGACTTGTGTATTATAATAAATAAAGTACCCCCTGTTAAAAAAAATTTGAGGAGCGCCATGACCTGTATAAAAGCACTCTGCCTTAGGCCAATGTTTTTATATGGTCATGAAACTCCGTGGTGACTTATAATATCCTTATATTTCACCAAAGGGGGTATTTTATTCACTAAAAACAGAAATCTGTGTTTCTGGGTGCATTCATTGCCATAAGCTGACTAAAACATATAGGACATAATCTATGAAGTAATAACAGGTGCACAGTTTGCTCCAGATCTAAAAACTAATAGATCTTATTACAGGGAAAAAGACTATGTAACTATTTCTTTTGTTTCTAAACCACTAGATTTCCTACATTGTGCTAAGGTTTTAATAAAGTGGGAGCTCAAGGGATCCCACAAATTGCTACAAATAAAAGCCAGGGAGGAACTGAAACAGCTATTTCTAATACAGTGATCCACAACCAGTGGGTCGTGAGCAACATTTTGCTCATCAGTCCCTCGGGTGTTGCTCCCAGTGGCCTAAAAGAATTGGAATTCTTGTGTAAGTTTTGGTTGCATAAAAACCAGGTGTACTGCCAAACATAGCCTCATGTAGGCTTCTAGTCCATATAGGGGCTACCAAATAGCCAATCAGAGACCCTATTTGTAACCCCAGGAACAGTTTTCATGCTTGTGTTGCTCTCCAACTCTTTGTACATTTGAATATTGCTCACAGGTAAATAAAGGTTGGGGGATCCCTGTTCTAATATATAAGGAGTCATTTTGGTATTTTGTCACCACTGATTAGAATTATCCATTACAAATATTTCTTTTATGGTCTTGAAAAATAACCTGCCTACTCAGCAACCCTGGTAGTGGACCTCTTAGCAAAGTTTCTACCCTGCCAAATGATACAGCTCTGTATACTGCTCTGTCATAGGAACTAGTCTCACACTTCCTCCTGCTTTACCACAGCTGCAACTTGGGCAAATTACAAGTCTGTAAAACATGCTAAACCTGTGTGTTTTGCCTGTGGCACAAATATTTTTCTAGCATAATTACAGAAAAAACACATACATATAATCATGCAATATGTGTTTAACTTTGTACTGCAAGCCCTCTGTCTTTTACAGCCAGGGAGGACATATGAGCCCCTTTGGTTTAAACCCATTGCCTTTCTGTAACCTTGTAAGTGACACAGCTAAGGGGCATACATATATTTGCCAAATGGCTGGGCATAAAGATAAAAAGAGGTTATAATTAATGATTACAGTAATGTTATTATATGTGCTACATTGTGTATAAAAGCATGGATGTGTACATCTGCATTTGAGTTCCGTATTTAATTTTCAAATGAAGAGAGAGGTCAGACTGAAGGCGGAGATTTGTACTGTTAAGTGACATGAAAGCAGTTGGGGCTGAGACTGCAGAGACTGTGCAGGCAATGAAGGATCTCTCTTGGCACAGGTAGGATAATATTTATGCTTGTTCTCTTGCACGCACCATCATGCCTGGCTAACTCTCTTCTAAACTCTGTAAAACTCTGTCCTGTTGTGTGCCAAACATTGCATTTATACTTATATCACCAGCACAGTACACACATGAGCTTCCATGTTCTTCTTGATAAAGTAATGCCTCCACTTATCAAAGTATATATATATATATACATAAGATATTGAAGGGAATATGGCAGTATGGGGGTCCTTTTTGTAATTAAAGAGCACACAGTTACTAAATGGTTGTCCAAACTGTGGACCCCATTTTTTTAAAACCACAGATTCCATCAGCCACAAGCAGCCAAACATGATAGCATTTTCATTCTTTCTCTTTAAATCTTCCTTAACCCTTTTTAAGCCTAGGTATCTAAATTTTTCACCCTTGTTTCGATCATGTTGCATTTGTTTTTGCTATAATAATATATACATGATTTAATAGGCGAATAGCGTAGGAAAAATATATTTCCCGATACACAGGGGTGTGCCTGCTGTCTTTTAGTGATCATATTTTAGTCTCACCAGATAAAGAGTCAGAGGTTTGAAAATCCATTTTTTTTCCAAACTGTTTTATTGTTTTACCAAATAAAGAATCGAAATACAACATTTGTGAAAATCCTTTATCACATATATATAAAAATTGTATAGAAGTATAATGGTTATGTGTCTCTTTTAGGCTTATGTTACACAGCATTTTCTCCACCTCCACCTTCACAATGTTGTTGACTACAATGGCATAGGTTTGTTAGTGTGCACATAGTGCTTACTTCAGCCCCAAAATGCAAGTTTAAAAGCTTTTGGGCCAAAATTTGTAGCTTGAGAAAACACCATGCATGGCATTAGTCTTACTTTTTCTTGTCTTCCAAAGCTGTTAAGCAATTATTCATTATTTATATAAGGACCACTTGTCATCCCTAATTGTTTGCTTACAGGCAGGTACAATGCTAACACCAGAGGGAAACTTATTCTAGCTTTTTCCAACTGAAAATATCTTATTCAAATAATATAAATCAGTTTTCCAGGCTTTTCTAACTAAACAATGTACAATGTTTTCTGGTAAAAATACAATATTTTTGAATGATAATGTGCTATTAACATATGGTATTTCAAGAATATCTTACTTGATTACATAGAATATTATCAGTGGGCAACTGCACAAAGGGAGGAAAGAGAAGAGGATGCTTTGTGTTTCCTCAGTGCCCACATTATGTCCATTTTATTTTATGCCCTTTCTTGTGTTGTTTTTCTGAAATTTTCTAAGTGTATTTTCCTGTATGCCTAGTTTGCTTAACCAACAACTCTATTGTTCAGACTTAAGCTGGAAAATGTGAGCCTTGTCCAGGTTTTTACAATAAGTCACGCATGTTTAGATGCACAGATTAACCTGATACATGCCAGATGATACACTCAAACTCAGGCAGTGATTTACAGATAAACTCAGATATTATATATATATATATATATATATGTGTGGTTTGTCCCTGAGGAAGAGCACTGGTTGTGCTTGAAACGCAGCGCCGGATTTCAAATCCGGGCGCCCCTAGGCCACCCTCCATTTGCGCCCCGCCTCCCGCGCATGCGCAAACCAACCCACCTCCCCCGTGTCGTGCCGACACAATCGCACATGCACGGGCATTTAAACTCCCATACGGAGCAGTGGGGAGAAGTCCCCATTGCTCCGTATGGGAGCGAAATGCCGCCCTAGGCCTGGGCCTTTGTGGCCTCGCCACAAATCCGGGCCTGTTGAAACGTTGGAATTTTTTCAATAAAAACACAGTCCCTGTGAGTGCGGCACTCTTTCTATTATATATATATATATGTTCTTGACAAAGGTTTCTTTTGACATGTTGAGGTGCTATAAAAACATTACATATTTCTCATGCAAATACATTTGGATTTTTTGTAGAAAAAATGTCATTTTAGGGAGAAAAAATATTTTTGCTTCTTAAACTTTCTGTTATCTGTTAATTACTGGCTTTTTATTTGCATCTGATTCTGACTCTTCAAACAATGTAGAAAAAAATGACTTCTCCTGTTTTCTTCTATACTGTTTTCAGTACTGTTTTCTTCTATACTGTTGTCAGAACCAGAAGTGTGGAGAATATAAACAGACAGATGCTGCTTTTCATAACAATTACATATAAAATTACATTAAAACATTTAAAATGTGTTAATGAGAATTTGTTAGAAAGTTACTTAGAGTTACATTTTATTCATTATACAGAATGGGGCAGTTTCTCTTTAAATCAAATATCACCTGGGAATTAGTTAATTCCCAGAATGTAATAAAACAAGCCCTTTGCACGCACAGATTCTCAGTAGTCTCTAAGGCAAATATAACACCATTGGCAAATATGACAGAGTGAATTCTTTTTCTCTAGTTTCATTTGGGTGGAAATTGCTGAAGGCCATCTTGAGATTTTAAACACTAAAGCTTTTTTTAGTGAGTTCAGTGCTACAAGGTGTGTTTGCTGTTGCATATGAAAGAAACTACAAATCAGCAAATTACATCAGTTTCTTCATATTTTAGTCCGTGCCTGCAAGCACATAATGCTACAAAAATTAACTTTTATGGTTTCTACAAGGAGATATTTAGGTTCCTTACATACCGTTTAGATGGAAACAATGTCAATGCTTCAGTTAGTAGAGCACCAGGGGTAGTTCACCATTAAATAACCTTTTGGTATGATGTAGTCACTTATCATTTTAGACAAATTTCAATTGGTCTTAATTTTTTTAGGTTTTTCAGTTTTTCAGCTTTTTGTTCAGCAGCTCTCCAGTTTGGCATTTCAGCAGCTATCTGTGTGATAGGGTTTTATTTACCCTAGCAACCAGGCAGTTGATTAAATTAAATACTGGAATATGAATAGGAGAGGGCCTGCATAGAAAGATAAGTAATAACAATAAAATTGTAGCCTCACAGAGCATTTGTTTTTGGCTGCTGGGGTCAGTGACCCTTCATTTAAAGGTGGAAAATAGCAGAAGAGGAAGGCAAATAATTCAACAACTTTAAAAAAAAAAAAAAAAAAATTTAATGACTAATGACTAATGTATCAAAATTTTCTATAATGAAGACACTGCCTTCAGAGGTGGATCGTGGGCAGTGCTTAATGTTCTTGTGACTTTCTTGTATTTTATTCAATATAGTTCTATGTGCCTTATAATAAAATTCTTATGATTCTTGATTATAGAGGATATTTAGATTTTCCTTTTAAAGAAGAAGAAAATTTACTCGTGCCTTTTATTTCCAATATATATAGCTACAATAGTGCAAACTAGAACACCATATTTATTCTGCAGAATGCATTGCTATACCTGAGTAAACAGCCATAGAAGCTCCCTCTGTTTGTCTAAGACAGCAACTGCCATTTTAGCTTGGTCTGACGTCACTCTTGCTGCTGACGGGAGGAGGCAAAGGGAGGGGGAGAAGGGAAAGGGAAGAGGAAGAGGGGGAGGGGAGAGAAGAAAGGAGCAAGCTGCACAGGCTCATCCCCTGCCCTGAAAGGTTTAAATAGAAGGAAGGAAGTCTGATACTGAAGCCCATGTGTACAGTAAAGAAGTAAGGGAATGCAGTGTTTCTTTTCACAGAGGACTCAGGTTAGTTACTTCTGCTTTAAAAACGCTGCTTTAAAAACCTCTTGCCTGTATTTGTTGTGAAAAATATTTAATGTTATTTAAATTAGTTACTGCTATGATTCTACATTTTTGCTATGATTCCAAATGGGGCCATAAAAAAATGGGCATATGTGAGATAAGAGGTCTTGAGATGCAGCTTTATCCGTCTTTGTGCCAAGGACAGTGGTACTCGGAGCTTTCTTGGTTACTGTAGTCCTTTTAGCAATGACAATTCCCTGAATCCATAGCAGCACTCTTTCGGAAGAATGTGGACTGTGTTCTCTTGGGGTGGTAGCACACTAGGCACAGGAGGCATGATCCCCAAAAACTATCATGGAATAAGCCTTATGGTAGCACCAATGGTGGGTGTATTCTACATAAAAATAGAAGCCAATGATCTACCTTTAGTGTTACTTCTCGAGAAGAAAGAGGATGTACAGTACAGTTGTCAAAAGCCTGAATCAGGAATGACCTAAAGATCATCTATACTGAGCTAAAGGTCATAGACATATATGTCTATATATCATCTTCCTGTATCACTGATAACTCTCACAGGGGCATGCTTGCCAGCAGCTTTTTGCATCAGTCATTTACTCTCTTCCTTGTTCATGGCCTGTAAACATCTGTTGTCGCAAGTTCCTCAATTGTGGTTAGGCCGTCTTCTTCCGCGATCTTCTTTCATAAGGCAACCTTATATATACGAAAATTGTTTCTTTAACTTTGTTTTGTAGATTTGAAAGTGTTGGAGATCCCATCCCTGACTGATGTAAGTGCACAACTTAATATTTATTATATTGCATTTGTAACAGTGCTGGTCTTCTGAGGGCTATTAAACAGTCCCATTCTTAAGAAACAGCTTGCTGGCAGTGACATTTCTAACTCCCATTTAGCACACCTTTGGTTTCTTACAGAAGTACCATTGGCTGCTTAACAAAGACCTGGAGCTGAGCTGCTACTGCCAATAGAGCAAATATAGCCTTTACACAAGTGAAATAGAATCTTTCAAGCTACTAATCAGGAATGTAAAGGCAGGGTGTATGCCATGCAATGCCATACACAGTATAAAAGAGTTTTCTCTATACAAGTATGGGACCTGTTATCCAGAATGCTTGAGACTTAGGGTTATCTGGATAACGGGTCTTTCCTTAATTTGGATCTCTAGACGTTGTCTACTAAAAAATCATTTAAATGTTATTTAAACCCAATAGGATTGTTTTGCCTCCATAAGGATTCATTATATCTTAGTTGGGATCAAGTACAGGGTACTGTTTTATTATTACAGAATCATTTAATTATAATGGACTCCATGGGAGATGGCCTTCCCATAATTTGGAGCTTTGTGGATAATTTGTTTCCAGATTGTTTCCATACCTTTATTTATAGCAATCCTCTTGCATCTTGTCACACACACTGTTCCATGTGTATAGGTCTGTGCACCTATATATGTTCCACATGTTTACCCTGTCTGGCCTTTTAATGACATGCCATTATACATGTTCCAGGGGTATGTTTTACATTTATGCTTGAAAGCTAAATTGGCACAAACAAAATATCAGTTTGCCATAACCTAAATGATCACATGCCCTGTCTTTTGCTAAAGGCTGTTAGCTGGGGTATTTTGGTTGTCCTATTGCTCTAAAATTGACCCATATTTACCCATCCAAGCTTTCCACTAGGTAGTAGCTATGTAGGGCGGTTATTTGTACCCTTTAAAAAAGTACAGCCAATATAGAGTGGCATATAAAAAGGGATGGGCCATTGTATTTCAGTAGCTTCTCCATGATCAGAGTCAACCACTGCCAGTTTTTCCAAGCTTAGAAGTTGAGAAAGGCTTTCTTTAGTATTCATGCATCCAAATAAATGCCACTTCCAATTTAGAAAGCCCTCCTGGGGCCCTGTAGATTCGTTTCTGGTGCCCAGATCACTATTAACTGGCCCTGACATACTTATTGAGAACACACGACAAAGCTTCATGTCCTATCCTGTAGATGTCTTAAAAACAATTGTCTTTAGCACAATCTATTGTTACTGAAGGGGAAAGCAAGAATGAAATAAATCCACAGGGATGAGGACACTGCTGAAACCTGTTAACATCTTTGTTTAGAATTCACGTTATTTGTTATTCTGTGTGATTGTTTGCACCATTATTGATTTAGATACATCCTGGGTTCTTCAAATGTCAGGAATGAATTACCAACATGACGTGGAAGGATCCCAAAATCTATACTCAAGTATTGAGCTGTCACCTGCAGGGCAGCAATCCGGGGTAGGTAATGATGATAATTCCATATAGTAGTACTGTGTATGGGTTTAGGCTGCATGCCATAATAATAGCCCAGTTGTGATGAGAGGACAGACTGTGATTAAACCCATGGATTAGTGCATTAAAACTCAGTATAAAAATATGATATTTTGTAGGGTTTTTTTGGGGGTTGGTAGTAAGGAAATACACTAAAAACAGATAATACTGTGTATTTTTTTAAGAAAACAGATTGGAAGTTATGGCTGCTATGGCAGTGGTCATCAGTACATCAACCCTGATCAACAAACCTTCCAACATCTAACCTTAAAAAGGTACAATTTAAAAAACAGCAGCTGTGTACACACCTCTTGTTGGTAGCATAATGTATATTTATGCAGGGTAATAACTGGACAACCTCCAGGCCTGTGTCCTTAACCGACTTGTAGATTGAGGTGACTCAAAAAAATACCATGGTGACAAATAGGCTGGTATTGTCTCCTTAGTTTAGGGTAAGATCAGCAGATCACTTAGAAAGTCATCAACATTTCTAATAAATGCATCTTGGTGGGCTTTATTACAAGCCAAATATATTCAATTTGCTACACAATCAGTTCAGTTTTTTACCCGTGTACCTGATTTTTCACAAAATATGTTAACTGTAACCTAGGATGCTTATCGTTTTAGTGAACCTGTGAACCTAGATTAGTCAACTGACAATATTTCTGGCTCAGGATGGAGTTGATGTTGCTGAAAATGATCCCTACATTATTTATGTTGTGCGTCAAGGGCATGATCTGCAGTGTTTTTAGCCAGCCTGCTATCATACCCGCTGAATTACACTTTATTATAATTACTTGAATCATGTATTTTACTATAAATCCTCCTTTGTATGTTTACAGGATGTTGAAAGATACAATATAAAGGATATTAAGAAGAGAGAATGCATAGTGTTCACCCAGGATCCCAGTTCACAGTAAGCAATAGTTATGGTACATACAGTATCTCCAAACTGGAACCACAAAGATGTAGGGGCTGAGTTACGAACATAGGCAATAAATTGCATAAGTGTAGTTCTCAATAGTAACCAGACAGCAATTAGTTTTGAACATTGTCCTACAAATTGGACAAGGAATGCAATTACTTGTTTGGGTCACTGCTGTCAACTGCACATAAGCATTTTAATACCCATGTTGACATGACATAAAGACATATGGCTTAATGTCCAAAATGTTGCTTTAATGGATGAACCTCTAAGCATAACACAATGCGTCACAGATTAGAATTACAATAGGAGAGATTAGGAGAAAACATCTGTAAGTATATTTGATTTTCATAGTATTATATTTTATCCCTTAATGTAGTCAGTCTGGTGACCCACCACAACCTCCAAACATAAGGCCAGGTTCTTCATGACCTTAAATACTATTCAGGCATGCATTCATTCTCCTGAACATTTACAGTTAGGATAATGAATGACCCTGCAAGGCATCTTTCTTCAGTCTAGGTAGGTTGGTGGGTGGATTACGTTCTCTCTTGTTGTCTCAGGGAGAGTCTGTGCAAGTGTGGATATCTCAAGAGACAGCACACTGAAGGTGTACAGACCAATCAGAATGATAGGTGGAATTACACGAGGCACACAAAAGAACTATCCACAGATGCATATGGGGAGATTCAATTTGAGACCTTTGGAAGAAGAGCAAAAGTAAGTCCTCATAGAATAAAATGCAGTAAAACAAAAAATGCAATGAGTTGTATTTTTTATAAAAACAGATGTGTTTTGAAAGCTTTGGTTAGTTTGTGTTCTTATGTAATCTCTCTTGTTCCAGGCAAAGGCTTATTTACAGTGCCCCACACACTGTGTAAAGTGCACAAAAAAGGAAGTTAGTCTGTGCTTGATTCATGTAGCCGTCCTCCCCTCTCTCCCTCTAGCAGCCCACATTGGGGCCCTGCCCTAAGGCAATTAGATAGCTGCACATACCAATGCTGCACTTATCACTGAGCACCTGGAATTTTTTTATCAGACACCTAGAGCAGAGCACAAAGCGCAGGGAGGTGCAAGAGCCTTCCCAAATTAGCACGAAGGGGTGCACTTTTTCGCTTGTGTCTAAGAGGTGCTTCTCCTACTGTTTGAAGATAATAGGCATTGCAAATGGATTTGCAGAATATGTTGAACATATCACTAATTATCATGGCTTATTTTCTCTGTACCACCAAAATTTCCGCTTTTGTCTCCTTAGTACATTCGATTGTCCAGAGACACAGCCCCTGCGATTCTGTATAAGCTTATGACCAGTTACTGGCAGCTGAAGACCCCAAACCTTATAATTTCTGTGACTGGAGGTGCCAGGAACTTTTCTTTGAAACCAAGAATACGCAAAATCATCAGACGCCTGATTTATATTGCTCAGAGCAAGGGTAATCCAACTGAAGTGAAATGATGAGTGTGCTCTTAAATACACACATATAGGCGTACTGTGTAAAATAGGAATAAGAAAAGGAAGTTTTGTATTCAGGGAGTAGAGATTGAGAAGGAATGGTACAGCTTGAGCCCCTACAGTAATGGTCCCCTACCAGTGGCTCGTGAGCAACATGATGCTCACCAACCCCTTAGGTGTCCATTTTCTAAATTTCTGGCTTGGAGGCAAGTTTTGAAACCACAGAAATAAAAGCTTGACTCCAAGCAGAACCTCCTGCAGGCCATCAGTCTACAATAGGCTACCAAATAGCCAATCACAGTCCTTATTTAGCACCAAAGATCTTTTTTTTATGCTTGTGTGGCTCACCAACACTTTTTACATCTGCCTGTGGCTCATGAGTAACAAAGGTTGGGGATCCCTGTTCTACAGCATGACTGTAAGCAACACAAGGACTTCTGAAGAACATGGGCATTCATTTACTGGTTGTTCGCATAACGCCATTTTCCAGGTAATGATAGAAATTGCTGATAATATTATCTCTTATTTGGTGACAATTCTGGCATTAAACCTTGCAAAAAAGCTTACATAGCCTAGATAGGATTTACTTGCATTTCTTCTCTAGAAACAAATTACTAGCGTTTCCTCTGGCACAAATCTTTATCACATTCCATCACACTTTAGGAAACTGACACCATGGGGTTGTATGTCAGTGTATAAAAAGGCAGTAGCTATATTTCAGAGGTTATATGGGCTGTTTTTCACTTATAGTTATGTTATCTTAAATTCCAGGAGCTTGGATCTTCACAGGGGGCACTCACAATGGCTTGACAAAGTACATTGGAGAAGTGGTCAGAGATAACACCATTAGCCAAAGCTCAGAAGGAAAAGTGGCGGCCATTGGTATTGCAGCCTGGGGAATGATCTCCAATCGTGACTCGTTAATTCGGAGCCCAGATGATGAGGTTTGCACATGTATCTAGAATAGAAAGCTGCTGAGTAGATGGAAGTAATAAGACCCTCCCTTTGTTGTTACAAATTATTTTTTCCCATATCGCTAAAGAAATGGAAAGAATTAACTATCATGGGATCATTATTTTGGCTACCAGTAGGCTGTAGTCTTATGCAGGTATGGAAGTACATAAGTGCAGTATTGTGAGGGGGCAATAACAAGTGCTTATGCAGAAGCCTAAACAGGCCAGTAAGCAATGTTCTTAATGACTTTTTGTTAATCTTAATTACCATGTTACAGGGGAAATACATTGCCCATTATGTAATGGATGAGAAGAAGGAAGATGGGCTTTACTGTCTCGACAACAACCACACTCACTTTATCCTTGTAGACAATGGATCCCATAAACATCCAACAATTGAAGCTGAACTCCGTGCTTCACTGGAGGGGTGTATATCTGAACTCACGGCTCCAGGTAAGTGACAAACATGGTAGTAAGAAATCAGGGAACTCATTTTTATACATAAGGTTTTTTTTCAGTCTTAACTAAACTGTGAAATATGTGTTAATGCCCAGACAGTTTATTTGCTTTCATACGTACATGTGGAAGCTGCCATTTGGGTTTTCACAGATAAGTAAAAATATCAATTGCACCGCAAAAAAACAGAATAATATGTTTGTAATAAAGACTGCGTATTTTCAGCTCTATGTACTATAGTTTGTGTGTTTAGTGATTACAGGGAATATTTATTAACAAAGACCTGCCAGTTGCAGCCTGAACAATTGCACTAGAGAATTCTTAGGTGATAATTAGCCAACAAGAAGTGCTGATGCTTTCACACAAATTCCACTTATGTCTTTGGGAGGCAGCATGGAGCACTGTAAGCTGCTTTATATTTTGCTTATTCATTTCTGGCATAATGAATATGAGAGGGGCTGTTAAGGTGATCATATACCTCAAGATTTGTTAATTTGTTATAGTTGCCAAATGAGCAGATCTTTGCCACCTTGTGCTCTGGCCAAACAATTGGATCATAATAGGCAGCAATGCAAGCCATTGGGAGAGGGGTCAGTGAGTCAATGTGGTTCTCATCCTGATGGGATTTTTAATCCAATAGATATCTGCCTTATTTTCAGCTACAAACAATATGAAGTGACAAACTGCAACCTGCTCCCCCTTCCCCACTTTTTATTTTGAAAATTGTGGTAATAGAACAGCGATGTGTGCCAAATTGTAGCTTGAAATCCCCAATATACTCATCTCAGTTCTACTTTTTATTGGAATTTCACAGATTCTGATTACAGTGGAAAAATTCCAATTGTATGCTTTGTTCATTCAGGAGGGAAGGAAACACTTAAGGTAAGTGGCATCATTAATGGAAAACAGGAAAGCCAAGTTACCCATTCTCTCATATTATTATGTGTCTTCTTTATTATTTTGACACTGGGTGCAGTGCAATGACTCTGCAACTTTGAAGTGTAATCTAGTGCAAGCATTCTTTTAAGGAACCAACCTTTCTTACCCATGATTGGGAGCCATACTCAAATTTAAAAAGTGCAGGGAATCCACACAGGCATTAAAAAAAAGTTCCTCAGGATGCCAAATAAGGGCTGAAATTGGTTAATTGGTAGCCCCATGTAGTCTACCAGGCTGATTGCAGTAAACCTGTATTTTTATGCTTCTAAAATTTGCCTTCAAACTGGAATTTAAAAATGAGCACCTACTTTGAAGTCATTGTGAGCAACATGTTGCTTGTGAGCCCCTTGTTGGTTATAGAAGCATAACCAAGTAGAACTGCAGGAGGGTGTTTGGACACAATTACCTTAATGAATTGAATCAATAATTTCTCTTTTTGCATCAATCTTAGAGCTCCTGCACTTGTGTGTGGGTTTGTTAATGACCCCTATAACCCCTATCTACAGGGGTTTGTAAAAACTAGCCTGTAACATTGGCAAAAGATTCTCCACAAGGGGATGTGATGCCACAAGGATCGTGGATTCTCAGCCTCCGCTCCATGTGGTATCAACTTAATAATAAGCTTAATAATAATTTCAGTACCACTGGAAATGTGGATGAAAACCACTTCAATTGTGTAATCACAATTGACTCTCACTCTCACTCTTCATTGTAATAATAATGTCCCCTTGTTTTTCTTCTTGTCAGGCAATAAATAGAGCCATAAAAAGTAAGATCCCCTGTGTTGTGGTTGAGGGATCTGGGCAAATAGCAGATGTTATTGCCAGCTTGGTGGAAACAGAGGGTACATCAGTTCCATCCACAATAATCAAAGAGAAGATGCTTCATTTCCTAAAATACACTGTGTCTCGTCTGACGGAGGATGAACTGGAGGCCTGGATTCAATGGGTATGTTAGCACTAGTTTATAGTTAAACATTATGATGATTTGCATTTAAGCTGGATATGTCTAAGACTGGTAATAAATGAAAAGAAATTAAACTATTTTCCCACAAAATCCTGAGACCCGCGAGTGCAGAACTCTTTTTTGCTTGTTTTTTATTTTTCTTGCACCCGAGCAGGTGTTTTCTACATTGTTTTGTGTATACCCCTGAGTTGTGTGTACAGTATATACAGTATATATGTATTTTTTTTATTCTGTTTTTGTTTTATTGGCAGATAAAAGAGATTATGGAAAGCCCAAATCTTCTGACCGTCATTAAAATTGATGAAGCTGGGGATGAAACTGTGAGCGATGCCATTTCTGCTGCCTTGTACAAAGGTGATTTGGCAATTTGGGCAATATGGGTATACTGACCTCATATATATGTATGTGTGTTGGTGCTAATGTTATCATGTATATACAATATCATCGATATCTCTTGCCCTCTACACAATTATCTACCCCACCAGAACAATGAGCTCATCCTAGACTGTCCTCTCATATTATACCTGATAAAAAATTCTTATGGTTCTCTTTCCAACTTTCATCCTTTATACTCATGATGCCCTTAGTGTACTATCACATGGGGCAAAATCACTTCCCACATGGCCAACAAAACACCAAATAATAGCACTACATTGGCAATGACAGCAATAACCACACAAAATTGCTCTCCCTCAGCATTCATCCTAAGATAATTTGGTATATTAATCAACAGACAAATATATATTCCTAATAAATAAGTATTCCTGCAAAGGTTTAGCTATAAACCAGTACAAAATTTGCTATAGATTCCCGAGAAATTCCTGTGTCCCCTAAGCATCAGTTTATTAATCTCATCCTTCTGTCAATCCATATAACCTAAGGGTGATGGGGGATGGGTCCCCAGTAGAACCATTACTTTAAACATAGCAATAAATAAGTTGGCAACTGGCTAAATGACAGGGACTCACTTTTGGTGCAGCATAGGGACCTCAGTAGCTGTTTATTATAAACTTCCAAGAATCATGTTAAAACACAGCAATGCCCCCCAAAGATCTTACCGGTAATTATGGTAGGTGTTCCATTTTTTTCCTCAACCCCAATATCTACAGGTCTAATCTAATTCTTTGGATATATTATTAACTGGAAAAAGAGAGAAAATAGCTAATATTTCCACACGTAGGTCAAGCCCTGACCATTCGAATACTATGAATTCCAAGGCACTGATATTTCTATAATTCAAGCACAGATTAAATAGTTTTACACTAAATCATTTAAATCTGTTTTTCGTTAATACAATTTGATGAGAAAAGCTGATCTCCTATTTAAATTTTGATGAGAAAAGTTTATCACCTAATTCAGTTCCAGAATTTTCCAGATGCAATTCAGTGAGAAAAACTCATCTCACTGTTTATCACATTTAAACTCAATTGATGTTTATGGGGAAAAACTGGATCTGAATTAGAAGAAAAGATTTTCTTGTTGCTCATAAGTTTTCATGTGATAAACCATAAAATAAAGTTTTTTGATGTAACTGGCCCAAAGTGTGCTAGTCTGTGTTGTACTCCCCTCCAGCTTACAGCACCAGGGAACTGGATAAGGGTAACTGGAATGCACAACTGAAGCTTCTCCTGGAGTGGAACCAGCTGGAACTGGCAAACAATGAGCTTTTTGCTAATGGGCAGCATTGGAAGGTAAGAGGAAACCATTCAGTCACGTAACATGGCACCTACAGTAAAGCATAGTGGGTTTCTTCATCCTCAGAAGTCACCAGGAAATGTCTGATCCATAGCACAAGCCCACAGGATGTTACAAACCCCCATATGTTATCATGGATGATGGATGGATAAAGATGTTAACCAAGGTTAGGTAGTGGTTTATAACCCCTCCTACCACTGTTATCTTAAAAAGGACAGTTTACCCCCTTTTTTGGCATTGGTTCAGTGAATATGGCTTGTGCTGAACATACTTGTTGCCTATTCTTAATTAGGAAATATCTATATATTGTATTTCTTGCTCTAAAACAGGGCAAAATTTGAAAATGAAACTAAAACAACGGTCTGCTTCCTAATCCCAAAGAGCAAAGCCAAACAAACCCACAGACCATTGAGAAGCTGCTGTATCATGAGCTGCTCTTGAGCTAAAAAGATAACAGTCTGTAACATGGGAAAGAGAGAGGTTTATTTATACAGAGGCTTCTCAATAGGGATGTAGCGAACTGTTCGCCGGCGAACTAATTCGCGCGAACATCGGTTGTTCGCAAGTCCGCAAATTCGCGAACTTTTGGCGATGTTCGCCATTTGGGTTCGCCTTAGCTGGCGCCAAATTTTGACCTCTCACCCCAGACCAGCAGATACATGTCAGCCAATCAGGCAGCTCTCCCTCCTGGGCCACCCCACCCCCTTGGACCACTCCCTTCCATATATAAACCGAAGCCCAGCAGCCATTTTACATTCTGCCTGTGTGTGCTTGAAGAGATAGTGTAGGGAGAGAGCTGTGTATTGATTTGAGGGAGAGTTTAAGTAGGTTTTCTGGCTAGTAATCTACTACTGCTCTGTATTTGTGTGGGGATAGGAGCTGTGCATTGATTTGAGGCAGAGTTTAAGTAGGATTTCTGGATAGTAATCTACTTTCTACTGCTCTGTATTTGTGTGGGGATAGGAGCTGTGCATTGATTTGAGGCAGAGTTTAAGTAGGATTTCTGGCTAGTAATCTACTTTCTACTGCTCTGTATTTGTGTGGGGAGAGGAGCTGTGTATTGATTTGAGGGAGAGTTTAAGTAGGTTTTCTGGCTAGTAATCTACTACTGCTCTGTATTTGTGTGGGGATAGGAGCTGTGCATTGATTTGAGGCAGAGTTTAAGTAGGTTTTCTGGCTAGTAATCTACTTTCTACTGCTCTGTATTTTTTGTCTAAATAACAATTTGTCTAAATAACAATAATAATTCCTTGTCCAGAAACATCACCTGAGTGACGGTTTTCCACCAGCAATAATATATTCCGTATCCACTACTGTATACGTTGCCCTTGCAGGCCTTGTTGCCCGGTGTCTGCAACCAAGTGCCACCTAGCTGTGTGAGCTTTTTCACAATTTCTCTAAATAACAATAATAATTCCGTGTCCAGAAACATCACCTGAGTGACGGTTTTCCACCAGCAATAATATATTCCGTATCCACTACTGTATACGTTGCCCTTGCAGGCCTTGTTGCCCGGTGTCTGCAACCAAGTGCCACCTAGCTGTATGAGCTTTTTCACAATTTCTCTAAATAACAATAATAATTCCGTGTCCAGAAACATCACCTGAGTGACGGTTTTCCACCAGCAATAATATATTCCATATCCACTACTGTATATGTTGCCCTTGCAGGCCTTGTTGCCCGGTGTCTGCAACCAAGTGCCACCTAGCTGTGTGAGCTTTTTCACAATTTGTCTAAATAACAATAATAATTCCGTGTCCAGAAACATCACCTGAGTGACGGTTTTCCACCAGCAATAATATATTCCGTATCCACTACTGTATACGTTGCCCTTGCAGGCCTTGTTGCCCGGTGTCTGCAACCAAGTGCCACCTAGCTGTGTGAGCTTTTTCACAATTTGTCTAAATAACAATAATAATTCCGTGTCCAGAAACATCACCTGAGTGACGGTTTTCCACCAGCAATAATATATTCCGTATCCACTACTGTATACGTTGCCCTTGCAGGCCTTGTTGCCCGGTGTCTGCAACCAAGTGCCACCTAGCTGTGTGAGCTTTTTCACAATTTGTCTAAATAACAATAATAATTCCGTGTCCAGAAACATCACCTGAGTGACGGTTTTCCACCAGCAATAATATATTCCGTATCCACTACTGTATACGTTGCCCTTGCAGGCCTTGTTGCCCGGTGTCTGCAACCAAGTGCCACCTAGCTGTGTGAGCTTTTTCACAATTTGTCTAAATAACAATAATAATTCCGTGTCCAGAAACATCACCTGAGTGACGGTTTTCCACCAGCAATAATATATTCCGTATCCACTACTGTATACGTTGCCCTTGCAGGCCTTGTTGCCCGGTGTCTGCAACCAAGTGCCACCTAGCTGTGTGAGCTTTTTCACAATTTGTCTAAATAACAATAATAATTCCATGTCCAGAAACATCACCTGAGTGACGGTTTTCCACCAGCAATAATATATTCTGTATCCACTACTGTATACGTTGCCCTTGCAGGCCTTGTTGCCCGGTGTCTGCAACCAAGTACCACCTAGCTGTGTGAGCTTTTTCACAATTTGTCTAAATAACAATAATAATTCCGTGTCCAGAAACATCACCTGAGTGATAGTTTTCCACCAGCAATAATATATTCCGTATCCACTACTGTATACGTTGCCCTTGCAGGCCTTGTTGCCCGGTGTCTGCAACCAAGTGCCACCTAGCTGTGTGAGCTTTTTCACAATTTGTCTAAATAACAATAATAATTCCGTGTCCATAAACATCACCCAAGTTGTTGTTGTTTTGTAAAAATAAAAAAAATGCCAGGCAAAGGCAGGCCGCCACACAGAGGCACTAGGGGCCGTGCTGCTATGATATCCTGTGGCCCTAGGAAATTGCCCAGTTTTCCGAAGGCACTTACCCTGAACTCCCAAAATGCTGAAGAGGTAGTTGACTGGCTTACACAGCACACCCCATCCTCTACTGTTTCTAACTTTGCCACAACATCCTCATCCTCCTCTGCTATGGGCACCCCACGTACCACTTCCTCCACCACCGCCGCCCCTTCTTCACTGGAGTCAGAGGAGTTATTTACTCATGAGTTTGTTGAACTGAGTGATGCGCAACCATTATTGCCAGAAGAAGATGAAGGAGATGAGGACGTTACACCAGATATCATAATTCAGGCAGGCAACACAACAGAGATGGACATAAGGTGTGATGAGGTCCCCGCTGCTGCTGTCTTCTGTGAGCTGTCAGAAGAAATTGATGCATCTGAGGAGAATGATGATGAGGAGCTTGATGTTTTCTGGGTGCCCACAAGAAGAGAGCAAGAGGAGGATAGTTCAGATGGAGAGACGGAGAGTCAGAGAGGCAGGAGGAGAATAAGACTTAGAAGAAGCAGGGACAGCTCCCAGGGAACAGTAGGGCAACAACATGAATCGGCACCTGTGGTCAGCCAGCCAATGCACCCGCCAACTTCTACTGTTACTGCTAGAAAGCCCACATCAAAAGGCTCAGCAGTGTGGCATTTTTTTAATGTGTGTGCCTCTGACAAAAGCGCTGTAATTTGCAATGAGTGCAGTCAGAAACTGAGTCTTGGGAAGCCCAACACCCACTTAGGTACAACTGCTATGCGAAGGCACATGAACGCCAAACACAAAGCACTATGGGAGCAACACCTCAAAGGCAGCAGCCAAACGCTAAGCCACCCTCCTTCTGCTCCAGCATCTTACTGCTCTACCTCTGCTGTCCTTGACCCGTCTCAACCACCCTCCACTCCGCCTTCCGCCTTGACCACCAGTTCCTGCTCATCTGCCCCCAGCCAAGTTTTTGTGAGGGCCATGTTTGAGCGTAAGAAACCAATGCCTCCGAGTCATCCCTTTGCCCGGCGTCTGACAGCTGGATTGTCTGCACTCTTAGCCCGCCAGCTTTTACCATACCAGCTGGTGGACTCTGAGGCTTTCCACCAATTTGTAGCAATTGGGACACCGCAGTGGAAGGTACCCAGCCGCAAGTTTTTTTCACAGAAGGGAATACCACACCTGTACCAGCATGTGCAGAGCCAAGTCACCGCATCTCTGTCATTTAGTGTTGGGGCAAAGGTCCATGTGACTACTGACACATGGTCCTCCAAACATGGTCAGGGCAGGTATGTCACCTACACTGCCCACTGGGTGAACCTGGTGATGGCTGGGAAGCAGGGAATGCGTGGTTCAACAACAATGGAGTTGGTGTCACCGCCACGGGTTGCATGCGGGTCTGCCACCACCTCTACTCCTCCTTTGCACTCTAACTCGTCTTCTAAGTCGTCTTCTAAGTCATCTTCTAACTTGGCTTCTTCCTCGGCTTCTTCCTCCTCTGCTGCTGTGTCCTCCTCCACACCTGTGCACCCCCAGCTCCACATAGGCTATTCGACGTGCCAGGTACGCCGTTGTCATGCTGTCTTGGGCATGACGTGCCTGGAAAGTAGAAACCATACCGGATCTGCACTCCTGTCATCTCTGCACTCACAGGCCGATCGGTGGCTGACCCCACACCAACTGAAAATCGGAAAAATGGTGTGTGACAACAGAAGCAATCTGTTGGCAGCACTGAGACTGGGCAATTTAACACATGTGCCCTGCATGGCACATGTTTTAAATTTGATAGTCCAACGGTTTGTCTCGATTTGCCAACGGATTGCATGACATTCTCAGGCAGTCCAGGAAGGTGTCTGGCCATTTCAGACGTTCCTACACAGCCATGGCATGCCTTGCTGACATTCAGCGGGGGCACAAGTTGCCAGTCAGGCGTTTAATTTGCGACAGCCAGACTCGCTGGAATTCCACGCTAATGATGTTTGAACGTCTGCTGCAACAACAAAGAGCCGTCAATGAATGCTTATTTGAACTGGGTGGTAGGACTGGATCTGCAGAGCTGGGGATTTTTTTTCCCCGTTACTGGGTGCTTATGCGCGACGCCTGCAGGCTGATGCGCCCTTTTGAAGAGGTTACAAATATGGTTAGTCGCACTGAAGGCACCATCAGCGACCTAATACCCTTTGCTTTTTTTCTTGAGCGTGCCGTGCGACGAGTGACAGATGATGCTGTAGACCAGCGTGACCAAGAGCATGATTTCTGGGCGGAATCACCAGAACGTTCCCAGGCACCTGCTGCAACGCAGGGAGAGGTGTCAGAAGTGGAGTCAGAGGAGGAAGGTGGCTTTGTGGAGGCAGAAGACCAACAGGAGCAGGCTTCCCAGGGGGGCTTGTGGTCACCTTTTGTGGAGCCCTGGTCTTGTACGTGGCTGGGGAGAGGAGACGGTGGTGGATGAGGACGTAGTCCTTGATAATGAGGAAGGGGAGATGGATACCTCTGCCTCCAACCTTGTGAGAATGGGGTCTTTCATGCTGTCATGCCTGTTGAAGGACCCCCGTATCAAGAGGCTTAAGGAGAAGGACCTGTACTGGGTGGCAACGCTACTAGACCCTCGTTACAAGCATAAAGTGGCAGAAATGTTACCAACGTACCACAAGTCCGAAAGGATGCTGCATTTCCAAACCAGCCTGCAAAACATGTTGTACAATGCTTTTAAGGGTGATGTCACTCCACATTCCAGGGGCAGAGGTGCCGGTAATCCTCCCACGAGCACACCTGCAAGGACAATGCACTTTGGCCACTCTGTAATGTCAGACATGCAAAGTTTTTTCAGTCCAAGGCAGCGCCAGGACCCTTCTGGATCCACCCTCAGAGAACGCCTCGACCGGCAGGTAGCGGACTACCTGGCATTAACTGCAGATATTGACACTCTGAGGAGCGATGAACCCCTGGACTACTGGGTGCGCAGGCTTGATCTGTGGCCAGAGCTGTCACAATTTGCCATAAATCTCTTGTCTTGCCCTGCCTCAAGTGTCCTCTCAGAAAGGACCTTTAGTGCAGCAGGAGGGATTGTAACTGAGAAGAGAACTCGCCTTGGTCACAAAAGTGTTGATTACCTGACCTTTATTAAAATGAATGAGGCATGGATCTCGGAGGGTTACTGCACGCCGGAAGACTTGTTCTGACTGGCCATGCAGCTGTCCTTCTCTGCACGCCGCTTGACACCACACACAGCTGTCCTTTAGCGTCCTCCTCCACCACCGTACAAACTAGGGTGCAAATCCTACTGGCTTAATTTTAAGCCAAACTTTTTGGACAGGTAAATCCTGAATTTTTCTGTCTTCTGTGCTTGGCACGCTATCTTCATTTTTTTAAAGGGTTTGCCTAGGGCATGGTTATGATACCATCTATCTAAGATATTTTTTCTGTCTTCTGTGCTTGGCACCCTATCTTAGTTCTTTGAAAGGGTTTGCCTGGGGCATGGTTATGATACCATCTAGCTTTGATGTTTTTTCTGTCTTCTGTGCTTGGCACCCTATCTTAGTTCTTTGAAAGGGTTTGGCTGGGGCATGGTTATGATACCATCTAGCTTTGATGTTTTTTCTGTCTTCTGTGCTTGTCACTCTATCTTAGTTCTTTGAAAGGGTTTGGCTGGGGCATGGTTATGATACCATCTAGCTTTGATGTTTTTTCTGTCTTCTGTGCTTGTCACCCTATCTTAGTTCTTTGAAAGGGTTTGGCTGGGGCATGGTTATGATACCATCTAGCTTTGATGTTTTTTCTGTCTTCTGTGCTTGTCACTCTATCTTAGTTCTTTGAAAGGGTTTGGCTGGGGCATGGTTATGATACCATCTAGCTTTGATGTTTTTTCGGTCTTCTGTGCTTGTCACCCTATCTTAGTTCTTTGAAAGGGTTTGCCTGGGGATTGGTTATGATACCATCTAGCTTTGATGTTTTTTCTGTCTTCTGTGCTTGTCACCCTATCTTAGTTCTTTGAAAGGGTTTGCCTGGGGCATGGTTATGATACCATCTAGCTTTGATGTTTTTTCTGTCTTCTGTGCTTGTCACCCTATCTTAGTTCTTTGAAAGGGTTTGCCTGGGGCATGGTTATGATACCATCTAGCTTTGATGTTTTTTCTGTCTTCTGTGCTTGGCACCCTATCTTAGTTCTTTGAAAGGGTTTGCCTGGGGCATGGTTATGATACCATCTAGCTTTGATGTTTTTTCTGTCTTCTGTGCTTGGCACCCTATCTTAGTTCTTTGAAAGGGTTTGCCTGGGGCATGGTTATGATACCATCTAGCTTTGATGTTTTTTCTGTCTTCTGTGCTTGGCACCCTATCTTAGTTCTTTGAAAGGGTTTGCCTGGGGCATGGTTATGATACCATCTAGCTTTGATGTTTTTTCTGTCTTCTGTGCTTGTCACCCTATCTTAGTTCTTTGAAAGGGTTTGCCTGGGGATTGGTTATGATACCATCTAGCTTTGATGTTTTTTCTGTCTTCTGTGCTTGGCACCCTATCTTAGTTCTTTGAAAGGGTTTGCCTGGGGCATGGTTATGATACCATCTATCTAAGATATTTTTTCTGTCTTCTGTGCTTGGTACGCTATCTTCGATTTTTTAAAGGTTCTGCCTCAGGATTGGTTATGATACCATCTATCTAACATATTTTTTCTGTCCTCTGTGCTTCAGTGGCTGCGACAACAAAAAAACAAACTTTTTCAACATTTATTTAACATATTTTTTCTGTCCTCTGTGCTTCAGTGGCTGCAACAAAAAAAACATAATTTTTCAGGAATGTACACATTCCTGATTTTTCAGGGTTCTGCAACAGCAGCAAAATCGTATCTTTTATGGTCACCACAGGTGATCAAAAAGGTAGGACAAAACTGGGCCCACACTGCAGAATCAGTGTTTTTTGGTTCACGTCACTGTACATTGAATTACCTCTGCCTGACCGTGCACGTGCGCACAAGCACGGTGACTGCTAAACACACCACTACAGAAATATTCCCACCGACAGGACGAACGTCCTGGAGGTGACAAGCAACTAGTAAAAACTATTATTCGCTCACTTGACAGTTGCAGTAAATGCGGCGTTTTGTCTTTGCGTGTGAACCGGCCGTAACCTTTACACGACTTGATTGGCATGTAGACGCCGGACTTTTTAAAGCAGTTTATTACATAAGTTTAGGAATGTAGTGTGATTTCTGCCCTTTACAGCACAAAACGCAACGCTGTATCAACAACGTATTTTTCAGAGAAATTTTTGCCCTTGATCCCCCTCCTGCATGCCCCTGTCCAGGTCGTGGCACCCTTTAAACAACTTTAAAATCAGTTTTCTGTCCAGAAATGGCTTTTCTAGGTTTTAAAGTTCGCCTTCCCATTGAAGTCTATGGGGTTCGCAAAGTTCGCGAACGTTCGCACTTTTCGGCGAAAGTTCGCGAACGGGTTCGCAAAAATTTTTTTTGAGGTTCGCTACATCCCTACTTCTCAATGGACTCAGGAGTGTGAACTTATGCACCTTTAATTTGTGTGTTTTAATTAGTGCAACACTGAGTGTCTCTAACATGCTGGGCCAGAGCATGCTACTTCTTGTACCACTGGCAAATTGGTACATGTAGCAACATCATTTAGTGTGCAAGCACATATGTATTTTGTGTTTTAATGACTATAACTCTCTGCCCATTTTTGTGTCTATCACAAATGAACCCTAATCTTTTTATTCATAGACTGCTGATCTGGAAGATGCCATGTTTACTGCACTTGTAAAGGATAGGCCTGAGTTTGTCCGTCTCCTGCTAGAGAATGGGCTTGATCTGGACAAATTTCTGAGCAGTGAGGTCCTTAGACAGCTTTTCTCAGAGCATTTTAGCACCCATGCCTTTAAGAGTCTGGAGATGGCTGACAAATCCTACAATCCTTTGCTTACCTTTGTTTGGAGGATGGTGCTAGTCTACCAGCCCAGCAATAAGGAAAAGTGGAACAGCAGCGATTATAAGATTCAGGTAAGGAAACAAACATTCTACACTTAGGGGCACATTTACTAAGACACGAATCTCAACCGGATTGGAAAAATTCTGATTTGAAAACGAACATTTTGCGAATTTTTCGTATTTTTTGCGATTTTTTCGGCGTCTTTACGACTTTTTGGTTACCAATACGATTTGTGCGAAAAAACGCGAGTTTTTCGTAGCCATTCCGAAAGTTGCGCAAAATCTGCCGATTTTTTCGTAGCGTTAAAACTTGCGCAAAAAGTTGCGCCTTTTTCGTAGCATTAAAACTTAAAAGGTGCAACGTTTCGCGCAAGTTTTAACGCTACAAAAAAAGCGCAACTTTTTGTGCAAGTTTTAACGCTACGAAAAATCGGCAGATTTTGCGCAACTTTCGGAATGGCTACGAAAAACTCGTGTTTTTTCGCACAAATCGTATTGGTACCGAAAAAGTCGTAAAGACGCCGAAAAAAACGCAAAAAATACGAAAAAGTCGCAAAATACCGATCATTACGAAAAAAACGCAATCGGACGCATTCGGCCCGTTCATGGCTTAGTAAATGTGCCCCTTAATCATTTATTTATCAGCAATAAAGTAGCCCTCTCTAGTAGTAACTCTGTTGTTACTTGCACAGTTCTACAGCACCCCCTGACAGCAACAGTTTTAGGATCATAGGACATATAAGATCCAGAGAAAATATTCAAGTAAAAATACAAAAATTATTGACAGCTTAATTGTAAAAGGGAAATATTTTATAATATTTCTATATGAGAATGCACAGGTGAGTACAAACCTGCAGTCTACACCATTCCAACAATGAATGATGTATGATGAGTAATATGTATAACAATATAATAACATAAGTTCTAATATAGGGTTATACTTTCTTGCTGACTGTCAGGTAAACCTGGGAACGCTCCATGGTTGAGTTGGTAAAAATGTGGGTGCCTCTAACTATTAGCATTCAAAAAAAATAAAAATACTAACATACCAATATAGACTTATAAAAAGTACGTTTGAGCTGTGATATGAATCATGGCCCAAATCTCTGAATATTTTTCTGTATCTAGATGTGAAACATTTGACCTGACACTAGTTAGAGGCCAAGACTTTTTTAAAAAAGAAGGGGCAAGACACAATGATATCCCATTTCATTACACTTTCATTACATTACACTATGAAATCTCCTTTTCTATAGAATAGACCTACTTTTGTAGATGCCCAAAACTGGTAATACCTATGCACAGTTGCTTTTTTTATCTGGTAGATAACAATGTGTGTAAATAATAAAAAATAAAACTTAAAGTTTGTGATGGAGTAGAGTTATCAGGTTCCATGTCTTAGTTACAGGGGCAGAACTATAGGGCAAGCAGACAGTGCAACTGCTGGGAGACCCAAAAGGTCACTGACTAATATACAGTACATATTTATGTAAAATGTTTTATTTCCAAGAGTAAGGTGACTCTGAAATGCTTTTCATATGGGGTCCATCAACCTCTAGTCACACCACTGCTTCAACTAGAAAAAGTGAGATTTTTTAACCTGGTGATAACAAACAATAAGATTATTGCATACATTAAAGTATCTGAAGATTTTGGCAGAACTAACTATTATATACTGTATATATGATATATTAGAAAAAAAGGACAGGAGAATACACTATTACTTAAACGTTTGGGGTGTATTAGTGATATTCCCTGTTTTATTATATATTTTCCTGTACAATAACAAATCCATTGTTTTTCATGCCAGAATATTTCTTCATTAATAAAAAGACATCCAACCCAGGTGCTATTTATATGGGCTATTCTCCAGAATAAGAGAGAGCTATCTACAGTTATTTGGGAGCAGGTAATACTATATGCTACTACTGTTATTATTATCATCACAGAAATGCCTTCTTTGTTTGTCTAATTAGTGTTCTTTGGTGGGACCTAGTAGACGCAGCCTTACATTGGGCAAATTTCTTTGACCTGGCCAAGACAAGACACTATCCCGTATGGGAAACTGTAATTTCCAAGAAATACAAATGCAGAGAATCTTTTCGTAAGCATTCCTTAGCACATAAGCTTCAAAACATATTGCAGTTTATTAGTTAGTAAGCTCACAGCTCCTTGTAAATTAAAGCCTGACAATTTGATACTGTACCCCCAACAGACTAAGGCATGCACCCTTGCAGCCCTGGGTGCCAGCAAACTTCTGAAACACTTGGCTAAAGTGAACAAAGACATTAAGACTGCTCAGGAGTCTGAGGAAATGGCACACGAATATGAAACAAGAGCTGTAGGTAAGATCTGTCACTTGGATGATAAGGTGTTATATTCTGATTGGTTCACATATATAATACTACAAAATATGCATACCTTAGCATACCTCCCAACATTTGAAAAATGCAAAGAGGGTCAAAAAGAAATGCCAAAACATTTTTCAAATTTTTTTTGACCACGCCCATTTTGTGACAACAACCCATAAATTCCAGCGTATTTTACAATATTTGGCAGGTTATGTAAAGTTTGAACACATTTCTGGGGCTTGTTTTATGTGTTATTACAGCTTTGTTAATAAAGGTGAAATTGCCCTTTAAGCTGCAAGCCTCAATTTCCTTCTGGGCTCTTTGTATCTTTTTTGGCGTTCAGGAGATCAAAGGGAAATAAGGGGCTTTTCAGTAAGAATCCAGGACTGCGGGTTGAGCTGTTAAAATCGGGACTGGCCCGTTAAAATCTAGGCTGATTGGGAGGTATTCCTTAGCAGCGTCGGACTGGGCCGCCGGGATACCAGTCCTAGTGGTCCCTGGCGGCCCAGATCCGATCCCCCCCAGGGTGCTCCCGCGATCCACCATCTCCCTCCCCTGACGCACCGCAGGCAAGTTTCTTTTGGGAGCGGTCGGGGGAGGGGTCGGAGGGTGTTAGGGGCCTTGGCGGGAGGGGGGGATGAAGGCGGCGGGCATGGGCGTCCGCAGAAAATTTTCCAAGGGGGGGCAAGTAAGCTAGCATCATCCTGCAACAGACAAATATATATATATATATATATATATAAATATAATCCAAAACAAAATCGGCACTCACCGCTTCAAAATCACTCGCCGGGTGCTAATCTCAAAAATAGAAAACACATTTATAAAAAGCACTCACGGCCTCCAAATATAGAAAAAAGGCTTTGGTTTATTCAATCATCGCATCAACGCGTTTCGATCCCAACAGGATCGTCATCAGGATGGGGAAGGGAAGTGAGGTGTAACCATAAATACAAAAATTGACCAATCAGTGCTCACAAGTAATTTGCATAATTAATAGCAGTGCAAACACAAAGAATATTTTGATTTAAATAAATAATATATATATTATATTATATAGATGCACCCCCATAGGTGAAACACCCAAATTCATAAGAATCAAACTCCTATAGAATATGTGAATCACATCACGAGTGTAAATTAGTATATCATATCATAATGTCAGGAGACCTCACTAGTATCCAAGTACATATGGAGATCAACCCAAACTAAACATAGCTTAAAAATAATCCCCCACAAAGAAGGTGATAAGTAACATAGTGATATATCACACAGTAAAGCTAATTTAATAGCACTATAAACCCACACTAGGGGGCTGATTTACTAAGACACGAATTCGAATCCGAATTGGAAAAATTCAGATTGGAAAACGAACATTTTGCGTCTTTTTCGTATTTTTTGCGTTTTTTTTGGCGCCTTTACGACTTTTCGGAAATTGTCGCGACTTTTTCGTTACCAATACGATTTTCGCGAAAAAACGCGAGTTTTTCGTAGCCATTACGATTCGCTCGTATCTTGTCGCAACTTTTTCGTATTGAGCGCTCGTAAGCGGCGGGCGAAACTTTCAGACTTAGCATGATTTTGGAAGCCTCCCATAGGACTCAATGGCACCCTGCAGCTCCAACCTGGCCCAAGAAAAGTCACCATACTGAAGCTTGAATGAATCTGAACGCTACGAAAAAATCGCAACATTTTGCGCAACTTTCGGAATGGCTACGAAAAAGGTGCGATTTTTCGCGAAAGTTTTAACGCTACGAAAAAATCGCCAGATTTTACGCAACATTTGGATGGCAACGAAAAAGTCGCGATAATTTTCCGAAAAAATCGCCAAATACCGATCATTATGAAAAAAACGCAATCGGACGCATTCGGCCAGTTCGTGAGTAAGTAAATGGGCCCCTAGGGATCATATTAATAAAGTGAATGAGTGCAAATAAATATATATATGGAAATTTAAAACGTTAAAAAGCGTCAACCTTATTCAAAAACATTAAAAAATCACAGTAGTCAGGGATCTCAAGTCAGAGGAATAAATATCTCATCTCATCAAGTCATATCCAGATAATCAAAAGTTGGATATAAATAGTAGATTGCAGCACATCCATGGTCATCCAACTGGATTTATAGAAAGCATGAGAGTGAAAACATTTCATTAAGGCCACGAGGGGCAATAGTGTCCAATCTTCGAATCCACTGAGCTTCTCTTTGTAATAATAATTTGGAACGATCCCCACCACGTAAGGGAGGGGGGATGTGGTCAATTAGAATGGCCCTTAACATGGGCAATGAATGTTTTTGTTGTACAAAATGTCTCGCAAGAGGGATATCAGACTCCCCAGAAGCCAAAGCCGCCCGAATCACTGATCTATGGTTGTTCATTCGTATCCGGAAAGATGTAACACATTTACCTATATAATATAAGCCACACGGGCACATAATACAGTAAATGACATGATCCGAAATGCAGGTCAATCTATACCGAATTGAATACTTTTTCCCGGTTACACCTCACTTCCCTTCCCCATCCTGATGACGATCCTGTTGGGATCGAAACGCATTGATGCGATGATTGAATAAACCAAAGCCCTTTTTCTATATTTGGAGGCCGTGAGTGCTTTTTATAAATGTGTTTTATATATAAATATATATATATTTTTTTTTTGCAGGATGATACTAGGGAGGCTAAAGATGGCCCATACACAGACTGACCTAAGTGACCTTAGTGGATTCGCTGCTGGCGTAAAAAGTTAACCTCCCAACTACCTCTTGCCGTTCCCACTGACTCCCAGGGATACTGTGCGGGTGGGGGTGCTTTTTTTTTACCCTAAAATGTTTAGTATGTAAAAGTATTCATATGCGCACTTCTGTTAGGGGATCTGCAAACATTTGTGTTTGTGATCAGTTGGCTTAAAGGGCTAGTTCGCATTCGAATTCACTTTTATTTTTAATGGTTTTTCAGTTATTTAGCTTTTTGTTCAGCAGCTCTCCATTTGGTATTTCAGCAGCTATCTGGTTGCTAAGGTCTTATTTACCCTAGCAACCAGGTAGTGGTTTAAACAAGATGGGAATATGAATAGTTAAGGGGCCTACTTGGAAAAATAAGTAATACAAAATTATAATAATAATAAAATTGTAGCCTCACAGAGCAATATTTTTTGGCCCCCATTTGAAATCTGTATAGAGGCAGAAGAGAAAGGCAAATTATTCAAAAAAAATTAATTAGGAAGACCAATTGCAAAGTTGCTACGAATAGGCCATTTTATAACATACTAAAGGTTAACTTAAAAGTGAACCACCCCTTTAGATGTGTTTATGTTAGTTTTATAGCAAGAAAGGCAGTGGGTACTGACTCCCCATTATATACAGTGAGACGCAGTCCGTATTTACAAACCCAGCACATTATATATACAGTGAGACGCAGTCCTTATTTACAAACCCAGCACATTATATACAGTGAAACACAGTGGGTACTGATGGCAGATATTCAGGCCCTGGCACTATAACACTGGCACTGATACACAACATTGGCCCCACTGTAACTTACTATAAATGAACAAAACAATGACAAAAAAAAAATAGTAAGTGCAAAAAACAACAACAAATATATAAACACACAATGAGCTTTTTCAGAGGGAAAGAGTTAACTTACCCTCCATCTGTTAGGGTAGGGGATAGATTATAAATTATTATAGATGTCAGGTCAGGCAAAAAACAATTTAATGTCAGCTAGTGATTCTTTAGAACTGTATAGTACCTGGGTATAGTACCTGTGTATAGTACCTGGGTATAGTGCCTGTGTATAGTGCCTGTGTATAGTGCCTGTGTATAGTGCCTGTCTATAGTACCTGTGTATAGTACCTGGGTATAGTGCCTGTGTATAGTACCTGGGTATAGTATCTGGGTATAGTACCTGGGTATAGTGCCTGTGTATAGTGCCTGGGTATAGTGCCTGTGTATAGTGCCTGTGTATAGTACCTGCGTATAGTATCTGGGTATAGTACCTGGGTCTAGTGCCTGGGTATAGTACCTGGGTATAGTGCCTGCGTATAGTGCCTGCGTATAGTGCCTGCGTATAGTACCTGCGTATAGTACCTGGGTATAGTACCTGGGTATAGTACCCGGGTATAGTGCCTGTGTATAGTGCCTGTGTATAGTGCCTGGGTATAGTGCCTGTGTATAGTGCCTGTGTATAGTGCCTGTGTATAGTACCTGTGTATAGTGCCTGGGTATAGTACCCGGGTATAGTACCTGGGTATAGTACCTGTGTATAGTACCTGTGTGTAGTGCCTGGGTATAGTGCCCGTGTATAGTGCCTGTGTATAGTACCCGGGTATAGTGCCCGGGTATAGTACCTGTGTATAGTGCCCGTGTATAGTACCCGTGTATAGTGCCTGTGTATAGTACCTGTGTATAGTGCCTGTGTATAGTGCCTGTGTATAGTACCCGGGTATAGTACCCGGGTATAGTACCCGGTTATAGTACCCGGGTATAGTACCCGGGTATAGTACCCGGGTATAGTACCCGGGTATAGTACCCGGTTATAGTACCCGTGTATAGTACCCGGTTATAGTACCCGTGTATAGTACCCGTGCATAGTACCCGTGTATAGTACCCGGATATATTACCCGGGTATAGTACTCGGGTATAGTACCCGGGCATAGTACCCGTGTATAGTACCCGAGTATAGTACCCGGGTATAGTACCCGTGCATAGTACCCGGACATAGTACCCGGACATAGTACCCGTGTATAGTACCCAGACATAGTACCCGGGTATAGTACCCGGGTATAGTGCCAGTGCATAGTACCCGGGTATAGTACCCGGGTATAGTACCCCGGGCATAGTACCCGGGTATAGTACCCCGGGCATAGTGCCCGTGTATAGTACCCGGGTATAGTACCCGTGTACTAGTATAGTGTATAGTACCCGGGCATAGTACCCGGGCATAGTACCCGGGCATAGTACCCGAGTATAGTACCCGGGCATAGTACCCGGGCATAGTACCCGTGTATAGTGCCCGGGCATAGTGCCCGGGCATAGTACCCGGGCATAGTACCCGGGCATAGTACCCGTGAATAGTACCCGTGTATAGTACCCGGGTATAGTACCTGTGTATAGTACCCGGGTATAGTACCCGGTACCCGGGTATAGTACCTGGGTATAGCAGCCGGTACCCGTGTATAGTACCCGGGCATAGTACCCGGTACCCGGGCATAGTACCCGGTACCCGGGTATAGTACCCGGTACCCGGGCATAGTACCCGGGTATAGTACCCGGGTATAGTACCCGGGTACCCGTGTATAGTACCCGTGTATAGTACCCGTGTATAGTACCCGGGTATAGTACCCGGGTACAGTACCCGGGTGTAGTACCCGGGTGTAGTACCCGGGCGTAGTACCCGGGTATAGTACCCGGGCATAGTACCCGGGTATAGTACCCGGGCATAGTACCCGGGTATAGTACCCGTGTATAGTACCCGTGTATAGTGCCTGTGTATAGTACCTGTGGGATGAAAACTGCAGCAAAAGTTCAGAGTTGGTTCTTAGGTAAAGTTACAGCTGCAGATTCTTCTTTTCAGTCTTCATTTCTGTTACCAGTTTGCAAAATCTCCCGATCCCTGTGTGCATCTGTGCTCTGATTGGTCAATTTTACTGTCTGTCAAGGAAGCTGTGCTCTGATTGGAGAATCCACAAGAAGAAAGATCCAATCAGAGCACAGCAAAACGGGCTTGAGGGGACAGTGCAGAAACGGAGTAAGGTTTTTTTTTTTTTTGCTACTTTTCCAGGGGGGGGCAAGTGCCCCCTCTTGCCCCCTTCTGTCGACGCCCATGGCGGCGGGGATCATTGGGGGGTGTAGGGGCCCCTGAGGCAGAAGCTCCGGTGGGCCCTGCACCCCCCAGTCCGACCCTGTTCATTAGGAAAGTGCCTAGGTCAAAGGTGAATTATAATCCTTTTAAGGAAAGCAAAGCCCTACTAAAATTTTTAACCCTAATTGTAAGAGCCCAGTTTACCATCTGGTATTCACTGGATTCCAGGCCTACTGTTTTTCAAACTCTGCTATTTCCTGAGCAGACAAATGTTGAATGCTGTAGATAACAAGCCTATATTATTGTCCCAGATTTATTTACAGAATGCTACAGCAATGACAAGAAATTAGCAGGGATGTTGCTGGTTCATTCCTGTGAGGCCTGGGGGAAGAGTAACTGCCTGGATATGGCAGTAGCAGCCAATGACCAGCAGTTCATAGCACAACCAGGAGTGCAGGTGAGCAGCTTAAATGACCAGCACATCTTCAGCATCTCGAGCAGAATTGTGTTTGGTAGAAGGGAATACCAAACACATCAGTTTATGATATCTGTATTGCGTAAGATAGATGAAAATACAGCATATAATATTAATATAATATCAGGCCCTGCAAGCTTCTTGTAACTCCATTATAAATATAATAATAGCTCTGTTGAATATGGTATTTTAATCTTATGCTTATCTCTTACATCCAGGCTGTGGTATATGATGCCACCTTGCCAGCTATGCACAAATTGTTTTATGTTGTTCTTCTGCAGAACTTTCTTTCTAAACAATGGTATGGAGCAATCTCTAGAGATACCAAGACCTGGAAGATTTTGTTGTCTCTCTTCATCTTTCCTCTCATTAGCTGTGGATTTATCACTTTCAGGTACATGTAGATTGATTGGCATTAGCTACACTGGGTCACCACATAACATCTCTGGTCACCACTAGGGTTGTCACCTGGCCTGAATTTTACCAACCTACCGGCCTAGCCAGAGAAATACCAACCAAGGCCAGGGTCAGTATTACAAATTTGTAATGTATTTGCTGGTACGTTTGTAATGACCTGTTGTACAGCCCACAGCCCTGTACTGTCTGATAATTCTCTCCCCCTGCCCAACACACCAAGATAGCCCCATTTGTCCCACACTGCCCCTAGCACGTCATTGCTCCTCCTCTTTTACCTCACAACCCCACGCTTTCACACTGTTACCCCTCCTATTTTACATCATACTTCCGGCCCTAGCTGACCCCCCTCCCCTATCGCCTAGACAGTATTATTGTTTAAGGAAGGAGGCAACTCTAGTCACCACACAAAATTACGGATGAATCCTGAATTTGCTCTGAGATGTCATCATAAATTTTAGCATAAATCATATTTGGCTGGACTAAACTTTAACCCGTAATGTTATGTGACTTTAAAATGCTGGACGAGTAAAGGTGAAACATTTTGGTTCATGATTGACTGAATATGCAAACTGGGGTTCAGATTTACCAGCCCAATCATATATAATTGCTGAAAGAGTATATCTAATACCACTGTGTATGTTGCTCTTATTTCAGAAACATTTCAAACAGAAAGAGAAGTCGACTTTGGAAATACTGTGATTTCTTCACTTCACCCTTTGTTGTGTTTTCCTGGACTGTTATTTTTTACATTGGATTCCTCTTCCTCTTTGCCTATGTCCTTCTCATGGATTTCCAGCCAATCCCCACAGGCCTGGAGATAGTAGTCTACTTGTTGGTTTTTATCTTGCTGTGTATTGAAATAAGACAGGTACTCGAATATGTAGAGATGAAGTAAACTGATAGAGTTGGAGGCTATTATGCATCATGTGATACACACAGCTAAAATGATTTTGAGGGGGAATATTAGGGCCAGAACTAGAGGTAGGTAGAAGAGTCACCTGTCTAGGGCACAAGGATGGGGGGGGGGGGGAGGCAGGTACCTCTCCTGCCTACCACTAGTCTGTGCGGAGCTTACCCCCCATAAAGTTACTGCGCATGTGCTCGCACGTGAGGGGGGATAGTGATTATTACTCTATCTTACCAATTCATGTATTATTATATTATTATATTATTTTGCAGATGATAATTAGCAGAGCTGAGTATTCTAGAGATTGTTGGAACATTATGGATTGTATGGCTATCCTGTACTTTATTGTAGGAGTCTTATTCAGGTAAGTTTGACTTCTGTGCCTGCTAAGCATTGGTTATTATTTTTATGTCTACAAACAGCTGTCTCAGTATGATCTCATGGTCAAAATTCCCATGACTCCATTGTAAATACTTGATATTGCTTTCAGTTAGTCAAACTAAAACTGGATTTTGAAATTAGATCAGAATGGTGTGGGTGCATAAGGGAAGATAGAAAACATGTTACAACATTTAGGAAGCACTGCCCAGTTCTGGAAAGGTGTTCTGCTGGTAGTTTATGTATACCTTACTGCACCTAAAATGACATTGGTTGGAATGCTCACTGCTGAGTTCCAGACTGCCTCTGGATGCAATGTTTACACAAGTGAGTGGTGTAAAAGTCTGGACTCTGGAGCAGTGCAAATACATCCTTTTGAATTATAAATGGCATTTCACCATGTGGCAAATGATGGAGAAGCATAATGCGGATACTAAAGTTTGGTGGAGGAATAATGGTCTGGCCCCTCAGCCTCTTGTTTCATTAAAAGTAAAACCCAAAGTTACATCATACATTCACATTCTTGACAATTTTGTGACTCCTACTTGAGGGCTCATTGGCCATTTTTCAGTGATTTTACTGGGTTATCTGGGGTTAATGGAGTGCTCATTGGTCATTTCTGCTCTGGATGCCCCAAATCTGGGATTCTGCCTTTTTTCAATCCATGCTTCTGGCATATATATATATATTTATATACACTCGTTTTTGGTAAAATAGATATGAAATATTTTCACAGTGCTGTGTGGAAGATTTTCTTAATTTATCCTCTCTTCTTAAAGG
Organism: Xenopus tropicalis; assembly: GCF_000004195.4. NCBI lineage: Eukaryota > Metazoa > Chordata > Amphibia > Anura > Pipidae > Xenopus > Xenopus tropicalis. The sequence goes on along the minus strand of NC_030685.2, from coordinate 59,446,349 downwards.
AAAAATATATCCCAAAACAATGTAGGTCTCTATTAAAATATATTGTATAAACAAGCTCCCGCTTCATCAAAACAAATAATTTTCAGTTTCAGAGGTTGTTCCTGGTGCTTGGAAATGGGGTAGTGGGTGACAGTTAAATTCCACATACCAAAAGTGCCAACTATACTTAGGATGTACAATATGTACTCAACATTCTATAATAAGAAGGGTAATAAAACCAAATCATATGATATTAGATGTTATTAAATGCTCTTAAAGATCAGGTGGCCACCCTGCAGCTAAGTACTACAACTACATTGCTATAAAAATATATTGCATAGCTCCTATGTAATACCTGCTTGATCGAAACAAACCATTTTCATAAAAATATACTTTTTTAGTAGTATGTGCTACTGGGTAATCCTAAATAGAAAAGTGCCATTTTAAGAATTAAGGGCCGCCTCCTGGAATCACAGGATTCACAGTGCACACAAACAAGCCAAGGCATACATACTGTACATGCTAGGTCACGTCAGCCAAATAATGGACAGAGTTCTGCCTTTTGCTCCCACACGACTTCCTGTTACAGTCAGAGCTGCATTATTTCTGGTCATGTGATCTCTGAGGGGGCACACAGCCCATCACTAAATGGTGGATCAAGGGAAAGCATATAAAAGGGCAATATTTACTGATATTTTCCTTCAAACTTGGCACCTAGTTATTGTATACAGGATTGGTCTAGATAGAAAAATAGGTTGTCTTTTTTTGATGACTTATACCCCTTGAAAAAGTTTTGCAGGCACCCACACAGCCCACACAACTTTCCACTACTAATAGCAATTATGATTTTGTGTGCCTAAAATTTTAGAGGTTCCTAACATCTCCCTCCTCTGTAGGCTACAGAACTCTAACCCCAGTGCTCTATACGTTGGAAGGGTGATCTTGTGTCTGGATTACATTATCTTCACATTGAGGCTTATTCAAATCTTCACCATCAGCCAGAACCTGGGACCAAAAATAATTATGCTACAAAGAATGGTAAGAAAATATATGGGTAGAGCTGGATTTGGAATGGAATTAGGAAACACAGTATGTTGAATATACAAACTATACTGAACATTGAAACCCAAGTTTATGGTTCCACCTCTCTTTTGTTTCCTCAGTTTGTTGACGTATTCTTCTTCCTCTTTCTCTTTGCTGTTTGGATTGTTGCCTTTGGTGTAGCTAACCAAGGAATTCTGCGTCTGAATGAACATCGTTGGGAATGGATATTTCGCTCAGTTATATACCAGCCATATTTAGCCATGTTTGGAGGACCTTTTTCTGATGTGGATGGTAATGATATGACAATATGTAGAAAGGACAGTTACACTTAACAAATAGAAAGAGAGTTGACTCCGGCTATTCATCTCTTTTCAGAAGCAACGTATGATTTTGACAAATGTACCATCACTGGTAATGAGTCTAAACCGCTGTGTGTAGAGGTGGACAGTGAGAACAACCCTAGATTTCCAGAGTGGATCACCATCCCACTGGTTTCTGTCTATATGCTTTCCACAAATATCCTGCTCGTGAACCTGCTTATTGCCATGTTTGGGTAAGTTGTAACAACAAACAGTTCAATTACTGTGGTACAAATTTACATTGCATCTTTATAAATCGGTACTTATTTTCTACTGATTACCTCACTAAGGAGCCTGTGACCTGGATAAAGTATTGCACTAACCTGTTATGATTATTGCACACACTCTTAGCTGTACACAGGGAACTATTGCGATATTGTCATATATTTGAAATCCTTCCCATCTAAGGTATGTTGGGTAGTCTACTAGCTTCTGGTGTCAGGATCTTTGTATTGGTCTATCCTTAATTTAAAGTGTGGCTTCTAATAAACTGTCCTCTGTTAGCAAATAATTTTGTGTTAGTTTAAAAGTGGGATCGAGGTGATTGAAACAGTTGTGTAATTAGCCTAGGACCACTTTAGAGGCAATCCAGACCCTAGGTTGCCATCAACCTATTGGAAATAGGTCAAACATTTAGTATTCCAGGTGGTCAAGATCCCATGAACAGATTTAAATACCGGGGTGCCATATTACTTCCTGTAGCAGTCCCTGTTTGCTGTAAATATATGCCTCTGCCAAAGGAGAAGAATAGTAAAGATGTAGTATAGATGCTGTAGCCATGTTCTTCTGAAAATTCCTGGCAAGCTTTTAGTCTTTTTTGTGTGGAATGATGGAATAAGATGATTAAACATCCATAGTGGTCCAGATGATAATTTTAGATAATGGTCCCGCAGAGGACAGTTTGTTGGTCCATAGTATCCTGTATTAGCTATATCCAAGATTCCTTTGATGTTGTTTGTCAGGTGTAACTACAAAAAACATGATAGGTTTTCCAGGTTTGTGTGTGTTGTGGATCTGGTGCCAGCTTCTAAGTGGAGAGAATGGGGAGACCTCAGGTTTGTTTTTGTTCTCTTTTGTACAAATCAGTGATCATTTTTTAATTCATAGAGAAACTTACCTCTGAGATCTGTGGGCTTGTTGGTCTAAAGTGATGGATTATATTATCTACGATCTACGATTCTACGATTGTCTAATTCAGGACTAAGTCTTGGCAGGGGAGTCCATTCACATTTATGTTTTTTGGACCTTCGGTCTCCCAACTGAGACTTAGCTAAATCGAATTGCTGTGATGTCATATACAGCATCTGCCAGGTTGAGTTAGGGACGTTTGGTAACACCACTGAGGTGATTTCACAGTCTCTCAGAAAATCTGGTTCAAAGCCAGTGTGAATAGAAGATGTCACTTACAATGTCTAGTTGTGACAGTTTTTTCAGTAAGGCCTTGGAAACACAATTCAAACACTTTCTTTCAAGGACTAGTAATTGACTATCCCTGTACCCCCTTGACAGGTATACTGTGGGATCAGTGCAAGATAACAACGAGCAAGTGTGGAAGTTCCAGCGATATTTTTTGGTCCAGGAATATTGCAGCCGAATAACCATCCCATTCCCTTTTGTCATTTTTGGGTACATCTATTTGATAATGAGGAACCTGTTCAGTTGGTGCTACAAAAAACAAGAGCCTCCACCCTTACCCTGCTGTAAGTGACCAAACATACATAACAGGCCATAATCTGACCATATATTAAGTACCTTCTTTATGTATGATGGAGCCACATGAATACTTTGCAGAGATTGTTCCTGGTGCTTGACAATGACGAAGTGGGTGACAGTTAAATTCCACATACCAAAAGTGCCAACTATACTTAAGATGTACAATATGTCCTCAACATTCTATAACAAGAGAAATATTAAAGAAGGTTAATAAAACCAAATCACATGATATCAGAAGTTATTAAATGCTCTTGAAGATCAGGAATGGCCACCCTGCAGCTAGGTACTACAACTACATTGCAAGTTGTGACTTGATTCGTAAATATTTTTTCTTTATATTATATGATATGTATCACATGTATTTTCCTACAGGCTTCAACAAAGAGGATAACAAAACCTTGGCCTGGGAAGCCGTAATGAAGGAAAATTACCTGGTGAAAAAGATCAGTGAGACCCAAAACAACAGAGAGTGAGTGGAACTAAAACTGGGCATTCATACAGAACAAATCAGTAGTGGGAGAACAAAGAGAAGATAACAAATAATAAGTGGCAAAGCAGCCCGTTTTTTTTTAGCATATTGGTAACTACAGAAAGTGGACAGTAGCAATATGCACATTGCAGACAACTCTGCTTTCATGCAAACAGACTTGGGGCCAGCAATGTTTCTGGGGCTGCTGCCACCTGAAGCAACAGTCCTGATGCCACCTTGCCCCTTTGGTGTCAGAGTGGGGGGGATGCATCGCTAGTGTTGAGACAGCTATTGCAGTGTAGTTAAAGGGATTCTGTCCTGATTTTTATGGTATAAGTTTTATTACTATATTACATTATTCACTTTGCAATTAAATCAATCTGCCATTTAACATTTTATTGTCTAACCAATAAATGTATTTTTTAGTTGTAATATTGGTATGTAGGCACCATCTCAGTGCATTGTGCCTGAGTCTGAGCTTTCTGAAGGAGCCAGCGCTGCACATTAGAACTGCTTTCAGTTAACCTATTGTTTCTCCTACTCCCATGTAACTGGAGCAGTCATGACTTGGGTGAACTGGACTTGTTCCCATTGTTCTGCAGGGAGATATTCTATAATATAATTCTATAAAAAAACAAACTTGTTTTCCCATGACAGAATCCCTGTAATCTGCTCCACATTAGTGGGCTCATTTACTGTATATTCACAAGTGCAATGACTAAAGTTCAATTTTGAGAGTAATTGGCATGTTTTTTCCCATAATGCAGTGTTTCTCCCCCCAGAATACCAGTGTTGAACCAACAAATGTATTCTTTTTTGTCCCTGTCCCCTAACAGGATGGAACACAGGTTCAAGCAGCTGGAAGGAAAGGTAAATATTTATGTCTCACTTAAAAAGCAAACTGTTTTCTGTTTCTTCCCCACTAATAAATTCTTTGGTTCATGGTCTGATTTATTTCATTTTAGCTGAATGAATTGCACAGTTTAGTGATGGACCTGACTGTCAGAATAAAGTGACCGCTATTCCTGGAGAGGGATATGGTAAATATAGCTTCTACCTGCTAGATAACTCATCCTAACTGCAATGACTTCACTTTCAGATGTATATTCTCCATTACAGAATATTCTCCCTCAGACTGGAACACCAGCCTTCCTGCACCCACCTGAGCTATTTGTTCTTCTCAATGAAGCTCACCAAACTCACTCTTACAGATCCAAATCCTTCATTCCATCCAACATTGTCAGCCAAGCAGAGCATTTATTGGTAGCAAAGCAGTGATATGCCATTATATGGAAAGCCAATCATGATTTGAACAAGGTGCTAACCACAATTTGACTACAGGTAGATGGCGGGGGAAACACCTGTCCTCTGACCTTGTGCCAGGTGCCTTAAATGCACCATACTTTATGTGGTGCCATGTGGGCAAGGTACTAAAATACATTGGCACACTGCTTGCCTTCTAAGTTTAGGGGTGGGCAAACCCTCTTCAGTCTGATGCTGGATGTGTACTTAATAAATGTTGAGCTCTACCTTTACATTATTGTTTACATTTTAATGATGAATTGTAATGTTTAGTTATGTCACTAAGTTTACTGATTCTGTCACAATCCCATGTACCTTGTATCAGAATAAATGTTGCTGAACTTTATATCCCCATACCTTAAAGGAGATGCAAAGTCATTTCGGCATTTTACTGCCAATAGATTTGCCGAATTAGTGCCACCTAGAACACTATATTTATTGTACAGAAAGCATTACCATTCTTGAGTAAAAAGCCCTAGAAGCTTTCTCTGTTTGTTTAAGATTGTAGCTGCCATTTTAAGTAGCTTCCTGCTTGCAGCTCTAGCTGAAGGTACTGTAACTCAGATGACACATTCCTAAGGGTGGAGGGAGAGAGTTTTATGACTGTATGGCTATATTTACATAGACCTTTCTGATAAAGCTCCTTTAAAGGAGAATGAAAGTCCAAAAACAATTCTAACTAATACAATGGTCATCGTGTGTCCATGTACATACCAACAGACTGATTGACGTCAATTTTCCAGTTGTCTATAATCCACACATTAAAAAAAAAATGCCAACATGATATAAAATCCTTCAGGAAAAATCCTGTAATTCCAAACGTCATCGATAAACTTTTCTGCTCCTCCTGCCTTATCTGTGCTCCATGGCACATTTGTCTAGGGAAAGTGACACATGGCTAGGCAAGATGGCGCCTGCAAGCTCTGGCTCTGTGCAAAAGAAGCTGGTGAAGTAAGCGTTATTTTTTGTTCTTTAAGGCTACTAAAATGTAAACATAAAATAAACCCAATAGGAGTCATTTTTTATTTTCCGTGGGATACAAGTGCAAGAGTGCTAAGATGCGTACAAGCACACCCCTTAGTGATCACCCTGCCCAGTTCTAACCCAATTCAGAGCTCAGTGTCAGTGGGTGCAAGGCAGTCTGGTCCTTGTGGCGGCCCGGGCCTGTGGAGCTCCCTAACCTGTACGTCTGAATGAATCTCAAGTTAGGGAACAGGTAAGTGATGGTTTGGGAACAGGTAGGAGGTGGTAGGCAGTAGCTTTCATTTCTTCCTTAAACTTCCACCATGATTGTGAGTGCCCACTAAATAGCTGGCATTTTGCCAATTAACCACCACACAAGTTGCAGGGCATATTTTTAATAAGGGTATCTGTGTAAGGGTGCAATATAGCAGCTCCCAGTAAATATCAGGATAGCACTCAATAGTAAAAAATCCAAGTCCGGCTTGGGACTCCTCCAGTTACATGGGAGTAGGAGAAACAATAGGTTACCTAAAAGCAGATCTAATGTGTAGCACTGGCTCCTTCTGAAAGCTCAGACTCAGGCACAATGCACTGAGATGGTACTTACACACCAATATTACAACTAAAAAAAATAAATTTGTTGGTTCAAGAATAAAATTTTAAATGATAGAGTGAATTATTAGAAATACATTTAGAAATAAAAAGTACACCATAAAAATCATGACAGAATCCCTTTAAAATTAAGCACCTGCTTTGAAGTCACTGGGAGCAAAATCCAATGGTTTGGTGGGGAACATGTTGCTCGCGAGCCACTGGTTGGTGATCACTGGTTTTGAAGTTTAAAGGGATTTTTATGGTATACTTTTTATTTCTAAATTTCAGTGCAGTATTCTGCTCTATTAACTGATGTTTTTGAAAAAAAATATGTTTTCCCAAGACAGCATTTCTTTAACATTAGAGAGAGATGTTTTACTGCATTCTACCACAAGAGAGCAGGCTAGTATAAGGAATTTCCATCCTGTGAGACCTCTTTGTGAACCCCTTGCCTGTAAGTAATTTATGGCAGCAGATGAAATGTGTGTGAGGGCTGGGAGGAAGGTTCCAGGAAGCTCAGCAGCCTGCAGGGTTTAGACAAATCAATAGACGTGAAAAGTCCAAAAGCTGCTGTGTGCCACTTACATAAGCGCCAGTATGTATGTATGTCTTTATTTATAAAGCGCTACTTATATACGCAGAGCTGTACAGCAGAGTGGAGTAACTGCACAATGACAAAAGCCAAGCGCTTTGTACTGATGCCAACGTGTATTGATGCCAATAATGTATTCTGTATTCTGAGCTAAATGTACTGAATGCTCACTAGGCATATCCTTTTGTAGGGCATGCAGTATTCACTGATCATTAAATATGTTATGCATGTAATGTCTAGATACAAAGTCACAGAGTATAATGCAATGCTTTCTTTCTCTTTTTTTTTTTTTCCCACAATCCTCTATGAAGTCAATATATATATATATATATATATATATGTATATATATATATATATATATATATATACACAAACAATCCCAGCGCTCTCAGCTGCAAGAAAACAACAGGAGTAATATGGTGCAGTATTTATCACTCTATTAACACCCAATGTTTCTGTGAAAAAGGAAAGAAAACAAAGGTGTAGGATATATCTCCCACTCCCCTGTATTCATAAACATAAGAATTCCAAATCGCTAAGAAAGAGACACAGCAAGACGAACTCCAACAAATAGTTAAGGTGGATACTTATAGACCCCTCAACTTAATTGGTAACATAACTTTCCCAAAATTCCAGGTCTCTCACTATAACAAACAGGTGCCCAAATAGTGTAAAAAGTCTGTATTTGGGTCACAATTGCCTGTCTGAGCTTTGTGAACTAGGGTTGCCACCTGGCTGGTACTTTACTGGCAAAAATGATCCTTTATGCTAATGTTATTAATAGGGAAAAAGGTTAAAAAATAGGAACGCCGGTATTTTTCTCCATAAAAGGTGGCAACCATATGTGAAACCTGGACAATAATCTGGCCAATAACCACCTCTGATGTTATGACCCGCACCCAAATATCATGACCCCACCCCCATATGTCACTGCTCTGCCTCCAGTGTCATCCTTCCCTCTTGTTTGTTTTTATGGATGGGAGGCTGGAGTGGTTGTTATTCTTTATTTTTTGACTTGAAAGAGCTCCTTTTTCACCAACTGTAAGTTGTAGTTCCATAAATAATTATGAATTCTATTGTCAAAGCTAAGGGGGAGCAAATGTGGGCCGGGCAGGCCAAGGGCACCTCGCCCTTGCACCCCCCCCCCCCCAATGGGTCATTGTCTACACATAATGACAAGCAGCGGGGGCAATGACAAATGAATGCGGACTAGGAGTACACAGAAGAGGCTCCTGCCTGGCGCTCCCCCAATCGTTGCACCCTAGGCAGCTGCCTCTTCTGCCTACCCCTAGTTCTGGCCCTGAATGTGGGCTAGTGTTTATAGTAAGGCAGTGAATAGGTTTGTAATTATGTTGTATGTATGTATTCTCACAAGATTGGAGTGCTCTACCTCTGAACAACCTTTCCGTAGGATACTAGACAGTGGAGTGACCCCCTGCCGCAGGTCTCGGTAGAACAGAAGATACTGTAGCACACCAGACAAGTGAAGTTAGTGTTTCAAAAGAGCTTCAATGGTTCCATATGTAGATGCACACAAGGCATGTATGTATATTAAGGGGAGCTTGCATCAGGTGGATTGCTGCTGTGCAATAGTGTAAAGCTGTGGTTGAACAACAACTTTCAACATTGACTGACAACTGAAGGCTGATGGAGAGTGTTAGAGTTGCGATTTAAGAGCAGCTACAGTGCTGCATGTAGGACAGTCCTGCTTTACAACACCCATGAGGCCAAAACTGGCTATTTTGCTCAAGGCCCCACCAGCCCTAAGGGCAGCCCCAGTCACAGCTGGAATGGTACAAGATGACCTTTCTTGCACTATAATCCCCAGTAGCATGGTGAATGCAGAGAATTTAACAAGGAAAGTCCATTTGGAGACTATTGTGCTGTTTCCTTATTTACACATGCAAAATGAATTAGCACAAGGTTTGCTCTTTATTCCGGTGCCTGATGACTATTACATGTGCAACTTCACACAGAGGATTAATAATACAATAGACAGGCTGCTAGCATAAGAATAAATACTTTGTGGCAATCCCAGGCCTTTCAGTCAAGATGCACAAACCTCCACTATGAGAATTTATGGCCCTACACCTGTTGTTTTCCAGTAGAGCAGGAAGCAATTTCCTTGCACAATATCCAGCTGCGAATGAACTTCAGAGACCTCAGAAATATGGAGTGATATTATTATCTTTATTCTTTCTAATGAATGGAAGACCAGTAGGCTCAATCATGCTTTTCAAATGTTGTCAATGGGAGGTTACAGTTTTGACTTTTAAGATGCCAGGGACTAGTGTTCTATGGATTAGCTTCTGCCAGGCCAGACAATGAAGGGTAAGAGCATACCATCGGTGTGATAGGCTACGGTAAAATAGGGCTACCCAGGGCTTCCAAAACCATAGGCTTTACCAACTATTTGACTGTGTAAGACTATCCTCAGGTGTGGGCCCTTGCATATGTTGAGGGCAGGGCATAATACAACTATATCTCTTGGGTGCCGGTGGTTCTTTAACTTTTAACTCAATCCAAAAATGAGTACTTTAACATCAAGGTATCAGGATATACACATTGCACAGGTGTCAGGCTATATCTTCACACAATACTCTGTCCCTCAGGGTCAATTAATGAACAAAGGATTAGCTCAATAGGAAAGGGGTCACTCCAGCTTTCAGAGTCTTCTCTGCAAGTGAAAACTAGGCAAACTACCTTTGTCCTTTGCTGCTGCAGCATGTCTGCTTTCCAAAAACAAATCCCCCATGTGAATACATGTAAGACCAGGCAGGGCAGGCATATCCCATGAGCATGGCATAAAGGCCTCAGTAGAATGGCACCCTGGCCCCTTCCCTGCACTGCCTTTCATGTGCTTATTTGCAATTTCTGTTTCACACTGCGAGGTGACAACGTGAAAATGAATTCTCTGCACTCAGCTCGAATATTATTGAAGAAAAAGGTGTAAATCCTCTGTGGCAGATTTATTTACAGCTGCAAAGTCAAGGAATTCTAACAACTGCATAAAACGTAATTTAACGTAAATCCGACAACTGCCCACTGGCAGTAAATTAGGAATGTAAGGCAACGAGATAGAACGTATGTGTAGGGAATGGCAATGCAGGCAGCGTCTGATCCCCAGCTTTGCTGGACAGGGAATGCTGTGAGTTGATATTCCAGTATTTGCCTTTGCTGTTGCATTGCTGTGACAGCCGGAGGGTCACCATTTTTGTGTTCATGCTCTATATGTCATTAATTCTGTTGATATGATGTCATAAGGTAGTACCTGCCCTATACTGGGGAGTGAAAGAGGGAAAGCAGGGCCTGTGCCAAGCGCTGTAGGCTGCTGAGATTGAGCAGAGGAAGATGTTCATTGTCCCCATCACTCTTCAGAATGGGTGTTCCCGATGCATGCTAATCACCACCGTTTCCTTGGTGACAAAGTGAAGAGATGGGAAGGGTAGCGAGGCCTGACCCTGCGCTGGGAGAATGGTGCATGTATAATACTGGGATCAGTTACCCTCAGCAACTGGCAAATTAAACACAAAGATGGGAGCAGAGCTGTGGTGCCACTCAGTTAGTAGACAGCACAAGTCAACAGGTCCCTGCATTTCCCATAAGGTGCTTATATGTGCTTGTATGCATTCATTTATATGTACGGAGTAAAACAGGATCCTTCCTATAAAGAGTTTTATTAATTACATCTAAATAGCAGGACTGTAATGTTAAAGGGGTAAAACAAGACTGTTGTTGTGTAATATAAACACCCCCCTGTACAGATAGAGTGCCAAAAGTTGCCAAGATTGCTAGTCAGCACACGCACCCACCAACATTGCAAGGGCTGATGGTGGAGCTTGATTTCTGTTACTTTGAATATATTTGTAATGCATTACTGATTTCTTACAGTCTTCCTGCCTACAATATTGATCAGAGGGTCCTCGCAATGTGTCCCCATGAATGTAACCCCTCAGACAGAGAGAATTACTGACACAAGTAGGCATGGGCGTCCGCAGAAAATTTTCCAAGGGGGGGCAAGTAAGCTAGTATCATCCTGCAACAGACAAATATATATATATATATTTTTTTTGCAGGATGATACTAGGGGAGGCTAAAGATGGCCCATACACAGACTGACCTACAGCTAATGTGACACTTAGTGGATTCGCTGCTGGCGTAAAAAGTTAACCTCCCAACTACCTCTTGCCGTTCCCACTGACTCCCAGGGATACTGTACAAAAGTGCGGGGGGGGCTTTTTTGTTTTTACCCTAAAATGTTTAGTATGTTAAAGTATTTATACGCGCATTTCTGTGAGGGGATCTGCAAACATTTGTGTTTGTGATCAGGGCTAGTTCGCATTCAAATTCACTTTTATATTTAATGGTTTTTCAGTTATTTAGCTTTTTGTTCAGCAGCTCTCCATTTGGTATTTCAGCAGCTATCTGGTTGCTAGGGTCTTATTTACCCTAGCAACCAGGTAGTGGTTTAAACAAGAGATGGGAATATGAATAGTTAAGGGGCCTACTTGGAAAAATAAGTAATACAAAATTATAATAATAATAAAATTGTAGCCTCACAGAGCAATATTTTTGGCCCCCATTTGAAATCTGTATAGAGGCAGAACAGAGGCCTGTGTATAGTACCTGGGTATAGTACCTGTGTATAGTGCCTGTGTATAGTACCTGGGTATAGTACCTGGGTATAGTACCTGTGTATAGTGCCTGTGTATAGTACCTGGGTATAGTACCTGTTTATAGTGCCTGTGTATAGTACCTGGGTATAGTACCTGTGTATAGTGCCTGTGTATAGTACCTGGGTATAGTACCTGTTTATAGTGCCTGCGTATAGTGCCTGGGTATAGTGCCTGGGTATAGTACCTGGGTATAGTACCTGGGTATAGTACCTGTGTATAGTGCCTGTGTATAGTGCCTGGGTATAGTACCTGCGTATAGTACCTGCGTATAGTGCCTGCGTATAGTGCCTGCGTATAGTGCCTGGGTATAGTGCCTGCGTATAGTGCCTGCGTATAGTGCCTGGGTATAGTGCCTGGGTATAGTGCCTGGGTATAGTGCCTGGGTATAGTGCCTGCGTATAGTGCCTGCGTATAGTGCCTGGGTATAGTGCCTGGGTATAGTGCCTGGGTATAGTACCTGGGTATAGTACCTGGGTATAGTGCCTGGGTATAGTGCCTGTGTATAGTACCTGTGTATAGTGCCTGGGTATAGTACCTGGGTATAGTGCCTGGGTATAGTGCCTGGGTATAGTACCTGGGTATAGTGCCTGGGTATAGTACCTGGGTATAGTGCCTGTGTATAGTGCCTGTGTATAGTGCCTGGGTATAGTGCCTGCGTATAGTGCCTGCGTATAGTGCCTGGGTATAGTGCCTGGGTATAGTGCCTGCGTATAGTGCCTGGGTATAGTGCCTGGGTATAGTGCCTGGGTATAGTACCTGGGTATAGTGCCTGGGTATAGTGCCTGTGTATAGTACCTGTGTATAGTGCCTGGGTATAGTACCTGGGTATAGTACCTGGGTATAGTGCCTGGGTATAGTGCCTGGGTATAGTGCCTGGGTATAGTGCCTGGGTATAGTGCCTGTGTATAGTGCCTGGGTATAGTACCTGTGTATAGTGCCTGTGTATAGTGCCTGTGTATAGTGCCTGGGTATAGTGCCTGGGTATAGTGCCTGGGTATAGTGCCTGGGTATAGTGCCTGTGTATAGTGCCTGTGTATAGTGCCTGTGTATAGTGCCTGGGTATAGTGCCTGGGTATAGTGCCTGGGTATAGTGCCTGTGTATAGTGCCTGTGTATAGTGCCTGGGTATAGTGCCTGGGTATAGTACCTGTGTATAGTGCCTGGGTATAGTGCCTGGGTATAGTACCTGTGTATAGTGCCTGTGTATAGTACCTGTGTATAGTGCCTGTGGGATGAAATCTGCAGCAAAAGTTGAGAGTTGGTTCTCAGGTAAAGTTACAGCTGCAGATTCTTCTTTTCAGTCTTCATTTGTTTCCAGTTTGCAAAATCTCCCGATCCCTGTGTGCATCTGTGCTCTGATTGGTCAATTTTACTGTCTGTCAAGGAAGCTGTGCTCTGATTGGAGAATCCACAAGAAGAAAGATCCAATCGGAGCACAGCAAAAACGGGCTTGAGGAGACAGTGCAGAAAGTAAGGTTTTTTTTGCTACTTTTCCAGGGGGGGGCAAGTGCCCCCTCTTGCCCCCTTCTGTGGACGCCCATGCAAGTAGGAGTTCTTAGTGTCACACACAGGGCAAAGTAACTCAGAACAAAGATAGTGATGGGTAAGTTCTTAAGTTAAAATAACTTGTGTTTTAAGACAGGACCTAATAAAACCATTGAATATATGATGGATAAATCAGTAGGTAAGATTTTGTAGACAAACGGGTAACAAATCTAAACAAACAGCACCCTTGCTGTAGTAATTGATACAGAAATATCTGTAGGTACTTAAGGCTAATGCCACACGTAGCGTATGGCACATATTTTCTACAAGCCGGAAATCTCTCGCTGAAAATACGGTCCTTATGCTCAAACCCCCCCCCCCCCCCACCTCTGCCCGCACCCGAATGAATTGAATACGCTTGGATGCAGGCACATGTAGCCGATATCTGCATAAAAACGTGAGAAAATGCAAAGTCTCGCATTTTTATGTGGGTATCGGCCACATGTGCCTGCATCCAAGCGTATTCAGTTCAGGCAGAGATTTTTAAGCATATGGAGCGTATTTTTGGCACGCGTTTGACGGCTTGTCGAAAATATGCGTCATCAGCGCCAGATTCCTAAGGGGGTCGCCCCGAGGCCGCCCCATTCTTCGCCCCCCTATCCCCCCTGCGCATGCGCGAACACCTGAAACCACCGAGCGCGCATGCGCATTCGCAAACAGTAAAAGTCCCATATGGAGCAGTGGGGAGAGGTCCCCATTGCTCCGTATGGGAGCAAAATTTAAAAATTGTGTTGCGGCGGGGCAGCATGGAACCCCTAAGTTTGTGCCACCCTAGGCCCGGGCCTTTGTGGCCTTGCCACAAATCCGGGCCTGTGCGCCATACTCTCCGTGTAGGCAGCCATCTCAGTGTATTGTTCCTGATTCTGACCTTCCAGAAAGACCCAATGCTACACATTAGAACTGCTTTCAGATAACCTAATGTTTCTTAAAGGAACAGTAACACCAAAAAATGAAAGTGTATAAAAGTAACTAAAATATAATGTGCTGTTGCCCTGCACTGGTAAAAGTTGTGTGTTTACTTCAGAAAGTCTACTATAGTTTATATAAATAAGCTGCTATGTAGCCATGGAGGCAGCCATTCAAAGGAGAAAAGGCACAGGCACATGGCAGATAACAGATAAAACACTATTGTATTCTGCAGAGCTTATTTGTTATCTGCTATGTAACCTGTGCCTTTTCTCATTTTTTCCAGCTTGAATGGCTGCCCCCGTGGCTACATAGCAGCTTATTATATAAATTATAGTAGGGTTACTGTAGCAAACACACCAGTTTTACCAGTGCAGGGCAACAGTGCATTATATTTTTATTACTTTAAAGCTCTTTCATTTTTTGGAGTTACTGTTCCTTTAATATTGAGTGCTATTCTGATATCTACTGGGAGCTCCTATCTTCCCATTGTTCTGCTGATTGTCTGCTGGGAGGGGGGTGATATCACTCCAACTTGCAGCTCAGCAGTAAAGTGTGACTGAAGTTTATCAGGGCACAGGTCGCATGACTGTGGCACCCAGGGAAATGAAGAATATGGCTAGCACCATGTGATATTTTAAAATTAAATATATAAAAATCTGTCTGCATTTTTGAAAAACAGATTTCAATGCAGGATTCTGCTGGAGAAGATCTATTAACTGATGTGTTAAAAAAAAAAAAACATGTTTTCCCAGAACAGTATTCCTATAACTTGGGTCCCCTTTTGCACAACTTCTCAGCTTTCTTACTGGTCCGACTTCCTATGCGTTCCTCCGAAGACCCAAGACAAAAATCATTCAAATTTACCCCAACATAATTATGTAATAAGTGATATCGTAAGTGTATTCCCAGGATCCTGTTAAAAGCCAAAAGATTACTTTCTCTCCTTAATTTGGGGCCCTAATTTCTCCATCATTATTCTGAGCCCGCTTTTTTGCTACATATATCTGTGTGTACCAATAAGGACCGCATTCTCAGTTGTAAAAGGAAACAATGTGACAATTTTGATAAATCTAAAACCCAGCCCTGTGAGGTCTGCAGCAAAAAAACTGGTTTGTCTGTCATGTCCTATTTTTTTGGTCTGTATCAATAATAATCATTATATGTACAAAGGGATTTGGCGGAGACTCATTATTCTGACTAATGAGAATGTAGTGAAAATCCTTGAATCCCCCAAGACCACTGGGCCATTTAATAACAGTTTTGCTGTGTCAAAAAAAAGAAGGAAGCGTTAGAATTTGATTCTCATCTCTCTGATCTCTGCATGTGGGAAGAGCAGAATCATTATCGTATGCAGGACACGTCTCTCGGGATTCCACAGCACCGTAGACACAATTACAGGAGAACTCCAAATGTTAGAACAAAGTTAGGCAAAACTAAACTCAAGCCTTTATGTGTTTGCGTATTGGTTAAGATACATTAATATAGTGTATGAGCTAGTAAAGAAACCCCACTGCACTTCATAGATGTTTAGTATCTACAGAAAGGTTTTGCTTACCCTTTCTCTAGACAGCGCCCATAAGGGTTAGCGTTTTCCCTTTCCAGGTTAAAGTGTTCCATGGCAGTTCTGTAATTCTCTTTATAAGGGGAAGGCACCGTGTATTCTGTCTCTTTGAACGCCACTTGCTGGAGTGGGTGGTCGGTGCTAGAGAGCCTGAGGTATAAGGCCACAGTAGGAGAAGTCAGTGTTGGGATAAATTCTGTCACTCTAGGATTGAGAGTCAGGCTGAGGTTAGTTAGAGCAACCAGAGGATCCAACTAGGAGAGCAGGAGGGTTAGTATCCTGTGGTACCACCCACCAGCATACAGCCTTTAGCAATCAGGGTCAGGGATAGAAAGATCCACTGAAGAGCACCACTATGAGTAACATCAGAATAATGGTCAGGTAGGGGGTGGGATTGGAGACAGCTACATGCTTCCCCTTCTCCCCCCCCCCCCCCCCCCATGAATACAGTTGTGCCAAACATCCCAAAATTGGCAATCCAAAATAGAAACAATAGGAACAACACTCAACAGTCAACATTTCACATTCAGAAGAGAAGCATTCTCATTGTATTAACCTGCCAAAGAGTAAAGCCTTACTTATCATTTGATATTACACGTGGTGAAGTTTGGCTTGTGTATGGCTGCTCCCTCATTAAGAAAACAATTGCCAACAAAATCTTTTTGTGGTGAGGTTACTTTCAAACTATGTTGCAGGAACTTCAGCCATAGGGACACTCTAAGTACAGGTATGGGACCTGTTATCCAGAATGCTCGGGACCTGGGGTTTTCCGGATAAAGGTTTTTTCCATAATTTAGATCTCCATACTTTAATACTTCCAGTAAGGATTAATTATACTGTATCTTAGTTGAGATCAAGTACAAGCAACTGTTTTATTATTACAGAGAAAAAGGAAACTATTTTTAAAAATTTGAATTATTTGCTTATAATGGAGTCTATTGGAGATGGCCTTTCCATAAGGCCTGTGGGGGAAAATGTACATGTTTAAAAATTGAGTAAGAAATAACTGAGTAAGAATTATTCTTGGAAATATAATAGATAACAGCATCTCACTTATTGTTAAGAACAATAAAAATATAGAATCTGTTCATGCAAAATTGAGGTAGTATTGACCACAGCACATTGTATGTACACCTGTCGTATTTATTCACACATACTTGGAAGTAATTTGAAAAGTTTAGGAATGCCTTTTAACATATGTTAATACCTGCTTTACTTTTTACTGCCTCTGGTAAAGTACCCCCTGTGGCAAGCTTCTCACTTTGACTCAAGGGAAATGTGCCAACTTTTTTATTAAGAACTAATTTAAAAAAACAAGCTTTCACAAATAAATATTATATAACAATGAACTTAGTGTATAGGCTCTAAATGGAGAGCAGCTGACGCATAGCTAAACTGGCTAAAACTTTCAAAAATGACCACAAGGGGAATCTTTATATGAACCAAAAAATCCCAGTGATTTCTCAAATACATTTCAAAATGTATTCTCAGTACTTAGCCAATTCATTCCAAGAATTCACATAATGAGAAATCCATAACAAAACAAAAGCTAGAGTGGGTTCAGGCTTATACAGGTGCTTTCCATACACGAGGGCCACTTTCTTTGCAAAATAGCCACCTGCCCTGTCCATCATAGCAGAACAGAAGAAGAACTTGCTGTAAAAATGATGTTGCCCCTTATTGACCTATAAACTTGATAATCACTTTGCCTGTATTGTTTACTATTGTCTCCCCCCAAGTGCCTATTAAATCACCAAAGGGAAAACACAGGTTTGTCTACTATCATCTGCAGCTTTTGCTTACAGTTTAGGGCCCTTACCTGGGTATTAGAGATAGCATAGACAGCCTAACAATATACTTGGTGCAAATAGAAGTAGGATATAACCTGACCCCCTTTAAAAAAAAATCTATGAAAAAAAGAGTGGATGGTTTCTGCTACTCCCTTTACATGACTATTATTGCTCATATTTGGCCAATGATACTCACAACCAAAAATAGGCTATGATTCCTTAGCCTTCTAGGCTGTGCCCACTGTTTGCTTCTTGTAAGGGGACAATGACACCAGCAGAGTACCAAAAGCTCACCAGGCCCCCCTGCAAAAAAAATCTTCAAAGGGGCCCAGTGCGCACAGGTACCTCGCCGCCTCCTTCCCCACTCGCTCTAATGTGCAAGCGTGCCCTCTGCTGAACATTTTCAGCGGACTCACATAACTTTGGCAATCAGAGTGGCTATAGAGGATACAGACCCCACGGCCCGGGACACCCGCCCCCTCGACCACAGGGTCTGCTTCCTCTATAGTTACACCACTGAATGACACAATGGCAGCTCAAGCAAGGCTAAAACAGCAGGTTGAGTCAGTAACACCTGCATTTAAGCAAGGCAAAAGGAACAAATTTATAAATTTATTCTTTAACCAGTTAACCAGTTAAATGCCACCAAATTTATACTATACTATGGTAGCATAAAAAGACAATATTGTCTGTGATGGTACATTCTACATTTCCTGTCAGTTCTTTGATCTATGTTGTATGTTTGTTTACATGGGAACATGTGGTTTAAACCAAAGGAATTCTGCCATGATCACTATACAGTAGTTACTAAATTACACTGTGTATATTGCAAATAATTCATGATATTTAAGATGTTATTCTTGAACCAGCAAATGCATTAACATGTTTCTAAACCCTCTTTGCATCTGCTTTATATTTCTGTAAATATTTAGTAAAACATATTCTTATAGATTATTTTTCCGAGGGAGCATTATGATCTGTATGCATTTATTAACTGATACAAGTAGCAGCTTCCTTTACTGTTCTTCGTGAAAGAATTACACTTTTCCTAAAGACTCCACTAAAACAGTGTCCTCCAGTGGTTGCATCTCTGTTATAATTTTATTATGTAATATTTGTTTCGAAATTCAAAATAGATCCATTCAACATTCACTGAGCTTCCTGCATAGGATAGGGCCTTGCCTATTTGCCTGTAGAGGCTGAGCCCCAAAGTCCCTATTTGTTTGCCTTAACCTGACTGAATAAGGTAATCAATGAGGTGCATAGTTAGGAAATAGGCCAGGAGTGGTTCGGGCGCTTTCCCTTCAGTGGACAAAAGTTCTGGCCCTTTTATATTGATTTCCTTCTTACAGTGCTTGGAGCAACAGAATTGTGCCCTAATTACACATGGGTAGTTTTCTCCACTGGCACAGAAGCCGCACATAGAGGACTTTGGTGTGAAAATGCATACTTTTGCTTTTATTGCCAAAATCCTTTCTATGGATGCACTAAGGGGGGATCCTGTGCGTGTCAATGTGCACACATACGTTGCTTTTGGTACACACTGGGTCCGGGGGGGTAATTATTGAGGAAGCGGACCCTTTACAGTTGGGAGGCCAGGAGTTTTAGATTCCCACTGTGATACTGACTAATGAGCAGCTTGAGTTATGTTTATGAAAAATGTTATATTTTCAAATTATAAAGGGGGGCCTTTTTCTGCAGGGCCCACTGACTTCTAGTGACGCAATTATAAGGGATCTGACAATACTTACACTGTGTAACCTTTTCTCACTGAAATATTCACCTTGCCTCCCTAGTGAGTGGAGATTGAACTATTTCCTAAGTGTATCCCATTATTAAGCTCCAATTTAATCTTGAAATGAATTTTAATTTAAATTTAATTTAATTATATTTATTAATAATAATTGTTTATTCCAAGCACTGTATAATAGATAGTTACTTATATAAAGCAATACCAAGAAATGACAAATCCCTCAAGAAAAGGAGAGTAGCAACTAATTTATATGCTATGTATATTTATATACTGGTAAACTTCCAAACTGCCAAAAGGCAGGAGAACCAGAGGTTTTAGTTCCAGGGACTCAACTCCAAATTGCCTTGCGAGGCTTTTTCGGCGATTTCCCGAAATCACGCCGCCGCGTGTGCCATCCCACCGGCGACTTACATTTTCGCCGGTGGGATGGCAGGTGAAGGCAACTCGGGGAGATTAGTTGCCCGCGAACAGGGAGTTTTGTCGCGGGCGACTAATCTCCCCGTGTGCCAGAGCCCTATGGGTGAAGACACACATAGAGCTACTAGTAGTAGCTACTTGTCACTGCTACAAAAACAGATAACAGGCAATTCTCAGTATTGTCTATGGCAGGGTATTTTCTGGCATTTAGTAGCCGTGACAAGAAGCTGCTACTAAGTAGCTCTGTGTGACTTCACCCTTATTGATCATCCCCATGCATAAAGTGTTGAAATAAGTAATTAAGGATTAAAATACTTAAATTGTGTGGGTTGAACTTCAAAGTCAGGACTAACAATAAACTTCTGAAGCCTCTCTGATTGTGGCCAAGAAAGACACTATAGGGCATTGATGCCTAGCTGCTTAGTCAATAATAAGTTCACACTAACTATACAGGAAAACATTTGGGATAAAGTCCATTTGAGACATCCTGCCCACAGTGGTTTAAAGAGATCCCAAGGGATAGTAAGACTAACAACTCTTTGTTTCACAACTACAATGGAAATTGCCCATCAAAATTCTTTACAGTCAACTAATCCATTGCCTGGGTAGACACACTGTCAGTATACCAGTTTTCTACAATTACCTAATTCTGGTCAAGTTGAAATCCAGGTCCAACAAGCCATTGAATAATTTCACAAATCTGAGGAAAGGTTTGTCCCAAGATTGCAATTTCCAGAAACAGTTAACCATTATATAGTATCATGCATAGAACATATACAGTATATCCAAGGGGGTTTAGAGCACTTAGTATGGATTTAGCATCACCCTTCTATTTCCTATTCTAGGACAATAAATAATATTTCACAGAAAGAAATAAAACATCTAAAAACTGAGAATTTTAGAACTGAGCTTGACTTTTACAATACAACACACTCTTTGCTTTTTGTTCAATAACAAGAAATATCTAGGTTGTTTGTTATTTCTTGCACTAAACAGGGCCAGGAGTGAAACTGAAATCAGTTCCAATTTCCTTTGCTTTTTCTGAGCAGCTGTGGGAGGAAGAGAAAATAGTTAAGAAAATAACCAGTGCACAGATATGGCCTTTGCATAATGAGCTGCTCCTTTTCTGGAAGCCTGACAAAGATGGCCGCCACAATAGTAATTGTGTGGGTATATATTTCTCATCTAAGCAATTAAAAAAATAATTGAAGTAGTCCAGGAGAGCAGAAGCAGGACATGTATATTATTACCTTTCTTTCTCCTTTAACAACTTGATTTTAGTTTGGTGTCATTTATCCTGCAATTCTGATCATATTTACATAAGGCCCTGTAAAACTTTACTTCTAAAGAAAATGTCAAAAACCCTTTAGAATGTTTGAAACAGGAGAGAACAGTGTAAAAGGGAATGGGGCAGAAGTAGAAGAGGGCCACATACATGACTGCTACAGGATGCAGGACTGAGCCAGGTCATGCTCTGTGACCTATTGAATATCTGTCAGGGTCACACTTACCCCTTTCAGTAACACATTCTCATTTAAATATGACCCAGAACCCATTCATTGACCTTCACAGAATCACAAAGCTCAGATTCTGTCAAAAAGAAAAACAATTGTATCTTTATTACTGCTCAGGAAGGTACACCATATTGATTCTGAGTCTTGCCACTTTTGGATTTCCTGGGGTAGAATTAGACTAGATTTTGTGTAACAAAACACTTGCAATAAGCTTGGATCATTAAGTGGCAGGTGAAAGCAAATATAATTGCTGTGGGTTACTGCACTGCTGCAAATGTGTCCACTCTTACTAAATTAGCACTAGTTACCCTTTTGTTTTTATTAAAAAGTGTTATATAGGGGATCCATGTCAGATCCATCCAGGGGATCTGTGTGACAGCAAACCATTTGGTAATTGGGTGGTGTGCAAGATTGCGAGAGCAAGGGGTCACAGGTCCTTACTGGACTACCCTTCTGTCTGCAGGTCTCTCCTCACAGCTGTGAGTTCTGCTTCCCCTATAGGTACCCCACTGCAAATAAGCCAAGTCACAGAACTGTAAAATTTTGTTAGCTCACACTTGCTCCAATTTATTCAAGTTGTGTGTTTGTGAGTGTGACAGAACCTGTAGTGTCAGTAATGGCATTCGCACAAAACTGACAAGAATGCAAGTATGAAACACCTATCAGTTTGACACACAAAGGGAACACTGATACCAGTGCCTGCTCAAAACATGTATAAAGTACAGGGCTCCCTTGTGTGCTCTATTCTATGAAACAGGTGCATCTGGCATACCAGTTTGGCACAAGTGTAAACTAAAAGCATTGTGCCTTGCCATTGTAAATGAGTCTTACAGAAAAAAAATCACATTCTACAGTGTAGAGATTACCTTTTTTGAGGTGCAGACTTATGATAAAGCCACAATAAAAACATATTATCAACAATAATCATAATATCTTCAGTTCAGTCCAGTCTGAATATATGTCCATCTGCTAGCAAGAATGGGTCAATATGTTACTATAATGTAGAGTGGCAAATGATCTCCAGACTGCCAAGGCCAAAGGACGCTACTCGGTCCTCATTCTCCTAGACCTTTCCTCTGCTTTTGATACTGTCGACCATTCTATTCTTATGCAAATTCTCTATTCTCTGGGTATCCGGGATCAAGCAGCATCCTGGTTCTCTTCCTACCTCTCTAACCGCTCCTTCTCTGTCGCTCTTACTAACAAATCCTCTACCCCAGTTCCGCTTAGTGTGGGGGTGCCTCAGGGCTCTGTGCTTGGTCCTTTGCTGTTCTCCCTGTACACTCTCTCTCTAGGAGACCTTATTTCTTCTTTTGGTCTTAAATACCACCTATATGCAGATGACATCCAGATATATTTAGACACCCCTGCACTAACCACTGATGTTCAAACCCGGATTGGTAACAGCCTCCTGGCTATCTCCTCCTGGATGAACCGACGCCAGCTCAAACTTAACCTAGCTAAAACAGAGCTCATGGTCTTCCCGCCCAAACCTGGCCCTCCTCCTCCTTTCACCATTACTATTGATGGCATGACCATCAACCCTGTAAATTCTGCACGCTGCCTTGGGGTTATCTTTGACCAGCCTCTCTCCTTCTCTAACCATATTAATAACACTGCCAAAACCTGCCGCTTTTTCCTCCGCAATATTGCCAAGATACGCCCCTTTCTTTCACAAGCAACAGCTAAAACACTAATCTATGCCCTTATCCTTTCCCGCTTAGATTACTGCAATCTCCTACTAACCGGCCTCCCAGACTCCCACCTCTCTCCCCTGCAATCAATCTTAAACTCTGCTGCCAGGATCCTCCTGCTCTCTCCTAAGAGGGATCCTGCTCAGCCTCAATTAAGCTCACTAGCATGGCTGCCTGTCAAGCAAAGTATAGCTTACAAAATCCTTCTGCTGACATTCAAAGCCCTTCACTCCTCTGCTCCTCACTACATTTCTTCACTGGTCTCCCTACATGTTCCTGGTCGTCTCCTCCGCTCCTCTCAGAGCCTCCGTCTCTTTACACCATCCACACCCACTGCGCTCTCGTCTTAAACCTTTCTATCTCGCTGCTCCTTACCTCTGGAACTCTATCCCTGAATCCCTCCATAGAGAACACTCACCCACTCTCTTTAAGAAAAAACTCAGCTGTTACCTTCTGGAGCACTAAGACATTATTCTGCCCAGTCCTGCGCTTAAGGGCAAATGCCCATACCTGATGCACTCTTACCTTCCAGTTTGTGCCTGTATGTTACCCAACCACTCAGATTGTAAGCTCTATGGGGCAGGGACCTCCTTCCTACTGTGTCTCATACCACATGGCACTTATATATATATATATATATATATATATATATACATATATGTATTTATTGTATTTATTTATTATATCACTCGTCCTCCCTGTGTGTAATTTTGTATTCTGTAAGACTGTACAGCGCTGCGTACCCTTGTGGCGCTTTATAAATAAAGTTATACATACATACATACATACATGTCCATCTGCTAGCAAGAATGGGTCAATATGTTACTATAATGCAGAAACATGTGAACTAGGTATTATGACAATACTTAAGTGCATAAAGGCTGTTATGTGTGCATTTTATATACATGAGTTATATTTTCCGAATCATAAGATAAAGCTTTTTATTGTTTTATCACTTCTGTTATTCTATTTGTAGTGTCCATACTGCAATAACACTCCTTCACTGCAGAGGGAGCCAGAGATCATCTCCCTGTATTTTTGCTAATTGGGATAATGCAAACCAAGTAGATGAAAATGAAGGCCTTTTAACTGTGGTATATTACAGTATATTTGTCTGCAAGGTATAGAGGTGCAACTGACCATGAAGTGGGCATTATTTCTGCTTGAGCTTCTCCTCTTTATTGTAATTTGTCCCCATCTGTAGTATTAATGTATTGTAAAAATGTATAGAGCTGCATGTGCACGTACGTGAGAGTGTGTGAAGCACAGAACAGAAGTTGAACAGAACCTGCACCCCTTGAAGGAAGCTAGAGCACAGAGCAATAGAAAATACCTTAACTAGTAGGTACTGTATATATGTGTAGGCTTGCACTATTCCAGAAAGTTTATGATCTGCTGGAAGTCTATTTTGGGAGCTTTAAGACTGACAAGGGTGTAGCAACAGAAAATTCAGACTTAGTGGATATCTTTATAAAAGAGCATGAATAATGAAAGACACATGGCAACATTCACTTGTCTGGAAGAAACCTGGATTCTGTTATATACATGACTGCATTAGAGAAGGGCTATCCCACTGCCCCCTCCCAGAGCTTTTAATCCTGCTTATTCTACACAGATAGGATATGCAGTGTGTCTGAGCTTTCCTATACTTTTGCTACCCAATAACTCTTGTTCTATGGATCTTGCCCCATACCAGAGCAGTCAATACACTAAACACCCCTCTGGAACTGCCCATAATCTATAATTATACCACTTGTGGCTAATCCTTTTGTTCACAGAATGCAGCCCCTTTCCCCTTTATCTGTTTGCAATATAACCCATAGCATGTTACAATGTTCTCCTCATAATATGGTTCTTTCTAGGAAATATGATTAGCTGTGTGATAGAGCCTCCCTATGTGAGATGAAACCTGTTCCGTTTAAAGCAATGGCACACCTAGTTCCCTTCGCTTTCCGAAGTTACCCAATGTAGAGCTGGGTGGGGGGGGAATGTGATGTCACGGGGTCAGGGACGTGACATCACATTGGTGGGACTATCAAGTTGCAATCACAAATTGGCTGATCACCTCATCAATTTTAGAGAGTCCTGCCTGGGCTGTCCGGCTCAAAACTGGAAAGATGACAATCCTATTTTCAGTGCATTTTCATTCAATTAAAATTTTCGATGCAGAATTATGTACAGTTTTATGTGTTTTTTGGAAAAGGAATAAGTATGTGGCATAATATATGACATAAACTGGTAGGAAGCAATGGGTTTTCAAAAACATTGCACAATGTTGATGTCTTTCATTCTTATATCAATTATTATTTTTCTTTCTGCTGCTATTTACAAGAAATCCCTTGATGCTTTATAATTAAGCACTTTAATTTCCCCAGAGAACCACAAATCAGTTCTGAGGCCTAAAATTCAATAATAGGGTCATTGTTTCTGGATTTCCTGTATGATGAGATGACGCTTAGTGCAGCTCCTCACTTACCTGAACATGAAAAACAAGTTTTTTCATAATTACATACTCTACTCCAGGTTCATTCCACAAATGTTGCTCTTTGAATGAATGTGGTAAAATAATACGGAAAAAAATAATTCCACTGTACTGGCATGTGCTCTGTACTGAGTGAAATGTGGATGTTCAGGTGCAGGGGATGGGCAGGATTAACCATTTCACTGCTGAGTGTCATTGCAGATATCTTAGGCCATGAAGGGATTGTACAGTTCCAGCCAACATTGGGGGTAAGTGTAATAGGGTTTTGTACATTCCAAATAAAATCTATAGACTCTAAAGCCTATGAATAGTGATGGGGGAAATGTTTTGCCAGGCATGGATTTGTGGCGAATTTCCGCGTTTCGCCATTGGCGGATTGTTCCGCGAAACGGATGAAAAAATTTGCCACATAAAAATTTGCAGCACGTCCAAAAATAATAGCTGTGCGACAAAATAATAGCCGTTTCGCAGATCTTTTGAAAGATTTGCGAATTTTTCGGCGGAGCGAAACGGAACAGATTCGCTCATCACTACTCATGAAAGGTAACAGGGCACATAGTGTCTCTCATAAAAGGTATCGGGGCACATAGTGTCTCTCATGAAAGGTAACGGGGCAAAAAGTGTCTCTCATAAAAGGTATCCGGGCACATAGTGTCTCTCATGAAAGGTAACAGGGCACATAGTGTCTCTCATGAAAGGTAACGGGGCACATAGTGTCTCTCATGAAAGGTAACGGGGCACATAGTGTCTCTCATGAAAGGTAACAGGGCACATAGTGTCTCTCATGAAAGGTAACGGGTTCATTCCACAAATGTTGCTCTTTGAATGAATGTGGTAAAATAATACGGAAAAAAATCATTCCAATGTACTGGCATGTGCTCTGTACTGAGTGAAATGTGGATGTTCAGGTGCAGGGAATGGGCAGGATTAACCATTTCACTGCTGAGTGTCATTGCAGATATCTTAGGCCATGAAGGGATTGTACAGTTCCAGCCAACATTGGGGGTAAGTGTAATAGGGTTTTGTACATTCCAAATAAAATCTATAGGCTCTAAAGCCTATGAATAGTGATGGGGGAAATGTTTTGCCAGGCATGGATTTGTGGCGAATTTCCGCATTTCGCCATTGGCGGATTGTTCCGCGAAACGGATGAAAAAATTTGCCACAGAAAAATTTGCAGCATGTCCAAAAATAATAGCTGTGCGACAAAATAATAGCCGTTTCGCAGATCTTTTGAAAGATTTGAGAATTTTTCGGCGGAGCGAAACGGAACAGATTCGCTCATCACTACTCATGAAAGGTAACAGGGCACATAGTGTCTCTCATGAAAGGTAACGGGGCAAAAAGTGTCTCTCATGAAAGGTAACGGGGCACATAGTGTCTCTCATAAAAGGTATCGGGGCACATAGTGTCTCTCATGAAAGGTAACAGGGCACATAGTGTCTCTCACGAAAGGTAACGGGGCACATAGTGTCTCTAACGAAAGGTAACGGGGCACATAGTGTCTCTAACGAAAGGTAACGGGGCACATAGTGTCTCTAACGAAAGGTAACGGGGCACATAGTGTCTTTCATGAAAGGTAACGGGGCACATAGTGTCTCTAACGAAAGGTAACGGGGCACATAGTGTCTTTCATGAAAGGTACCGGGGCACATAGTGTCTTTCATGAAAGGTAACGGGGCACATAGTGTCTCTCATGAAAGGTAACGGGGCACATAGTGTCTCTCACGAAAGGTAACGGGGCACATAGTGTCTCTCATGAAAGGTAACGGGGCACATAGTGTCTCTCATGAAAGGTAACGGGGCACATAGTGTCTCTCACGAAAGGTAACGGGGCACATAGTGTCTCTCGTGAAAGGTAACAGGGCACATAGTGTCTCTCATGAAAGGTAACGGGGCACATAGTGTCTTTCATGAAAGGTAACGGGGCACATAGTGTCTCTAACGAAAGGTAACGGGGCACATAGTGTCTTTCATGAAAGGTACCGGGGCACATAGTGTCTTTCATGAAAGGTAACGGGGCACATAGTGTCTCTCATGAAAGGTAACGGGGCACATAGTGTCTCTCATGAAAGGTAACGGGGCACATAGTGTCTCTCACGAAAGGTAACGGGGCACATAGTGTCTCTCGTGAAAGGTAACAGGGCACATAGTGTCTCTCGTGAAAGGTAACAAGGCACATAGTGTCTCTCGTGAAAGGTAACGGGGCACATAGTGTCTCTCATGAAAGGTAACGGGGCACATAGTGTCTCTCCTGAAAGGTAACGGGGCACATAGTGTCTCTCATGAAAGGTACTGGGGCACATAGTGTCTCTCCTGAAAGGTAACAGGGCACATAGTGTCTCTCGTGAAAGGTAACGGGGCAAGTGTCTCTCATGAAAGGTAACGGGGCACATAGTGTCTCTCGTGAAAGGTAATGGGGCACATATTGTCTCTCATGAAAGGTAACAAGGCACATAGTGTCTCTCACGAAAGGTAACGGGGCACATACTGTCTCTCACGAAAGGTAATAGGGCACATAGTGTCTCTCGTGAAAGGTAACGGGGCACATAGTGTCTCTCGTGAAAGGTAACGGGGCACATAGTGTCTCTCGTGAAAGGTAACGGGGCACATAGTGTCTCTCGTGAAAGGTAACGGGGCACATAGTGTCTCTCGTGAAAGGTAACGGGGCACATAGTGTCTCTCGTGAAAGGTAACGGGGCAAGTGTCTCTCGTGAAAGGTAACGGGGCACATAGTGTCTCTCATGAAAGGTACTGGGGCACATAGTGTCTCTCATGAAAGGTACTGGGGCACATATTGTCTCTCGTGAAAGGTAACAAGGCACATAGTGTCTCTCGTGAAAGGTAACAGGGCACATAGTGTCTTTCATGAAAGGTTGCAGGGCACATAGTGTCTCTCATGAAAAAAAATAATAGCCGCGGGGGACAAAAGAATATATGTGCGACAAAATAATAGCCGTGGGCGTCAATTTTTTTTGTCGCTCGACATTTTCGCCGTTTCGCAAATTTTTCGCCGTTTCGCAGATCTTTTGAACAGATTCGCTCATCACTACCTATGAACAATGTAAGCACAAAATACATGTAACTGAGGGATAATTACTATTACAGGAACACCAAATATGAAATAATGTAATAACTACTTGTTGTTTTAGAAATACTAACTAATCATCAAAATTGAATATAAGAAAGTTAGCTAAATATTCCAGTGTTCTGCTTGATACTTCTGCACGCGCCTTAGGGTCCAAGACAGGAAAGCTTCTGGAGCAAAAGAAGAGTGTCCTTCCCCAGTCTGAGCCGCATTCAACCTGAACCTGCAGTGGTCGTGCAAATTCCAAACCTAACTCCAAACCCCAGGTCCTGCAGGTTGCAGTTAACCTGCACCCTGCCCACCTATTAGAAAGCATTACAATGTACTTGTTCAGACTGCAGTTTTTATTGCACACCTTATGGTGTTGCACCTGCAAATACAACTGACTGGATTACAGTGAATTATACCCAATAAAGATTGGCGTTCCATTTCAGAAGTGATACTATTTTGTACACACATGCCCTGCAACTTGTGTGGAGGTTAATTTGGGTCATAACTGGCAAAATGCAGGCTGGTCAATGCAAGTGGGCACTCACAATCATGGTGGAAGTCTAGAAATGAAAGCTACTTTGTTGATAAAAACACATTAAAGGGATTCTGTCATGATTTTTATGGTTTACTTTTTATTTCTAAATTACACTGTTAAATAGCAAATAAGTCACTCTTCCATTTAAAATTTTATTCTTGAACCAACAAATGGTTGAGCTTCCAGAAGGAGCCAGCGCTACACATTAGAACTGCTTTAAGATAACCTATTGTTTCTCCTACTCACATGTAACTGGAGGAGTCCCAAGCCAGACTTGGATTTCTTACTGTTGAGTGCTATTCTGATATCTACTGGGAGCTGCTATCTTGCTTCCTTCCCATTGTTCTGCTGATCGGCTGCTGAGAGGAGGGGATATCACTCCAACTTGCAGCTCAGCAGTAAAGTGTGACTGAAGTTTATCAGAGCACAGGTCACATGTCTGTGGCACCTTGGGAAATGAAGAATATGGCTAGCCTCATGTGAAATTTCAAAAATAAATATAAAAAAATGTGTTTGTACTTTAAAAACAGATTTCAATACAGGATTCTGCTGGAGAAGCTCTATTAACTGATGCGTTTTTAAAAAACACGTTTTTCCATGACAGTCTTCTTTACGTTTCAATATTGCACTTTGTTCATAGCGCTGTGTTAATAGATGAGTTTTAATATCTGGCATATTTCCCAAAGAAATGGAACCCTTTTTTAAAAAAAATGTAAGAACTGTATAAATATTTAGTATCAAGAGATATAACACATGTGACACTAGTTGCCGTTTGCAGGTTACTTACAAAATCTTAGCTGTATGGCCCATCTCCAGAGAAAGCCTAGAGACCAGACGTGTATAATCCTATGGGGCACATTTACAAAAGCACGAATGCGTGAGCGTTCATGCGAACGCTCTGAGCGTATTTTCGTAGATTTTTTCGGGCGTCCGCACGACTTTTTCGTATGGCGCACGACTTTTTCGTACAGCGCACAACTTTTTCGGCTGTTTTCACGAAAAAATCGGAAAGGTTTTACCGCTGTTTACAATTGTTCGGTGCGAAAATTTCGTGACTTTCGGATCGCCAATACGATATTATCGTGACTAATGCGATTTTTTCGTAAGCATTTTCGTGATATTTGCGATCTTCCGAAATTTTTGTTTCCAACACGATTTTTTCCCATTCGTGATTCGGATTCGTGGATTAGTAAATGTGCCCCTATGTGTTATCAATTAGTTTTGGGAAATCCCTAGTTCCAATGGACCACAGCTGAGATCTGGAAAATTCTGTGTAATTGAACATATTCCTTCAAGTACATAGGGAAGTAAGAGGGTTCTACCACTTGGGGTTCTATGTTTTCTATGTTATCTCAAACTTTCATTTGAAGCAGCGTAGGTGGTTCTTCACTGTTAGGACAGTGAGGTTGTGGAATGCCCTGCAGTAGTGATTCCCAACCAGTGGCTTGTGAGCAACATGTTATTCCCCAACCCCTTGGATGTTGCTCCCTGTGACCTCAAAGCAGGTGCTTATTTTTAAAATTCTGGTAAGGAGGCAAGTTTGGGTTGCATGAAACCAAGAATAAAGCCAAACAGAGCCTTCATGAGGCTGCCAGTGCACATAGGGGCTATTAAGTAGCCAATTATAGCTTTTATTTGGCACCCAGGAACCTTTATCTGCTTGTGTTGCTCCCCAACACTTTTTCCATGTAAATGTGGCTTATGGGTATAAAAGGTTGGGGATCCCTGCCCTGCAGGGTGATGTAGTGATGGCAGATTATATTAATGCAATTAGGATATTGATACATATAGTTATATACATGAGTTTATAGATAGCGTGGTATAAGTTTGTATATATATGTGCACTGAAGTTTGTTTGGAGGGGTTGACCTTGATGGACTTTTTTTAAAACCAATGTAACTATTTAACTCCATGGCAAAGATGTATGTTACCTTTTGCTGGGGGAAGTAGGGCAAATGTTTTTGTTGATTGGTGATTCTTACATGTAGATGTGGCAGTCATATACTTCATTGCTTCTATGGTATTAGGAATGGTACCTCTGACACCATGGATCCTGATGTAATGGTGTCTATAGATGAGAAACCTAAAACTATGCTGTTGGATACTCAACTATGTACGTTATGTACAATTTTCGGACTGTGTGTGGCTTGCGAATCATCATCGCAATAATTTTTATACCATGCCGATTGGTCGTTTAGCCAATTGCCCAGGTTAGAAAATTTCGGTGGGATAAAGATGTATTGTATATCCTACAAAGGAAGTCACTTTTGTACAATTTGTGTCTGCCAATAGAGATGTAGCGAACTGTTCGCCGGCGAACTAATTCGCGCAAACATCGGGTGTTCGCAAGTCCGCAAATTTGTGGACTTTTGCCGATGTTCGCCACTTTGGGTTCGCTGCGTTTTTTTTTGGCGCCGCGTTTTTTCGCCTTGGTTTTTCCGCCGCGTTTTTTTGCTTTGTTTTATCGCCTATGCATATACATAGGAATAACTTGCGTTTTTTTTTTTTTGGCGTTATTTTTTGGTGTTTTTTTTTGCGGTTTTTTTATAAAGTATTTTTCAGAGAAATTTTTGCCCTTGATCCCCCTCCTGCATGCCACTGTCCAGGTCGTGGCACCCTTTAAACAACTTTAAAATCAGTTTTCTGGCCAGAAATGGCTTTTCTAGGTTTTAAAGTTCGCCTTCCCATTGAAGTCTATGGGGTTCGCAAAGTTCGCGAATATTCGCGAGTTTTGGCGGAAGTCCGCGAACGGGTTCGCGAACATTTTTGGCGATGTTCGCTACATCACTATCTGCCAACTAATTCATGTTCTGAATATTGGTTATTGGCTATTTGGCTACACCCCTTGTGTGTCCAGTATAAACAGTTGATGTTACTCTATAATAAGCAGTTTACATACAGAGTTCTATTAATTAATTAATTAATTAATTAATAATGTGCTCATTAACAGTAATTTTAAATGTTTAAAGTTTAAACCCTACACTTCTTTCTGTCACTACTCATTTCTTGATATTTAGGGGCCCAATAACCAGTCAGTATTAATTCATACAAATATTATGCTTATAAATCAGTCTTTAAATTGGGCTTTCAGTGACGTTTATATGTAAGTTGTCAAAATCTAAGTTACATAAACTGAGTAGGTGTAGGGGCTCAGTGTTGTTGCTGTGGGGCCCAATACCCAGTCCTTCCCCTGCTAGAAAGTTCATGCAGAGACGCTCATAATTCAGTAAATAGCTCCCAATATAAACAGCTAATGGTACTCTATAATAAGTAGGCCATATAAATAATTAATAAAATAGTTAATGAATGTGCTAATAAGTCAGTCATCTAATTTGGTTACAATGGAATTTACTTTAAGTTTTTAATTTATTGGTGGTCAGTGGAGTTTGCCCCTGCCTGCCCCTGTCAAGCTTCTCTGCACTGTCGTTTGCTTGGTATGCAAGTTTCAAAAGTTCTTAGGCAGGTTATGTTAAGTTTCTAGGTAGTTTTTGTGGAAGTTAAGTAAATTGCGTACATTTTGTCTTAACTTTATAAGACCTTATAATAAACTTACGTATAATGTGGTCGGGCCCTGTACTTAATGAACACGCTCTTTCTTGAATTCATTTTGTTTGTTAGAAGTATGCAAAAGACCAAGATCTGCCCAAATACCTCTCAACTTGTTTGGAAGGAAACATTCACCTTCCTGATCAAGAATCCGTATAATAATAAGAGTGCCCCTCTTTACCATGCTGACCGAAAATCTCACCATGGAACATTGCTATCAACGCCAATGCAACTTCCAATGCAGCCAACAGTGCAGTTCAGCTGAGACTGCAGTTGAGGATTTTTGCGTCTTGCAATTCCTCATCTCGAGTCTTCAAATTCTTGTGGTCCAGCAGAGAAAGTCTTCTGGAAGTTGATTTTTTGGAGAAAGCAAGATACCAGACAAGCCAAGAGAGAGTAAGACATCAGAAACAGAAAGACAAACAGCTTATTGAACAAGACTATGACAGTTACAGACATACCTTGTCCTTTATTTGAAAAAGCTGCTTAAACACCATATTTATCTCCTAGTATGAGGTAGCCTTTCATCAATCACAACAGTTCCACTTGAATAGTGCTTCCTAATTCTTTATCTAGGGCCCAAGGGTTGCTTTGAGCAGTTGGTGGTTTGGGGGTGGGAAAATGCCTATTAGTTCTCTTTGTTACAGCTGAAAGGCCAGTTAAGTTAAGCCTTCTTGTGAAAACTTGCTGTCCTAAGTATTTCTGGAACTAATAAGGTGCCGAAATTGAAGGTAGGATATAAAGATGGTGGGCTTCTGGACTATAGAACTGTGCCCCTCTCTGACTTGCTATTTGCAGAAAATCTCACCATATTCCAGGTATCCTCTTCCAATGGATCTGACAGTGCCATCTGGAAGAAATTGCAGATGAGGATTTAGCCTGTCGCATTGTAAATTCTCATCTTCTCCAGCCGTTAGGCTCTTCCAATTCTACTGAAAAAGCAAAGGCAGGAATTGCAAGTAAATTCATCTTTAAGAAGGTCCAGCAGAGAAAAACTTCTGCAAACAGCTTTTTGTGAGACAGCAAGAGACCCAGAAAATAACACATCAGGGACAGCTGGGGCCAAACACAGAGTAACTTATTCAACTCTAGATATTACCAGTGGGTTTGTGTTGTGATTATGTTACCTAATGCAAATTGTCTTTGGTTTTTTGGGAGATTGTTCTACTTTTGTGAATCATTCACCTTCCTTGAGGTAAATAAATCTACTGTATTGAGAATATAATCTGCCTAGGTGAATGTATTACCCTTAACTCTACCCCTACAGTCCTTCCAGGTATGGTATATGTCGATCATTGCACTTAGAATCTCAGTCTCTTTCTTTTTCTGTAAAATATTTACCACCTTAGCACTAACCACTACATTATAAAGTTACCACCTAAAGGTCCACCAGAGGCAAAAAAAAAAAAAAAAACAATACATGTGAAGCAGAGTATGAGTTACTTCTGTCCAGTGGTATTATTCGACTTTTCTTGGTACCCACAGCAGAATTCATATTTGAGCCCTCCTTTTCTTTCTGGCATCCATGGATTGCAACTATGGCTCTTGTCACAGGAGCAGGGACCCAGCACATTAATGGCACTCTCTTCCACAGGGCCCTCCATTTACTAACTTGTTCTGCTACAACAGTGTTGTTTCCATTTCAATATTTCACATTGAAAGTAATGCATCCTGACTTTGGCTAGTTACCAGAATCCAAATATAGAAGTCCTATTTAACAATTCCCGTCTTAGTCAAAGTTAATCAAAATCAAACACAGTTAATATGCAATAAAATCCGTGCTGTTTTCAGATAACTGTTTGTTAACAAATCTACATTTTTAGTCAGTAATGAGTTCTGTAACTTACTACCTAATGACATGAAAGTTTTGTGTCTAAATGACTAAATGAATAAGCGTTTTTAATATAAATCTTGGTTTCATTATAATCAATTAGTGTTTGGGACATGGACATTGGATGGCTATTCAAGAGCTAACCACACTTAACAACCAAATCTCAGTTATCGCTATCTTACATATTATTTGGATTGCTATTATTAGTATTTTTATCATTGACTGGCATTATAAATTGCCTAAATGTTTGTCATTGTTGTACAAGAGGTAAAGAGAGACCTTAGTTTGCTAGAGCAGTTCTCACTAAAGGCCTACCATGATAGCCAATGTCCATATACCTGTATATTTAAACTTAGGGCAAACTTCACTGACCCACTACAACTGAATGACATTAGCACATTCATTAACTCTTTATAAGAATGGCTTATTATAGAGTAACATCAGCTGTCTATATTGCACACACAAAGGGCGTGGACAAAATTTTAGCACTGCACGCTTGTATTCATGGGGGGGCCCATATAAATAATTTGTGCGGGACTCTGATGGCAGTCCTGGGAATATGCTATAACTATCAAAAACACTGGAACATCAAGCACAGTAACATTTTTTGTATGTTCCCTATTTATGGGGGTTGGGTGTCACTGGTAACACAATGTAGAGGGGGGGCACAAAATGCTGGGAAAGTCACATTATGCTATTGACTGGAAAAGAAGATCTGGGATATTGTGTTTCCACAGCTTTCTGTTAACACTCTTTCATGTGACCTTCCATAGTACAGCAAGATGTGAAAAGCTGCACAGATTGGGAATAAAGATTATGTTGTATTGCTGAATTTTGAATTTTTTGTTATGCTGGTGTTTTATTCTTGTGTTAACATAGTCAATAATGTTGAAAAAATAGGTCCATTGAGTTCTGCCTCTCCAATTGTGGGGGCCGGGGAGTCGAATCCTTCCTAATTCTAAGATGGCCAGTCCCTGAATCAGCTTTGTACTAAGAACTAATTTCATTATCCCCGTGTCCTCCCTTGCTAAAAAGGCATTCAGCCCATTCTTGAAGCTATCTAGTCTATCTTCTAATATAGCACTTCACAGCCCTCACTATAAAAACCTTTGTGCTCCTTAAAATGAAAGCTCCTTTCTTCAAATCTCAGCTGATGACCTTGTGTCTCCTCAAAGGATTTACTGGTAAATAAAACATCAAATAGATTAGTTATCATATCACCCCTTAAGCAATAATCAGACCCAGTTTGGCCAGACTGTCCTCAAAACTGAGACTTTCCATACCCTTTATCAATATATTTGCTCTTTTTTGGACTTCAAGAATTTCCGTATGATGCCTTTTAAGTCCTGGAGACCAATTCTCCGAATACAAGATTGGACCTTACCAGTGCTTTGGTTTTGGAGAGCTTATTATTACATATCTACAGTGTGAGACTGGCGACAGTACTGAGTGTTTCATAAAACAATATATGGTATAAGCTAACCCTATGTAGGGGAATATGCTGCATGTATACATTAGCAGTGATCCCATGTGTGAAGTGAATCCAGCACTCCAGGTAATTGATACAAATTCTAGCATATAATTAAAAGAAGTGTAAAGTCTATTTCACTGGTGGAGCCAAAATGTTAGGCACTGCCACAGTAAAATTGATTGCTAAGCTTTTACTTCAGCCGGTACTCCTGTTAGGAGAAAACTGCACATAAAAAGATACCTAAGTGCTGTGCTAGCATCACAAGTGCAGTAGAGTATCTGTTGGGATTGTTTTACTGCACATGCGCAAACAGGGATTTTTGCAAAGGGAAGCCTGGGACCTAGTATTTTGGCACCCCCAGTGAAATACATTTTACATGCCCCTTAAAGAGCAGTGGTGATGTAGCTTTCTGGATAGGAAGAAATCTACACAAGTAGGAGCCACACACACAGATTCTGACAAGGGAGGGTTATCCCCACCAGAAGTTATCACTTGGTAACACTCTGTGGTTATTAATAAATAGGTTCAACACCCCACAGAGTTCTTGTGTGTGGCTTGTATTTGTGGTTCTGTTACAAGCGATCGAAGGACATGTGTTAGGTCAGTTAGGCCTGGGCACAGCCCTCACCAAATGGAGACATAATTCATAGCCAAGTGACTAGAGTGCTGAGAAATACAGGGCTGTGCGCTACAACTACCATTTGCTTTTACAGACACACTCTGTTAGCTATGAGCACTGCTGTGTGCGTCTGTCACTTCCATCTGTGTTGTATAAGCTTCTCTCTGGCAGGACTCTGATTACCTCTCTGTTTGGTGACAATGTGACAGCAGTCTGTTCTACTGGCTCACTCATTGCTCTGCTGCATGGAACAGATGTCCTGATTAACTCCTTCCTAGGGGGTCTTAAAAAAAGACAAATCCTTCCATTCCTCAGCACTAGTAATCTGAGCTCTGAGCACATATTTCAGGGTACCTTCCCAAAGGGAATTTTTTAGCACTATAGGTGCCGCAGAGCCACATTTTACAGCATCCCTATATCAACATGACTTAGGCACTATGGCAACAAAGAATTTTAAGTCAATACAGTATCTCTGATATTAAATAATCAGTACTGTATGCATCTTTTGGCCCGGGGCACCCATTATTATTTCATAATCAAAACAAGTTGTAAAGGTCGCCATACACCATAAGATCTGCTCGTTTGGTGATGTCGCCAAGCGAGCGGATCTTCTCCCGATATCCTCCACCTATGGGTGGGCGATATTAGGAGAATCCAGGGTAATTCGATCATTTGGCCCAGGGCCAAACGATCGAATGATAGCAGCAGGTATAGGAAAAGTTGGTCCGGAGACCACATCAATGAGCCGATGCGGTACCCGATCCGGCTAGATTTTCTAACCTGCCCGATCGAGGTCTGGCCGTATTGAGGCCAGATATCGGTCGGGCAGGCCTGCCGGGAGTGCCCATACATGGGCTGATTAGCTGCTGAATCGGTCCAAGGGACTGATATCGGCAGATACTATCGGGCCGTGTATGGGGACCTTAATAGTTTGGGCAGAGAGTGCAATTGCACTTCAGTAAGGAGCAGGATTAGGTATCTACACAGATAAAAGGGTGCATTTATTATAGTTAAAGGCATCATTGGATGCTATTGTAGGTTCAAAATTGAACCTATTAAAATGCTAAAGCTATTACCTATCTGAATTTCCTTATGGGTGGACCACAGAACTGGACCCACTTGTGCACCATCATGATATCAGGCACATGGGGACAATGTCAGTGGTTTTTTTTTTTACCTTAAAGGGATAATTTACTCTACTATTTAAAATGTTATTCTTGAACCAACAAATTTATATTTTTTCAGTTGTAATATTGGTGTGTAGGCAGCATTGTGCCTGGTTCTGAGCTTTCAGAGTTCAGCACTACACATTAGAACTGCTTTCAGGTAACCCAGTGATCCCCAACCAGTGGCTCATGAGCAACATGTTGCTCCCCAACCCCTTGGGTGTTGCTCTCTGTGCCCCCAAACCAGGGAGTTAGTTTTGAATTCCTGACTTGGTGGCAAGTTTTGGTTGAATAAAAACAAGATTTACTACCAAATAAAGCCTCCTGTAAGCTGATAGTGTGCATGTAACTAAAGGAGTCCCAAGCCGGACTTGGATTTCTTACTGTTGAGTGCTATTCTGATACCTACTGGGAGCTCCTATCTTGCTCCCTTCCCATTGTTCTGCTGAACAGCTGCCGGGAGAGGGGTGATCATTTCAACTTGCAGCTCAGCATTAAAGTGTGACTGAAGTTTATCAGAGCACAGGCCACATGGTTGTGGCACCCTGGGAAATGAAGAATATAGCTAGCCCCGTGTGAAATTTCAAAACTAAATATAAAAAAATCTGTTTGTGCAGGATTCTGCTGGAGAAGCTCAATTAACTGATCGATTTGAAAAAAACATGTTTTCCCATGTATTCCTTTAATCCTTTCAGCCTGCCCTGACTTTTCTGTCCACAACTACAATTCTGCCTCATTGGCCAGATGTAGATCGGCATGTTTGATTTTCCTGTTGGATAGATGTCTGCATTGGCTCATTGATGCAGTCCTTGCTCCAGTGGTTTATATCCCTGTTGTTGTAATCCGATATGGCCCACTTTAGGTGGGCATATCGGGTAAAGATCTGCTCGTTTGGTGACCTGGCCAAACAATCGGATCTTATTGTGTATAGACAGCTTTAGTCCTTTCAGCCGCTTCCTATGGCTCCTTTTCAACAGACCTATACACCCATGTTCTTTATTTGCAGGACTTGACTATAATGGAAATCCATTCTAAGATACCATGATTCCCCAATGAACAATGTCAGCTTTAGATTGATAATGGGTTCTTCACATTTATATTTCACTTTAGACCTGTGTAAAAATCCATCTGCAGTCAAGCTGAGGTCAAAATATTTAGTACTTGTGGTAGATATTTGCTGGGTTTAACACTCAATTATCACATAGGACTGCCCACAGTGATCAGGTTTTCCGTTTCTTTAGACTGTAGGAACTTATGAGCATGGGCCTCTGATCCTCTAGCTGCAGTTGGATGTATGTATATAATATTATAATATAATATTACTGTAAAGTGCTAT
Source organism: Xenopus tropicalis (assembly GCF_000004195.4). Lineage (NCBI taxonomy): Eukaryota > Metazoa > Chordata > Amphibia > Anura > Pipidae > Xenopus > Xenopus tropicalis. The sequence goes on along the minus strand of NC_030685.2, from coordinate 59,407,410 downwards.
GTAACATGTAGGCACTGTATAAGAGTATGATGATCTAGACCAGGAGTCCCCAACCTTTCTCGTGAGCCACAGTCAAATGTAAAAAGACTTGGAGAGCAACGCAAGCATCATAAAAGTTCATGGAGGAGCCAAATAAGGGCTAGGATTGGCTATTAGGCAGCCTCTACGCACACCATCAGCTTACAGGAGGCTTTATTTGGTAGTAAATCTTGTTTTTATTTAACCAAAACTTGCCACCAAGTCAGCAATTCAAAAATAACTACTGGTTTGGGGGCACTGAGAGCAACATCCAAGGGGTTGGGGATCAATATGTTGCTCATGAGCCACTGGTTGGGGATCACTGATCTAGACAGTTGCTCACCAAACCCTTGGATGTTGTTCCCAGTGGCCTCAATGCAGATGTTTATTTTTAAAGTCCTGGCTTGGGGTAAGTTTTGGTTGCATAAAAACCAGGTGTACTGACAAACAAAATTTCCTGTCGGCTGCCAGTACACATAGGAGCTACCAAATAGCCAAACACACCCCTTATTTGGTTACCATGAAGTTTTCCATGCTTGTGTAAAAGAGGTTGAGAACCCCGATCTAGAGACAACCAGCTATCTGCCCGTACACAGAGTACATACTGTGCAAAAAGTTACATAGTTACATAGTTAGTTACATAGTTACATAGGGTTGAAAAAAGACCTGTGTCCATCAAGTTCAACCCATCCAAGTAAACCCAGCACACCTAACCCACACCTACCAATCTATACTCACATACATAAACTATAAATACAACCACTAGTACTAACTGTAGATATTAGTATCACAATAGCCTTGGATATTCTGATTGATCAAGAACTCATCCAGGCCCCTCTTAAAGGCATTAACAGAATCTGCCATTACCACATCACTAGGAAGGGCATTCCATAACCTCACTGCCCTCACCGTGAAAAACCACCTACGCTGCTTCAAATGGAAGCTCCGTTCCTCTAATCTAAAGGGGTGACCTCTGGTGCGTTGATTGTTTTTATGGGAAAAAAGAACATCCCCCAACTGCCTATAATCCCCTCTAATGTACTTGTACAGAGTAATCATGTCCCCTCGCAAGCGCCTCTTTTCCAGAGAAAACAACCCCAACCTCGACAGTCTAACCTCATAGTTTAAATCTTCCATCCCCTTAACCAGTTTAGTTGCACGTCTCTGCACTCTCTCCAGCTCATTAATATCCTTCTTAAGGACTGGAGCCCAAAACTGCACTGCATACTCAAGGTGAGGCCTTACCAGGGACCTATAAAGGGGCAAAATTATGTTCTCATCCCTTGAGTCAATGCCCTTTTTTATACAAGACAGCACTTTATTTGCTTTAGTAGCCACAGAATGACACTGCCTGGAATTAGACAACTTGTTATCAACAAAAACCCCTAGATCCTTCTCCATTAAGGAAACCCCCAACACACTACCATTCAGTAGATAGTTTGCGTTTATATTATTTCTACCAAAGTGCATAACTTTGCACTTATCAACATTGAACCTCATTTTCCAGTTTGCTGCCCAGTTATCTAATTTTGTCAAATCGCTCTGCAAAGCGGCAGCATCCTGCATGGAACTTATAGTTTTGCACAATTTAGTGTCATCAGCAAAAATAGAAACAATACTGTCTATGCCCACCTCCAGGTCATTAATAAACAAGTTAAACAGCAAAGGCCCAAGGACTGACCCCTGCGGTACTCCACTAACCACACTGGTTGCCAAATGTCACACATTTGCACAGACAGTCCCTATTTTTGACTCAGAGCACAGGGAATTTTGGTCACTCTGTGAATAGCCCTCGTTTACAGAATTCATCTTAGCTGATTTAAATTGAAATTACACCTAGGAGTTTTGCAGTCCAAGCGCTAAAATGCTAACAACTCCCAAATTAGTGTACATGTGTTTTTAGTCCTAAGGCGAGTGCACACAAGGAATTCTGAGTGCTGTCACTCTCACAATGAAAACCACTTTCTGTTACAGTAAGACAGGCCTGTCCAGCGCCTCTGAGAGGCTGGATCCAATTTAGATGTCCATGCCACATGTTTATCTGTAAATCCTTGTCTACAACATAATCATATACCTATTAATGAATCCTCTGTAAAGAATTCAGCTAAATACCCATCCAGATCTGAAGTATAGTTTGTGTATAGTTTTCAAGTTTTTTTCTCAACCTATGTTCTTCTTACCTATATTTCTCTCCCTAGTCCCATTTTGCACTGCTTTTTTTTTACCAGTTTCCACTTTTTTTCCATCATCTCTCACCCATTGTATTTGACTACTTCCCCTTCCGTCTTTTCCCCTTTCTGCCCCATCCCTCTACATGTTTCCCTTATTTTCTACTTTCATCCTTAAGGCTGATGTCCCACGGAGCAGTTTAGGTCTCTACTATCACAGGCGACTAACTGCTCCAAAATGCTTTTCCATTGGCAACAAAATTAGTTGCCAGTTGAAAGTCCTTCACATCACTTCAGGAAGTTGCCTGCAGGAGGAAACTTTTCACAACTTCTAAAAACCAAAGCAATGTGAAGGGCTTGACCAGCACTAATTTAAGATAACTACAGTGCATATAGGGCCCAGGGTGTCTGGGACTTCAGTAGTCTTCCCTTAGAATATAATTGCAAAGACAACGTTATGGCTATTGCATCACAGGCTACTTGCAACTGCCTTCTAATGGCCATCATTGTTTCCTATGGGGCAAGCAATATAGGCTATAAAAGTTGACAAAATTATACCTGTTTGTAGCCAGCTGCAATTAGAGTTTAGAACATCATGGCTCTAACGGATGTTACCTGATGCTAGTACCTCTGTTTAGGTCCTTGGCACTATATTCATTACTAAGAATGAGAACATTTTGTTTTGCCTTGTACGAATTTGCTGCAGAGTTTGCAATTTTGCCCATTGACTCCAATGCAATTGGTGCCGTGCCCTAAACAGCTTCAGTTGGTAGGTATGAGAATGAGACCTTGGGAAGGGACTGTGGGAGAGCAGATATTGTAGGACAAAATGACAACAGTATTGCTTCAGTTCAGTATTGCCCAGTCTGAAGCACATTTTCTGCACCAAAGAGAAAGAGAGTCCTCCCCATGTCCATACTAAGTGACACTTATGGCATCTATTTGTCATAGCACATATAGAACTTTGGTCCAAAAATGTGTGTACATATGTGTTTTCCTGTGTCTGACAAAATGTGTAGTGGGACATAAGCAGGGTTGACTGAGCCAACAATACACTTGGAAAATACCAGTTGGATCTCTTGGGCCCTACTGACCCAGACCTGCTCCCCAGCTAAAATTATGTGCCCTCCCGCCTGACCTCCCCGGCTATTGTGCAAGGTAGAAGGTATGTGTGGGACTGCAGAGTTGTGTATTGCATGTGGAGGACCTCACGCCTGGGGTGGGGGCCCCTGAGGTGGACCCCCCAGTCTGTGGCAATAGGGAATGCTGAAGGCAGTAGGTTGGACTCTGTTGCCTACATATCCCTTAACTTGCCCTTCATGCAGACACACAAGTTAGGGAGTGCCCTGTACATTAAGGGGCATATTTGTATAAGCCAACATCATTGGTGATGTTGCCCATAGCAAGCAATCAGATCTTTGCTTTTGTTTTCTAACTTGTAGGTGACCATTTAAATCTAATAGCTGATTGGTCACAAAGGGCAACATCACCAGTGAGTTGGCTTACACATAGTGATGAGCGAATCTGTCCCATTTCACTTCGGCATAAAATTCGCAAACTGGCAAGAAAATTTGCGAAACTACAAAAGATTTGCAAAATGGATTAGTTGCGCATTTTTTTGTTGTCTGTCTTTTTTTGTCGCGTCTATTTTTTTTTGTCGCCTGCGCTTTTTGACGCTACCACGCCTTTTTTTATGCGACTGCACCCAATTTGACACGGTGCACCCTTTTGTGACGCGACAGCAACCAATTTGACACGCGGCAAGAACCATTTCCGCACAACTAATTTTCACGCAAGTTTTGCCAAAAAAATTGGCAATGGCGAAATGTGGATATTCGCTGCGAATCCATGCCTGGCGAAAAAATTTGCTCATCACTACTTACACACTATAATAAATATGCCCCTAGTCTGCCTGGGCTGCTTTGCACTTGCCTGCACTGTGCTTGGTACTTTCCTTTGGATCTTTAATCCAGCACAAGGTGCCGAGTGCAGTAGAACCCCTGACACAAGTGACAAAATGTTACTTTATCATTTGGAAACTACACAGCGTTGCATACTGGGTCTTAATGCACCTAAGATTTTTTTGTAAATAAAAGCAGCCAGCACTTTTCTCATTTAGCCCTTTGTATTTTCTGAATCTCTTCACGCAACCTTTTCCTATAGTTGCAACTTTCTTCTGTAGTTCTCTCCCTTTGCTCTGTCACAGAACAAATATTTCGCAGTCACCATCCCGCAGGCTGAGGGGGCAGGGATAGGGTTTGAGTCACACAGGATATGGAGGAGGGGCCGTGACTCACAGGATGAACTAAGGCTAAAGCCGCTTCCAAAATGTTCTGTGCACCTTCTAAGGTCACCTTGTCCTGGGGAGGGAGGGGAGGAAGGTAAATCAATACAGGCAGACAAATCAGTGATGGATAATGTGGCACCCCTGCTGATGGGTTATGGGAATTTTAGCTTAACACTCAGCAGGTATTCCATAGGTAAGCTTTTAGAGATTAAACTCAAATCTGCCCTTTTTGGCATCAGTCAGTGAACTCATTTGTAGATACCTAAGAAAATGCCTGCTGATGAAAAACCCTGTAATAGAAAGAATGCTGTATAAAGCAAAGCACAAACTTGCCCTTTCATTTATTGAAGGCAATCACAATGGTTAAACATTGCCTGTGTAGCCTGCTCCGATGACCTACTGAGAGCCTAGACCTGGAAGTGTTTCCCAGTTTCCTGTATTGGGTTGTTTCCATGGGCCGAATATACTCACGCCAAGCATGCTGTTATTACTATGTGCATTGGTGGTGCTCTAGAAGTGACAGCAGCCTCACTCTGAGTATGCATGGTCAGAGTCAAACTGGGCAAACTGGGTGAGACACTGGGAAAAAAAACCAGTGGGCTCGGACCCTCGTGCCCCCATCGAGCCAGACCTGATCCCCACTCGAAAGTATTAGGTGTGTGCGGGTGGGAAGAGCATGGGCGACGGGTTGTGGAGGCAGCTCCCTAGTAGTGATGAGCGAATCTGTCCCGTTTCGCTTTGCCAATAAATTTGTGAATCTTTTGAAAGATTCGCGAAATGGCGAAAATGTTGCACTGAAAAAAAATGTCGCCCGCGACTATTCTTTTGACGCCTACGACTATTCTTGCAACTATTTTTGTGACAATTTTGGATGTGCGACTATTCTTTTGATGCTTGAGACTATTCTTGCAACAATTTTAGCCGTGCGACTATTCTTTTGCCGTCCGTGACTATTCTTGCGACAATTTTTGGACGCGCAACTATTCTTGCGTCAATTTTGGATGTGAGCCTATTCTTTTGACGCCTGCGACTATTCTTGCGTCAATTTTAGCTTTGCGACTATTCTTTTGACGCCTGCGACTATTCTTGCGCCAATTTTTGGACGTGCAGCGAATTTTTCTGCTGCAATTTTTTTCATCCATTTTGCGAAACAATCCGCCAATGGCGAAACACTGAAATTCGCCGCAAATCCATGCCAGGCAAAACATTTCGCCCATCGCTACTCCCAAGTAGTAAGCAAATTTTTTCACCATGCTTGAATTCGCTATGAATTTTTGCATTTGCTATTGCCAATTTTTTCCACAAACTGCTGCAAGAATTTCCTGAGTTAGGAACAAGTTGCAGTGTTCCAATAATTCAAAGCTGCATCAAAAAAGTCAGGCATGTCAAAAAAGCCATGTGGTTGCCGTTTTGTAAATTTTTCAGCAGTTTCACAAATTTGTTTTTGTGGGGTCTGAGGGCCCCTGTAGTGACAGCCTTAGTGGGCCCCTGAACACCTCAGTTCGATGCTGAGCATGATTTGGAACCTGTGTGACCTTCAGAAAAAGTGTACACGAATTTGCTCCCATAATGGTACATAGCACCCAAGCTTACTATAAGGTAAGAGAAAGTTGTGTTGCTCTAACAGGGCTTAGGGCTGCTGGAGGTAACATAAGCCCTATTCTGTAAAACAAAATAAAGTTAATTTTGAGTTGTACTGGTTCTTTAAAAACTTCTTATGCCCAAGAAACTGTGAATAACATGAAGAACATGGCATCTGTGTTTACATACATCTCCTCCAGGATACTACGAAGGGATGCGCTGAGGCAGAGGAGCCTGGGGATGTGACCCTTGTACTGCCCAGAGAAGCCTGAGGCAAAGTTACTAAAAGCTTGTCACAGTTGTCACAGTTGGCTCTAATGAGAATAGTATGCTATGTGAATGCATTATGGAAAGGTACAGTATATTCCAGCTCTGTTGCACAGTCATTTGCAGAACAACTTGCCTGGAAGAGGAAATTCTTTGTTTTTAATCCCTTCAAACCTAAATGCCTATTTAATGAAACACTTGAGTCATGCCCAATGGAACAAAAAATTTGCATGTTTTTGACTTTCTCATTTTTCAGGGAAGTAGAACAGAATGCTGTACCTTGACCAGGGATATCAGCAATTAGTTGTGAACTGCTGAAACCCCCACCCCCATGTACACACGCACACGATCAGCACTTCTGTCTTCCACCATCTCTGTGTTATCTTTCCTGTAAGTAAGTTACATTTATGGCCATTAAAGGACTGTTAAATATGTATATCCAGCATTATAAGGTCACAGGTCCATCATCCCTGGATTGCATATTTAATCCTTTAAACTGGGATCCCAGTCTTCCTGCAGTGCCCAGAATAACCAAAATTCTAGCTGGGCTAACAGTTGTGAGTGCAACTGCACTGATCTAAACATGTGTCCAGTTGACTAACCAGTCTAAAATATATATAATATATAGACTGATCAAGCCATTAGGATTATGGGTGTTCAATGCCCCTACTCTAGCAAAGAGCTTTAAGTTATTGTAGGGCCAAGTTTATCCTGAAATCATTGTTTAAAAGCACAATTTATCCATCAACAAAAATGACCATTTCAAGCGATATCCTCAGGATAAAGCTAAGAAAACTACCTGCTTGGTCCTGCAAACAGTTAGACTGGGCAAATTTAATTGTTAACAAGGAAAATTTTTGCCCAATAGATTTTCTGACTGATGTCGGATGAGAAATCACTAGATGTGCGATCATTAAGTGCCCACTAACCTTACAATAATTTGATGGATGTGTCGGATCGCACTAAAAATGGTTGTTGGTGAGAAAAAACTCTTAATGTGTACGGCCACCTTAAGTCTAATGGCAGATGGGGCTTATATTTGACCTGCAATTATCCTACGCTTGCATCAGCCTTTCCCTGTGCCTGCAGCCAGGATCTAGAGGTAGGCAGAAAAGGCAGGTACCTCTTCTGCCTACCCCTAGTCTGGGATTGTTACCCCCAGTGTTGCTTGTAACTGTGCTCCCACCTTCACGGTGTGACTATGCATGTGCGTGCCCCAACCCACACACGCAAAATCACGTTGGGGGAGTTGGGCAAGGTGGCCGGCTCCCTTCGCCAACCTCTGCCCTAGAGCCATTGTGTTGGCCTGGGAGCAGGCACATGAAGTGGATTTTGGCGCACTGAAATACGCTCAGTGTGCCTGCAGCTGGGTCAGCACAATGGCCCTCGGTGCCAGCCTCACCTGGCATTAGCCTTACCCTAAGAAGTGTTTTCCTCTGCTATCAGCTCTCAAACAAAAGTTGACAGAGATGTCAACTATACACCATGTAATTGGGTCATAAGTTCTTACTATGGATCTGGCTTCCCCTGGGAAAACTTCAGGAGCATTTTTGCTGTTCTAAATGCTCCTGAAAGCTTAGCATGAAGGTCTAATGTGGCTGATATAGCAGTGATTTCCTATACATGTAACCTTGTTATGCGCTAGGTGGGGCCTCTAAGGGTTGACCTCAAAGGTGGGATTGAAAAACTGAAAATGTCAGACAACCGTTGCCTTAGGGTGATAATGATCCACAGTTTTCAAACATTATTTCATGTTACCACTTAGTGTGAAGTAGAAGTTTAAAACCAATCCTGCACTGGGTCATTCTCACCCTAATGGCATGGTGATTGTGCCATCTCTGAGTTTAGTTATGGTAGTATTCCTGTTTCCACAGCTTCCTATTAACCAGACAACTTTGGCCCCTCTTTGTTAAACCAAACTCTCATCTGATCATGCACCTGAAGCAGAATAGTCTGCATGGAAGTGGATTGGTATAAAGTTCCTATTGTAGACAGAACAATGGAGGTACATTAAAGGAATGTCAGTGCACAAGAAAATTACATGCCATGTATCCCAAAGGAGGCTTTTGTGTGCCTGGATCAGTGGGGTTACAGATATTTATTTGGAGGCTGAAATGTGTAATTATACATTAACATCATCTTGTAAGTGGTAAAATGCACAAGGGGAAACCAACTTTACAACCTTTCCCACCATCCTGCAGGGCAGGTGTCTTGTTTTTAACCTAAGCGATAGAAAACCAGCTTTAGGCATTATGAGAAATGCACATATGCAAAGATGTGCACAGGAAACCGCATGTTCATCATTTTATTTAAGGGGTTAATACATGGCAGAGAAGTTCTGTTTATTTCCCCTTTAATTCAAAACACTGATTATAATAGCTACATCTTAAGGATTCTGGGGACCAGTATGTTCTTTATCTTCCTAACCAATTTACACCTTTTCCCCAGCAGATCTTACAAGTATTAAAGAACAAAGCCTGAAATAATATGATTCAAGGAAGAACAAAACATAGAATGTGCAATTATTCTTTTTGGATTTAGCTCACTAGGATATTGTTTGTGCTGCTGAAATTTACCAGAATCATTAAATTCGGTGGTACAGAGATGGGGGCTCTCTGGGTTTTATATCATGTATCAACTCAAATGTGTATTTTTTCTACTAATAATTTGACAATATACATTTTCTCAAAATCATTGGTAGAGTTATGACCATTAGGCTAATGCTACATGGGACTGAATCGGCCCCTCCACCTGCACCAGGGCCACTCCTGCTATTAGGCAAGTTGAGAACAGTGATGATCACTAAGGAAGAGCCGTGAGGTCCCAAAACGCTTCATCATGTTGTGAAGTGTTAAGAGCACCTTGAAATAAAAGCTGGGATCACCCCATTGTACTGCATAAACAGGTACTGGTCCTTATTTCTTTTCTGAGTATTCAACTGGCGAGTGGCTAGGCCAGTACGATACCTGCACCCCTGCTATCCAGTATTTTGGCTGAGGAAGAAGACACTTCCAAAATCGCTGATCACTAGGGGACCTTCAGGCATCTCTCTCTGGCCATGTTCTGCAATGATCTTCTCTCTGGCTATTCTGCATGTTCAGGTGCTTTATTGCTTACCAGACCTTTTGGTGATAAGTTAATGGTTTTCCAGCCCCCAGACACATTCCTGTTTACTAATTTATTTGGTGGCTTCGAATAATGGCATCAACATTAGCCAAGTGCTCCCAGAAACAGCTGGAGACCTAGGACAATTGATGGTGGCAGGCTAAGTGGCCTAAGGGGTACTTATCAGCATAAGGTGATAAAGAGAGACAACTTAACCCACATTTTAAATATTTTGTTAACAATGTTTGCTACATTTGTCAGTTATGAAATAGAACCATGTTTCTGCAATGCCTCTGCAGTGGTTGAAAGTAATGTGTTCTTAAAGTGGCCATACATGAGCAGAGTTATGCTGCCGTTTTGGGCCCTTCAGACCTATTTGCCAGCTTATCTGCCCATGTATGGGGCCCTCTGATGGGCCTACCCAGAACCAATATCTCCACCAGAGTGAAGGTAGACATGGTGGATGTTGTCTGTGAAATGTGAGGTCTTGTGTTTTTTTGCTGATATCCACCTTGTCTACCTGCCGCTGAGATGATGCTTTTGGGTGAAAACAAGGTAGGGGGCTGGTGTCAGTATAAGGGATGATTCTCGGCATGTGGTATTCCACAGAACGAGAATAAGCCCATGTGGCGCTAGCCTTATAAGGAAGAATAGAAATGCAAATAAAATAAACACAGGAATAACAATTAGAGATCAGTTTGGTTGAGGTAGATGTATGTTGTTATCACTTTAATCTAAATGGCTGAGTTCTGACACTGGTGAAATGTTGATTTCCTCCCCCTGCATCCAGTTCCTTTAGTCTTTGGGTATAAAAGCAGATATTTTCATGTATGGCCACCTTACCTTCTATGCGGAAGTCTGAAACATGATGTTGTGTATTATTAGCATTGGTTTAACAGATTAACAATAACAAGATCAATATATGGTGACACAGAGTACATTTATGCCACACAATATGCCAGTGTGCTGGAAATTGTATTTTATCAGCAGATGGAAGGACACAAACCACAAGCTTCAAAATGCATTGAAATTCCTTTTGAAAACCTGGATGTGTTTTCTCTCACCTTCTGGGAATCATTGACAGGCACCTCTCTCTCCCTGGAGGAGGCAACTCAAATCCATTTGTGGCATGGGGGATGGAGCAGTGGTGCGTAACCCTAATGGAATTCCCAGAACAAACACTAGTTATCAGCACCCTGACCTGAGCTTTAGATCTGCCTGCACCTGGCCAGAGGTTTGTTCGGTATTCCATGATAACCTTTTTTTTACCAGCCACCTCTTTTTTATTCCTTTAACCTATTAGCTGTTACAACCTGTGAGCTAGATCCCTCTGCCATATTTGATTGTATAAAGGAAACCCTTGTTTTATTTTACACCTCAGGTAAAATGTTGGGTACTTCATAGTATCAGAATCCTTTTTAACAAAGTTAAGCACAAATTTGATACTTATTTGGGACTCAAACCAGTGTTCAGGGGCAGATCTAGGGATTGGCAGAAGAGGCATGTGCCCAGGATGCAACGAAGGGGTGTTGCTAGGCACGTATCTCTTCTTTTGCTTACCCCTGGCCCAATCCAGCCACTCCTCACCATGGCTCATCAGTGCAAGCTTACCCCCTGCATCATCACAGCACACACACACAAGGTTAGGGGGGCAAAGTGTCCGTAAGGGGTTGCCTAGGGCATCTGGCTCTGCTGGTATTAAATGATTTAAATAGCTCCCTCACCCCTTTAGGTCAACGCACTGTGTTTTCTCCACTAGCGTATTTACACTGGTGGAGAAAATTTGACCATTCTTACCTACCCATGTTTATAAGTGGCATCCGCCAGTTAGTGCAGATACAAAAATGCAAATGCATGTGTATTTTCATTGGGAGCTGTTGGAATCAGGTTGCCATGATCCCTGACCGTTTGCATGATACTGCTCAGAAGCGGCACCAATGTGCTGGATCCCAAATAAAGAAACTTATAACTGGTTTCAAAACAATGCATGGCTAGAAAATGGAATGGTTTAAATCTGTTCCTATCTTGGGCCACAGAAAAACTGCAAGCTGATGTAAATTTCTATCACAGTGTAAAAGCAATGAAGGGTTAACATTCCTCCATTAATAGGTACCTCCTTTAACATTATCTAGCAGGCTAGGGATCTTGTTACCAAATGAGTCAGATAAAGCGGAATGAAAAACCCTCCTTATTTCTGAAATCAGCGGCTGGCTGAGACACAGTCGTCCTCCCCCACTCTATATTCTGAATTATTTATGATACATTATACACCACATTAGTCAGTGACAAGTACTGTTTGGTAGTGATAGGTATACTCTCTAAGCTCATGTTAGTATTGAATATACTAAAGAAAAAAGATCATTCTTCTAAATATAGCAAAATCTATAGCCAACTATATACAAGGGGTTAACTCAACCTCAGTGAAACGCGTAATATAATAAGTAGGCAAGATATGCGGCCAAGTAGCCACATCTGACAAAACAGATGGTATGCACATAACAACAATAAGGTAAATGTATGCAGTCATCAATCTAATCAAAATAATAATCTAATAAAAAGTCAAAAACTATTCAAAAAGCATAACACGCACACCTCTTAATCCATCCAACACAGAAGAATAAGTGATTATAAGGTTTTTTATAAACTTAAAATATACTGCAGAATGGTGATTAATACAGGGCAAGTTCTTTTGTATTTCTTTGTACAGGCTATGAGGACATTAAGAAAACAAAGAGGTTTTATTTAGTCCAACGTTTCAGTTCCAACTGAAATTTTCATCAGGGACACCCAATATATATATATATATATATATATAATTACTCTATGCAGAGGTTCATGTACTTTAGGCTAGCCTGTGAAGGCATTTTGCAGTAATTTGTTGCTTACTTAGCACTTAATTGCTGTTTGTGTACAATTTGTCTCACATACTTATTGCCAAATTGAGGCAGATGATATATTCAATCAACACATATGTGAGATTCATCAACTGTTGTCCCGGCTGAGAGAAAGGCATGATGGGTAAATAATGCTCAGAAATATACTATGCCAAGTTTAGTTTATTAGATCAGAAGTAGCGTTTTAGGCTGTCACAGACTTTACTTTGGACCTGTAGGGGGCTGCTGGGCCTTTGTGTACTAAAATTGCCAGGGCCTGTTTTAAATCTCAGCCCAACCTTGTATCCATACATATATTTAGAACAGGACAAGCAGCAAATTGAATGTGTCATTATGTCCCCAAATGGGTCCACAGGAAAAAAAAGCAATACTTGTCAAGAGCTAAAGGTAACCTGGCAGATAGCCACAAGGTGTAACCAAGACGACTAAACTGGTTCTGGATGAAAGACATATAGAATCCTGTAAGGACAAATATGAAAACCACACAATCAGCAAGTACATATAGGAGAGGCTACATCCGCTCCCAAACACTTTAAAACAAGCTGTTATATGCCAAAAAGCCTTGCTAAGCTATTTTTGTGGATGCCTATAAACATACATACAAAACAATAGCCCTGAACTGATGCATTGAAACTCATGACACAAGAGTTTTGATTGGCGTAAATATATGGCCCAATGAAAAACTTTTAGTTCTAAAACATAAAAGAACAGTAATATGTTGGCGTGTGGGAAGGGGAAGGGGGGGATAGGTGACATGGAAAGCCGGGTTGCCTAGGGCTTTTCTATCAGCCCTGTTGATATCTATTGTATTCATTGGTGTCTTGGATAATACATATTCATGCTGCCCAAAAAAGCCTTGCAGCAAAATCTATATATATATCTTTAAATAAAACTATTATGCTACATGGAAATTATGTGGAACTGAAAAGTGCAGACTAAGTGAACATTATGTATATAAATGCATTTATTGCATTTTTATTTCCTATTGCTGTTGGACTGACCCTTGATCTATTTTATACTGCCAGGCTCTACTAACAAATACATTATAGCTCAGCAGACCTATTTTGATCCATGATGTTAAATTTAGAATTGAAGAACCTGTGGTTAATTGCTATTTGGGTGGGAGATGCTGTCAAGTTGCAACTCTGAGCTTACATTGGGAATTCTGTGAGGTGTAGTTTAACAACAGCTACAAGATAGCATATCTGGAATTCTCAAAATAGTTTTTGTCTCAAGGTGGAGCACCAGCCTTCCTATACTCCAGATCTCCCTTCTTTTATCTCTGGATTATGTGTAGTTATAATAAATGGGGGGGTTGGGATTTGTGTGTGCATTGTACTTGCCCAAGGTGAATGCAGAGACTGTCTTTAGATAAGTAGTGTAATTAAACAAACCTCCCATTTAAGAGGGATCCCCCCCACTGGTTCATTCCACACAATGCTGCATTCAGTCAGTTGAGACAGAAGGTATGAGAGTAGGCGGCAGTTTCATGAATTAATTCTAAAAGAGAGCAGAAGTAATTTTAGGCTACAGCAAACTAGATGTTTGACCTAGGTACGTAGCACCTGAGGGAAGGGCCCCACATAATGTTGTGAAACATACTAATGACATTTGAGGGTGAATATTCCAATGTAACAGGTGGAAGCTCAGGAATACATACTTACACCTGTACCGCTGAAAGTTCAGTGGTTTTTAAATCAAGCACAGGAAGCAGAGCAAGGCATTTCTGATGCTACTGCCATCCTTACCCACCCCATGCTTACCTCAGTGCATACAGTAAAATTCTGGGTGCCCACAAATAATTTTGTGTAAAACATATAATTTTGTACTTAATCTGATATGCTAGTTTTTCAAAAGTGTGCACAAAAGATTTTTTTGCACACACAGCCAAGAAGAAATTAGAGGGAACATTGAGTCCCAACCTAGAATTTCTGGTAATATCAGATCTTCCACATGAGAGTGAATAGAGTTCTGCTTGAGCAGCAATGTGCATTCTGCTGTGGCAATGGCAATGCAGTTTTTTTCCCTTAAGCTGCATTAGAAAATTAATCCATAAAGGTACATAAGATATGCAAATACTGTGAAGGTCGGTACAAGGAGGTTGCACAGGATATTTTTTACTCACATATATTTACAAAGATTGAGTTTTTTTCTTGAGATAAGAAGGAACCATGTTTCACCTTCACAAAAGTTTTTCTCAGTGAAAGTCAGAACCTTATTACCAATAGGCAGCTTAGCCCTGCACTTTAGCCTGAAGGAGTCATGCACATTGTGTAAGTAAATGGAAAATGTGAATGTTTAATGTAAATTTATAGTTGTACAAGAGTGCTACCATTACTGCCCCCAGAGAGCACAACAGCCACTGGGGAAGAGACAGCTCTCAACATTATCTATCAATGAATGATGCATGGGGCCATTTTTGTTACTATTAATAAGTTCACTTTTCATAATAACATTGCAAATTTCTGAAAAACTTGTTGATGCTATATAAAAAATATAATGATGACAAGGAGCTAACAAAGGCTGTAATAGTGAACACAATTTCAGGAATGTATCGTACCCAGTTTTATTTGTAACCTGCACTCAAATGTCCTTTCTGTGGAATACAGATGAGTACTATTCTAAACTATCTTCTTAAATGATCCACTAAACCTGATTTACTGCAGTATTTCTGCATCTAATAAAAAGAACTCATAAGTGTCAAGTGTATAAATGCTGCATAATAACCCATAAACAGGTTCTTTTTCATACTTCACATTTTTAAATACTAGAAACATATTATTATCTGACGTAAACTGACCTCCTGTCATTCATTTTCCTGCTTTTCTCCATGCTTCAGTGTTTTATGTGAGATGATTCTTGCCTTTTTATTAGCCCAGTTCTCCACTTCCAGATATAACAGGAAACTGAATAAGAAAGGTTGACTTTTGCAGTGTGTTTCAGATTTCTGTAGAAAATACACTTCAAGCAGGCTGGGCTTCCCTGATGTCTTTTCTGAGAAGACTTTTTATTTCTGTTTGCAATTTTCGAGCCGTGGTGAAAATGGTTTCACATTAGGCATTACTATGGGGAATAAGCAGAACATATTTAAAAGCTAGATATTCTTAACACCAGGTAATAGACAAGTCAGCAGTGATATTCTGCCAGATACTGTCAATTCTATAATAAAGGAGAACGAAAGGTTTAATCATTGGATGCTGAAAAATTATAACCGCCCCCCCCCCAATGATTATAATCACTTACCTGATTCCCAAACTTTGCCCAGGTGAGCATGCACGGAGTGAACGCCATACTTTAACAAAAAAGGTGTTTTTTTACTCTAAACGTGGCCACTGAAGAAATAAGGTGCTTGTCGATATGTACCCCAGCTGTTTTTTGCTAACAGAAGCTCAGGCTTGGGGTATCACATGATTATAAACACTGGAATGCCTGGCGCCCACCCAGTGACTGAACCTTTCCTTCTCCTTTAGCATAATGCCTCGTGGGGCTGATTCTCAGCCTGCAGATGAGCGTAGGCTGGGAATCAGCCCTTTTGCTGGCATCAAGCAGCCTCTCTCTGTGCCTGCACCTGGAGCCATTGGACTGGCCTGGGAAATCTGCTCTATGTGCCTGCACCCAGGCCAAAGAGAAATAATTTCACCGCACACCCGTAAGTTTAAACCACTTGCTGCACTGGTGGTGCAAGCCTTCCGTCAGACTGGCAAAGTCCTTCCAGAAGTAGACAGATTGTAATGGAGCCGCACACACTCATATGCAGTTGGGAAGCTCAGCCTATGTTTAGTTTCAGGCCAAGAACAAGCCCTGTGTGGCTTAGTGACTTAAGGTGGCCATAAACAGCCCGATTTTAGGTGCCAATATTGGTCCTTTAGACCAATTTGGCAGCTTATCGGCACGTGTATGGGCACGAATGCTGGGCCTGCCCGTCAGACATCTGGTCTAAAATCGTCCAGATCTTCATCAGGCAGGTTTGATTTTACCATCTGATCGGGGACCGCATCGGCTTGTTGATGTTGGTCCCTGAATTGACGGAGCCTATACCCGCCATTCGAATTCGATCGTTTCACCCCAGGGCCAAATGACCGAATTAGCCGATATCGCCCACCCATAGGTGGGAATATTGGGGGAAGATCAGCTTGTTT
This sequence comes from Xenopus tropicalis, assembly GCF_000004195.4. Classification (NCBI taxonomy): domain Eukaryota; kingdom Metazoa; phylum Chordata; class Amphibia; order Anura; family Pipidae; genus Xenopus; species Xenopus tropicalis. The sequence goes on along the minus strand of NC_030685.2, from coordinate 59,390,951 downwards.
GGTGACCAAGCGAGTGGATGTTACTGTGTATGGCCATCTTTTTTCAAATAAAATGATTAATCTGCTATTTATTTGGTGCAGTGTCTAGCACCTCAAACCAGAATTGTCTAGTAGAAACCTGTGCCAGAACAATAAAATTCCCTTAAATCACAATAAAAATTGTTGATGAAATATTCAACTTTATGGGCTTGAAGGGCAAATGAAAAAAGTCTAGCATGTAGTGATGAATGAATTTGTCCCGTTTTGCTTTGCTGGAAGATTTGCAAAACTGCTGAAAAATTCGTAAATTCGGAAAATTTGTCAAATGTGGCTACCACACAACTTTTTTTATGCGTCTTTATCTCTCTCTTTTTTACGTAGTCGCAACTTTTCTGACGCAACCGTTCTTTTTCGCAACAAGTTTTTTGAAACGACTGCAACTTTTTCTTGACTTGGTGAACTTTTGTCTCCATTTTGCGAAATAATTTGCCAATGCTAAAAAAGAAGTTTTGCAATGAATCCATGCCTGGAGAAAAACTTCACTTATCGCTACTATCATGATTACTGTGAAGTAATCCCTCGCAGTAATCATGAAAGTAGGGATAAGCAAAATATTGTAATGTTGTAAAGATGTAAAGCAACACTGTTCATTATAAGTCAAAGCAGTCTCAGATATGATAGCCTAGCTTTCAGCAACCATTGGGAGTCTTAATTTGTGGTTATTGAATTACTGCACAAAACTTTAATAGGTTTGTGGTTTCACAAATCATACCACTATTGATCTGAATATATATTCTGCTACATTGTTGAAAGAGTACAGACCCATGTTAAATAATAGACTAAAAGTAAAAGCCTCAACATACCAGGAGGCAATACATATATCCTCTTTCTGAAGCAACTTTAGATCTGCATCCCCAGTTACGGTATTTGTGTGGGGTGTAAGCAGGTGTGGACCAGCAATCTGTGGATTCAGGCAAATGCCAGAGGGGCTGCTGTAAGATGCCATAGACAAGCACTTTTTATTGGGTTGGTGGGGGGCTGTTTAGGCCTCCGGTTTTTTGAAATGCCGGGCTAGCCCTGGGTCTATGCTCGACAGCACAAAAAAGATATTACTATTATGCTGATGTTCTTTAGCAATATGATAGGGTATTGTGGTGCATCCGAGATTTTAAATCGCGCCCCAGCATGCTCCAATATTGATTGTATAAACTGATTTGTAGTTCTACCCACACACTTCTTACCACATGGACACTCCATCAGATAGGTAACCCTGTAGTCTTGCTGTTGATGAAACCATTATTTTGATATTTTTTATTATGCTGACTTCAGTGCTTTGTAATATGCATGTATATTGCTATTATGGCCATAGCTTCTCACTTTAAATTCATGTCTCTTGAACTCCTTAACTGTTCAAAACACTCTGGATTCTCTAAGCATTCATTGGTCAGTACATGCCAAATTATTACATTTGGATTCTGACTCTTGGCATGTATCAAGCTTCTGTAGTTGGGGTCTTCCAGAATAGCAAACTAATGTGTAGTTTTACTCACATACATCTGATCATGCTGACACTGCATCATTGCATTCTATATTCCTTTATATGTCAGCAACATATTGTTTTCTTCTTTTTTTAATAAGGACAAACCTGACGGTCTCTACACCTATAGTTGCCATTTATGTTCTTACTCAATACCGCAATCATTTTTGGCACATTATAATGGCAATGTAGCAACACGTCTTTCAAATTCCCAGTGTGTCGATAGGTAATTATTGGTGATATCAACGTCCTGCCTCAAAATGTGCCAACAGTTGTTAATAATGGTGTCACCTGAATGAAAGAAGCTATGTCTCTGCTAACATTTTATTAGCTGATGCAGCTTAGTGAGGGTTATATGTTGATCTCTTTTAGAAAAATGTGTTTTTCGCATTCTAAATCTATCATATAAATATCTGGCTTGTTTCTTATACATACATACATACATATTCCGTACTCTTAAAGGGCTTGTTCACCTTTAAATTAATTTTTAGTATAATGTATAAAATGATATTCTGAAAAAATGTGCAATTTATTTTTTTTATTGTGAGTCCTTAATCAGCTGTTCTTCAGATTGGAATTTCAGCAGCTATCTGGTTGCTAGGGTCCAAATTACCCTAGCAACCAGCAACTGGTTTAAATGCGAGGCAGGAATATAACTAGGACAGGGCCTGAATAGAAAGATAATTAATAAATAATAACAAAAACAATAAAAGTGTAGCCTCACAGAGCCATAGTTTATGGGCTAATGGCATTAGTGACCCCCATTTAAATGCTGGAAAGAGAAAGAAGAACAAGGCAAATAATGCAAAAACTAAAGAAAAACTAGTGAAGGTAAACTAAATATTGACCATTCGGTAAACATCAAGGGGATATTCATTTTTTGCATGTAGCAAGCTGTTAGTAGGAATGTTTAGATTGGATATAACATTCCTCACCACATGAAAACTTCATTTTCAGAAATATTTTAAGTTACCCTAGTGTTAAATTATTAATTTTGGTTCACATTGTTGCAGATAAAATCAGATTACATGCTAAGAATACATCTCTGTCAGTATTTTACCTGCCCGCCCAGTAAATATTAGTCTAAATGCTAATTTTATTATTATTATTATTATTATTATTATTATTATTATTGTTATTATTATTATTATTATTATATTTTATTTATATGGAAGAAATCTAAAAAGATAGGGAGGCTTTCTTCTAGAAAAAGTGGCAACCCTTCCTCTAGCCAGATGATTGGCTGTCCAAAAGGAGAATCCTCCCCTGCTCTCCCCCTTTCTTAGCCAGACCATCAATGCCTCTATCCATCCCATCAGCATACATTTATTTTCCTTTGTTTTTTCCCACTCAAACAGCAAACCCTCTCTCGCACTGTTGGCACATTGTCAGGTACTGATGTGAGCTTGCTAATATCTGCCAGAGCACACACAATCACTTCTCTCCTTCCTTCCTTGTCCAGAGGAGGCTTCCTGAATCACATCTTCAAATAAAAACACGCACTCTTCTTAAAAGGGCAATGGCAGCTTGAATCAATTGGTGGGCTCAAGGCTATCAGGCACATAACTAGCCTTTTGTTTACTATAATGCACTCCAATGACAAATAAATGAAGGGTGCAGATATCTTCACAATGGTGCACTTTGCCTTCACATCAAAGAATGACACAGGATTGTCCTTGGTGGTGACAACCCCCAGGAGCAAAATCCCTAATGCCCTGACAGGCTGGAATTTTGATCCTATGAAACTAGAGGCTGGACAGAACCAGATTTTAAGTGTTATATCTTTGCAAACTATATGCTTTACTAACTCATAGCCAAGCATGTGCCTTGTTTTTACTGTTTACATTGGGTCTGTTTAGAATAACAGTGAGAGTTTGCTGCTGTGTACAGTGCTTTGCACATCTGCTAGCTGTTACTGGAAATTAATAGACACTTTAAACATTTTATGTAATAAAGCTGCAGTTTCGGAACATGTCCAGGTTTCTGTTCAGTTTTTCTGGATGTTCTCCAAAAGCCCTTATGATCAATAACCACATGAGTAATTCTGGCAGAGTCCCCTGGCCTGAACATTGATCTGCCTGCAATATTGATTGGTGCTCCTAAGAGGAGGATTGCCTAAAAGCATTCAGTATTGGGGGAGGATTGAGTGTGGTGCAAACCTCATCAATAATGACTTGGGATCCATAGTGTTCTGATTTATGAAGCCAGTGATGTCTGTACATATATATCTGATACCATTGATACCATTTTGAATGTATTTTATCCGGTACACATCTAAATATACACATATTATATATAATAATTTTTTAAAATAAATTTGTTCACTAATCGCTAAGTCCTTGTGCGTGCGGCTCTCTGTCCTTATATATATATATATGTAAAAAATGCTAATGCACACCAGGAAAATGTAATCAAAAAAAGATACTTATTTTATTTAGATCTACGTTTCGGTCCTCACCCGGGACCTTTATCAAGATATCTTGATAAAGGTCCCGGGTGAGGACCGAAACGTCCCTGGAGTACGGTAAAATCCTAAAAGATATATAGTAGCAGTGGGGTACATGCCATAATGTGATTGTTATATTTGCTAGATGAATAAAGCCTTATATATACTGTATGTATGCTCACATGCATATCTAGTAAAAGTCATGACTGTAAATTCTGACATGTTTAACCAGCTTGTTTGTATTTTGCCTATAGACCCTAAACCAAGCAGCAAGCTAGACTAGGATCTATACAGGCCTTTTTTGGGGGGAGAAAATAATTTGCCTTCTTTTTATATCTGTTCTGCAAAACACGGAGCTCTGAGTCTTATGCTAAAATTCTTTTCTCTAGTTCAGCTTTAGCTGGTCATACACTTGCTTGTTTAGTAAGGGTACCAATCAAGCAGCTCTCTGGCTCATTTGGCCAACCATCATCATGCAGGTAAAAAAGATCACATCAGTGTACTTATAGTCCTTGCTCAACCTTGCAAATCTGTCTGATACATATCTGCCCAATTTTCAGCCAGATATAAATTAGGACTATTTGGAGTCCCCCATACATACAACAATAAGATGATGAGGGACTGAGTCAGGAGCTAGCATTTGTCTGTGTATTGCCAGCTTTAGGGCAGGTTCACACATTGCAGATTGTCTGCTTTTTTCAAACCTGCATCTTGTGCACTTTCATGAGCTCATGCTTGTAGCTTTACTTACAGGCCTGGCATCATCCTGTGTCCCACAGTGCCCCTGCCCATAAAGCAGGGGTGCCTCAGGGCTCTACACTTTATCTCTATTGTTCTCATTGTACACTACCTCTCTGGGAAATCTCATCCTTTATATTGGCTATTACTATGTTGAGGCACCATTTTACTATCCAGTGAAATTCACATCTAGTCTCTAACAGCCTCTATCTCCTCTTGTATTGAATATATGGCATCTGAGCCAAACCTAACAGAAACTAAATATCTTTCCGCCCAAACATGGCAGTACTTCCAGTTTTACAATTACAGGTATGGAACCTCTTATCCAGAATGCTTGGGACCTGGGGTTTTCCGGATAAGGGATCTTTCCGTAATTGGGATTTCCATAACTTAAGTCTACTAAAAATCGTTTAAATATTGAATAAACCCAATAGTATCATTTTGCCTGCAATAAGGATTAATTATATCTTAGTTGGGATCAAGTACAAGGTACTGGTTTCTAATTACAGAGAAAACGGAAATCATTTTTAAAAATTAGAATTATTTGCTTATAATGGAGTCTATGGCAGATATATAGACTATATATGGCAGATATATAGACTATATAGTACTTATATTGCAATACCCAGTTTGCATTTTAGATTCCCAACTGTGAAATCATGTCTGCTACTAGCATTCCCCCTACAGATTCACTCTGTACAGATGCACTCAGTAATTCTGCTGACCCTGGTAATATAAAACACTTAGACTTCATACTGGAACAAAAAAAATATTCATGAAATATATATTGGTGTTTATTGCTGTCTATTCCAGAAATGTTGGCCATACAAACAAGGTGGATGTCCCTATAGTCTACTGAACACCCAGCAGGAGATTTGGCTAGATATTATTACCTGGTTGGTCACATGCAGGAGCCAGCAAAGTTCAGTGAACTGCCAAATGGACACAGGTTGGAAAACTGAAGCCTGTGCATGCCTAGTTTAGCTGAAGTATGCATATATGTATTAGGTAATTATCAACCTGTTTTTCTTTTTGCTGAGCAACTTTAAAGTAATTGCACCAGAACTTTCACACCAAGAAGACACTGCTCCACCTGACTTTTATCCTTATAAGTTTACACGCCCTTGTGCCACCATGCACAGGTATTCCAAAAATATAATGACTGATAAAGAAAGAGGACTCTTATGCAACATGTAAAAAGTTTTAATGTCTTTATTCTTTTGGCTTTTCCCCGATGTATTTTGGGTTTTCCCTTTAGAAACCAATAAAAGCATTTAGTAGTTAAATCTACTGTACTGAGGGGCCTCACTCTTGCAATTGCACCACCAGTTGTTTAGCCAATTTGTTTATTTTTGGGGCAACACACACAGATCATTATACAAACAAACTGTGTGTTTGGATCACAACAGCATTCAGACTTACCCATGCAGTACTCTGACTAACTGGCCCACAGACTAAACTGCACATAAATGTGCAAGCATCACATTGCTCCAAGGCACTTGGAGTATCAAGGAGAGTGCGAGAGTATTCCTGGCACACTTGGCTCTAAGACATGCACATCAGCTGAGGCTAAACAGGTGCAGGTGTGGGCAGGATTGGAGAGGTGACTGGGCTCTCCTTATCCTATAGCCAACTTATCTGAAATCTACTTGGCACAATATAAGGAGGACTTTTGGAACTCTATTGCTGGTTCATTGAACACAACTAAATATGACTTCTGGACCCTCAGGAATGAGAGGGCCCAGTATAGTTTTTTCCTCCCTGAAGACTGTTGCTATAACCTGCATAGTCTTCATTCACTTGGCTGCACAAAGCCTTAAGCCAGTCAAATCCAGGAATGTGAAGGGTGAGCACTGGTTTAGTTCAGATTTGTATGAAACCTAAATAGCTAGGTTGGTTTTAGGCTACTGCTTCATGGTGTGTTGTCTTCACTGGCATTGATACTCCAGTACCTTTTATAGTACAGCTTGGCCTGTCAGCGTACACACAGAGCAGATATTGGCATGAAACAGGAAAGTGTGCATTTTCATGCCAAAATCTGTTGCCATTGTTTGTAACTTAACAGTATTGTTTGAATCGGCTCTGTTCAACACAGGGTTCTGAAGGGATGTAAAATAAGAATAAAACACAGGCAACGTGAGCAGAAATAATTTAAAATCAACAATCATATTAGTATTGGGTGCAAACTATATGCAGGCTCAGATAATGCAGAAATAACAGACAGTCCTAATGTTAAAAAAAAATAAGTATAGGAAGTCATAGGACACATCTGCAGGCTTCTTTTGTGCAGGATCAGCCCTGTCCTTGCTTGCTAAGCTTCCACTGTATTCACAAGACTTTCCAGCATGTAAGGGGTTAGGGAGTCGTGGCTGTGAGTCTTTGGGCTGGAGGAGGGGCGTGAGAGGGGAGGAGACGGATGGCTGGAGATGCACATTCATTATCATGTGAAGAGCTGGAGGAGGGAGAGAGATAGACAAGGAGCCATAGGAGAAGGGGGGCCGGGAGGTGGCAGACACAACAGCCTTCTCTCAGTCAGGGGATCCCAGCGACACAGGGCACATTCCTCTCAGGCACTGGGAAGATTGAGGACTGCACTCCTGGTTCATGTGGCTCTCAGACATGCACCTCAGCTGAGGCTGTAAGGGGGGTGGGCGAGCTTGGGTAGGTGTCTGGGCTTTCCTATTGGGGTTTCACCTCCAGACAAGGGACCCACTCCCCTGCAGGGAGAGCACCGCCCCACAGCTGGCACCATCAGGGCATGCCCGGGGTGGGCACAGCGAGCTGGCCAGCATTTTCCCTTGCTGTCTCAACATGGGCAACATCTCCTCTAACATCTCCTCCTTCCAGTCACTGCACATCGTTATGCTGGGCTTGGATTCCGCCGGGAAGACCACTGTGCTATACCGCCTTAAGTTCAATGAATTTGTGAACACTGTGCCCACCATCGGCTTTAACACGGAACGGATCCGGCTGAGCAATGGGGCAGCAAAGGGCATCAGCTGCCACTTCTGGGATGTGGGGGGCCAGGAGAAGCTGCGACCACTCTGGAAATCATACAGTCGCTGCACAGATGGAATCATTTATGTAGTGGACTCTGTCGATTCAGACCGGCTGGAAGAAGCCAAAACTGAACTGCACAAGGTGACCAAGTTCGCTGAGAACCTGGGCACCCCCCTCCTGGTCATTGCAAACAAACAGGATCTGCCCAAATCCCTGGCTGTGCCTGAGATTGAAAGGCAGTTGGCACTGCAAGAACTGAGCCCCTCTACCCCTTACCATGTGCAGCCAGCCTGTGCAATCATCGGAGAGGGGCTAACCGAGGGCATGGACAAGCTGTATGAGATGATCCTCAAGAGGAGAAAGACCCTAAAACAAAAGAAGAAACAGCGATAACCATAGGTGCTGAGCTCTGGGTGATGCTCCACCAAAGATGCTTGTGCATAAATATATGCCCACACGATAATGGCCACTAGGCTACCAATCAATATGAAATCTACTTGGCCCCCCAGGGGCCCCATATAAGGGTGACATTTGGGCCTCTATTTTCTGGTTTATTGAGTAGAACTAAATGGAGCCCTCTGGAGTCTTCAGGAATAACAGGGCCCAGTTCTGTACTACCCTCCCTGGAGGCTACTGGGTTGGTCAGCAGTGCTTGGGCACATTTAGGCTCATTTACAATGGATTATTAAGGATTAAACTTGATGGACTCACTATTTTCTTTTCCAACCCAAAAACTATAAGAAAGAACTATCTCCTTGCACTGAGTGACATGAGCTGGACCTTGTTTCACCAGTGGGACTTGATTTAACCCAGAACAGGGCAGGACCCTGCACTTTAACCCCTTCCATGCTGAGAGAGACTCGTTATTGCAGTGCAATAAGCTGACAACTCTCCCCTTTCCAATCATGGATTTAAACCTTTACTATAAATATATATATGTGTGTATATATCCAAGGATGACCTGCTGTAAGGACAGGAACATGGGAATGGATTGAAGAGGGACTACTAATACTACTGTATTTGGGATGACAAGGGACAGACATGGTGCATTGTATTCATTTTCTTGCCAAATTAATACTTGAAAATGTCCATTGTATGGTGGTGATACATTTAATGGGGACAGTTACTTGTGTCACTGTCTTACTGTCTTCTGTCCAGCGCTTGAGCTTTACAGAATATTGCTTTCTAGCCTGAGCTGTTTTAGTCGCCCCTTTCTTTTTATGGCATCTGTGGCTGGTGTTCATGTGGCTATAGATTGTCTCCCTGGCTCCTCTTATTCCTACCCCCTCCTTCTCTCTCTCTCTCTGCAGGCCAAAGATTCACAGCCACGACTTCTAAATGTAACCCCTTCCATGCTGGAAAGTCCTGTGAATACCGTGTTAGCTTAACAAGCAGAGACAGGGCTGATCCTGCACAGAAGGAGCTTGGGGGATGTGTCCTAATATCTTCCTATACTTATTTCTGTTGCATGGGATTAAAATTGGGACTGTCTGTTATTTCTGCATTTTCTGATCCATATCTGCATTTTCTGATGCATATAGTTTGCACAAAATACTAATATGATTGTTGATTTTGAATGATTTCTGCTGGCCTTGCCTGTGTTTTGTTTTTATTTTACACCCATTCAGAACAGTGCCGATTCATAGGATACTGTTTAGTTGCTAATAATGCCAACAGGTTTAGTTATATTCAATAACATTGAAAGTAGTAAAAAAAATACCCATAGAATAAATATTTTAGTATTATGTTCTTTAATCAGCATTTTTGCTACAAGTGCCCTGGTGATGCCAGGGGCCTAGGATAAATGCCCTCTCTGTCCCACCCTAAGACTACAGGAATAATGTGTGTTTACTCTGCTGATGTAGATCTGTGATCCACTGCCTTCCGCCCCATGTATACATGGATTTTGGCACACTTTCATATTCCTGTGCTGATATCTGCCCTGTGTGTGCGCTAACAGGCCAATGATGTACTGAGGAAGGTACTGGTGTATTTATACCAGCAGAGACAACACACCATGTGACTAAACCAACCCTGGCTATTTTTTTTGTCATACTAATCTGCTGCGCCTGCACTAAACCAGTGCCCACAATAAGCCCCTTCACATTCTTGTGTTTGGCTGGTTTGACATTTTGTGTAGCCAGGTGAATGTAAAGGTCTAGCTGCTGTGCCCTCATCAGTTCAGATAATTAAGGTGATGCCATTGATCTGCCTGCTTGTCTCCATTTGTCCTGACTCCGTCCGATCAGACAGCGTCAGTGGTCAGTCTGCTCTGTTCCCATTTCCGTATGTCCAACTGCGTTTACACTTTTACTGATGGCGAATAAAGAAATAAATGCATTTTACAGTAACAAAGCAAACTCCATTGTGTGAATGGTTGCTCTGATACCAGGTGAGCATGTAAGATGGCTGACAACTGTTGCAAGTAATGTTGTTTACCTTGCTAAGTACCCAGTGTGATGCTGAAAATATTCCAACTGTCATCTTAAATAAGTGACCCATTAGTGTCCAGAGCATGCCGTACAGATGAGCTCAAAACAAAGTCATGGGTTATACTGTTTATACTTAAAAATGAATGATCCCTGTGCAGTGTTCAGTAAAACAGCACACACATCCTTTATAAACAATATAATACATTCCAGATATAGGGCAATAGCACATGGGATGTTTTTTCACCCATGGGTGACATTACAAGGCAGGTCAATATGACATGTTAATATACATTATTTTATGCAGGAATAAGGGGTAAGTAGCCACATTTTTAAATTCTTCTTAGGACAGACAGTAAAGTAAATAATCAGAGCATAAGTAATTTAGTGGACGGAACAACTATTGGTTGTTTATAATAATATATATATGAATTGGAGTTGCCACGTAGCTTGAGTCAGCTGGGCTTTTTTCCAAGACCTTCACTGTGGTCAGAATTTCATAGGTTGTTCTTTTGTCGTAATAAAATGCCTTTGTTAAGGGAAGTACTATTCAGTGCCCTTGTATACATAGCAATATACAGAATATGAAATCTGAGCTTGCAATTTAGAGATTCTATTGTTTAAAGGGTATGTTCACCTTTGAAATTATGTTTAATTATGTTAAATTATGTTTATAGATGGATATACTTTTGCTGCTGGTCTTCATTTTTCTATACTGCATTGTTTTAGAACAGTTGCCCCTAACCTGAAATGTTAAAGGCTCTCTGGGTTTCACAGACATTGGCTCAGTCAGCCAGTTAGGTATGGGACCTCTTATCAAGAATGCTCGGGACCTGGGACACTAGGCGGTTGGGACCATAGATTATATGTTACTGGGCTTCACTTTGACCTTTGCCACCAGAGTCGGACTGGGATTGGTACATGTGTATGGGCAGCTTAAAGGAGACATATTGGATGAATGGGAAAAACGCAATTTTGTAGGCAATTATGAATAATATACGGTGCTGGTTTCCCTTTGGGCTAAAGATTAACCCTATCTGTAACAATGGCCCCTTTATTGGAGCTCCCTATAGATCCTATCACTTCTCTGTCCGAGATTGAAATGAGGGGTGGGCGTGTCCTAACGGTCCCTGCCAGAAGCACAGTAAGGGCTCTGGCACACGGGGGAGATTAGTCGCCCGCGACAAAACTCCCTGTTCGCGGGCGACTAATCTCCCCGAGTTGCCTACCCCTGCCATCCCACCGGCGAATATGATTTTTTTCGGCGATTTGCGCGAAATCGCGCCGCCGCGTCTGCCATCCCTCCGGCGACTTACATGTTCGCCGGTGGGATGGCAGGGGTAGGCAACTCGGGGAGATTAGTTGCCCGCAAACAGGGAGTTTTGTCGCGGGCGACTAATCTCCCCCGTGTGCCAGAGCCCTAAGAAGGGGAGAGCCAATCACAGCCCTGCACTCACACAAGCACAGACAGGCTTCAGTTCCCTATCAGGTCAGCCTAGCTGCTGATTGGTTCCTACCCTACAGTGCAGGGTACGGAGGGCCGCCGGCTCCCCAGCTCATCCAGAGAATTCAGCCAGCAGGAAGTGGAACAGATGGGCGGGGCTAGTGGGGTTTTTGTGGAATTTCTCAATAAATCAGCCAGAAACACAACTTTTTTAAGCACAATCCTTCTATATCTAGAGGAGTATAATTCACTGGTACATTCTTAATTTTTATAGGATATGTCTCCTTTAAAAAAATAAAAATCTGATTGGAGGTTGTGGTTTACTGTGGGTCAGATTTGCCCCTGTATTAACTGGGTACACAAATGTAGATAATCCACAAAAAAACCTTACTAGACAAAAATGTTCAATGAAAATTAAGCCAAAATCACTAATAGGTGCCAATATGTTAGGCACCCCCTAGACTTAAATCAATAACATTCACCCCAGATTGTGCCTATTCTTTAAAATATACACCAGACTTGGATACCTTCACGCAGAATGCCCTGCTGTTTAGTCTACACCCAGGTATCATTTTTGCCAGTTTAAGTGCAGAAAAAAGAACTAAACTGTGCATACACCATGCCCACGGTGGTGCAACAGATACCCTTGCAGAAGACTTAACATTGCTCACACTTCCAGACTAGCTGGTCAGTGATGTTAGTCATTTAGGGGGTCCTAACTAATTGGCACCCCAACTGAGTTACTTTTGTTCTCCTTTGCATTGCAATTCTTAGGCATATTAAAACAGAAATTGTCACATTTGGAAGATCCAGCTTCAGGAAATGACCACCCCTTATTTTAATATAATTAGAAATAGATGTTTACTTCATTTAATCTTTACTTGCTTACCCTTTTGAAATGAATTCTATTAAGCTTTATTCAGTGGCACCAGGGTGTAAATGTAAACAATGGAAACTCTGAATCCGTCAGATAAACAGGATCAAAGGCAATGATAATGACAGTAATACAGGATGGTTGAGGGTGCTTTTTGTCCAGAGGAAGTAGATACAGACACGCGCCTACCAGGAAATACCCTTCCTAATAAAATGCAGAAGTGGTAATGTCCTGTATCACTATTATTCAGCATCCCTTAAACTGAGTTCAAATTATGTGCCATGTAAAGGTGGCAGGCCATACACGGGCAGATTTCAGCTGCTGATTCGGCAGTTTACTGTATCTGCCCATGTATGGGCACCCCTGACGGGCCTACTCAATTGGTATCTGGCCTAAAATTGCCCAGATCTCAATAGGGCAGGTTTAATTTTCCGTCGGATAGGGGAACGCAGCATTCGTTGATGCAGTCAACAATGATTGCATTTTTTGCTTTAAAGATGCGTTTTGCAATTGATGCTATGTCCTGGTGAAGGGAGGTTGTGCCTCCCTGAGACATTGATACAAGGTGGTTAAAATAAATTGGGTAAGCTCCACAACTGCATATACTGTAAGTGCATGTATGTGGCTCCATTTCGACCTTTGCATTGCTGTGAGGACCCAGCCAGTCACCAGTGAGGTACATGGTTTAATGAATAGGTGTGCAGTGAAGGAACTGTATTGAACCCAGCAGCATTTGCAGCATCAGGTGTCTTAGGTGATTCTCATCTAGCATCTAGCGGTATTTATAGAGCAGGGGTCCCCAACCTTTCTTACTCGTGAGCCACTGTAAAATATAAAAAGACTTGGAGAGCAACACAAGTATCATAAAAGTTCATGGAGGTGCCAAATAAGGGCTTTGGCTATTAGGTAGTCTCTATGCACACTATCAGCTTACAGGGGGATTTATCTGGTAGGAAATCTTGTTTTTATTCAACCAAAACTTGCCACCAAGTCAGGAATTCAAAAATAACTACCTGGTTTGGGGGCACTGAGAGCAACATCCAAGGGGTTGGGGAGCAACATGTTGCCCCCGAGCCACTGGTTGGGGATCACTGTTATAGAGGGTCATAGAACAACACCTTTGGAGACATTTTGGTGCAAAATGCTACAATTCTATTCAGTGATGTAACTTCAGAGGAAGCAAACCCTGTGGCTGTGGGGGGGGGGGGGGCAGTTTACTTCCTCTATAGAGGGGGCCTGCAAATCAAGGGGGACCTGCAATTTTACATGCGGCAGCCAGCCCAGCCCAGACCCTAAAAGTTAAGCTACTGGATTAGTTCATATAATTTTTTTAGATGAAGGGTCTACATTTTCTGGGTGATGCTGCATTCTAAACTTTTTACGGTGGCAATGCAGCATTCAGGCGTTGCACTTTATATCCAGGAGGCAAATTCTTTCCTAAGCTGCAACATTTACAGTACTATGGGCAGCTATTGTATTTAGTAAACTAGAAAAGTTTGTTCTACAACTTACACTTTTGCATTTTATGAAAAATGACACACTTATACTTGAAGTCAGCAGCATTTTAGTGCTGGTGGTGGAAATACAAACATACAAGCTGGTACAAATGCATCAAGGTTCCATGCTCAGTGGGCAAGTGGCACATTTTCCTAATATAGGAATATATATATAATAAATATATATAACATTGTCTAGATAAAGCACCAACATTTATCTCTGAGAAAAGTCATTCAGCTTATGGCACATTCAAGTGATAATAACAAAAAATAATTTTGGAGACAATTATCACTGGTGTACGGGGTGATGCTATAGGATTATTTCCATTTTGTCTCTGCACCTTTCCCCTGGGCAAACCTGCAGAAAAGAAATGCCATAATGCCCTGTGTATGGTCACATTTAGAGTATAACAGCGCTGGCATCATTTTTGTGTTTAGTATGCAAGTGATGTGTGCACCCTATTTTTTGGTGCAAGTGTGCTACACCTACTGAGGCAGGGTGCTTAGGGAACCATGGATCTACTGTCTAAGGAGGCGGTGGTAGCTCCTTGGTTTCCCTGCATCAATAGGCGTACCAGTGCAAGGGAAGTGCAAGGAGCATATTTTGATCCAAGTACCTTTATGCACAACTGCCTGTGAAGAAAATGCAGGAACCAAAACTGTGGTAGCAGCCATAAATGAGCCCAATATTGTCATGTTATGGCTTCCATAGCAGCTGACTGAGTGCAATAAGAAAACCCTAAGCTTATTGATTCTCTGTGCTGAGAGAACAAGGTTAGGTTGCTTTCCAACCTATTCCAGTTCATGCTTTTGGCATGCACAAATCTCCTCCACCTGCCCTGCCAACAAGGTTTGAGTGTGTATTGAAAGCTATTTATATGGCTTAAGTGGCAGGATGCACTTTAGGTGTTTATTCACTGATGTTTGTGCAAGGGAGGCTTTTGCACTGGGGGGATGGGGAGAGGATTCCAGTTTCTTCTACAATTAAACCAAATCATGCATTCACTAAATATATGTGTGTGTATATTTATAATATCATATTCAGCAAAAGGGGAGACAGTGCTCATGCAAAACAGTGAATTAGGGCACAAATGGTTATACTACAAAGAAAGTAAGGTTAAAGCAAAACAAACAGGATTTAACAAACAAGGATCATTGCCCCCCATATGGTGCTAAGTACATGAACAACAGGAGTCCCATAAGGAACAGACTGATTTATTGTGCAGGAAGAGGCATAAAAGCAGGAGAATGTTTTCTACAGCAACCTGTGCTCCTTTATATCCAGCTAAACTTCAAATCCTTAATATAATAAATATATCTTTAATTACATGTTGAACGGACTGGAGTGATGGATTAACACTGTCACTTACAGTATATACTGCAAATACTGATGCAATTAACATTAAGTCAGTGGAAGAACAAGATGAAACTTTCATACGTCTATTGCTCATAGCCTCATCTTCCTCGCATGCTATGGAGGAGCTAGTGACGTAGTCATTGTTTATCACGCCAAGGGAACATTCCTAAAATGCCATTGGTGGTCGCCCATTTGTCTCAGCTGACTGCCTCTTACCTTTTTATGAATCACAGCAAACTGCTGTTCTTTAGTTACAGCTTTATTTGTAACTGAGCATTTCTGAGGATTTTTTTAAAACTAAAACTGCCCATGTAAATGTTTGTGGTATTAGGATAAAGCATATCTGGCCCTGCTGTGTCTCGTGGTATTGATCTGGGAGTATATGTAAAATCCCAACAAAACAGGCTTTTGTAGTTTCCCTGAAAGGAAACAGTCGGGTGACTACCAGGAAATAGATTACCCCATGCAAGGACACAGAGTGCAAATAACTTTTATCCCTTTAGGTGCTGGCTCTCTTTGATCTATGCATGTTGCTTATTGGCAGTTAACATACAATGTAACGTAGATCACAGGGAAACCCAGAAATGTAGAATCTATGGTGCCGATATCCCAGTACCTCAAAGGCACCACTACTGATTCTGACTGGCAAGTCGAGGGTTAAAGACGTTAAATTAAAAAATTGTTTCTATAACTACACTTCTTTACACAATATTCCAATTTTCTTTAAAACCAGGGCCAAAATTGTACAACCAAATCCTTACCCATAACCAAATCAGTTACCCTCTAGTCTCCATGGGGAGGTGATGCATTTTGTACAACTTTATTGAAATTTTGCTTCATCAGGATCCCCACTGGACCCTCTATACTCATGAAGCCTGCCCTTGCTGTCTCTGCCATTATGTACCTTTAAGAGAAACTAATGGAAATAAAATCTATAAGGCAGTGGCACATGGGGAGCTGATGCCAGCTGGAACAGCGGGCAATAATCAGGAGCATTTCTGGGCTTCAGGCTGCGCTGGGGCGGCCTTCCCGATTGCACTCTGTGCACTAGCGTTTTGCTGCCCCTGGTCACTTGCAGGATGCTGCTGCCTATAGCAAGGTATAGAATACAGAACAAAGCATTTTCACAAGATTGAAGAGGTTTAGACATGGAAAATTACATGCCCTATAATGTCAAGTTACTTTTCAAGCATCTTGTTGCCTGCAGGGTCACAGTTTTTCTTGGGTGACAAAGCACTCTGTGTGATAATGGCATAAAGGTAATAGGCAGGGTACATTTCAGGTTATAGCACACAGGGCATATTCCCTTATGGCATAATATAGCCAGCTAAGTACCACCCAAAATGCCCACTGTTGTCTCTTATTCACATGAATGGAAAACATGTGACATCAATATCGTGGCTATCCAGCTTGAAAATGCTTAACTTTGGACTGAAAAGTGCCAGTACTAACTCAAAAAATGGTGATTGTATTATTTATTACTATATTCCCCAAGTTTTATATTATTAGAGTTTTGATCTACCCTGTTGTTTGCTTAAATGTTACATTTCTGTTGAACTTTTGAAAGTACTATGTATAGTAGTGATGTGCAGGTTGACCTGTAACCTGCGGTACCCACAGGTTTCCCCTTAGGACAGATGTGTTAGGATTGAAATTTGGGGGACCATTGCAGGTTTGGGTTGAGAGTGCGTCAGACTGGGGACTTACACTTTTCCTCTGCTCCTGAAGGTTCCCTGTTGGGGTTTAGGGCTGGGTGTGGGTTGAGTTTTTCCTGACCCGCGCATCACTAATGTAAAGCACTGCAAATGATGTTGCTCTTTTATTAATGCTTGGGCTAAGTTCTCAGGCTACCTGTTACACAAGATTCCTGGGCACATTTACTACAATTCAAATATGCAGAAGCAGTTTAAATTTTAGCATAATTACCCATTCTAAATAGCACAGAGATCAATATCTGCACCCTGTGCCATAGGTAAAGAACCATTTAAAGAAAAGATATTTTTCTACTTTAGTAAAAAGAAAAAAAACTGCCATGGCCTATTTATGAGTGAATTCTCTAGTGGTTTCCAAGGTGAGGTTTGCCTTTTTGGAGATAACAATGATCTGCAGACATTCCAGAGGATGGGGGAGGCTAAACCAAATAAGTAAATGGAATAGAGGGGCGTGCGGAACTTATTGCTGCTCAGTCTCAAATTATGCATTTAGGACACAGAGCTCTTAAGGCAAAATAAAAATTCAGAAACACAGTTGGCATATCTAATTGTTAAAGTTCTAACAAGCATAACACGCTTTTCTCAAAATATTTAACTCTTGGTGTTGTTTACCAGATATTTTTACATCAGATTTTATTGCAGGTCCAGGATGCTTTGCAAACCCACAAACCAAAATGGATGAAATACAGTCAGATTGTAGGGATGACAAGTAGATTAACTTAAGGACAGAAGAACTGCA
The DNA here is from genome assembly GCF_000004195.4 of Xenopus tropicalis. NCBI lineage: Eukaryota > Metazoa > Chordata > Amphibia > Anura > Pipidae > Xenopus > Xenopus tropicalis. Next base: position 59,373,200 of record NC_030685.2, on the reverse strand, counting down.
GAACTGCAGAACTGTTTTCCTTTTCCACTATACAGGTAAACAACATCAGAAATAAAGATTACAGACACATTTAAAAAGTAGACTGTATTGTTTTCTTTTATTAGACATGTGTTTAGAAGAAGGGATATATTTAGATGGTCATCATCACAGTGCTCATTTTGATTGGTAAATAGGTAACTAAAGCCCTGGTACGTGCTCAGTCAACTGTCTGGTACCCACTGCTTAGAGCCGGACAGACTTTACATTTGTCTCCCACCCCAAAAACAAATGATTGCTATCGACCAGTAATAGGTGCATGAGCAGTGGGGGCCAATGTAGCCCCCTTTCCCCCGGCTTGTAGCCCTTTCTATTTTTATTTTGTCTAATAAGGACCTGTTCTACCTCCTGTATTGGTATATGTAAGCTGCATGTTTGCTGTGTACACCCTCCCATTGTACAGTGCTTCAAATTATTTTGCTGCCTAATAAAGATGTTAATAATAATAATAATAATAATAATAATAATAATAATAATAATAATAATATAAAAAGGATGAAGGAAATTATAATCTGTTGTGTAACACAAGGGGTAGATGAATTCTAGCAGTTGTATAGATTAATATGTGTTCTCTATATTAGTGGATGTGCTTTACTAGCTACTGTTCCTTACTCTTAATGGCCTATTTCTAATTCCTGAACAGAGCTGTATGTAATTAGCTCATGTTGGGCTCTAATCAAGGAGTTGTTTAAATTTTACCTGTTAGGGCAAAGACAGATGTGGCGATTAGTCACGGCATCTTTAAAAAATCCGATTGCAGCAAGTAATTGGGACAGCTATAACAAAAGCAGTTTGTACCGTACAGCAAACTGTACGCGTGGCATTTTGTTCGCTAGCGTATGGGACTCGTCATCGCTGCAATTAGCAGTCACGATCGGATTTTTTTAAATTTTAATTTTAAAAATGTTGCCAACTAACCACGTTAGTTTAAGGTTCAAAATGAGCAAGCCCATCATCAAAAAGCATGGGGCCCCATAACATTCCATTAGCAATGCCCTTCCCAATGGGCTAATAACATTTATTAGCTCCCTGGGTAATAGACCATATTGACTAAAGCTGGTCTTACATTTAAAGATTCACTGGTTTGAAGAGTTTGCATAATGAGTGGATTTTTGCCCAGTATGTACTGGGCCATATGAAGCGATTGTTTGGACCTCCATTGACAGAGGCAAATGCAAGCTTTTTGAGAGAGGACCACATCAACATTCAACTTCTGTCCTAACTCCTACAGTATATTCAAACCTGCCCAATAGATATAGATAGAAAATCAACCAGATATCTGTTAGGTTAATCTGTTAGATCAGTGTGTGGGCCCCCCACCTGTCTGGCTGCTTTGATAGTTTACCTTTGAGTAAGCTTTAAATGGTATCAATACTGAGATTAACTGGCCCCCTGCATGGTTCTCACCTCAAATTTAGGCTGTAATTCCCCTGTATTGTTTACAAATGTAATCCCCTGTACTGTTCACGCCTTTTAATCCCTCCTTTGTTCAACCCCTGCAGTGTTCACACCTAATGCTTGGGCTGTAATCCCCCCCAATGTTCACCTGTTCACACCTCAGACATTGTAGGTACTGCCTGGACTATGCTGCCTGTATGTATGGCACACACAGGGAACATAGGGTAGGCAGATTATGGCACATAGGTAGCATAGGGCAGGAAGGGTATGGCACAAACAGGTAGGGCAGGCAGAGTATGGTACACACAGGCAGCATAGGACAGGCAGAGTGCTGCCTGTGTGTGCCATACTCTGCCTGCCCTATGCTGCCTGTGGGAGGTGAACCTGGCAAGGGTTTGTTCTGGGAGTTTGTTTGGAAATAGCCATTAAATGGTCCCTAAGGTGTGTAATTATGTGCTGGGGGTTGCTGTGCTATCCACAGGGGTATGTTTTAATATGACAGAATATAATTCTATCACATATGAATGACGGTTGATATCCCCACAGTAAGGACCAAGCATTTGGGTTTTTGCTGCACTACCACCATTGTGAAAAAATAGCTGTGGTTTGAAGTGGGTGTGGTTTCAAAAAGGGGAGTAGTCAAAACTGGCTTCCATTACCGGCCTTCCACCATGTATGCTAGAGAAATTCCGGCCCTCGGCACCACAGAAGTTGGACAGCACTGTGTTTGATAAACTGTAAGCTCGGTCTGAAGGGGTAGAATCAGCATCTTAAATCTGCTTGTGTATGGCCAGCATAAGCAGAATGGGCTTCAAGTTAGAATAAGCCTAATAATGAATCCTATTTAACCCTGACCCTATGTTGAATCTTTATAGCAGCCCTAAAAACTCCCACTATTTTATTTTCAGCAATTTGCAAACTCTGGGGTCTGCCTGGAGTGTCTGACTGTGATGTGAGCTCAGCACGGTCTGCCAAAACCATGTCCTAAGTATCTAGTAGATGCATGGATGGCAGGGCACTAATAACACTGTAATGGCAAGGTAAGCAAAAACATTGAAAAACTTACCAGACAGGTTTTTGGTAACGCAAGGCGTGTTACGTAATACTTAGCATCATTAAGGCAATTAAATAGTGGCTGATGAAGGGAAAATAAAATTTACATGATTGCAGCAGGAAGAAAGTTATTTTTATTTTAACAAGTGAACAGCAGCTTTGACCCTCCCTTTTCTGTCGGTTCATATGTACACAAAAAAAAGGGCCCTTCACTCACATGGAAGCCAAGCGTGTGAAGCATGTGCTGCTCTTCAGAGTGTTCGCGTGTCTGCCTGGTGAACGGAGAAAGCAGGAGTAATACTTTACAGTGTTGTCAGGAGTTTGGCTGCTAAGCAAACAGGAACAGTGGAAGGGTGACTGTGTGGCTGGATAAATATTTGCCACACTTTAATCTTTGTGAGACCCAGGGAGCACACTGTGATGTGGAGCCAATAGTTAGAAAAGAGAATCACTAGGGAATCCAGTGCAATTGGCCCACTTTAATCTAACTAGCAACATTCAGGACCAGTAGCCTTATCTGCTTACATGCCTCTTCCTACGACATGGTGCAAAAGTTTTTTCCAGGGTCCTTCAGCTAATTGGTACCACAACCTGTACCTGTGCCACAGCTGAAAATGTGTTTGTGCATAGGCAGGCCTGTACTTCGATTAAAAATATGCCCCGGCATTCCAAGTACGCCAAGGCCCAACCCCCCCCCACCAGCCCAATATATAGTGACTGTCTAAGGCAGGGATCCCCAGCCTTTTTTATTCATGAGCCACATGCAGATGTAAAAAGTGTTGGTGAGCCACAAAAGCATAAACAAGTTCTTTTGGGATGCCATATAAGAGCTGTGATTGGCTGTTTGGAAGCTCTATTTAGACTACTTTGAGGCCACTGAGAGCAACATCCAAGGGGTCGGTGAGCAACATGTTGCTGACGAGCCACTGGTTGGGAGTCACTGGTCTAAGGCATCTTACAGCAGCCCCTCTGGCATTTGTCAGAACCCACAGTCTGGGTCTGTACATAGGTAACAGTGTTCTTGATTTGACAGCCTTGCGTGAGGTAAATTACGCAGGACACACTGAAAGCTGGCAAAGTGTACTACTGTACATGGCTTTAAAGTTATTATTTTAGTTTGCTTATTCTCACTCCAGGCAAAAGGAATCTACAAATTAAAAGGCAAATGTCTTTTCTCAGCCTAAACCAACGATATTTACCTAGGGTTAATATGTAATGAACATTATACAACAAAGTATGCAGACAATAGTAAAGTACTAATACTGCTCAGCCCTCCAATAATTGCAACAAATGAATTCATTCTGGAAAGCAGAGCCGTCGCAATAATTTAACGTTACAGTAAAGACGTGCTGTCAGAATGATTTAAGGGTACCGCAATGCACTGCTGTCCAAGTGCCTAAAACCTGCTGTAATGCAAAAATGTGCAAATAAGTCTAATGTACTCGAAAAAAACGTGCTGCAATTTCCTGGGAAAGTAATACCAGTCAGTCAGCGAGGCATACGATTACATGGCTTGTGCAAAATAACCATACTCAGTGCATTATTAAATAGAATACTAGGGTCCCACTGATCCTTTTCTAAGATGCACCACAATTGTTTGAGAGAAAAGTGGAGCAATCACAGATGCATAGATTCCAAAGGAGATGGCAAGTAACCTAGTGTAATTGCTTGGAAAGGGTTGGATATGAAGGGCACATTTGAGTGACTATTGGTGCATTATTGCTAAATAAACAGGCAGAGAACACTAGTTAAAAAAATGTTATGTTAAAGAAATCATGTGCCTCTCCCAGCTCCCTAGCGGCCATACTACAAGTCAATCTGCTTAGCTGCTGCCTGTGACAATGAAACAGTAGGGTGGCATGCCACAGAAAATACCCAGAGTTTGTATCTAGGGAACCAATTGGTTATAGTGAGGCTTAATTAGCAGTGGCCAGCAAAGGCCAAACCAACTGCATTGACATAATTAGTGCAGTTAACCCCTGCTAACCTAAAGCTGGATGCCAGGAACACCTCGAACCTTTGCAGCCATTTGTAAATATACTGCTTTTGGGCTCATATGCTACATATAACCACAAGTCCAATCTGCTCCAAGCCTTTTATTTCAAGGGGGCCCAGTGCTGGGGGTTTGGGGGGTGTTGTATCAGGGGTGGGGTCAAGGTAACATTAGGATGGGAGCCAGCAAGATACCATTTGTGATCCCTACAGTGGTTTCCTGAGCAACAATGCTGGTTTCCTGAGCAACAATAGATTGTCACTGAAAAATGCTATGGTCTCTGTTTATAATGAAAGTTATAAATAAGACAGTCCTATAGATCAGCAATATGTCCCTATCTGACATTATCCTTGTACATATTTGCTCCAAGGAAACTTCCCCAGAAATTCCCCGTTGGGACAATAATAAAAAAGTGAGGACAGGTGAATGCTTGAGACTCTTGTTATACACTGACTCAGCAGAGCCTCATTCTTCCTTTTTGGCTGCTTGGCTTTCTTTCACTTCTTGGATCTCCTTATATTCTTAACATCACACATAATAACACTTGTGTTCTTCCTTATACCCATCAAATGTGTGGAACAGGTTTCACTACAAGGTAAAATGTGGACAATCTGCAGTAATTTTATATGATACTTATCTGTGCCCAATCTAATGCATACCCTTTACTTCTCGCTAATAATAACACAGGCTAAAGGTGGCCATTCACTATAAGATCCGCTTGTTTAGCAAGGGCACCAAACAAGCTGATCTTTCTACTGATTTGCCCACCTAAAGCTGGCCATACACGTGGCGATCTCACGATGTTTCGTACGACCGTCGGTCGCACGAAACATCGTCAGATCCGCCACACACCATTCAGGGCTGAATCGGCAGGTAAGGAGGTAGAAACAATAGGATTTCTACCTCCTTCTGCCGATTCAGCTCTGAAGGGAGAATTTTGGTCAGGCGCCTTCTATGGCGCCCGATCAAAATTTTCTAACCTGGCCGATCGGCGAGTCGACCGATATCAGCAGCTTCCTGCGATATCGGTCGGCTCGCTGACATGCCATACACGCACCGATTATTGTACGAAACGAGGTTTCGTACGATAATATCGGTGCGTGTATGGCCACCTTAAGGTGAGCGATATTGGAGTAATCCGATTGTTTGTCCCGTGAATTGGACCTATTGCAGTGAGGACCACATTAATGAGCCAATGTAGTCCTTGATCTGATGGAAAAATCAAAACATTTTTGACCAGATATCGGTCAGGGAGGCCTGTGAGGGGTCCTAAACATGGGCAGATAAGCTACCAAATCAGCCTGAAGGAACTGAATTAGCAGCTTGTAGGAACAGTAACACAAAAAAAAGCAAATATATCAAAGTAATTAAAATATAAGGTACTGGAGATTAGTCGCCAGCAACAAGGGAGACAGTCACTATTGAGTGGGCTGGTGGGATGCTGTCTAGGCCTCTGTGACACAAGTCACAGGGAATCACAGCACTAACAGTTGCTCCCTGGGGAGATAAAATAACCCTTTCATCTAAGGGTTAAGTCAAACCAGGTTTTTCTCCACTATAATAAAATGCAACTGGAGAAAATATCTATCCATTTCTACCTGCCCTTCACCATTAGAAGGAAAGCCCAGGGCAACATTAGCCTTAATTTGACATTTTGTTTTCCATCATTTAGGAATTTATTTCCCTGTTAAGGACTAGGAGACATTTTCTCCGAAGCCATTTTAGTAGTAAAGAAAATGTCATATGTGCCATTAATCTCAGTATTAAAATTAAGAATCAATGTTCAAGTTAAATAACTTTTGGTAAAGATCAAAGGTCATCAAAGTAGTATTATACTATTGCTGCTGCTATTTTATTCAAGAGCAATATATTTTAAGAGAGTTTTTAGAGCAAACCACGCACAAGAAAAGCATGTGGGTGGCCAAACTGGGCCCAGATACGGTGGCCTTGATAAAATAGCAGATCTGGTCATGTATGGCCACCTTTATAATTAACTTCAGGTATGATGTAGGTGGTGACAATCACTGACATGTTGCAACTGGGTTTAATTAATAGAAACAAAAATTAGTCATCTTTCTGCTTGCTGAGGGTTAGCAACACCAGCCTTTCAAATGCCACTTTGAAATAAGACAAAAAGATGTATATTTAAAAAGCAGTATGAAATTAAATATAAAAATCAGTTATAAACAAAAGGTTTGAAAATCCCCTTTTAGCGAGTTCCTTTTCAAAGATGTTATAGGTGCCAGTAACCATGTACATGTGCACAGGGGGGCTCCCCCAGGCCATCAGGGCAACACAGGGGCTTTGCATGAATCTGAATGGAAGTGTTAGGGAGTTTCTTGTAGCCAAACCCCAGTCCTGCATATCTACTGCTGATTGGGGGTATTTTTGTTTTGGTTTCATTCAACATTTATTCTTAAATTGGAGCTTTGGGTGTTTTCCTTGATGGTTTTCAATGCTCATTAGGCAGCTATTTTAGATGGATTCCATCCATGTGCAGAGAAAATCAGGTTTATAGGTGGGACACATAAAACCAGAATACAATGGGCCTGAGAAGGCTGAATACATTTATATTGTTGCTGTATCATTGTTTGCTGCATCCTTGGGCGCTAAGAATTTTCCAGTTCTTCTGGGTGGGGGTTCTTAGTGATACTGCTGAATTACTGAGATGTGCACCAGGCACTGTTTTTCAATGTCTATAAACAAATGTTGTTGCATGCTTTCTGTGAAACTGGTGCATTTGGGGAAACTGGGCAAGTAACATACATTTCCATTCAACTGGAAATCTTTACTACGTGCTTTCTGGGTTAAGTTGGTATCTGTGTTGGTTTGGAGTCATTTGATGTGGTGATGAACCATCTGCATGCACCATTCTGGTACTTATAGCAGTGTGGAAATGAGGTGCATTATTTCGGCTTGATATGTGTGTGTGTATGTGGAGCTAGAGGGGGGCACGATGGGATGGTCTTTTATGTGCACCATATTTTGATGGCTGCACAGTGTATGATGTACATGCTATAATATTGCTACTTGCTGTATGATGGTGTGGAGCTGCTTGTAATTTTAGCACATTGGTATATTTCTCAGGATTTCCTTTAGCAGTACTGGTGGTAATGTGTGTGTATGGGATTTCCTATACTGCGTCGGTCACTGATCCAAGTACCCGCTGCAGCAGATCCTTGTCCAAGCAGAGAGAAGACACCAACAGAATTGTAATGAGGAGAGAATGGCATAGCATAAGCTGACACTCCCTTCCCTCTGCGGGAAACACACCTATAGCCATCTCTTTGCCCCTGGCTCTACTGTAGAAACATGTGACAGCCCCTGCAATAGGCACGCCATTCCATTTGGGACCCTATGGCCTCCAGATGGTTAAATCCTTTGGAGATGATGTGCATTGAGAATGCTGAGTGTGTGCCAACAAGAGCAGGGATTACCATTACCCACACATCACTGCAGTTTGAGTACTGCTGCCAAATCTGTTTCTCAGCCTTTGGAACTGCCATGCTATTAAATGTAAATTAATAAATTAAATGTAAATTAATCAAAGTGTAATTAAATAATATAGAAATAAAGGTTTCTCAGTGCAATTATATTTTAAGTTCTGGTCAGATGTCAGTGTTTTTGGAACTAAAATACATTCCTGCAATAGCTTGTGGGCACATTGTATGTGATGTACAAGATGGAATAGTACTGTACTTTACAATTCCACCCTCTGAAACAGAGGTATTAATTCTGGAGTTCTCAGCTGAATTTGGGATACGCAATGTGGATTTCTTTGTTTGTTCCTTTTAAATAAACTGGATTAGATCATCTGTTGAACTGGACATAATGGTGCTCTGCATGGGAGCAATTATTGGGATGCACCCCTGCAGTGCCAGCACTTTTTAAGTACCCTTGGTTCAAGAGGTTTGGGGGTGTAACTATAGCAACTGGGGGCCCGGGAGTGTGGGAAGGTGGCTGCTGTGAAATTGCAATATACAGTAAGTGGCAGAACAAGATTATATGTGGTTTACCGACATTCCATCAAGGTCAGAAAACACAATTACCTCCGCATCCATAGGCCCAGGTCTACTTATGTTTCTGCCACTGCTCTGCTGATTGCTCCAGCATCAGTTCTGTATATAGCAGTATATAATTTCCATTCCATGTGCTTTAAAAGGATGAGTTGTCAACACAGGCTTTCACAGTAATTTGGTAAAGGGATATTAGATCAGGCCCCATGATAAGCATGGTCCTTTGCTTTTTAACTTGTTTATTAATGACCTGGAGGTGGGCATAGAGAGTACTGTTTCTATTTTTGCTGATGACACTAAATTGTGCAAAACTATAAGTTCCATGCAGGATGCTGCCGCTTTGCAGAGCGATTTGACAAAATTAGATAACTGGGCAGCAAACTGGAAAATGAGGTTCAATGTTGATAAGTGCAAAGTTATGCATTTTGGTAGAAATAATATAAACGCGAACTATCTACTGAATGGTAGTGTGTTGGGGGTATCCTTAATGGAGAAGGATCTAGGGGTTTTTGTTGATAACAAGTTGTCTAATTCCAGGCAGTGTCATTCTGTGGCTACTAAAGCAAATAAAGTCCTGTCTTGTATAAAAAAGGGCATTGACTCAAGGGATGAGAACATAATTTTGCCCCTTTATAGGTCCCTGGTAAGGCCTCACCTTGAGTATGCGGTGCAGTTTTGGGCTCCAGTCCTTAAGAAGGATATTAATGAGCTGGAGAGAGTGCAGAGACTGCAACTAAACTGGTTAAGGGGATGGAAGATTTAAACTATGAGGTGAGACTGTCGAGGTTGGGGTTGTTTTCTCTGAAAAAGAGGCGCTTGCGAGGGGACATGATTACTCTGTACAAGTACATTAGAGGGGATTATAGGCAGATAGGGGGTGTTCTTTTTTCCCATAAAAGTGATCAATGTACCAGAGGCCCCCCCTTTAGATTAGAGGAACGGAGCTTCCATTTGAAGCAGCGTAGGGGTTTTTTCACGGTGAGGGCAGTGAGGCTGTGGAATGCCCTTCCTAGAGATGTGGTAATGGCAGATTCTGTTAATGCCTATAAGAGGGGCCTGGATGAGTTCTTGAACAATCAGAATATCCAAGGCTATTGTGATACTAATATCTACAGTTAGTATTAGTGGTTGTATATATAGTTTATGTATGTGTATAGATTGGTAGGTGTGGGTTAGGTGTGCTGGGTTTACTTGGATGGGTTGAACTTGATGGACTCTGGTCTTTTTTCAACCCTATGTAACTATGTAACTAACTACTGTATATAACTATGTCAGTGGGGAGCATGGCACAGGGATGAGAGGATCATCTGATACATTGTCCTGCCCACATTTCTGAGTGATAATCTCATTCATACCACAGGTTAATGGAATGAAGAGCTATGAAATTTACAATTAGGCTATAGGTTATAGTTACATAGTTAAGCTTGGTTGAAAAAAGACCAGAGTCCACCAGTTCAACCCTTCCAAGCAAGCCCAGCACACACAAACCTATACTGACCTATCTATACACTAACATAAACTATATAGTGTATACCAACATCAATACTAATTGTAGATTTCAGTATCACAAAAGCGTTGGATACTATGCTTATTAAACCACGCTGCTTCAAATAATCTAAAGGAAGGGGGGGTGGGTGCTCTGGTATACATGTTTTTCTCTGCCAGTGGAGAGCACATCAGTTATGCCAGCTTTGCCCCCTGCATGCAGTAACTGACTTGAATGTTATCCACCTGTCAATGCGCCATGGGGCAGCTTTTGGACAGAAAACAGTTTTCTGGCTAAAATGCACTCATGTGCATAGTGACAGGTGGATTGCATTCAAGTCAGGTACTAAATATACAGAGAAGGAGCAGGCTCCAGGGGGGAATATTGTGTATGAAAGGGGCGTTAGGGGAGAAGAAGAGGACCCTAGCTGCAGAGGTAAATGCAGACTGAAGTGGGGAGAGGTGAGAGTTAGGGAGGCCAGTTAGTAGCAAGTTGCACTAGTTTAGCTGTGATAGGATAAATAAAGTCACAGACACAGGACACTTTGTCACCTTTATTAAATGTGAGCAATGTAAATCACAGCAGGTAAACCATTCAAACTGCATAATCACACTGAAATATCTTGGAGGATATTTTGGGGATTCTGCATATGTCATGGCCCTATATTTTAGCTGTTGCTTGACAGACTGGGTATGAAAGGTGAAAGGGTTTGAAAGTGGTGTTGATAGAGGATGAGAGTGAAGGGTTGGAGATGACCCCCAGACAGTGCGCAGAGTCATCAGGGTCAATGTGCATTCCATCAGCAGAACTGATAAACTATTTATTATCTAAAAAACCATTATCCAGAAGTTCTGGAATCTATCAATTCCATTGCTCATGACATCCTAATTAAACAAGGAATTCTTCCTGGAATGGAATGTTCATTTAATACGAACATGGCACTGTTTGCTTGCTTTCAGTTAGCTAGCATAAATCTGTATGGATGGTAAATCCTATTGTTTTTAACGCTTATATTTTTTTTATAAAAATATAAAACCCCAGGTCCCGAGCATTCTGGATAATACATCCCATACTGTAACAGTAAAAGGGGAAAGGGGTTTAGGTAGTGAAGTGTTGCTTCCTACTACAGGTATCGAACCCCTTATCCGGAAAGCTCCGAATTCCGGAAACACGGTCTCCCATAGGCTCCATTATAAGCAAATAATTCAGAATTTTAAAACTGATTTCCTTTTTTTATGTAGAAATAAAACAGAACCTTGTAATTGATCCCAACTAAGATATCAATAATCCTTATTGGATGCAAAACAATCCTATTGGGTTTAATTAATGTTTTATTAATTTTTTAGTAGACTTAAGGTATGGAGATCCAAATTACGGAAAGACCCCTTATCCGGAATACCCTTGGTCCCGAGCATTCTGGATAATGGGTCCTATACCTGTACAACATTTATGGGATACAACTGTTAAAAATGGAGACACGAGGATATCTGTAGTAGTAATATTTATACTCTGTCCATTCTTGGCTTCTGTTCCAGAGATCAAGGCAGCATAAGAAAAAAAAACCATTGGTCCTTGAACTATTTAAGTAAATTGTGAGTAAATCAATGAGTCAGGCAGCCGTAGATCCGAAATTTACTTCCAAGGTTTCCATGTTGATATGGCCTGTCCTCCTTCCAAATCCTAGAGGGACCTTATTGCTCCTAATGTCTCTGTACATCTGTGCACACAAGACATGCGCAAATTTAGTTGCTTAACACAAGGGGTAGGGAAAATAATAATCCCTTCTGGAATGAGCAGATACCTTGCCTCAAGGGGAAAGAAAATTACAGCTCTGTCCTGCACACGCAAAGGCAAGATCCAGCAAGAACAACAGGATCTGTAAATGTGTTTCCTCCTACTTCTGGGAAATTGTCAGTACCAGTGTCTGCCCAACAGCTGGATCATAAGTATACACAGTATTGTGTACTTACAGATATCTATGTAAGGGTTTCAGTTTCTATATCTAAGCAGATTGTCCAGAAGTCAAAATCAAATCAGATAGTAGCCCAATTTCCTTAGTTTGCAAAAAGCTGTCCTCAATGACTATCCAGTTGTTGCTGAACTTTCTAAATCACTGACGTTGTTACATCGGGGGCACAGAAACGGTTCTGTGAAAGGGCTTTCATTTTATTAAGACTGACATTGTTTTAAAACACACACTGAGCTATAGCAAATGCTCAATACATGTTTTTCACAAATAGGTTTATTGTATTTTTCTTATAGCTTTTACATTATAAATTGTTAGTTTGCTTCTGCAACCCAACATTATTATACTAAGGAATGCAGTGTGTCAGTAGTGCATTTAAAATTGCAGATTCATGCTGAAATCAGCCAGTTAAAGCAGGTGTGGTCTGTCAGTGACTCACAGTGTGTTGGTTGTAGCTGGGAAACAATATTAGGATTAAGTATGTAGTCAATTATAAGGAAAAATAGTTAAATCTTTTTGTAGAACAGTTTAATTAAACATCCGCTACAGTTTAGTGAGCTTCCCTTTAAGAGACAGTGCCCTGTTTATTGAAAACTTCAGTAAAAGAATCTGGGCATATTTTCCTCCATAGGGAGCCTAGTTTAGCTGTATACTTGTATTAATTATCATGTGGTAGCACTGCCATACTTAAGGTAGCCATAAAGATAATAGTTGCTCATTTGGCAAGGTTGCCAATCGTGCAAATCTTTACTCTGATATGCCTACCTTGGTTGGATGATATTGTGCTAATGCAATAGTTTGGCCCTATCCTTCTCAAACCTGCCCAATCAATATCTGCCCAATTTTTGGCCAGATATCGGTCAGGGAGGCCTGTTGGACGGTCCCACACACAGGCAAATAAGCTGCCAAATCAACCCTAAGAACTCAAATCAGCAGCTTAAATCTACTTGTGTATGGCCACCTTTAGTCTGCTGAGGTTTTGGTCCTGCGCACAAATTGTTCCAGTTGTTCCCTATTGGAGATCAGGCAGATTTGCCTGTGTAATCTTGTCATTTGGCTGAAAATAGGTTTTAACACAAAATAAACAAATGTTGATATCCTCCAATGTGGTTACTGCTGGAATGAACCTGTATGTGCACCTCTGTGTGCCTGTGCAGGTCTTAACTCAGGTTTCTCTTATACGGATTATTTACTGAGGAGTGGGAGGTGAGAGAGAAAGTTGCATAACAAAGGTTTTTGTGTATTTATGTAAGGAGGGGCAGTGCTTATGGATGGCTAGTTAAGCCAACAGCTACTTTTTCCTGGAAAAGATGTCAGAAGACTTGTAATTAGAGTAAAGTAACAGGGATAGTGATGTGAATCCCTGGCATTTCATGGTTGTGGCTGTAAATTTCATGGTGCTACATGAGTAGATGTCTGTGTATTAGGGGGTGAAGGAAATCTAGTATACAGGTAGAGGAGGGGATTAGATGCTTTCAGGTACACTGATGAAGTGGTAACAGAACCCTTGAGTATATTGCAAACAATGGTATTATCATAAAAATATGATTCTCAGGCAGAGACTTGCAGTGGGACATAGTTTCCAATTGCAGTGACAAAGAGTGCAGTTCAACCAGTGACAGAGGGGACAACATGGCGTCCAACAGATAGCACAATGCAAAAGGCTAGTGACAGAGGGGACAACAAGATACTTCAACCCAGTTAAAAGGAAACATGATGCTTAAGTCCAGTGACAGATGAGATAACACAATGTCTAAACCCAGTGATTGACAGGACAACTTGATGGCTGGCCTGATAGATTGGACAACATGCTGTCTGAGTTCAGTGACCAACAGGGCAATATGATCAGGGATGCTACTGCCATGAGGCAAGTTGAGAAAGGCAAAAGGCCTTTTCTGTGGACTACATCTATGACAATTATAAATTAAATAAAGGGGAACAAACTGTTACTTAAAACACAGCAATAAATAATATTTGTCTAAATGACATCAGAACTCATTGGGGTGTAGCCTAATGTCCCTCCTTTGCTGTTCACTGTCAATATCCTGGAACCCCTTATATTCAAAGAGAGAGTAATCCAGAGAAGATATGGCTGCAGGATGTAAACAATATGTAAATATAAATAATTATATATGTCCATAAAATCTGCGGTCAACCATGTTTTTTGGCTAGTATGTAATAGATGTAGCATTAGAGACCTCCATAGCTGTTCAGAGTTGCCTTTTAGGAGCCCCCAGTGGTCAAAGACAATGTAATGTGGGGAGTAGTGATTTTCGAAAAAAGTGATTCGCGAAACGGCGAAAAATTGTTTTGTCACGCGACTATTCTTTTGTCACCTGTGGCTATTCTTTTGTCACACGGCTATTCTTTTGTCGCCCGCGACAATTTTTGGACGCGCGGCAAGTTTTTCCACATTGATTTTTTTCATCTGTTTCGCCAAACAATCCGCCAATGGCGAAACGCGGAAATTCGCCCATCACTAGTGGGGAGGCTAGATCTGTGAGGACAGTGCTGGGCCTAGCCAGCCTGGCACCCTAAGCTACCCAACTGGCCTCCATGCCCCTCACCCCATGAGCATGTGCACTCAACAACTGGCCAATGGTGGGGGGAGGGGTGGAAAAAAGACAAGCAGGCAGTGGGGGGACAAGTGACTGGGGGTAGGTGACAGAATAAGTACATGCCTAGTAGTGTTGTACGGGTCGAAAACTCCTCGATCTGCACCCGACCCTAACCCATTCGCTCCCCTAACCCTACTTGACCTGGCTTCCTCCCTCTATTTACAGACCTGCACCCAACCCACCCTGCAATGACGTTACAGAGAGTTGGAAGCCAGCAGTGTTTTGTCACTCACGATTGATGCGCGACACTTTAGCCATTTTGCAGATTTTTCGCCGTTTCGTAAATCTTATGAAAGATTCACATATTGTTCACCAAAAAAATGTGACAGATTTGCTCATGACTATTCACAAGCTTTACTGAGTTGTACAGGTATTCTAAAACATATTGCACTGAAAGAACTATTGCTGTCTTTAGATTATAGTAACTGGCAGGACAGGCAAAGGCTGGACAAAGTGTGGAAATGGAAAGCGCAGTCCTTACCGGGTCTGAGCCCCTCTCTCCCACAGGCCCACCCAGGGGAGGGCCAAGCCAACCAGGCAGTGCAATGTGGGGCAGCGGGGGCAATGACAAAGGAGCGTGGACTAGAGGTAGGCAGGAGAGGCTCATGTCTGGCGCCCCCCAACCGTTGCACCCTAGGCAGCTGCCTCTATTGCCTACCCCTAATTCCAGCCCTGGGTCCACCTTATAATTATGGGATCTGCATTCTAGTAGTTATAATGGTAGTGATAGCAATTCTAACATTAAACATAGTATCAATGAGCACTAGACTAAGAAACAAAACTGTTTCATATAACCAGCATTCTGCTACTTAAGAAGTGTAACAGTAACTAACAGTGGCCACTGTCTCACAGGAGTGCTGCTCTCATTGCTGCTCCCTATAGTCTAAATAACATAAACTTAACCTCTAGGCACTGTTTCCCTCTAGTGGCCAAGTACAGGATATAATGTAACTTGGCCAGATTTAAAAGGATTCTGTCATGATTTTTATGGTGTACTTTTTATTTCTAAATTACACTGTTTTAATAGCAAATAATTCACTCTACCATTTAAAACTTTATTCTTGAACCAGCAAATGTATTTTTTTAGTTGTAATATTGGTGTCTAAGCAGCCATCTCAGTGCATTGTGCCTGAGTCTGAGCTTTTTAGAAAGAGCCAGCACTACACATTAGAACTGTTTTCAGCAGGCCCGGATTTGTGGAAAGGCCACAAAGGCCCGGGCCTAGGGCGGCACAAGTTTAGGGGCAGCATGCCGCCCCGCCGCAACAGATTTTTTAAATTTGGCTCCCATACAGAGCAGTCGGGACCTCTCTCCACTGCTCCGTATGGGAGTTTAAATGTGCGATTGCGCATGCGCATTGATCGCACATGCGCACTCGGGGGAGAGGGCACCGCGCAATTGCGCATGCGCACTCGTGGGGGGCGGGGGCGGCCTTGGGGCGCCGAAAAGTTAAATCCGGCCCTGGTTTTCAGGTAACCTATTGTTTCCCTATTGAGTCCCAAAGAGACTTGGATTTCTTACTATTGAGTGCTATTCTGATACCTACTGGGAGCTCCTATCTTGCTCCCTTCCCATTGTTCTGCTGATCGGCTTCTGGGAGGGGGTTGATATCACTCCAACGTGCAGCACAGCAGTAAAGTGTGGTTAAAGTTTATTAGAGCACAGGTCACATGGTTGTGGCTGGGAAATGAAGAATATGCCTAGCCCCATGTCAGAATACAAAATGAAATAGAAAAAAAATCTGTCTGGGTTTACCCAATCGCACATATTACTAAATGAGTATATTTATAAGAAAATGGTTTATTTAGATGAAGTGGGTTTTACATATGAGTTGTTTATGCAATATATTTTTTAGAGAGACCTACATTGTTTGGGGGTATAGTTTTCCTTTAACTGATGCATTTTGAAAAAAACCTGTTTTTCCATGACAGTATTCCTCGCATATATTGGGCCCTGTATAGGCAAAAATGCACCTGCCTCGGAAAAAAACTAATACTGCCTGCATCCTTTGTGCCAACTGCATAATATATTGGCATACACTTTATTTTTTGATAATGTTGTCCTTAATATTATATCATCAAATGCTGCATATTATACAGGGACATCACCATTATCAAAAAATAAATTGTACATTTTCACCTGAAAACATATAATGAATGAGACATTAGGCAAATGGGGTGTTTTGATGGCCATAGTAATCAGGCAGAAAACTGTAGCCTTTATCCTAGCGTTGAAAAAAGACCTTACGAACTGGGCTACCTGGGTGAAAAAAATAAGGAAATCCAAACAGGAATGTAAAATGAATGATGCTGCATTCAACCAAATACCACAAAACACGCAAAAAATGTCATCCACCCTGCCCTTGATGTCACCGACCTCGTCCCCGACGTCACTCAAGACGTCCCTTCCCCTATGGACTTAAGCGATATAAAAGGTGGCACCCCTACATTATCCACCTGTCACAGTTGCCCATAGTAATGTATGTGGTACTGTGGTGGCTAAAGCACGAGTGGGGGTTACAGGTAGATAGTGAGCATCATATGAATAGAAGGAGGTAAAAAGAATCAAAGTAGCTTAGGGTCAGGGCAAATGGAGAGTGGGCTCCATTATTCTCAGCCTGCATTTTTTTTTCAGGCTGAGCGAAGCCGATCTACTCCCTTCCCCAGCTTAACAGATCTGCACTTAAAAGTACAGCTTCCTCTTGGGTGCAGGCACATGCAGCAGAGTGGAGGTTGTCCTGAAAATGCTTTCACTTTTTCGGCAAGGGCTGTATTTATATATAGGCCCCTGAGGGCCTGTGCCTAGGGTGCATACCGGTGGCAGAGCTCGGGGGGTGACTCACTTACTGCACTACCCATTCAAGCATGTATATTCACAGGAACGATTGCACACGCACATTGTTACATTTCAGCTAGGTTGGAGCGCATGTGATGAAGGGCACAGAGTAGGGTTGGGCAGACTGAATAGGTATGAGTCTAATGCCCCACTCCCTCTTCAGCATTGCGCCCTAGGCATGTGCTTCTTCTGCCTACCCCCAGAATCGGACTGGGGTGTGAAGGGCCCACCGCGGCTCCCGTCCCAGGGGCCTTGCAGGCGCGTCCTCTAACCACCCCCCCCCCCGTAGGGGCCCCCCTCGTAGGGCCCCCCACCCGACGTCCTCTCTCGAGTGCATAAATTTGATGCGTCAGGGGAGGAGTGTTTGGGAGGGGGAGCGCCGGCAAGGGTCGGGGCTGGCCCGCCAGGTCCCACTAGAGCCAGGGCCCACCGGGATTGTCCCGGTCCAACCCTGCCTACCCCTAGTTCTGGTCCTGCTGGAGGCGAGCGTAACGTCACTTCCGCAACCTGGTGGTGTGTTGGGGCCATTGCCTAGGGTGGCACCAGACCTTAATACAGCCCTGGTATTCAGGCTGACGTCTGCTACATGTGCCTGCACACAAGTGGTAGCTGTTGTTTTAGGCTAATGTACCATGGAGATATTTAGTTGCCCCTGATATATCTCTGCTGCTGCGGTGACTAACCTCTTGACTAACCCTGCAGGAGGTGAGTTCGGGCAGCTTCGTAAAACTGAAGCAATGTACACCTTTCCACTGGTGATTACGTTTTGTTGCCGGTGGAACGGCATGTAGGAGAGATTAGTTCCCTGTGGCAGCAGAGTCTATCATGGGTGACTAAATCTCTCCATGGGACAGGGGAGCGGATCAGCTCCCTGAAAACAAGAAAAACCCAGGCTAGGAGCTCCATGTGCCCTCAGTCTTACTGTTAAAACAAATGCAGTATACTAATCTACATGACATTTTTTTCCACACCATAGTACCATTTATTTGGCTGAGAAAATGTTATCTCAGTTTAATAAGACTCCATTTGGTGAAATTTGCAGTTGGATATGGAGATTTATTTACTAATCCAAACTAAATCTCCCTCAATAAGTGAAGAATACAAAATGCAGTATCAGCATACAAACACACAGTGTTGTGTATACATGTTATACAAGTTATAATGGAGAGATATATACATTTTGGGATCTACAGTATCTAGTAGAATTAAGTCTAAAACAACTGGACTTTTCTGAGTTTTTCTTGAAAACGTTTCAACACTCATCCGAGTGGCTTCTTCAGTTCAAATGACTTGTAGGGAATTCCCCGGTATTTAAACTCTTGATGGTAGTAGAGTCACAGACATCCAATCACAATGGTTCCATTGAACTTGTTCAGTTAGGTGTTAGCTGAAACTGACAGGTGTAAGAAGGTATGATCCAATCACAATGGTACCAAGATTCTCATTGATGAAGGTGTTAATCCTTCAAAGTACATGACTGGAAGTGTGAACTGTTGTGAAACTGCCGGGGTAAGGATGTCAATGGGCCATTGTATGTTGGTGACAAGCGGTGTCTCAGGCCCCCTCCTCTGTTCAGGGATGGTTTTTCCAGGTTGGTATAAATGGCCTCTTTGGGATCTACACTACAGAGTCTCAGTAGAAGTATTATTCTGTACTCTCCAGTTGTTGCAATTTCAGTGGGACTGTCCTCAACCATGGTTTAGATTGTGGGGAGGATCAGATCATGTCTAGGCACATCTGGACACATCTAGGCATGTCTGGGCACATCTGGGCATGTCCAGGGTGAATCAGGTTTGTGGCTTAAAATATCCTGATTTTTTTTTTCATTTTCAAATGTTGCTAATTACTGGGCTCTTGTTGGAGAGGAGGAGTGTTGTTGCTTCAAAACAGAAGGTATCCTCATGCCTCCAAACACAAATTATTGACGTACAACCCTTTGTAGGTGGAGACATGGACATTCATTAAATTGTTTTCTTTATATTGTTTTGTTGCCTTTTCTTTATATAGCCAAAAGCAACACACAGGAGACACACAGCAAACAAGCATAACAAACCAGAAAGGACAGAGACATTATATAAATACACAGCCATATATGCATCGGTAAATCTTTTAGATATACTGGTTTCTAAGGGTTATGTGGGTTATAGCACATATCACATTTTTGTCATTACTACTTGCAACAAGGGTCAAATTGTCTGTTATATGCTGTTAGTTACTAACCACTGAAGCATGGACTGAAACACCCCGGGTTGCCCTGCACAGGTCATTTGTATGAAAACACAACACTAAGGGGCTGATTTACTAACCCACGAACGGGTCGAAATGAGTCCGATTGCGTTTTTTTCGTAAAGATCGGTATTTTGCGATTTTTTTCGTATTTTTTGCGATTTTTTCGGCGTCTTTACGAATTTTTCGTTACCAATACGATTTTTGCGTAAAAACGCAAGTTTTTCGTAGCCATTACGAAAGTTGCGGTAAAATCTTGCGATTTTTCATAGCGTTAAAACTTGCGCAAAAAGTTGCGCTTTTTTCGTAGCGTTAAAACTTACGCAAAACTTCGCACCTTTTAAGTTTTAACGCTACGAAAAAGGCGCAACTTTTCGCGTAAGTTTTAACGCTACGGAAAAAATCGCAAGATTTTACGCAACTTTCGTAAAGGCTACGAAAAACTCACGTTTTTACGCAAAAATCGTATTGGTAACGAAAAATTCGTAAAGACGCCGAAAAAATCGCAAAACATACGAAAAAGTCGCAAAATGTTCGTTTTCAAGTCGGAACTTTTCCAATTCGGGTCGGATTCGTGGGTTAGTAAATCAGCCCCTAAGGGGGACATTTATTAATATACGAACGCTCCGAGCGTATTTTCTGCAACAATTTCGTACCTTGCGCGACAATTTCGTACCTTGCACGATAATTTTGTACCTTGTGACAAAATTTGTGCGACAAAATCGTATTGTCGCGCCGAGTACAAAAGTTTCGGATTCATTCAAGCTTCGGTATCGTGACTTTCCTTGGGCCAGGTTGGAGCTGCAGAGTGCCATTGAGCCCTATGGGAGGCTTTCCTTGGGCCGGGTTGGAGCTGCAGAGTGCCATTGAGCCCTATGGGAGACTTTCCTTGGGCCAGGTTGGAGCTGCAGAGTGCCATTGAGCCCTATGGGAGACTTTCCTTGGGCCGGGTTGGAGCTGCAGAGTGCCATTGAGCCCTATGGGAGACTTTCCTTGGGCCGGGTTGGAGCTGCAGAGTGCCATTGAGCCCTATGGGAGACTTTCCTTGGGTCGGGTTGGAGCTGCAGAGTGCCATTGAGTCATAGGGAAGGCTTCCAAAATCATGCAAGGATCAAAGTCGGAAAGGTTTTCCCGCTGTTTACAATCATTCGGTCTGAAAATTTCGTGACTTTCGGAGCGCCATTACCATATCATCGAGACTATTGCGATTTTTTCGTATGCATTTTCGTGATATTTGCGATCATCAGAAATTATAGTATCCAATCCGAAATTTACCCATTTCGGGATTCGAAAATGTGTTCTTTTCTGGCCATAAAACATGATATGGTATAAATTCGAAGTAACCACAATAATTTCTGTAGTTCTAAAATGTCTCGACAATGCTTTTATGGTTCGTATGAAAATACCACAATTGCGTTCCAAAAGTAAAATAAGGATCCTCCAGGGCAGGTAAGGGGTTTCTGCCACTGACACTACATGATCTCAGCAAGTTTTAGCTAGTGAATTGTCAGATTCAGATTTTTAGCCGTTTGGACACATAGTAAATCTCAAAACAGTTACAACTTTTCTTCCGCGACCTTTAATGCTAAAAACCTGAATCGTAAAAACAAAAAAATATCCAACGGTCCTAGATTGTTTGAAATTCAAGTTCGGGAAAAAAAACTCAGACGTGAAAAAAATAACTGACACAAAACTTGTCCAACTGTCTCGATTGCTAGCTTATTTAATAAAAAATGTGACAAAATATTCCAGTGTGAGGAAAAAAAGTTGCATGCTAGTGAGAATCACATTATTCCATTCATTCTTAGTGATGCTAAAAAATCTTTTAACTGGGCAAATAAATAAATAAAGTTATTAGAGACAATTTCCCATTGAATTCTATTGGACATCACCAGCTTTTACTTTTTTCTGGTGGCTTTTTGCAGATTGTTTTTATTCCTGTTTTTTCTTAAAGGAACAGTAACACCAAAAAATGAAAGTGTGTAAAAGTAACTAAAATATAATGTGCTGCTGCCCTGCACTGGTAAAAGTTGTGTGTTTACTCCAGAAAGTCTACTATAATTTATATAGATAAGCTGCTATGTAGCCATGGAGGCAGCCATTCAAAGGAGAAAAGGCACAGGCACATAGCAGATAACAGATAAAACAGTATTGTATTCTACAGAACTTATCTGTTATCTGCTATGTAACCTGTGCCTTTTTTCCAGCTTGAATGGCTGCCCCCATGGCTACACAGCAGCTTATTATATAAATTATAGTAGTGTTACTGTAGCAAACGCACCAGTTTTACCAGTGCAGGGCAACAGTGCATTATATTTTTATTACTTTAAAGCTCTTTCATTTTTTGGCGTTACTGTTCCTTTAAATCATGACAAAATCACAAACTTGAATTTTCACAAATTGGCCCGGCCTGACCGGCCACCTTGCAAATCCTGACCACCCTCCCCGTGTGTTTGCGTGCCAGCATGGGCACAAGCATGCATATTGACATTGCAGAGAGCAGGGGGCAGCACAGGGGCAGATACATTATATAAAATCATACAGATATCAGCAGGGCATGTTTATTTTTCCATCCTCGTCTGTGATCCTCGTCTGATGGACTGTGTGCCCTTCTGTATGATCCTTGGCCTAAAACAAGCAGATCTGCCAGTATATGGTCAATTTTAGTCATCACTGGGGATAATATCACATCAGTGCAGTTGTATGTGGTTTATAAACCTCTGCAGAAAGAATTTTTGCATCAAATTAAAAAAAATGACTGTAGTAGACAAGTCCCTTCCATCCATGGAGAAGAATAAACAATATGCCAAACTCAATCAGAGTCTTTTGTTCTTATATATTCATTTATTTACTGAGTAAATTGTATGAATAATTGAAACTTTATTATAAGGCTTTGATTGGGTACATGCTGTCTAAGCCTATTGTAATCTCCCAGCAGTCCCCTGATATACCACACAATGAGCATGCTGGGAGCCCAATCAATAGGACTGCAGGGAAGCACCAATGTATCTTATGCAGGTGTTGCACTCACCTTTGTACTTCCCAGGCAAAAATCCAATCATGTAAAGGAGATTAATTCCTAGGAAGAAGTTGGTAATAAGGGCTGTGACAGATGGAAATATTAGTCTTAAGGTCCCCATACACAGGCCGATTATAGCTGCCGATATCGGTCCCTTAGACCGATTTGGCAGCTAAACGGCCCGTGTAGGGGCACTACCGACGGGCCTGCCCGGCATCTGGCCTAAATCAGCCAGATATGCATTGGCTTGTTGATGCAGTCCCCGAACCGACTTTGCCTATACCCGTCGTTATAATTCGTTTGGTGTTTAGCTTGGATTCTCCCGATATCGCCCACCCATAGGTGGGGGATATCTGGAGAACACTCGCTTGCTTGGTGACATCGCCAAGCGAGCGGATCTGAAGGTGTATTGGGATCTTTAGTAGGAAACTTGTGAATTTGGTGCCACGTATATCTTCCCACCGGTGATTTACATTCTAGCCGGTGGGATGGCATTTTGAGGAGATTAGTCGCCCGCGACAAGGGAGATTTATTGCGTGGCGACTACGGTCACACTGGGTTATTTCATATAAACATATAAACAGCCTCACCACTCACCTCAGTCTGCACTGTTTCAGCCTGCATGCAGATACAGAGCAGATTAGGTTCATGTTGAAATCTGCTCCATGTCTGCCCACAGACTAATGTATACATCGGAGAAGGCTAAGGTGAGCAGTTTGGCTTTTTGTACACATGCTGAGGAACAGCCCAGTGTGGCTTCACCCTAAGGCTAAGGGCACATAAGGTGCAAACTTTTTAGCACCCTGGGTGGGGATGGGCATGGATTTACATTCTTTTAAGTCAAAGATTAAGATTGCCTTGTGACATAAATACTGTTCTGTAACAGATTTACTCCCTTGGGCAAAATACTGGTAAATCAGGCCAGGGCAGTAATTATGATGGGTGCTCGTTTTGACCATTTAAAATCCTTTGATGTCCATTCACTGCTCTTTCTTAATTTTAAAGGAGAAATATACAGCATTTTTTCAAGCAACACTTGGCTAAGGAAAAATTATTCTGGCTAGTTTGCAGAGATGCCTGCAATGATCCAGAGGCAGGGGCAGAGGCACCTACAGATCTGGACTGGGAGTCAAAATAGGCCCTGGCTTTCCAAGTACACAGAGGTCCAAACAGCCCCCCACCAGCCCAATAAATATTGACTGTCTAAGGCATCTTACAGCAGCCCCTCTGCCAGCCATTTGTCAGAACCCACAGATTGCCAGTCGAGTCATGGGTACCTACATAGGTGCAAATGTTTCTGATAAAAAAATGTTGGTATATACATTTGGTCAACAAGGCATTGATTGTGAGGCAATGATATCTTTGAAAATTATTTTTTTACTCTGCTAATCCATGTATTGTGCATATCTTTTGTGTAATTGTGTAAGGAATCCTTCTCATGGATATGTTAAGTGCTTTTACTGTATATTAGAGGCCCATCAGGAACCTGCGCAGCGCATGTAAAACTGCTTAGAGCAGCGCCTAGTGATTTAGATCCTGCATGGAAATGCTCAGCAGGCCCAGCCTGGATTCCTGCAAATGCCAGAGGGCCTGCTGTAAGATGCCATAGACAGTCACTATTTGGTAGACTGGTAGGGGACAATTTGGGCCTCTGTGTACTTTAAATGCCAGGGCCTGGTGCTTATAGGGTTCCCACCCAACAGGTATTTTACCAACCTAACCAGTAAAATAGTGGACAAGGCTAGGGATGGTTAGGGATGTAGCGAACCTAAAAAAAAAAGTTTGCGAACGTGTTCGCCAAAAAGCGCGAATATTCGCGAACTTTGCAAACCCCATAGACTTCAATGGGAAGGCGAACTTTAAAACCTAGAAAAGCCATTTCTGGCCAGAAAACTGATTTTAAATTTGTTTAAAGGGTGCCACGACCTGGACAGGGGCATGCAGGAGGGGGATCAAGGGCAAAAATTTCTCTAAAAAATACTTTGTTGAAAAAGCGCTGCGTACAAACGGGCAGACCTAGCGGAAATACGCGGCGTTTTTTGCTATTTCGCGCTATTGGCACCATGGAAACGGGATTTGCTTACACCAGTACTAGGCTGAAAAACGGCATGTGTGGTTGTGCGGCGTTTTTTAGGCTGAGAAAAAACGCATGCGAAAAAAACGCAGCGAGCCGAAATTGCGAACATACGCGGAAAGTTCGCAAACTTGCGCGTTCGCGAACACCCGATGTTCGCGTGAATTAGTTCGCCGGCGAACAGTTCGCTACATCTCTAGGGATGGTTCCCAAAAACCTGCCCTTCAATACCATCGCACTGGTAATCGACTCCATAGCTTCACCCCGTCTCACCTATACCATTGACATGCCCACCTGCATCATTGACCCACCCCCCTCACAAGCAAGCTGGTATTCATTTTTACAAAAGGTGGCAACCTCTAGGTGCTAAGAGTAGTCCATTTTGATACACCAGGTAAGTAATATAAAGGGTTGGAATGGAACTTAAAATAGTTTGAATGGAACATCCATGGAACTGGAACCTTCTGCAGATTCTGAGACAGAATGTCACAATGAAGAGAAACCTAGGCAGAGGAAAGGTCCCCGTGAAGAGAAACCCAGGGAAGAAGGTCCCAGTGAAGATAAACCTGGTTCTAATTCATGTAATTTTGCTCCTCGCCCCCACTTACCTCTACTCCTGCTTCAGAGTTTGGAAGGGAATAGCAAAGCATTTAATAATGGAAGGAGTGCTTCTGAGCTATCCTGCTCCATAACGGACAAACTTTCTGCCAATAAATAGGTTACCTGTACATGATGGGAGCACAACTAACCTTTCCTACAGGGGACCACTTGATACCCCTTTGAGAGTGTCCTGGAGAGGTGTTTTTCACATTACCTCATGGCAGAAACACCCCTTGGGATGTAAAAGAGTGTTAGCTAGTTGTATGGCCATTGGTCCTGAGTTAAGGTGAAGAATTTCAAAGTCAATGCCCCATAATATCTGCAAGTATAGGGACCCAGAGCAGTTGCTAGGTATTTAGCAGAATTCCCATTGAGAATTTTATTTATAGTGAGAGAGACCACTGAACCCTTAGTGCCAAGGGAGATAGAATGCATTTGGTATAATAAGCAATATACTGCTATGTTAATTGTATTAAAGTGAAGTTTGTCATACTGATTACGTTTTTAATTGCATTACATATTGCCATATAGTTTAATAAAATTGTGTTCATCTGAAAACCACTTCTGCACAACATTTTAAAAAAGTTGCACCACACTACCTCTGTCTCAGAAGCAGTCAAAGGGACACGGTGGGTGCTATGTCAGTATGAAGCGAACTGTGTAAAATCTGCAACACCTGCATTGCATGCATTGCTACAGTACGTCTATTATGTATCCAGCAGAGGGCACTTGAGATCTTTCTAACCCACACAGCAAAGGACTTGGCTGCAAAGCTCTCAAACCTTTCAGAGGAGTGAATCAGATCTAAATCTTTACTAGTCAAGAAATGAATAATCTACTATAGTATTTTGGCCAATAAAGCCACTGGCCATTTAATGCTTCCAGTTAGTTCCCTTACTAATCAACATCCTTGTACAGAGGATAAGAAAATTGCGTTACAACTATGGCCAGTAACAAACTATCATAACAGAGACAAAAGTGATTAACAACAAAAAAAGTATTTATATAAAAGAATTGACTTGGCACCATAGCTGTCTTTTGAGGCCAGTGGGTCTGTATAGACTACTTAAGGCTAATGCCACACAGGGCTAATTCTAGGCCTGTGGTTAAATGCCGCTAAGATAGCATCAGCCATTCCTAGGTACATTTCACACACAGCGGATTTTGGCCCCAAAACATGAGACTATGTATTTCATTATGCCTGCACCCAGGCCTATACAATAACTCCAGGGACAGGCACAGGGAAAGGTAGATGCCAGCATAGGGGATGATTTATAGCCTGCATTTATCTGCAGGCCGAGAATCAGCCCTGTGTGGCATTAGCCTTACTAATCTGACTGGTTGGCCAATTTAACCAAAGATACGTTTGTTTGGTGAACTTTTTAAACTAGCCAGTTATACTGTGCATGGCATAATTTTTTTTATACTGAGTGATTGATGATGTTATTGTTTATACCTGCTGTTCAGTGATGTCACTTATGTTGCATGAAACTTGCGCATTATAAGAAATAATATACCCTCTCAAATTGGAAGCCACTTTGTGCATCTTCCTTTTTGATGATTTCCATTATCCTTATATAATACACAAAAGCCATGAATATCCCATGCAATTATATCTTTATTTTTAAACAGTGCTTAGCAATGTCATTGGTTATTATACGTGCTTAGTGATGTCATTACTGGCACATGACTCATGGAAACTTAAAGTAACTCCCCCACCCACAGACATAAGAATATTATAAGTCACCTTGGAGTTCTATGACTTGTATAAATGTACTAGGCTTTTGGCTTTGTGCTTGTATGTGGCCATGGAACTTCTTTGTAACTTATTATATCCTTATATTTACACAAGGGGAACTTTATTCACAATATTTTATATTATAGATGTGTATATAGTGTATAAAAAAACATATAGAAAAAATTACCTAGTCTTGTCACCACATATCAGACAAATTTATTTTATAATCTTGAAATTACGATACAATTCCACGTTCTTTTTCTTTTATAGTACAATTAATAAGAAGGCAAATGTGTCACAGCTTAAACGTGCCAAAACTTGCATTGGAGACATACTTTACAAACATAACACCAAGCTTTCGTTGAAATCAATAATCCACAAATTCAGTTCTAGCTATTTGCCATGGCGGCAGGGAGATTTATATTAAAGTCATATAAATAAAATATATTGAATGCAGCCTGGAGGCAGTGATAACATCTGATCCAAAATTCATGCAAAGTTTTTCAATGGCAAATAAAAGAGCTGAATTGTTGTTTTATAGTTGTATCTGGATGTTTTGTAGCATAAGGTGGGTGAACAGCCAAGTCCATTTAATGTGACTGCAGTTGTGGGTACAGTCATAAATAATCCTTAGATTCTCCTGCATGGAGGATATTAAGGCAGGTTTGTTGGTTAAGAATTACAACATGTTCTTTGAGCAAAGGCAAGGGTATGACTTTAGCAACTGTGAATAGACATAGCAAATCATAATTCATAACCTCTTCCATTGACATTCAGCATCCCATGAGTAAATACTGAGTGGGCAAATCCTGTGGCTGAGGTCAACTAGTGTACAAAAATGGAGGCAACTTTGGTGAGCTTTGATAAGGAAGGGTAAATACATTTGTCAATTTAAATTCAAAACCACCTATAATTTCCCTTTATTATCACCCTTTTCTGACATATATTAAAATGACTGTTTATTCTTTAATGTCTCCATATTTTCTTTCTGTTAAAAAAAAGTTTTAAAAACAAGTTTAAAAAAAAAAACCTCAATAACGTTGATGTTAACATTAACAAGGTTGATGTTTAAATTCTATGGATATTCATTAGTAAAACAGGCTTGTTGGGAGCAAAGGCTCCTAGCTACTAAAGGCTATAGGTTATTTGGAACCTTGAGGAAAAAGTCAATCCTGACACACCCGAATCAATGTGTTGTGCCTAGTTTTGTCTAAATTAATACAGTGGTGCAGCTATACATTCCCAAGCCCCATAGCAAAATATTGTAGACCCGCCCAAAGCACAAGTAAAACATTCTGCTTTTTTAAACGTAAATTGAATCTAATCAGTCTGGACCACACTAGATTAATTTACTCCTGGTCTCCAAGAAGCCATTGTAATGTTAACCTTATTGTTAGACCCTAAAGACCATGTAAATAACTTGTAGAAAATACAATGCCCTACCAGCTCCTTATATGTATTTAGTGTAAGTTTGTCCTACTGTAAACACTAACTAAAAAGCTGAGTAATTTGCTGCCCTTAAGGTATCTATCTAGGCAGTACTGGATCACTACAGCTAGTGTTGGGTTTAAAAATATATCATTACAAAAATGTGTCCTAACTGGAAGGTGCAGCACCATCTGGACCAAGGTTAGGGCGAAATGTGGTGATTTATTGTTATTTGCACTAGTGCAACCATCCAAAGCATCACATTGGCAAGTAACTTTGACTGGTCAATTATTGTTGGGATAATGGAAAATAAATATTTGTTGGAATGGTGCAAATATCTAATTATATTTGTGGGTGAGCTCTAGTCGTGTTGCTAAAGGTCTGTATGGTCTGAAAGCAATGACACATGGGTCACTCCCAGTAGGTGACATAACAAAACTCAAATCGTGTAATCATGCGAAAAGGCAGGCATTTTAATGCATTTGAATGTCAAACCCTCAGCAATTTACATTTAGTACAATAGCAAGGTGTTTTTAGGTGTTTAGATGCCTGCGGGGAGCGAGATTTTACAGCACAATAAGGTGGGAATCAAATACCAACAGGCTGCACATACAGTTTACAGCCATCTAACAAGGATTTAATGCTGAGATCATTGCTACCCTTGGGAGAAAATGCTTTCACTCCTGCTGGGAAAAGCAAGTAGGCTGGAAATCAAAAGGCTCCAGATACAGTTTACATGGATTCAGTGCTTGAAAGCATTGTTGACCTTGGGGAAAAATGTTTTTTTTCCATAAAAATTGAGTAAAGCCAATAGGTCAGATTTCTTATAGGACCCTCTTTATAGCAAGTGGGGGCTTAACAAGCAGTCCTGGGGAGAATCAGTTGTATAGAGTATGTCTAAAATCTGTTTATATCTTCCAGCAGCAGTTCCTTGCCTCCATCTGTGACTACAGTTCTAACATCTTTAGTGAGAGGAGAAGTGATATGCAGAATAAGGTCTTATTAAAGGGACATTTAAAAGCACATTTAAACAGCTCTATACACAGCTCAGTCTTTATATGCAAGGCCCTCATAGAATGTGCAATTTAGGTTTGGCCTCTAGATCACAGAAAGGGAATTACTAACTAAATAGTGTCCTGAGAAATATTACTTATTAACCAGTATATAGATATGTATATAAAGTGATTTATACATATATACGGACACTGCATTTACTCCTTGTCCTATTCATATTTAACCTCTCATTCAAACCACTGCCTGGCTGCTAAGTTAAACAAGACCCTAGCAACCAGAAAGGGGCTAAAATTCCAAACTGGAGAGCTAATGAACAAAAACCTAACTAATTCAAACACCACACAAAATAAAAAAATGAAAACCTATTGCAAAATATTAATACCATTATGCCATTATTAAATTTAATTTAAAGGTTAACAACCCCCTTAAGGTTCTTTTGTAAGACTTTGGGATGCAAAGTGTTAACCTAAAACAAGCAGTAATGCTAACGCCAGTGTATAAGGTTTAAAACACAATTAACTCATTTCATGGTGTTGAATATTCAGGGTTATTTTGGGCTGGTGTGAATTTGTGAGAGGCACAAGGGAGCAACACATTCACTAGGTTGATATCACACCTGCCAGGAGAGAAATGTTTAATTAAAACTTTAGAATTTGTTAGCAGTAATGGAAAAGGAAATAAAGTTTCCATTTCTATACCAGGGGAAATGATATATAGGGTATAAAAGGTGTGAACACCAGCTATTGTTAGTTGTGTACAAGGAATGTAAACCATGGTGTCTTTGAGTAGAGCAAAATTACCTTTTGATGGAGAGATACCAGACCTATTCTCCTGCTCTAATGGTTATGTATTTAGAGGAAGATAATTATTTCATATCTCCCTTGTTACTAGAAAAGAACCTACCATTAAGCCCTTTGAAAATGTTGCTTTTGTGTTACACATAACGTTGGGTTGACTATTTACAATGACACATGGTGCTTCTTATAGCCAGCTACTTGTTGCGGCTACAAAATGCTAGAAAATACCCTGCCATAGAAAATACTGATAATTGTCACTGTTAAAACACGTTAAATAGAATATTGTCTATTTTGTAGCCATGACAAGTAGCTCCGCGTGTCACTGCCCTAAGTCTGGTTAGAGAACCATAGGTTAAACACAATGGATTTCAGAAAATAAAGTAAGAGATGCACATTTTATAACTGCTGAAAGGAAGCTTACCCCATTTAATATCATCAATGAACCATGATGGGTCGTAATTAATGGCGTAAGCAACCTTTACCAGTCACTTCTAGAAAGATTAAGAGCACCACTGCTAAGGAGGTGCAGCTACAAGATTTATAGACATTCCTGACTGATGATTTTTTTGGGGGTGACAACCTACTTGCATTGATCAGAAGCTCTTCTTTTCTAGCTAAAGCTCTGTCTACAAGGCAGACCCTGCTGCTACACAGGCTCTTGACAACTATGAAAGATACATGCAGAAACACACTCATTCTCACTTAACTTGGTTCCACAAATTTACACTGAAGGCCTCTGCAGACCCATAAGAGGGGACCACATCAACGGGCCATGCCAGGATTTTGTAAACTGCTTTCACCTGCTTCAGACAGGTATCAGTTGGCCAGGCCATTGGACATGCCAATATGTGGTTAATGAGCTGTCGACTGGAAAGGAGCCAAATCAGCAGCTTATATTGGCCCATGTTTGGCCAGTTTAAGGCCCTTTACTGGATTGTGTATGTCTAAAAAGTTATGTACAAATAACAGATCTCTCAGCCCTGCAATATAGACAGATTAAAGGTGTCCATACACTAAAAAGATCAGCTTGTTTGGCTGGATCAAGGAACTGATGTGCTCACCACCAGATCCCTGGGGGATAGATGCAGGGGAGATCTAATCATAATGTGGCTCATTTCCTTTCGAACCACACAAAAACGTTATTTATATTTCACACCCCTGTCTTTATACCTCGCATAACAACCCCTTCCATAAACCTCATTGTATCTTGTAGAGGTCTCATGAGTGCCCTCTTAGAAAGGGGTCATGATGCTTATCTATTTCCTACTAGGTTTGTGCCTCCACATCATCTTTTCACATTTCATGGTACAATAAGCTGACAATCCTGTCTCTGAAGAATGTAAAACTGACAACATCAGGTGCTTCAAGTGGTCCAAGGTTATAAGGTTTCCATGGAGACGGTGATTGAAGAAGATAGGCATAATGGGCTTTTCTTTTTGTCATGTACAAAGTGACTCTGTGGAATAAAGAGTAATCAGTGTTTGTTAGGGGATGTGCGGGGGATGGGGGAGTACGCCAGTTTTGGTCAACTTGCCCCAGCATTCTCTAAAAAGCTTTCTTAGCACAGCCCAACAGCAGATCACAAGCAGGTTCTGTGACTCAGTACTAGAGAAACCAGGGTTGGACTGGGGTGTGTGGGGCACACTGGATCTGCCCCCCCAGGGGCCCCACTGCCTGCCCACCCCCTATGCAGGGGGGTCAGTGGCAATGCTTAATCTCCAGATTTCATTTTTGGGGGGAAGAAAGAAAATTTACAGACCCTTTTTTGACTTTTTCTGCATGCAACATTATGGAAATGATGTAACACTCACTATAACAAACCAACTCCCCCCCAGCCCCATGTCAATTCAATTCTCATCTCTTCTACTTTGCACTGTTTCACTTAATCTTCATTTCACACCTCTTTCAGTTGCTGTAATGGGGGTACATTAGCATTAACAGCATCCTAGTAATGTCAGTATACAAAAAAAGTTTCTCTTAGACCCTAGTTTAGAAATAGGTATAAAAATCCTCATTAACATTTTTATAAACAAGTAAAACATTGAACAAACTGACTGACTGTCATAAAAAATGTGTTTTAGCTGTTTTACCTCATATTTGCACTATTATATGGGATAACGCATGTGTTTCCCCATTTTGGCTGTAGAAAGAGAAGGGAATGTACATGAGAATTACTTGATGGCAACTTGACATGTTTAGAAAAACCTGAAAAAATGTTAATCGTATAAAAGAAAAATCTGTTAACTGTTTTGGAAAATTCACAAAAGCAGAGACAGAGGTTTTTGAATAGTTCAGGTAGGGATGTACCAAATCCACAATTTTAGGATTGTGCCAAATATCCTTAGCCAAATCCTGATCCATATCAGGATTATTTATAATTAGCAAAGAGAAAAATAAAAATAATCATAGTCTAATAATGCAGGATAATTACAAAAGCCAAGTCCCCTAAGTGGATTTGAGAATGACAAATGCAAGAGAATGACTTCAGATACAGATGAAGGTCAGTACAAACTACAGGTAAATACAGTTCAGTGGGCTGCAAACAAGTAAAAACTGGTTTCTAAGGGCCTGGAGCGGCAGAAGGCAATGAGCAAAGCCTGAAGCAGAGGTGATTAAATGGCAATTCTAGTATACAGCCAAGTACCAACCCTCATGTCTGCACAATTCTAACAGAGGCTGAAAGGTGATGCCCTGCTTAGGCTGGTGCTGTATGGGGCTGATTCTTGGTCTATGGAAAAATGCAGGCTGACAGTCAGTGCCTACGTTGCAATCAGCCTTCTTCTTACCTGCACCTGGAACCATTGTGTCGCCAGGGCACATGCATACACAATGGATATTGGCTCAAAAAAGAAAATTCTAGCATTTCTTTGTCGATATATGCCACGTGCCTCCATCTGGCTCAAAACAATGGTTCCGGGCGCAGGCAAAGAAACAGGCTGATGCCAGCATAGGGATTGATTATTGGTCTGTGTTTTTCTGCAGACTGAGAATCAGCACCATGTTGCACCAGCCTTAGTGTCTGCTCCAGGCATTACAATTGATACATGAGCAGGGCACACAATTTGTAGAATTGTCAGGTTTATAAAACACGGTAACCAAGTAACAAATGTTCTTTTTTCATTTGAAAGCTTCTAAAACCATCTGTCCTTCCTGCAACATCCCTCGTCCCTGTTAGTTTTGCCATTATCCTCTCATACTTACCATCCTAAAACAATATAGAGTAATATACCTATTTGATTCTCATAGTGGAACAACCCAAAAGGTATTTTCCCCCAGCGTTTTGCCACCTCATTCTCCTTCACCCTGTTTATCTTGACATAAAATGGTTAGTTATTAACTAATTCCAGGCTCTTGCAAATAAATTAACATTAAACTGCCTATTAGTCACTAGTATATACGTAGATCAAAATATTTTCTGCCCATAATTATTTAACAAATAAAATAAAGTGAAGTCAATGTTGTGAAATTAATTTAAAAAAAAAAAAGGTTTTTAGGTTCAACACAGATCTAACACTTCTCCAAGCAGAGTGAGATTTTACCTCTATACAGTTTTAGAAGGGTGGGATATTAGAAAGAGATGTTTTTGTGCTTAGCTATGATTGCTATGATTAACAGGTGCATCATCTTGCCTCTTTGTCCATCTCTTTGTTACAGTTTTCTCCGCCAGTGACGTAATTACTATTCAGCAGACCTAGTGACCATGTGTGGGGATGGGGGGACAGTGGGTGTATGGTAGCACCTTCCCTAGCCTCTTCTGCTGTTTAAGTTTTGCCATCAACCACAATGAACATGCAGGCAGACAAGCAGTTGACACACAATAAGCAAATGTCCCCTTTTAAAGCAAAATTTTAATGCACAATTATATATACTGTATATATAGTGCTGACTGGTAACAGTATCTTTATGTTGTATATGTTTTATGAATTTAGAATTAAACCACACATTAAGGCTAAATCTCAAGTGTGATCCCTTATTGTCCTGTAATATATTAATGAAAGTACAAGGGTAATTTTATGAGCTTGGGTTAGAGATCCTTCACTATGCATAAGCCATGACAAGGGTAATTGTACACATATACTAATATGTATATATATATATTTAGAACATGAAAAACAGATTATTTTTTATTTTATCTCTGGGCTGTATTACCCATTAGATGAACCAGGAACCTTCCCAGTGCCCACCTGATGCACTGGGCATTGGACAAGGCCACATTTAGGGGCAGATTTCCCAAAAAAACATGAATGTTTAGTCATTTATTAAAAGATCTGAATTGAAAAAGCATTAATGAAAAAATACAAAGGAAAACACACAAAAACCACAAATGCAAGCGTGAAAAAATCCAAAAACCTCTAAAACCACTAAGCAAAGAAAGATCTTCCAGTTGTCAAAATGACACCTGCTAATAATGACTTATACATTATCTCGATTGTTTTGTTGCATAATAAACTATGGAAAAAAATGATTTTTTGGCACCAGAAAATACAAATCATGGAAAAATTATAACCTATAGTAAATACCCCACTTAGTCATTGTCAGTTGGGAAGCATTTCGTGTGCAGAGGGAATTTGTTTTCTTGTGCAGGGTGCATTGTGAAAAGAAGGTATGAGAAGAAGACAAAGCTCCCAAAGCACTGACCTGTCTAGGACCCTATTTAGTCTTAATCTGGCTCTGGTAAGAGCAGGAACAAACAAAGGGAGCTGCAGGGGAGCAATGGTCATGTTTAACAACTGTAGCAGTAAGTCAATCTTTCCCTAGGCTGTGAGTTCCTGCATTAGAGCTCAGGTATATGTGACTTCTATCTTGCTCCCAGCATGCACAGCAATGTAAGCATGATGAGCAGCAGGCAATAAGTCCATAATGCACCTCTTGCAACTGCTAGAGTTGAAAGAAAGGCAGGAAAATCATTTTTAAAGCAGAAAATAAGAACAATTTACCCTAATTAATCAATCCATTAAATACCAGGCTAGTTATGTCAGTAAAAGGAATGAATGTTAGGTTAGATACTGTTTCCCTCAGTCTAAATAAACTTATTTCCATCAGTCACAAAACTCTGGTATATTTCTTTGAAATTAAATAGAAAAAATTGCAAAAGCAGCAAAACACATTTACTCCTAACAAATTCAATATATTAGCAGATGGGCCCCTGAATAGTGTTAATATCAAATTTTTCCATTAATGGAGAAGGAAAGGTAAAAATGCTAGTCACCCCCCTGTGATTGTAACCACTTACCTTATACCCTGGGCTAGTGCTCCTGTTAGGAAATAAATGCACCAGTACTTCTCATTACTCCTTTTTTCATTCTCAGCTGATACAAAGAGAAATGTTTGAATAATGAATTACATCAACATTGAGTTTTGTTCATTAACAACGTCATTTCTTTTAGTGACTAATAGGCACTCTTTATAGGTAGAATTTACATTCACTTCAGCAATACTAAAGAATTACTTGACAAAGTAGCTTTATTCTTATACTATAATGACAAGTGCCGCCCATTGTAGTGTAGTTAGTGCCCTTTGCTTAACTCAGTGATCCCCAACCAGTGGCTCGGGGGCAACATGTTGCTTACCAACCCCTTGGATGTTGCTCTCAGTGCCCCCAAACCAGGGAGTTATTTTTGAATTCCTGACTTGGGGGCAAGTTTTGGTTGAATAAAAACAAGATTTCCTACCAAATAAAGCCCCTGTAAGCTGATAGGGTGCATAGAGGCACCTAATAGCCAATCTTAGCCCTTATTTGGCTCCTCCATGAACTTTTATGGTGCTTGTATTGCTCTCCAAGTCTTTTTACATTTGACTGTGTCTCATGAGTAAGAAAGGTTGGGGACTCCTGGCTTAACTAGTCAATGTTTAACTTAATGTCTATTATTCAGCAAATAGTGATACTATCAAGTTCCAGGATGTTTTTTTTCCAGGATGCATGAGTGTGAATTTAAAATATTTTGGCAATTTTTAGTCCTCCGACATAACAGGTTGGCATAACAATTGCCTTTACCTTTTTGTCAAGTGTGAGCCATGAGCCACTTAATGCCAACATCCCAGCAGCACGCACTGTACAGGAGCAGTGGAAGAATTGGATATGAGCGTCCAATACAGGTAAGTAACATGGGGCAGGGCAGGAAAGGGAGTAAAAAGCAATTACATTAAAAACTGACACTTTAGGTTTAAGAGCTGGAACATGTTGGTATTAAAGTTTGAAAGGTACATGATCTGTCAGAAAACGTGGAGCACCATATGTATAATCCAGTCACCAGTTTTCTGTGAAACCTGCATGTGGTAATTTCAATGTAAATTGCTCCATAAAAATTCCTCTTAAACAGAAGGTGCACGGACAGAATAAAACTAGGTGGATAATTGAGTGAACTATTTTGACCCATTTAAAATGGACTTCAATTATATCAATTATATCAATCCATTGACTGTTGCATTGCCACCTTATTATCTACAATCTGATAATGGTAGGGTTAACCATATTTCTCCTTTGCAGGATTTGGGTCTTTGGGAATCCTTATGTTTACTGGGTGCAAAGGAGGGCTCATATTCAGTCTTGAGGCACATATTTAGGTTTACCTCAGGCTGCTGTAGATGTTGCTTGGTTTTATTTGGGAGAATTTTGGTTTAGATCAATATTGGCAAAATGGTCTAGAATAAGGGAAAAAGGTAGGTTTCTCCATCATTTTAGTTTTGCATTTGGGGGTAAGTATTCATGGTTGTTTCCAGTGGTCATTTGATAAGTAGGATTAAAATGGATTTGGATAATCTGCTGGTTTTCTTAATTTGACTGAAGATAGCACCAGGTTATTTTGGGGACACTCAAGTCAGCAATTAACAAAAAGCAATTTGGAAATTTGTTTATAACAATGTGGTTTTGTTTTGCTGCTAACCATACTCTTTTAAAATCAGGTCATTGGTCAGGTCATGGTTATTTTCAGGGTGCAAGTGTAATTACCATAGAAAAGGGGGCCTGGGGGATAGGGGGGCCAGGAGGTCACAGGGTCATTGTGTGGCTCCACCATCACTGCTGCTTGTGCACCTAGCTGTCTCACCCCACAGAGAAATTAAACCAGGAGGGAACACATGTTGGTGGTGGGGTGGCCAAAGGTTAAATCTGCTAAGTTATGATGTAGAAGATTTTAATTTAGCCTCTCTAAGAAGTTCTGGGCAGCTGGTGGAATTTTAACATTAATTGCTATGCTTGTTGAACATAATATTGGTCATTTACTCATGTGAAAGCAATGTTCAAAATGCAAAAAACATGCAAATGTCTATTTTTTTACTTTGCCTTGCACTGCCTTTCACTCTCCCTGACTTGCTGCAGGTCTTTGTCCTCCAAATGTGACTACCCCCATAAATACAGTGCTGCCTGCATTTGGCAGAGGTGTATTTGTTAGGGAACACCCCTTAGTGCTTTTCCACTTCTGCCAGAAGTAATGGAATATGCGCAACATTGTCAACACCTAGTTTTTATAAAGCAGACAAATGATTGGAACAACAGGACGTAAAGAGGAGCTGTGGCTCCTTTTCACTTCATCTGCTGATGGACATTACCAGGGATGGCAAAAAGCCGCTTCTGGTAACCTTATGAATGAAATGCCATTTATTAAACCAAAAATTTGTCTTTTAAAGTGCAGGGGGGGGGGGAGGCCTTGGAGAGGCATTGGAAAGGCCACTTTAGGGCAGCCCGGAAGCATCTTTGCTAAGTAGATAAAATTTTCTAACCTGCATGATTCCAGAACTGAATTACATGGATATCGGTTGGAGTTGGTAGAATACCATAAAAATATAAGTTATACAGATAGCTGTAACCCTTTGTATTTGTGTAAGCTGCAATCTTTGTATGTTCCTCAGATGGCTATAAAAATACAGTATATTCATCTGTGTCTCCTTCTCTCCATCCTATTAGTTGAAATCCTCCTGTAGAGAAAATATTACAAAAAGGAAGTATGTGTTATGGAAATCTCTCCCGCTATGATTTTGAGTAGGGTGCTGCCAAAAAATACAAGTTATCAACTGATTTTGTGTAATAACAAAAGGTGTGTATGTTGATTTACACTTTAAAAACAGCTTTGGAAATGTGTGTGCATCTGCACATTTGATGTGATATAGTTGGTTGTTAATTGGAAATACAAGTCGGGAGGATATGTTTTCTTTAAGGTTGAAATCTGAAGCACTCTGAATTAATTAACAGATGCTAAATTAGCATTACAGAGATCTAGATAAACGGCACTGGATAATGCAGTCTGCAGGGTATAGGGGCTTTATATAGAAATGATGTGGCTGCTAATCTGAGACAGGGATGAAAGAGCAGATTAGTCCTTAGAGAGAGAGAGAGAGAGAGAGACAAACATTACTCACTGGTTAACCCTTCATTCTCCAGAAAAGCAAAGCACAGAAAGCCCAAGCTAATAAGAGAAGCTATGATAAATTACTCATTCATTGTCAAGTCATCTTGTTGTACCTTGGTATTTAGACCTTGTGAGGGCAGACTAAAGGTACCCATACACAGGGCGATTTTAGCTGCCGATATCGGTCCCTTAGACCGATTCGGCAGCTAATCGGCCCGTGTATGGGCACTATCGACAGGCCTGCCTGACCACCTTAAGGGCTGTGGCAAATCTCCCTTGTCGCGGATGACTAATCTCCCCAATATGCCATCCCACCGGCTTGAATGTAAATCGCTGGTGGGATGGCATATGCGGTGCCGCGATTTCTCAAAATCGCGGAAGTTGCCTTGAGAGGAGATTAGTTGCCCGCAACAAGGGAGATTTGTCGCGGGCGACTAATCTACCCGTCTACCACGACCCTAAGGGAGTATAGGTGGCTTATCTATGTTGTACATCAATACTGAACCAGGGTCGGAATGAGGGGGTGCAGGGCCCACCAGGGCTGCCACCTGCCTGACCCCCCCCCAAACATCTGGAAAATAAACTTACCTTCAGCACGTTGGGGAGGGGAGGGCCTAGGGGTACCTTTTTTTACTTAGGTCCCTACTCTGGAAGTTGTCACTTGAGGAAAAACTAACCCCACTAGTTTTTGGGTAACATAGTAAGTTAGGTTGAAAAAAGTCAAAAGTCCATTAATGCCTATATATAACCAGCCTAACTACTAGTTAAACTAGAGGAAGGCATAAAAAAAACCCATCTGAAACCTCTCTAATTTGCTGCAGAGGGGGAAAAAGGTCCTTCCTCACTCAAAGATGGCAGTGGGACCAGTCCCTGGATCAAATTGTACTAGAGCTATCTCCCATAATCCTGCATTTCCTCACTTGCTGAAAAGCCATCCAGCCCCTTCTTGAAGCTATCTAATGTATTAGTCAGTATTACTGATTCGTGGGCATAGCTGCTCATAATGGCTACTAGACTCCTGTAATGTGCTCGGACTGGAGCTAAACACAATAACTAGACACTAACTAGTAACTCTAACTTGAGCCCTTATTTACTGGGTTCCTATCCCTGCCTTCCACTAAAGTTAGGGTGCACAATTCCCTTCCCTAAAGGAACAGTTCAGTGCAAAAAAAAAACTGGGAAACTAGATATGCTGTGCTGTGAGCGGTTACTCGCCCGGAATAGCAGAGATCTGTCATGGGCGAGTAACTCACTGTGGGTCCTTACCCTAAGCCTTTTGCTTTATGCATTGCAGCACATACACTCCGTACTTATAGTGGAGTCCAAAAAGGAACTATATGATATCTTGCCTTCTATAGACCAAACAATATCAATAATACCCCTGGGCCAATAGGAAGACTTCCCTCCCACAGGGCACAAATTCCTCTGCACACAGTGGAGGAGGTTAACGATTTACATCCCCTAAAAAATCCAACAGGGGGGTATATAACTAATTTGGTTTATTTTAAATATACAGTGCATTGTGCAACGTATACTTTATACATCCTCAGAGAAATGGAAAATTCTGGTGGGTTTCGATTGTCAGAGAACATAATAAATTTATTTATTTATTTAGCCTTTAATAGATATTGGCAAGACCAATTGTATGTTTAAACCTCATTCCTCAGAGCTTAAGGTACATATCTGTGCAACTCTTAATAGATAACTGCTAAAAAATTCAGGAAAGGGTGAAAAATTCACAAAATGCATTAAAGGCAATAGGCAACAATTTTTTTTACGCTGCAACATTTTTTCGTACACAGATTACTTTTTTTTCCTCCAAATGAATTAAAGTCAATGGGCATTGTTTCTCACTCCTTCAGACGCAATTTTTTAGGTGACAATTTACGCTTGACAGTTTTTTCTTCAAGTACCATGCCTGGCACAAAAAATTGCTCATCGCTAGTCGGCATACTTTATTGGCTCATGTATAACCATTTTAAGAGATTAGAATACAGAGGACTAAAAAGGTGGCTTTCTGTTTAGAGAAATGGGTAGCCCTGACTTATGAGGAGTGCTGCCCTTCATCCAGAGCCTGTGGAAGCTCTCAGTAAGAATCGTTCTGTCTATGACACACTACAATGTATGGTCTCTTACTAATGAGACACTAAAATCTAAAATCCCTCTTTAAGTCAGGTCTGTATGCCAACGTTGTTGCTCCTTGCATAACTATGTAGCAACTTGACACAGACACAATCAACCCACAACTATTGCTTGGTTAGCAAACTTACTTGCTCTCCTAGCATCTGAACATTTCTGACTCTACTGTTTTCCCTGACATTGGCCTGACCATAATTCCCGGTCAGTTGCTGCCTGCATCGACCCGACCTGCCTGACTTTTTAATTGGAACCCTTGGTACCTCTTTATTATCTGGCCTCTCTCTATGGCTGTGCTTTATGTTCCAACTTGCAGGCAAGCCCCAAAAATATTTTTATATTTATTCCTGAAAGTTCAGGTAGTGTTTAAGCACCTTTACTACATAAGCACACCTGATTGAACTCATGTTAAAAAGAGGTGGAGTGGGAAAAGGGACTGGGTCTGCCGGGCCCTCTCAAAAGCTTCCTAAG
Source organism: Xenopus tropicalis (assembly GCF_000004195.4). NCBI lineage: Eukaryota > Metazoa > Chordata > Amphibia > Anura > Pipidae > Xenopus > Xenopus tropicalis. The sequence goes on along the minus strand of NC_030685.2, from coordinate 59,331,951 downwards.
CAGCTGGTGCCAGTTAAATATGCCCTTGTTCCATAAGTGTAAGTATATACTGACCCTGTAAAGAACATTTGCCCAAAAATTGCCAGTCTTTTCAATGTTGATTTTATGAAGTCATCAATAACATTTCCGTGTAGAAGCAGAAATGAATATCTTTATCTGCCTCTGTTTTTCTAGTTCTTCTACAGGGAAATGTTCCTGTATCCTGCAGTCGCCTCTTATCAACCCTCTCACAAGAACCTTCATCATCTCCAGGAAATGCCCTGACTCACAATTCATGTGGCAGCTGCTATAGATAACAAAGAACAGGGGGCTGGGAAGAATGAATGCATCTTCCAAAAAAGATAATTAAAGAAATATTTCATCTAATTCTGCTCTCAGGCACAAGGCATTTCAGAGAGATCCTGGAATGTTGGCAGCACCCCAAAGACCTCATCTGCGCCAAAGTAATAACATTTCAACTTTAAATGTCAGGTTTCAGCTGGGTCAAGGTGATTTCATCCACTGTTGCCCTGTTATCAGTTTCATGACATGGAAATAAGAAACTCGCCTAATCCAACCAGTTAAAAAATCTGTTCCATTTCTGAAATAATCAAATGACTCCTTACTATCCCCCCTCTCAGCAAACTTTCTCTGCTCAAGTAGGATTCAGATTTCTTTGGGTATATATTTGGTGTATGTGGTCCCTTCTCCTATGTATTACAGCTAACTGTCATTTACCATAACCCACTCTGACACTCTGTGGGCCCGGTTGCCCATAATGTTTTCCAGAATGGGGGCAAGGGGGGGAACTAATACACTGTACTGTGACCAAAACTACCTACCTACAATCATTTGCCTGGCAGTTTAGATTTTTTAGAAACATTATAAAATACACATATTTATGTATGTGGCGGTACTTTAGAAGCACAGGGCATATAGCACACTGTTTTTTGCTCCATTAAGGGATGAAAGTGATACTAATGTCAAGTGCATGGACTACATTTGTGAGCACCCAAGGCATGCCACCTCAAGCCCAATATTTATATGTAATAGAGTGCTCTATAAATGCATGGAAAGCTTTCACTTTCTAGCAATAGTACACAACATTTCAGTTTATCTGCACCTTCCTATAATCCGGGCAATTTTACCTCTACCCTGTGCTTTAAGGCAAATTTAAACAATTTATCACACAGAGTAAATATTGTATTTAAACACATAAGTCAGCACTTGCTGTGCACAAGTGAATGGGGCTACTGGCCCTTTCTGAGGGCAAAATCATAGCTCCTAACATTTGAGAAATAGAAAGCTCTGCCACATGCAGATAGGATTGCCACCTCACCCCTTTAATACCGGCCAAATCCACATCCTGCATGGGTAGTTAGTCATTAATTTATTTACATGCTACATATAAATCAGTTTGTAGCATTTATCTAGATGAATTGCTAATTAGCCATGCAGGATGTGGATTCAATATGTGCCCGGTATTAAAGAGGTGAGGTGGTAACCTTATGTGCAGCACTGTGAAAAATTTTTGGCCAGGTACACTTTGGCGCCTAAATAACACACCCATTTTATCAAAGCATATCCCAGATGTGCCAGTATAATTGCTACAGAAAAGGGATAACAAGCATATTAATGCTAGACTTGCCAGTATATTTACTACAAAAATAGGAAAAATCTGCATATTAACCCCCCAGCATACCAGTATAAATACTACAGAAAATGGATAATCAGCATATTAACCGTATATATGCTGTTATATTTACTACAGAAAATTGATTATCAGATATTAACCCCAGATGTGCCAGTATAATCACTGGAGAAATGGGCAATGAGCACTTCACTAACCCCAGACATGCCAGTAAGATGAATGCAGAAATGGATAGATTAAAAGCATTCCCTCACCTACACTCACACAGGCGGTTCTTCTTTTGTGCTGCTTCCACACTTCTTGTTTCTCTCTCTCTCTTGAAGGAGAAATGGCACGGACTCCTTAATCCATTATAACTTGTCTTTATTGTAGAGATCTAAAACAACAAAGTCCTGACGCATTTCGTATTCAAAAATACGTAATCATAGGAACCTCTCTCTCTCTGCCTCATTCTCTGCCTGGCTCCTGTAAATGATACAAGATGGCCATGCATTCCATATGCATTCCACAGTAGATGGCGTGGCCATTTTGAATTTTTTTCTTGTGGAGCAAGTAGCTGAAAAGAACTGAAAACAAGCAGGGCTTCATGGGAAATTGTAACAGGTATCTGGGACAGTGGGCTGTGAGCTGTAAACTGGGACAATTGGGTGATATGCACGCTTACGGGGCCCCTATTTGCAGTGCCACATGCTTCTTCTGCTGACCTAAATCCAGCCCTGCTAGTGCCACATGGTACATCACCTTGAGGATGTACCATGTGACTAGGAAACATTGATCTGCACTGTGGAATATACTAAAGACTTCTGGCCTGTGTTACAAGATTCTACTGTGGCACCAAAATTTGCTCATTTTGTTTAATAAATTGTGATTAAGCAGCTACAAAACTCTGACTTCCAATCATTTTTATGTGTAAAGTGTTAGATGTACAGCTAACACTTACTCCACCAATTGACCAATTGTAAGTGTCCAGTGTAAGGGATCCAATATAACCCATATTATCACCATGGGGTCATTTATGCATTAAATGATAACCCAAAATAGTTTTGCCTTAAATTCCCTTTACTTATATGCGGTCATCTGGTTTTATCACTGAGAATGCGGAGGTATATTTTAGGGATAATGTAGTGTATGTGTATTGTACTTGTAAGATGATTTTTTTTTATATAATGCTGCTTACCATGTCTTTTCATTCAGAACACTTTTGTTATTTTGTTGTCCAGCAATCAAGTATTAAATATGTGCAGTTGGGATCCAGGCAAGCTGTTGTAATGCGCTTTATTCTGTTCAGGAATAAATTCTTTGTTTCTCAAGGCTGCCATTAATCTACTTTATACTGTCATAAAAAAACACGGTCTCCTCTATCCACAACACTGAGGGAAAACACTGCAATGCAGATCACTGCAATTCCAAAGCTATCCAGCAAAGATCTGCATACAGTATATACAAGAAACTTGTAATCTCTGACCCTCAAAGTAATGTTGAAGAAGTCGTTCAGTAAACATTTGACCAGGTATATTGGTACCGAATATGGGCAATGTGCATCGTGTTCAAAAGCATAAACTTGTGTGCCTGTGTGTGTAAATATATATATATTGACAAGTGTGCACTCAGCTGCAGACCTATGATTGATTTTATGATATACTTTGTAGATATCAATACAAAATGTTCTGCTGCATAATAGGTCATTATTAAATCAGCAAATTGCACATTGTTGATACTCGGGTACAGTTATGTCTATCTTTCACTGTATGTGAATTCTTACTCTTTCTTTTGCCCAACAAACAATAGGCTACCATGCAGATCTCTTACACTAGAGGTTCCAGCTTAAAGGACAATTAAGGTAAAATTTTGGGTGAATCCATATTTACTATTCTAGATATTTTCTGATCCGTAACAGGGTATCTGACAATGCATTTATGTATCTTTAACCCTGTTATGCTATAAGAGGGGAAAAGGGCTGACCAAATGTTGGCACATAAGTCTGAAATCCACACCTGTACAATGTTAAGCCATTTTAAATGATTGAGGGTTTATGTACTGTAACAGTAACCCAACTCCCATATCTCAGTAAAGCACAGACCAATCACTAAATAGCCTAACTATTCCATGTTCTAAAGCACTTTAATGTTGAATCCAGCCCAAGCATTGTTTATGCTTCATTCACAGAGTTCTCAGTCTTAAACTAGGTTTAACTGACCTTTTATAGGTCAGTCTCTGGACAGGAATCCCCCCTTCTTCCTATAGAGGGTTCCAATAAATAAAATGTAATTGGTCTTCATTTTTACCCCATAATCACCTGACATCCACACAACTTTTTCACTCTTGTAAAAAGTGAAACACTAAAAGCAGTGGAGGATTAATGTAGGAGTACATATGTAGTGTGGTGAGCTCATAGCTTGCAGGGAGCCCAATAGCCTTTAGCTGGGGCAAGGTGAAAAAGATATGGGGGGGACAGGTAAGGAAACCGTGGAATATTAAGGACATAGGTGTTTTTGGGCAATATGAAAGTGGTCCTCCAACAGATTTTATACCAATTACCAATATGTCTCTGGTTATGATTTTTACTGAGGAATTTTAATTTACTTACCAAGCTATGGAGGATGCTGTACTGCACAATAAGTACAAATTATATTTGCCTTCTAGGGGTGGATGTACTCTCCCCTACATCTATTACATTTATTACAATCAAAGGCAGAAAGCATGGGATGATGCCAAGGAAGAAATGTAATGTTCCACTGTGCCGTTACTGTTTGTGAAGGATTTGGATAGCTGCCCTTCACTGTTATATGTCAGTTGGCTTTGTATACAAACTAATCTGTCTGTGTGACAATATGGGAACATTACTCTACAGCCCTGTGTCTTCCTGCCTATTCCTGCAGCTCCAGCCACTCATCTATATGATCAAATGGTTTTCTCTAGAATACATTAGTGAAACTGCACAGTGTGTTACTGTTACCTATGCCACAGACACAAAGGTTGGAATAGGGCCTATGCAGGGAGCTACATTGGTACATGCAACCTGTGCTCTGTACCTTGCTCCCTAGCTGGTATATCTAAGTAACACACAGGTTAGAGGGTGTTTCATGGTATGCCCATGGGCCACCTATTTACCTTATTTTTTAAGGGAACGATCTGACATTGTAAATGGTTAGTTACCCGTGGTAGCAGAGATCTGTCAGGGGTGACTAAAGGTCCCCATACACAGGCCGATTATAGCTGCTGATATCGGTCCCTTGGACCGATTCGGCAGCTAATCGGCCCGTGTATGGGCAGAACCGAGCGGCCTGGCCGACCTGGCCAGATCTCGATTGGCCATGTTAGAAAATCCAGTCGGATCGAGGACCGCATCGGCTCATTGATGCGGTCCCCGAACCGACTTCCCCGTGGCCGCAAATGTAATCCGATCGTTTGGCCCCAGGGCTAAGTTACTTGCTACCCAATATCGCCCACCCGTAGGTGGGGATATCGGGTGAAGATCCGCTCGCTTGGCGACATCGCCAAGCGAGCGGATCTTATAGTGTATGGGGACCTTAACTCGCCCCATGGGACAATAGTCTTATAGTACTTTTAGCAGTAGTGAGATATCATTTGTGTATCGTTGTACTAAAAAAATTGAGTTTTCAAGGTACAAAATCCAAGGTCTGGGAACAGACACATCTGCACTAGGAAAATCTTTAACCTGCCGTACCTGACGTATCTATATTGATGGTTTAGTAAATACTTGTACAACATAGTTACATAGTTACATAGTTACATAGGGTTGAAAAAAGACCAGTGTCCATCAAGTTCAACCCATCCAAGTAAACCCAGCACACCTAACCCACACCTACCAATCTATACACTCACATACTGTCAGGAATCGGCGACGCTCCCTACCTGGCGTGCGGCGGCGTCCTTCCTCCCGGCGCGGCGAATCCAAGATGGCGGCGCCCAGGGCTCCACGTGGGCGCAAGGACGCCGGCGCGATGACGTCACGCGCTATGGCGCCAAATTCAAACTTAAAAGAACGCCAGAGACCCAGGTTCAATGCCCGAGTATAGCTCAATTTACCTATTGTGTTCCTGGGCTTCTAATATTCCTATCTGCTTTACTGTTGCTGTCTATTTGCCTGTTCCTGACCTTGAACCTTGCTGCCTGCCTTAAGTGACCTTTGCCTGAACCGGACCTCGCTATTGGGTTATCCTGCATCTGTACTTCGCTCGGACTCGCTGGAAGCGGCCTTCCTCCTTGATCCTGACTTCTCCCCTCCCGTGGGTGCCGGAGGCCCCCGCTGACATTATACTCGGGCCATGGATCCCGAGGAAGCGGTACCGGACGTCGGAAGAGCCCTTCGCGGGCTGGCGTCCCGTATGGAGGCGTATGAATCCCAGCCAGTCAGAATTGGGCAAGTACTTGATTCCATTTTGTCCCGTTTGCCCGTTACTCCCGCTGTCGCGGAAATTCCTCCTGCTGTGGTGGTTCCTCTGCCAGCGATGCCGCCAGCTCGTGAGCCACGAATACCTCCTCCTCCGCGCTACAGTGGCAATCCGCAGGCCTGCAGGGGATTCGTGACTCAATGCCAGATTCAGTTTGAGTTCCAACCTTCCCAATTCTCCTGTGAGCGAGCGAAGGTGGGCTACGTTATGTCTCGTCTGGAGGGCAAACCACTGGAATGGGCAACTTCTCTCTGGGAGAGTCAGTCACCCCTGACATTTGATGTGAAGGAATTTCTTCTGATGTTCAGAACCATCTTTGATGCCCCTGGTCGGGTCGCTACTGCCTCTTCACGCCTGCTGCAAATCCGCCAGGGCAGTCTCGGTGCCAGTGAGTATGCCATAGACTTTAGAACCCTCATGGCGGAAACTTCCTGGAATGAGGAGGCTTATAAGGCAGTCTTCTATCAAGGCCTATCGTCCCGTCTGAAGGATGACCTGGTATCCAGAGATCTACCTGACTCCCTTGAAGATTTGATTGCTCTCGCTATTAAGGTAGACACTCGCCTTAAAGAACATCAGGCTGATAAAGAGCGGAGTAAAAAGTCTCATCCAGTCCTGGCTCCGCGCTTCCAGAACCCTATGATGCCACCGTCTTCCCCGCAGTTTACCTCTTCCCCTTCGGAGGAACCCATGCAACTTGGGAAGGCTCGACTATCTGCACAAGAGAAGCTTCGGAGACGCCTTTCCGGCCTATGTCTATACTGCGGCGGACAATCCCACTTAGCGGTTTCCTGCCCTGTCAAGCTGGGGAATACTCCTGCTTCAAGTAAGACTATTGTTTCTTTTGCTGGTAGTATTGTTCCTAAGTCAGCGGAACAATCTCACCAATTTCATGTTCCTGTGCAGATCCGGTTGCCCTCCCAGGCAATTCCAGTCTCAGCTTTCCTTGATTCCGGAGCTGCAGGAAACTTTATGGACTTGGCATTCGCGAAAAAGGTTGGCATTTCCCTCTTTCCAGTGACTCCTCCTATTCGGGTCCTCGCCATCGATGACAGACCTCTCTCCACGGACACCATTACTTTAACCACCGGTGAACTATCTGTCCAGATTGGAGCACTACATCTGGAAAAGATGTCATTCCTGATCATTCCATGTCCTTCGTCTCCTGTTGTGCTGGGGTTGCCATGGCTACGACTCCATAACCCCTCCATTGACTGGTCATCGGGTCAAATCTCCCGTTGGAGTCAGTATTGCCAAAGACATTGTTTAATTCTTCGGCCACTCCAGCGGGTTACAGTCTCCTCTACGAGTCTTTCAGCTCTGCCCTCCGTCTACAGGGACTTCTCTGATGTCTTTTGTAAAAAATCAGCAGAGTTTCTTCCCCCGCATCGGCGGTATGACTGCCCTATTGATCTCCTTCCTGGAATCATGCCACCCCGTGGGCGGACCTATCCCTTATCCCCTGCAGAGACGGCTGCCATGAAGGAGTATATCTCTGAGAATCTCCAGCGTGGATTTATCCGTCCTTCTACCTCTCCAGCAGGAGCTGGCTTCTTTTTTGTCGAAAAGAAGGACGGTGGACTCCGCCCCTGTATTGACTACCGGGGTCTCAATAAAATAACTGTTAAGAACAGATACCCTTTACCCCTTATTTCAGAACTTTTTGACCAACTAAAAGGGGCCAAGATTTTCTCTAAGTTGGATCTCCGTGGGGCCTATAATCTCATCAGGATCCGAGAGGGCGATGAGTGGAAGACGGCTTTCAATACCCGTGATGGGCATTACGAGTACCTCGTGATGCCCTTCGGCCTCTGCAACGCTCCAGCCGTCTTCCAAGAGTTCGTAAACGATATTTTTCGGGACCTCCTGGGGAAGTCTGTTGTCGTGTACCTGGATGACATCCTTATCTTCTCTCAGGATTTGGAGACCCATCGCTCCCAAGTCAAAGAAGCCCTTTCTCGCCTTAGAGAAAATTCTCTTTTCGCCAAGTTGGATAAATGCACTTTTGAAGTACCAAAGATCTCCTTCCTGGGCTACATTATCTCGTCTAGGGGCTTCGAAATGGATCCTGCCAAGGTATCTGCTATCCAGAAGTGGCCACTCCCCCAGAGTACTAAAGCAATCCAGAGGTTTATAGGATTTGCGAACTATTACCGCCAGTTCATTAAAGGCTTTTCTTCACGCATTGCTCCTATCCTTTCCCTCATCCGCAAAGGAGGGAGACCCAATTGTTGGCCTCCTGTGGCCCTTGAAGCCTTTCAGTCCCTGAAGGATGCCTTCATTTCGGCCTCTGTTCTTCGACACCCAGAGCCTCATCTACCCTTCTTTATTGAAGTCGACGCCTCTGATGTAGGAGCAGGTGCTATTCTTTCCCAGAGACATTCTGCAGATGGTAAGCTCCATCCATGTGCATACTTCTCCAAGAAGTTTTCCTCCGCCGAGCAGAATTACGACATTGGGAATCGTGAACTCCTGGCTGTCAAACTCGCCCTCGAGGAATGGCGACACCTCTTAGAGGGAGCATCTCATCCGGTCACGATCTATACCGATCATAAGAACCTAGAATTTCTACAGTCTCTAAAGAGACAGAATCCCCGTCAGGCGAGGTGGTCGCTTTTCTTCTCCCGTTTCCATTTTGTCCTGACGTATCGTCCTGGGACCAAGAATCGGAAGGCAGACGCCCTGTCCCGAAGTTTCTCCCCAGAGGATCGTCTACCTATAGAGCGAGAGCCTATCATTCCTCCATCCAGGATCATTGCCTCTGTATTGCCCCAATTCGCTGAACAAATATTGCTAAGCCAGTCTGCCGCTCCTCCAGATACTCCCATAGGGATGGCATTTGTACCTCCTGAGTTACGCCTTCCCATTCTCCAGCAGACTCATAGCTCCAAACAAGCTGGCCACCCTGGTTCTGAAAAAACTCTTGAACTTCTTCAACGCCTAGTTTGGTGGCCGACCATCCGTAAGGATGTCCGAGACTTTGTCGCAGCTTGTACTGTATGTGCCACCACTAAAGCCAGCCACTCCCGACCCTGCGGTCTTCTGCATCCATTGCCAGTACCCTCTCGCCCATGGACGCATTTGGGTATGGACTTTATTGTGGAGTTGCCGCCCTCCTGTGGTAACACTGTCATTTGGGTAGTGATAGACCGCTTCAGCAAGATGGCACACTTCGTACCCCTGAGGAAACTCCCCTCGGCTGTAGAACTGGCTCAACTCTTCATACAGCATATCTTTCGTTTGCATGGTTTCCCTGTGGAAATTGTCTCCGATAGGGGGTCTCAGTTTGTGTCCAGATTTTGGCGCTCCTTGTGCAAGTCTCTGGGAGTGTCTCTTCAGTTCTCCTCAGCCTATCACCCTCAGACCAATGGGGCAGCAGAGCGTGTAAACCAAGCTCTTGAACAATTTCTGCGAAACCATGTTTCCCTTTGCCAAGACGACTGGTCAGATTTACTCCCGTGGGCAGAATTCGCTCACAACAATGCCAGTCATTCCTCCACTGGAAGATCTCCTTTTTTGTCAGTGTATGGTCAACATCCTTTGGCCTTCCCTCAAGATTTTCTCCTCTCCAAAGTTCCCGCTGCAGATGACTTGGCGGCTCACATGTCTGTTATCTGGGCTGCCACCAAGTCTAATTTGGAGAAAAGTTCCCTGGTACACAAAACCTTCGCTGATCGTCGGAGGAAGCCTTCCCCTCCATACAAGGTTGGTGAAAAAGTCTGGCTTTCTTCCAAGAACATCCGCTTGAAGGTACCTTCTCCGAAACTGGGTCCCAAGTTCCTGGGTCCCTTCTCCATCTCTGAGGTGATCAATCCCGTGGCAGTCCGGCTACAACTTCCCCCAGAGATGCGGATTCCTAACGTGTTCCACGTCTCCTTGTTGAAACCAGTGGTGCTCAATCACTTCTCTTCTGCTCAGTCCCCTCCTTCTGCCGTCCTCGTGGATGGTCAGCAAGAGTACGAAGTTGAAAAGATTCTGGATTCTAGGCTCTCCAGGGGATCACTTCAATACCTCGTCCAATGGAAGGGATTCGGCCCTGAGGAATGCTCCTGGGAGAAAGACTCTGATGTACATGCTTCTCGTCTTGTGAAGGCATTCCATGGTCAATTTCCTCAGAAGCCTCGGCCTAGTGGTCCAGTGGCCCCCCGTGGGGGGGGGGTACTGTCAGGAATCGGCGACGCTCCCTACCTGGCGTGCGGCGGCGTCCTTCCTCCCGGCGCGGCGAATCCAAGATGGCGGCGCCCAGGGCTCCACGTGGGCGCAAGGACGCCGGCGCGATGACGTCACGCGCTATGGCGCCAAATTCAAACTTAAAAGAACGCCAGAGACCCAGGTTCAATGCCCGAGTATAGCTCAATTTACCTATTGTGTTCCTGGGCTTCTAATATTCCTATCTGCTTTACTGTTGCTGTCTATTTGCCTGTTCCTGACCTTGAACCTTGCTGCCTGCCTTAAGTGACCTTTGCCTGAACCGGACCTCGCTATTGGGTTATCCTGCATCTGTACTTCGCTCGGACTCGCTGGAAGCGGCCTTCCTCCTTGATCCTGACTTCTCCCCTCCCGTGGGTGCCGGAGGCCCCCGCTGACACATACATAAACTATAAATACAACCACTAGTACTAACTGTAGATATTAGTATCACAATAGCCTTGGATATTCTGATTGATCAAGAACTCATCTAGGCCCCTTTTAAAGGCATTAACAGAATCTGCTATTACCACATCACTAGGAAGGGCATTCCATAACCTCACTGCCCTCACCGTGAAAAACCACCTACGCTGCTTCAAATGGAAGCTCCTTTCCTCTAATCTAAAGGGGTGACCTCTGGTGCGTTGATTGTTTTTATGGGAAAAAAGAACATCCCCCAACTGCCTATAATCTCCTCTAATGTACTTGTACAGAGTAATCATGTCCCCTCGCAAGCGCCTCTTTTCCAGAGAAAACAACCCCAACCTCGACAGTCTCACCTCATAGTTTAAATCTTCCATCCCCTTAACCAGTTTAGTTGCACGTCTCTGCACTTTCTCCAGCTCATTAATATCCTTCTTAAGGACTGGAGCCCAAAACTGCACTGCATACTCAAGGTGAGGCCTTACCAGGGACCTATAAAGGGGCAAAATTATGTTCTCATCCCTTGAGTCAATGCCCTTTTTTATACAAGACAACACTTTATTTGCTTTAGTAGCCACAGAATGACACTGCCTGGCATTAGACATATTTCCACAGTCTATAATGTGCAGTGCTATGCACCAGTACATTCAAAGTAAATATAAAGGCTAATTATACTGTGTTTAGTCTTTACCTTTTTTGTGTCATCATTCATGTTGTTCTGGCACTGCTAGTTTAAGAGAAAGCAGCAATGTTTTCCCTTAAGGCCGATTATAAGAGTTTCCGTATTTACACTGCACTATGCCGTGTAAGAGAATTGTATTAGTTAAGCTCTGTAAATATTCTTCACTGTGTAAAAACTTGCATATTGTAAAATACCTGCATTCATGCTTGAACAGGAAAAGCTACAATATTTTCCATGCTTTTTTTTTTTTAACAAAAGGTACCGGTAACTCCTGTCTTTTTCAGGGAACGTGTTAAATATTTATAGGTATTCCCTTTCCTACACCATCACGTTAGTTTCAACTATGGTCAGTATCTATCAATATCATAAAATTAATCTAGAAATGGGTGTTATAATATGTCTATGGTGTTATAATGCCGCCAATAGAAGCTGAACAATAATAGGTATATGCTTATTTTCACTTCGTATTTTGAAAAATTCCCAATGGCTGGGTAATCGGAATGAATAATGATTTCTAAAGGCAAAACTGAAGTTGGATCCAGTGTTCAGATTACAATTTTATTATAAACAAAACAAATTGGCAGGTTACTTTCATTAGAATAAAAAAATGTATATATAGTTTGTCTAAAGACAAATGTGCACTATTGTGTAAAGTTGTTTTGAGGCAACTATTAAACAAAGTTATGTCATATATGGAGCTATGGAGTATTGGGCTAAAGCTTATGCTACACATGCTGGCTACACATCAGCCCCTATACTTTAATCAGCAGTCTTTTGTGTCAGGCTCAGACGCACACACATGGAGCAAATTTCATCTCTGAAATGTGTGAGTTTGCATTTTGGCACCGAAATCCACTCTGTGCCTGCACTTGGGTCAATGCAGTGGCTCTGGGTATAGTCACAAAAGGGTATTGATTGATTGAAGTGTAGGGGCAGATTCTTGGCTTACGTTTATCCACAGGCTGAGAATCTGACATATGTGGCATAAGCCTAGACAGGGCATTTTGAGCTAATAAGTCGCCCCATGTGTACCCCATGTTCACAAGCAGATGCCATTAATGCCATTGCCTATAGGCCTACACAGCTGTTTAGCTCAGTACTGGCATTTGGAGAAAACTATACTGTATGTGTTATATAGCCTTTACAGCCCCCAACCACTTTTACCCATGAGCCACATTCAAATGTAAAAATAATTGGGGAGCAACACAGGCATAAAAAAAGTTCATGAGGTGTCAAATATGGGCTGTGATTGGCTTTTTGGTAGCCCCTATGTAGTCAGTACATATGGATTTATGCAGTCAAAATGTGTGTACAAGCCAGGAATTAAAAAATAATCACCTGCTTTGACAAGATCAACAACAAAGGGTTGATTAGCAACATGTTGTTCATAAGTCCCTGGTTGAGGGTCACATTTTTAATTGGCCAGTTCTTTATGTACCCAAAACAGCCCCCCACATTCTTACATTGCCAAACAAGTACTTATGTTGTTGTCAAGTTTTAGTTGGCTAAAATGCATATGGTTGTTTTTTTAGGGATGCACCAATTCCATAATTTGGTTCAGAATACGGCCAAAATTCAACCTGTTTCAGCAGGATTCAGTCAAATCCAAGTAGCTGGCTAAATCAAAGCGGAATCCTTAAAATCACATGACCAAAGTCTTCTATTTATCCCTTTCGTTGACTAATAGGGTTCATATTTGATTTAAAATTCAGCTGAATCTTTTACAAAGGATTCAGAGTTCGGCGAAACTGGAAAATAGTAAATTCGGTGCATCCCTAGTTTTTTTAGGCAACTACTGACTGGCACAGCCAAAATCATTTATCAACTGTAATGAAAGTCAATAGGGAGCTGTTTCAGGAATTTTTACTCACTATATGTTTTTCATGCTAAAAAAGCCTGAAGCCCGAAAGGCTGTTTGAGTTTTGACTACTATGCCATGAGGTGGATAAGAGCACCGGTAAATACACTGCTTTCTAACAGACTCTACAGGAAATGTTCTACTTAAAGCACATGTGGCACCATAGCAGCTTAGAATTTACTGTGGTTCTGAAAAGAGGGCAATTTCCAGCCTCTAGGGTGCCAGTTTATTGGAAATTGGTCTCAAAAAGGTTATATATCCCATGTGAGAACTAGAAAGGGGCATGACATTCCCTAGCTGTTTACAAGCTGGATATAAAATGTTTAGAACACTGGTGTGTGGGAAATATCAATAGAATGTTTAAAAGGAGATTATTTCCTGTGTATTATAGATAAAAAAGCCACCCACTTATTGCAACTTAACCTTTATAACATTGCTTAGTTCCGAAATCAGCACAAAGAACTATATACTTAGATTGTAAAATAAATAAAACATATGTAGTTCGGGTTTTAAAGGGTGCTGAGCATCAGTTTGCCATCCATTTACACCATAATCACACACTTGCTTATCTAACCAATCAGACTGTGCTGCTCCATAGTTTTGAAAGGTAGGGTTGCCACCTTTTCCAGAAAAAAAATATCGGCCTTCCTATATATGCTGTCCTTCTTTCCTATTAATAACATTGGTGATCAAGTATAATTCTGTATCAAGTATAATTTTTACCAGCCTGATGCTAAGCAAATGCTAGAGGGGCTGCTGTAAGATGCCATTTAATGCGCTCGTGGGGGCTGTTTAGGCCTCTCTGTATAAAATGCCAGGGCCTATTTTCACTCCCTGTCCAGGCCTAAAGCAGTGAATTATGGCGAAAGTCAAAACATATACCTTGGGGATTTTAAAGGATCTGAGCTTCAGTCCCCAAAAAATCACATCTCCCATCTGACCAATTTGATTGCTCCATTCTATAGTATCACAGAACTACTTAGCAGCGCATTGTGGGAAAGGACAAAACATGCACCTGACAGTGTTCAAAGGTGATGAGTTTTAGTGTGCCATTCCTTTACTCCAATGCTGGGTACAAACCCACCCACCTATCTGACAAATAACATGGTGACATCCCACAGCACTGGAGAACTTTTCAGAAGCGCAAATGTTTTGCGAGTACTTTCTTGAAAAAAATATTCTATTATTTGAAAGATTATTTAATTGAATAGGTAATTAGCACTCAGCCTTCTAGGCTCTATGCATCAACCCCAATAGAACCCCTCACATTACAGAATACAGATAGATTCATCTAGGGGGGGGCGCAGAACACGCAAGGTAACTTGCAATAAGGCTAGTTAATTTGTGTTTCATATAAGTGTATGACATGCTAATAAAACAGGTTTTTAATAAGTTACCTTGCCTGTTCTGTGCTCCCCTTAACCAAATCTATCTGTATTATTTGAAAGATTTAACATTACCTGGGCAATGCTGGGTTTATCAGCTAGTATGCTACATTTTGCAGTTCTCCACAGTAAGTTTATCAATCAGAATTTGCATTTAGTGACAAATGAGATCTAGGAACCATGGTCTACTCATTTGTAGCGTAATACACATTTGAGTGCAAAAGGTACAATTGTACTACTTCTAGCTGCAGTTTTAAGCAAGCAAATATTACATGCAGTGGCACATGGGACGTTGCCTGTGTGAAATCCCCTTGTGGACAGGTGTATTGGCTCACTACTGCATTTTTGAGTCCACTGGCAGCGATACAGTTAAAACAATGACATTCAATGGAAACGTTTCTAGGGATTATTTCACACAGGCAGCTAATGTTATAATAATACCTTCCCATATGAAAACAGGCAACACTTTGCTCTATATTTACGGCTGCATGTGCTGCAGTGTTTGTTCAGCCTAATTATTTCTCTAAGCCATGGCCACCTCAGTATTTTGTTATCACTCTGCTCAGTACGTAGTTAGTACTAAAGTGGCTTCTTTGCCACCAATATTCATTTCCTATCCTTGTTTTCTTTCCCTTTTGCATTCTCTGCTCCCTCACATTTGAATTTTTTCCTTTGTGTGTTTAAAGAATATTTTCATAAATTCCATGTGTTGACTCCATTGCCTTTCTTCCTGTCTCGATTCCTTTCTCACTTTATCACCACAGTTGCCTCCTTAGCTCTTGAAAAAAACAACTGCTAGCAAAGAACTTACAGTGCCTCATTTGTAGTCCTTCTGCACATACCAGTTATATAATGATAATCATCGTTTTATATTACATTCTAACAAAAACTACACCAACTTTTACCAAACTTCAAATGCCCTGTTATATTAACAGCCCAAACTTTAGAAAGTATTTCATGGCTCTGTGACAATCTGAGCATCATTTTTTAGTATTAAAAGTGAGACAATCAGATGTAGGAGTGACAAGAAGCTAATATTAGTCACATTACTTTAGGCAGTGATGGCTCCAAAAATTCAAGCCAGATGCTCCTGATTCTAAATTTTGCTCAACTCTTCTATAGGCATTTTCTCAAACTATTGAGAGGACAAAAAGTGCTGGAAATATGGTGTTAAATGTAAGAGGATTATACAATATAGAGAGAACCTTTAATACCTGGGGATGTGGAGAAACCCTCATAAAACCAGGGCTGCAGAAATATAGAATTTCCCCCTTTATTAGTGCTCAGGAATGGATTAAATCAATGAAAAAAAGGTATTGGACAATTCTTAGTGGTCCAATGATGGTATATAAGCCTCATGCAAGTCAATACTCAAGGCAGAACGGAGAACTGAGCTTGATAATTCACTTGCATGTGCTTACATGTTATATTTGCCCAAGAGAAGAACTATGTTATCTAAATAGTTTCCCACAGTGCATAAATAACATTCACTGACTTGAAGGAAAAGTGCATGGATTTTGCCTAATTACCCCTCTAGAGTGACAAGGAGGGCACCAGTACTCTGTTTGCCCCAGTAGTATTAAGTCCATATTTAGGCATCTATCCCATTTGCAAGCAAGAAACAGCAGTGAGTAACTGGACACCCAACCACCCCAATACGGACTGCTTGAGGGCTTGGCTTATTTCTCCATCAGGTACCTTTCCATCAGAGTACATCAAACACAATGTTAAGCTGGAAAAGCAGGGGTAGAAATTGATAGACTTTGGCCTTTTTTTAAACCCAAATTAACTATGAAAATATAACAGGAAGGAACTCTGGAACAGAAAACTAATTGTTCAAGTTACTTAATAATCTATTATTTATTTAATGAGTTGATGTGTTTTCTTTGTATTAAACTTTGCAAGACAAAAATGCTTATACACATTTACCAAAGGAAAAATGTTGTCTATGATGTCCTTTTTATGTGGCTTTTTAAAAGTCAGAATACTTTTGGGTTGGTTTACTAACATTGGAGAAAAACATCACTGCCTTGTTACCCATGGCTCAACATTTAGGGGCACATTTACTAATCCACGAATCCGAATCACGAATGGGAAAAAATCGTATTGGAAACAAAAATTTTGGAGGATCGCAAATATCACGAAAATGCTTACGAAAAAATCGTATTAGTCACGATAATATCGTATTGGCGATCCGAAAGTCACTAAATTTTCATAATGAACAATTGTAAACAGCGGTAAAACCTTTCCGATTTTTTCATGCAAACATCCGAAAAAGTTGTGCGCTGTACGAAAAAGTCGTGCGCCGTACGAAAATGTCGTGCGGACGCCCGAAAAAATTGGCAAAAATACGCTCAAGCATTCGTGCCTTTGTAAATGTGCCCCTTAAGGCCCCCATACACGGGCCGACTATAGCTGCCGATATTGGTCCCTTGGACCGATTCGGCAGCTAATCGGCCCGTGTATGGGCAGAACAGAGCGGCCTGGCCGACCGATATCTGGCCTGAAATTGGCCAGATCTCGATCGGCCAGGTTAGAAAATCCAGTCGGATCGGAGACCGCATCGGCTCGTTGATGCGGTCCCCGAACCGACTGCCCCATAAGCTCAAATGTAATCCGATCGTTTGGCCCCAGAGCCAAACGATCGGATTATTTTTTTTTTAAGTCCCTTGCTACCCGATATCGCCCACCCGTAGGTGGGGATATCGGTGAAGATCCGCTCGCTTGGCGACATCGCCAAGCGAGTGGATCTTATAGTGTATGGGCACCTTTAGTGTATTTTAAATTGTCCTAATATATTGTTTCTATCTTGCAAGTATGGGATACATGCATCATAGTATCTTTGTTGTAGTGCCAGGACCTATTGGAGCTGAATGGTATGTAGTATTTTATAGATGGGGGAGGTAGCTGTTCAGTGTTTCAGTATAGTCTTAGCTGGTGATAATGCCATAAACTCTGCCAGTTTTTAATTAGCTTTATGAGAAGGATCAATGTTTTGTAAGTATATTCTCAAGACTGTTGAGGACTGCTCTCGATTTCTTTGTACACTGCAGAAATTAGGCATTTTTTGCATGATCTCTGCCTATAGAGGGTTCATATGTTCTATATGTTTAATTGTACCATCTGTATCATTTCATTTAAGCAGTTTGGATAATTAGACAGTTCTATTTTATGTGCTAACTTAGGTTGTGGTGTTTAGGGGATGATGATCTGTGGATGAGCTTCAAAGCCACTCCCTAGAACAGGGATCCCCAACCTTTTATACTTGTGATCCATATGCAAATGGAAAAAGATTTGGGGAGCAACACAAGCAAGAAAACGGTTCCAGAGAAGAGCTGTGATTGGCTATTTGGTAGCCCCTATGGCAGCCTACAAGAGTCTCTGTTTGGCAGTACTCCTGTTTTTTATGCAACCAAAATACAATTGCCTCCAAGCCAGGAATTTAAAAATAAACACGTGCTTTGAGGCCACTGGGAGCAACATCCAAGGGGTTGGTCCTGAGCCACTGGTTTGGGATCACTGCCCTAGAACTACAGTACTAAAAACAGCTTGTCTTGACAGCGTAAGCCTTGAAAATTTGAAATTATGCCTACCCTTCTAGTTATACCTGCATTAGCCTTAGGGTTTTAGGGAGGGTGTATCAGTTATTTAGGCATTGTTCCAATATATTAAAATATTCATAACAAATGTCACCATAACTTATAGGATTTATTGAGTATAGCTAATAGGCTTCTTTCTCTAAATCTAACCCAAATTAGCCCAGGACCAGAACTAGGGAAGGCAGAAGAGGCACATGACTAGGGTGCCCCTTGTCCCCACCACTGCCCACATGTCACATTCATCAAGGTAAGGAGGCTGGACAGGTTGCCTAGGGAGCTAAGTTGGCTTAGATTGGCACTAATTTTGCCTTCAGCCTGATCACCCTGACACATGCCTCCATGACCCCCAAGGGAAGCCAGCCCCACAGTCTGGGAACCATTGGCCTAAGAGACTGTGAGTTAATCATAAACAGAAACATAAATAACTGTGTGATTTTCTTCCATACCAATGTAAGAGTGAAAAGGTACCGGTAGTTCTGAAAATGTGACTGTCTCACTAATTGTTGATAAATGTCAAATCTCCATATATAGAGCCCTAATCCAGAGAGAAATCTCACTTAATATCGACTGAATCTAAAGACTAACGTTCCAAGTATAAAGGTAGGCATGGGTTTAAACATACACAATGTAACAATTCAGCTAATTAACCTTTAGGAATGCAATATAAATTCACCCTGGCTTCTGACTGCTTTAATATTTCAAGAAAAAAGTGATAAAATGCAAAGTACTGCCTCAAATCTTTCATCATTAAGATTAATGGAAAGTAGTATATGTATGAAAGTATAGTACAGGTATCGGACCCCTTATCCAGAAACCCATTATCCAGAAAGCTCCGAATTACGGAAAGCCCGTCTCCCATAGACTCCATTTTAATCAAGTAATTCAGATTTTTAAAATTGATTTCCTTTTTCTCTGTAAAAATTAAACAGTACCTGGTAGTTGACCCAAACTAAGATATAATTAATCCGTATTAGATGGAAAACAGTCCTATTGGGTTTAATTAATGTTTAAATGATTTTTTAGCAGACTTAAGGTATGAAGATCCAAATTACAGAAAGACCCCTATCCGGAATACCCTTGGTCCTGAGCATTCTGGATAACGGGTCCCATACCTGTAGTATGCAGGTATACCCATTACTCAAAAACAATGATAAGGGACATTTAGGGCAGCAGCTATACACATGAATGCTAATAAAATATTACTTAAGTCACAGTAATATCCATACGTTATCATTGTGCTATTTCTCTGCAAAGGCCACGAAGGTCATAATGCAGAGAAATGGCTCTGTAGAATATTATTGTATTTTTTGGGGGGTAACCATTAAGAAATGTTGTTAATGAGTTTTCCCATCATAATCTGAGAAAACATGATCGATAAGAGTAAGAGGAAAGGAATGCACCGTGAGCAGTGTTCCGCAGCTGACTCACCAGCCCCAAAATTAATCACTCTGCACCACTCTGTTAGCATTTAACCTGGGAACCAAAGGCAACATACCTTACTGCAATCCCCATTTAATGTTCATGGGAGGCGTGTTTAATGCTTTAATTATGTTTCCAAAAAACAGAGCTCAGATCTCAGCATTTCTCTGCTCATGTAAATGAATTCATTAATTAAATAAAAATTATGCCGTACTTTTACCCCCTTCCAACCCACAATCCATGTGCATCACGTGTACTTGTTTTATTTGTGTTTCTAACATAGGGACTAAATTGAGTCACAGAATATTCCATGACAACCAATTCTGCTTTCATTTTTTAACTAGACTGCAAATTGATCAAAACTATAATCTGATTGGTTGTTATGGGTGACAACACCAATGCAAGCACCTTTCCTAAGCTTTGTTTAATTCAGAGCAGGTTAGCACCTTTATTAGTAAATGAAGCGTTATTCTGCCAAGAGGGCAGCATTTGACCTTATTTTCAGTAAATAGACAATGTACATCCTGCACATCTTTGTTCTAATTCTGACGCACAGACTGTACAATTCATTTATTTACTGAAAACAAACCTAAGCAATTATATTAATGAATCAATCTGTATGTTAGCTTTGCTCTCTAGCTCATGGACGAGTTTTGTGTTTTCATTCTTGAGACGTTCTCTTGAAGGAATAAAACTGTGTTCATATAATTTGCAAGGCCGGAACTATATGTGTGAAAAATGATATAATCATAAATCAGCCTAATGTGCCCAGCTTGCAGCCATGGTGTTGTTAGACTACTTAGAAAAGAGTTCCATCAATAGCAAAGATTCTCAAGAACCCTGTACATAACAAAATTTAGTAGAGAACTTACTTGAACCCACAACTGCTGCGACCTGTGTCTTGCACCAGATTCTGCCTCCAAAATAAATGACAGAATAGTTTGCACTAGCTAGTGGTATGGCACAGGTACTTAGTATATGAGGTAATGATGGGCAGGTTGGGCATTTCCCAACCCCCTTGCCTACTCTAACTCAAATCTGACCTGAAGGCTGAGATAGGACTCAACAGCCCAAAGTCACCTTGTCCCCTCCAAAAAAATCAGAGGTAACATTAAAGTGGTGCAAGCTCTAGGCAACACTATCCCACCAACAAAGTGAAAAGGAGCCCAGCCAAATGCAGAGGCAAGTTTTTTCAGCCCACACAATAGGTGTATGAGAATGCAAAAAGCATTTGTACCATACCACAGTAAGTGAGATTTGAAGTTGGAGCACCATCATATACACTGCACTTTATATGTTATTACCTGAGTCATGCATACAGGCCCAAACTGGAGAGGTGCTGCTGTAAGATGCCATAGACAGTTACTTTTTAGTGGGTCTGTGGGGGGCTGTTTGGGCCTCTGTGTACATTAAATGTTGGGGCCTATTTTGATAGCCAGCCTGGATGCATAAATCAATCATAGGATGCTTTAGTGTTTGATTTCACACACCTCCAGGGTCTTATATGTGCCTTCACACATTTATGTTAGGAAGGTAACTTCATTTGCGGTCAGTGAATGGACAGGACATTTGTACATTCCTTCAGAGGAGCTGCAACAACTTTTCTTTGCACTCAGTTTCATTCATTTGGGCTTTTGCCTTGATTAAATAAATCAGCACTGGTTGTCTATCCATTTGGATGGTCAGATCACTCAGTATACTGTTTAGCTAGTCGGCCAAGTGGTTACATGTCTGGCACATCAGCTGTCAGGATAGTTGGTTGTATCTGGCACATCAGCCCTTTGTATGACCTTAAAGGAGACATAAGATAAAGGAAAAAAACTCTATCCTATAGGCAGTTGTGAATAATATATAGTGCTGGTTTCAAATTGGTCTAAATTAATTAATACTATCTGTAAAAATGGCCCCCTCAGGTCCCCTGTCCGTGTTTCAAATGAGGGGTGGGCATGTCCTAATGGTCCCTGCCAGAAGCACAGTAGGAGGGGGATAGCCAATAACAGCCCTGCAGTCACACAAGCAAAGACAAGGTTCAGTTCCCTATCAGGTCATACTAGTTGATGATTGATTCCTATCCTCCAGTGCAGTGTGCTGAGCGCTGGTTGCCCCCCTACACAGCTTGGGGAAGGAGGCAGCAGGGAGTAGAACAGATTTGGTGGGACTAATGGGGTTTTTGGAGAGTTTTAAAGCATATTCCTTCTATATTTAGATGAGTACAACTACCTACACATTGCTATTGAAACTCAAATCACCCTAACCCCCAAAATATACTTCTATTAATTGGTTTAGTTCAGTACTGCTTGGGAACACCTTCCTAGGGTGCAGTTATTTTGGGTAAGGTGGCAGACAATGCTTATTGCAGTTCGATTGTCCAAATCCAACTGTTCCTTGTCTCTCCTCTCCCTTCCTGTGTGAAGCTGGCTCATTTGGCAGCCAAATCGCCTGCGCAGCGTGTGCCATCCCACCGGCGACTTACATTGTCGCCGGTGGGATGGCAGTTCGGGGAGATTAGTCGCCCGTGAACAGGGAGATTTGTCACGGGCGACTAATCTCCCATGTGCCAGAGCCCTTAGAACACAACAAAGATAAGGAAGCCGTTGGGGCGAGGACTGTATCCATGAACTGATGTGGTCCTAGTCCTTTTCAAGCCAGCCCAATTTCTGGCCAGATTTCGCACAAGCAGGCCTGATGGAGGGCCCATATACAGGCAGCCTGCAGAATCAGCAGCTTGAATCTGCCCATGTATGGCCACCTTAAGATGGTCTGTTTCTGCCACTTTATCTGCCAGATGATGGATAATGGGTCAATAGTACCAGAGAGGGGCTGCACTGATTACCAGCCTTGTTTTAGGTGCCACAGCTCCTTGGCCCAGCTCTAACTGGGATTTAAAGCGACTTCTTGTTGATTCAGCTCTGCCATTTCACGTGGAAAAGGATTAAGTGTTCCATTGTTTGCACTAGTAGCAAGATAACTAGGTTAAATACATAAAGGTAAAATGAGGAAAAATAAACAATGGTAAATGAGAATGACTTAACAGATAAGTATTGGGCAGTTAAAATATAAATAATACAGCATTTTAAGCATTTACATCATTAAGACTTGTAGCTAAAATCCTATTTACTTATTCAATTAAATATATGCTGGAGCTGCCAATGTATTTGCTGTGATAATATGAAATGAAATATCAGAAATATGATTCAATGAAACCGCGTCCCCAGTGGCCATATAAAGAGCCAGCACGACTCTTGCTTGTTTGGTAAGCACTGACTTGTGATGTTAAACCCCCTGGTAACAAGGGTGCCTTTATTATATTCACATGTATAGCCCTCACCCTATACAGAATCCTTCCCTGCGCAGTATCGCATATGCTATCTTCACAAAGGAGAAAGAGAAAATTAATACTACTTTGTTGAAATTAAAATAAAGGTTTTGAAAACTGATCCCGCAGAGGTCACCCTAACTAACCTCCTCGTCCCTCTTCCCTATACATGGCAAGCGACGGGTTAAACATGATTTGCTCCCATCTCTGAGACTACCCCTCCATAAATCCCACCCCCCAGGGCCGGATCTATCCTCATCCCCGCCCCTGAGAGCCGGGCAGTTCCTTCCAGTACAACAAGTGAAGAGAAGTGATGAGCGGAGGTGACCTCGGTAGAGGAGCTTAGTATGATCACGCCAAGGGGTAAGTCCGCTTTGCCGGGGGAGCCCACAGCTCGGAACTGTCCCTAGAACTGCACTCTGCAGCAGTGACAGTCGGGGCCCAGGGAGTGTGTATTGGCCGCCGTATAACTGTTACTCATCCCCGTTTTCTTGCCATGTAACGCAGTCCTTGTGACAGCACAGTGCTAAAGTGTGTGTGGATCCCCCTGGATCTGTTTGGTGCAGTCCAGCCGGGTTTGTGAGTGCTGCGGTTCGTGTCCCTGAGCGCAGCTGATTGTTTAATATCGCTGGGTGATGTGCGGGGCGATACGTGAGAGCTCATCCTCTGCTGCCTTTGGAAACGTCCTTCTACGCACACAGTGTAAATGTTGGTGTTGGATCAGATAACTTCAAGCTTATCCCTCTAGAACTACAACTCCCAAATGCCCTTGCTTGTTCGGCTGAGCAGCAGTACTAGGTGGTCTTTGCACCAGAGTCTCCATTTAGTTCAGTTGCCCTATGCCTTTTTTGAATCGCCTTTCTTTCCTTACAAGTGTTAACCCCCTATGTTCCTTTCTTCCTCCATCGCTTTGCTTAATTCAGTCCCCCCCCCAATAGTGTCCTGTGAGGAACCTCCGGAAAGCTCATGTCATTGGAATGTTCCCTCGAATCCTCCCATGTGCAGCCACCTTGGGGCTGTGATACAAACTCCTTCCATTAACTGTATCGGTGCTGAGGAAATATGGGGGGGGGGCACAGTGGCATGCTGAGACATGTTGCTGATCATGTGTATTGGTCTTTAGACGCACACAAGAGCAGCCAAAAGGTTTGTTCTTATTATTCTTAATCATGCCACATTAACATTATTTCTGCTTCATGCGTTTGTATGGACTTGGAACTTGTTGCTTTAGCTCTCTCCCCAGAGTCTATGTAAGCCGACTGGGTTACAGAAGGCCAAGGATAAGGCCATCTTTATGTGTAGTGCTTGCATCTAATAGTTCATGGCATCTGAAGCAGTACCCCTATGGCTCACAAGCTCTCCCCAAATGGCTCGACTGGTGCAGTTTACCTTTGTATGATATAGAAAACTGCTCATTGTCTGTTCATTTGGTACCAGGACAAAACTGTTGCACGATCACAGGGAAATCTGCCCTGAATTTATAGCTTTAGGCCTGATCCACATATGTGAGTTGTAGAAGGTACTGGCAGAAGGAGTCTGTTTGCATGTACCATTAGATCCTGTCCTGCTGCACTCAGTGGTGTAATTAGAAATAAATGAGATTCACAGACACTATAATAAACATATTGACACTGCTTATCTGTCAGTGCCCCACATCTTGTACCCCCAGCAGTCAGAAAGTCTGTTTTACTGACTACAGCTGGCATATATTCCAAGATCGCCTCATTTAGCAGGGTGGCGGAACCAGTGGTACTTTGCCCAGTTTGACCAGCCACACATTGGTCCAAATTGGGCAGATCTGATTGTATTTATTTCCTGGTATTTCTATATAGTGAAGGCACATTTTCCAAGGTCTTTACAGAAATTATTCATCATTTACATCAGTCCATTCCCCAGAGTAGCTTACAATGTAAGGTCCCTATCACATTCATACACACTATGGACAATTTAGCCAGACACCTATTTATCCGCTTTTATGTTTTGGAGTGTCCAGAAGAAGCCCACAGAGACACGTGAAGACCACGCAACCTCCTTGTTGATAGTACCCTGGCATTGTATTGTTCTGCGGGCCATTATGTCTGTTAAGCGCACCAATGTGGTCATTGCCTACTGGGATTTTCAGCCCTGCCAGATATCATGAAGGCAGACCGATAAGCTGCCAACTTGGTTTTGAAGGGTGAAGTTGGCAGCCCATATATAACCAGATTAATTTGGCCAATATTATTAGAGTGTGTAAGCTGCTACTTGTGGAAAATTCTTGATGTCCCAGAGGCTAATGCTTTTCATAGCAGCAGCTATAGGTATCGTGTGACTTTGGTGTAATAGACTTAGTCAGGTTGTGGAATGGTATATTTTGAATGTATGTCCTGTTTCATTATTCCACTGGACAGGGAATTGTTACAGCTTTATGTGTAGTGCTTGCATCTAATAGTTCATGGCCAGGAATTGTAAGAACTAGAAATATGTAACTGATCTGAAAAGTTTGCTGTCTATTCTGATAATGTTTGTGTGCAGCTCTGAGATTGAAGCTCAGGATTGTTATGGTTGTCTTTGGTTTTTGTGCAAGTGTTTTCCTGTCGGCATCTGTATGTATGTTAGTGGTCGTGATTGCTAAACCGGTTGTTTCCGATGTGTGGCCCTTAGGGCACAGCCATGCTCTCTTGCCCTTGGTTCCCATCCCCCATAGGGACCCCTTCCTTTTAATGTAATCATTCCTGAAAGAGCCTGTGTTTGGGTTGTGTTGTGCTATGTTGCTCCCTTGTTATGAATGGGTTGTACAGTTTGTTATCCAGGGCAATTGCAGCAAAACTTCCATGGGGCTGCTGGCAGTTACTTTTACTCCTTCCCAAGCCTGCTTCTGGCACACACATTACCTGAACCACAAAACCCACAGCTAGCAGGCTTTTGAATATATTTAAGTTAGTGTCTGAAGATTAAACATGTCCCTGGTGGAAATTCTGTTTTTGGATAACCTTTACCACATCGTTTACTTTTGCCTCAAACATCCAGTTCTTGCTAGTTTTATTGGCACTTTGGTGTTTGTGTAAATGAGACTCTGAGCAGCGAGTGGAGTGGAGATGAGAGCAAAGCGGATGTCAGGGCAGCAGGGGAGGTATCCATGGAAATGTTTGTAAGGCCCGGGCTGTGGGAGTGGAGAAGTGCCAGAGGTGGGGGCAGGTTCATTAAGGGTAAATACACATTTTGCTCCCATGCAGCAACCCCCTTGTGTTTTACTAAGCATTTGTGACTGCAACAAGCATCAGATGGGCTGCAACATTTTACAGGAGTTAAATACAATCAATTAAAACTCCCAGCAGCCCCATATAGCCACTGGTTGTTTAGAGATGCTGGAAATTTGGGGTTTTGAACTGATGGCATGCCCAATGTTTTGACCACCATTCTTAATGGCATGACGTCTTTGCAGTGTTTGGCGTTCTACTTTCAACCCTGCTGCTAAGTACTTTCACTACCTGTAGCACAATTACCACAATAAAGGCCACGCTCTTCCTTACAGCAGCTTTTTTTGTGATTGTTACAAACCAAAAAGCACCTCCCTCCTTCCACTGCTGCTGCTTTACCTTTGGTAAATAATTGTTGCCACGTTTCAGAGGGTGACATGTGAGTTAAGCACCTGTGGGAGTGTTCTTTTCAAGGCTATAGTGTCTGGCTTCCAAAATCCATACTTAATTGTCCTATACTCTGGTATTGTATCCCTATGTGTGGTAGGATGCAGTAGGCCTGGTTATTAGGTGGGCAGAATTACAGTCAGGTTGGTAGGATGTTTTCATCTCTGGCACAAGGTAGTATCCACCTGTTTAGTTTCTTCTATCACTCCTTTTGTTTCTCCCCCATTATACTGACTGTGTGTGTGTGGCTGTGGTGTCAGTCACAAAGCTGGTCAGGGATTCATTTCCCTTATTTCCACGCTGGTAACGTTCCATCACTGCTCTGGTATTTCCTCTCTCATGACTGCCCACATATGGGTGCGTTTCTTATTCGTAAGAATTGATGGGTGGCAGTGAGACTTGGAATGGGTTTCTTTGTCAGGCCGCTAATCCAGACCACACAACATGTATATTCTTGGAGATTCTCTGTGTAGTTTCATCTTGTAAAGAGAAGGGTCTGTCATTCTCTCTGGGAGGGATTTGTGTGTTGGTGGGGGGGGGGGGGGTAATAAGGTGGATCTTACAGCAATATTTAGGGACAGGCATGTGGTCCAGTTTTTTTTTTTTTCCGTTACATGATCCTGTAACCATCTTATTTTCTAAGAATGTAATGTTATTTTTGACGTTTAGTTTAGATTTAAAATGCAGAGTGTTTCATAGTACAATATCATGAAATGTTGCAGCATGCTGGCACTGTACCCTGGGAGCGAGAGCATGCTTGCCTGTCCTTCTTTCTTGATGAGAGGATTAGTCCAGACTCCCAGATCCTCTCTACACTCTATACTTCCGAAAAGCGTTAACCCTTCTGCTCCTTGCAACTTGTGCTTCAGAGTCTGCTGGTATCAAGTAGTGTGTCTCCTGCTCAGAAGATTTTAATTTTCTATATCCCTTGCATCGGGCTTTGCCATTATTTTTAGAAAAACAAAAGACCTGTTTCTACAAAAACATTATGAAACCAATATCAGACACTAACACAGGCTTATGGGGGTATCTGAGCTTCCCTAAGGGGGCACAGGTCATGTGCTTGAGGCACAGCTGCTCTCCTATAAATAACTGCTGTTGAAATGCCCAGAGCATACGTTACAGTCAGACAGTCTGTGTTTAGGGAACAGGAGGAGACGACAAAGTGCAGTGCCTGTACCTGGTGCAGTGTTAGTGGTGGAATAACTATGTTTTGTAACCGTATGTTATGTTAGTTATGTGGAGTTTTTGCATTCTGGTTGTCTGGGCTTGAGCTTGACGCTGCTGGTTGTTTGCCCTAGAGCTAGTTCGACTATTTACAGGCAGTGAGCCCTGGCAAATGTAAGTATTATGTTGTCTTTGCCAAAGTCAGTGTTGAACTTCATTCCCTACATATACTCTATTTTTAAACAAGGTTTATGCCAAATTAGTATTTTTATTTTGCTATTTTATAAATGTTAAATTAAACATTAGTATAATTCTATAGTGTTTTTTTTTTTTTGAGGTTGCCAAATGAGCAGATCTTTCCACAGATACGCCCACCTAAGGTATTGGAGTAATCCAAACCTTTGGCCCTGAGGCCAAAAAATTAAATTACAATGATGGGAATAGGACCATTCAGAGTGGTCACCAACATGACAGGAAATTTAAACGACAGACAGATAAGCTGCTGAATTGGTCTGAAGGACACAATTCTGCAGCTGAAATCTGCCTGTGTATGGCCACCTTAAAGGAACAGTAACCCCAAAAAACAAAAATGTATAAAATGAATTACACTATAATGTACTGTTGCCCTACACTAGCTCAAGTTGTGTTTTTTTTCTCAGAAAGACTACTATAGTTTTTTTAAGTAAGCTGCTGTGTACCCATGGGAGCAGCTATTCAAAGGAGAAAAGCACAGTTTACATAGCAGATAACCGATAAAACACCATTATATTCTACAGAGCTTATATGTTATCTGCTATGTAACCTGTGACTTTTTTTCCAGCCTGAATGGCTACACAACAATTTATTTATATAAACTATAGCAGTCTTTCTGTAACAGACACACAACCTTTACCAGTACAGGGCAACAGTACATTATATTGTAATTACTTTAAAGTTTTATTTTTTGTGTTACTGTTCCTTTAAGATAGCAGCTCTGGTTAGTCTCCATCTTTGGACATACAATATTGGAAAAGAGGGATTTGTAACTAGTAAATTATATAACATTTACCTAAGTATTCAGTATGACAGCTTTAGCTTACCATAGATATGAACAGGGATTTTTGTAAAGCAACCGATCCATATGGTTTTGCTCAATTTAATCCTACTTTTATCTGATGGCTGATAAGACACCAATTTCTTTACCCCTTTTCAATGGCTTCATATCAGTCCTAAGGAATATAAAGATGCTTTGAATGCCATTCATTAGTTAGGATTCTCACATAAAAGATAATTTTCTAGGGGAAGTTCCCCAGAATCCCTTGAGAAAGCAACATGAAACCAGTTTCAAAGGTAGCCATACACGGGCAGGTTTAAGCTGCTGATTCGAGTCATTCAGACCAATTCAGCTGCTTATCTGCCCATGTGTGGGGGCCCCCAACAGGCCTCCCAGATCCATATCTGGCTAAAAATTGGCCAAGTGTCGTTTGGGCAGGTTTGATTTTCCCTTCAAATCAGGGACTACCTAAAGCTGGCCATACACCCACCGATACTATCGTATGAAACCTCGTTTCGTACGATATTCGGTGCGTGTATGGCATGTCGGCGAGTCGACCGATATCGCAGGAGGCTGCTGATATCGGACGACTCGCCGATCGGCCAGGTTAGAAAATTTTGATCGGGTGCCATAGAAGGCGCCTAACAAATCTGCCGTCAGGGCTGAATCGGCAGAAGGAGGTAGAAATCCTATTGTTTCTACCTCCATATCTGCTGTTTCAGCCCTGACTGTGTGTGGCGGATCTGACGATGTTTCGTGCGACCGATGGTCGCACGAAACATCGTTAGATCGCCACGTGTATGGCCAGCTTTAGGTGGGCAATAATTGGGAGAAAGATTGGCTTGTTTGGCGAGGTCACCAGAAGGGCAGATCTTAACATGCATGGTCACCTTAAGGGCAGTGACACACGGGGAGATTAGTCGCCGTACGATAGATGGCATATGTGGTGCCGAAGTTGCCCAAAGTTTCCTCTCATAGTGACGAATCCACGAAGATTTGTTGCGCGGCGACTACTCTACCCGTGTGTCACTGCCCTAAAGGATATGTTAACCCCAAAAAAATGTTGCCTAATAAAACATAATTCTAAACAACTTTACAACATGAATTGATTACACGTTTGGTGCTTTAAAAGGTGTTTGTAAATATAATTGCTATTGAAAGCTGCACTTGCTTAACTCCTGGTTACTTTTTAAACATTGTTGCAAAAGCCAGTCTTCTCCTGCAATACAGGTCTGTCAATCTTCTGGTTTATGTTACATTGTTTCAAAAGCCAGAGCCACCAGGGCAGAGACTAGAAAAGGACAAACACTGCTGTTGATAGCAATAATAATCACATATAATTAATTACAATTACAAATTTGTAATGTGTATATTGCAAAGTTGCTTAAAATTATCTTTTAGTAGGCAAAACATTATTTTTTTGGGGTGACGTGGTTTTTAAAAGGCCTCTGCCACTCTTACCCTTGGCATGAAGCAAGCACATTGCTCCATGCTAGACACAATTAGTATCATTGCCAGTTTTGCCTGCAGCAGTGACATTGGTAGTTTGTGCATCATTGCTGCTTTTAGCCTGCTCTTCTGCTGTGCAGGACCAATAGGAAACCTATAGCCTCTTCTGCTGAGATGTTTGTTTTCAAATGTCCAGCTGAGCATGCACACCATCGACAGGAACTGGCTAAAAGTTTTTAAAGATTATACTGGAAACTTTAGTGGTAAACCTTGTCTATGGTGTTTTATAGGAGCCAGGAAAAGGGAAACCTTAGAAACCTGTGGGGTTCAAAGCTTTGTTTATAGACATCTGCTGTTTGCCTTCCTTATGTATTGCTCTTTTGTATTGTAGTCCCTGTTCTTAGCTGTATGTACTCTGTACATTATATGCAGTGTTTCCTGCCATGGAAAATGTGTTTATTCGTCTAAAGGCCAAGCAGTGCAGCCACTTTTATTTGTAGAAATTGTTAGGTTTGGTTATTATGTTTACATACTGTTAAGAGCATATTTCTTATGTTAAAATAGTCTGTTTTCCATTTATGGTGCTACGTCCAGTTAATGACTTTTCCTTTTTCTGCATCTATAACTCCTGGACTTAATGGTGGACTGGGGCTTTAAAGGACAAGGCAACTCAAAATATAATTTTTTGCCTAATAAAAGAAACCAAAAATCTAAGCAGCTTTACAATATACATTTATTACAAGTTTGTAATGGTTTTTGATTTATTTGTATTTATAATTGCTATTAGAAGCAGTGCTTGCCTGTCCTTTTCTATTCTCTGCCCTGGTGGCTCAGGCTGTTGAAACAATGTAACACAAGGCAGCAGACTGACAGACCTGTATTGACAGACCTGTATTGCTGGAGAAGCAAGACCTTTGCAACATTGCTTAAAATGTAACAACCAGGAGTTCAGCAAATGCTGCTTTCAATAGCAATTACATTTACAAATAACGTTTAAAGCGCTACAAATGTTTAATTATTTCATATTGGAAAGTTGCTTAGAATTATGTTTTCTTTCATTATGCAAAACATTATTTTTGGGGTTGACATGCCCTTTAATCCAATAAGACAGGCCTTTGTTAGCTATTTATCAATGGTTTATGATCATATTAACAACCAATTCTCGTATTCAGAATGAAAGAGGGAGTGTAGAGTTGGCAAGCATTATAGTAAGAAAAATTAGGTAAGTGACTTATCCAGGGCCTGCGGCAAAGGAGCTCATGATGTGCGTCATTAAGGGCCCAAAGGTTAGTCTTATCTTCCAACAAATGGATCGCTATGTCAATAGCATCCTTGGTGCCTGAATAAATCTAATTTTTAAAATGGTTATCCAACCAACATTTATTACTTGACAAAGCTAATAATTCCCAGTCCATACCAACTGAAGCTGATCATTTTAGTTTCCTTACAGACACACACACACACACACACACCTATGCCAATTAGGCTACTGCCGCATGGGGCTGATTCTTGGCCTTGTCTGCACCTGAAACTATTGCATCAGCCTGGGTACATGCACACATGATGAGTTTTGGCCCTGTAATACATACTTACGTGAAGAAGGCTAATGCCAGGGCGCCAATTCCCACCTTGCATTTCTCCACACATGGGGCATAATCAGCCCTGTGTGGCATTGGCTTTAATGTACCAGTATGTTTTTGCTCAATGGAAGGAAACCTACACAAACTCCATTTTGACCGTCACCAAAAAACAAGATCCCTGATATTCAGCAAAGGTAACCATTGGCCTGGGTCATATTCTGTATAAGCCAACTAGATTTACTGTTTTGTGGAAATGATCAGGAGGCTGTAATATAAATTTAAATTGCCTTTATTCTCCCATGTAACAAAGGTCACGTAACAGCAGACACAAAGTTTGCTCTAGGTCATGTAATTCATACATCATACAAATCTTTCACCTGTTTATATTATGCCGCAAGACTATTAGGAGCCATCATAATTTATGTTTCTAATCAAATGTGCCATTGTCCCTATCAGCGAAAATCTTCCTATCTTCCAAAAAAAAAAACAAAACACCTTCTCCTGGTGTGCAGTGACGTTATATATACAGGGAGAATGGCATTCTTTCTGTGTGTTCAACTGTGTGACTTGAGAACAATTCCAGGAATGTCATTTATGCTGCAGAAGGGGAAGTGAGAGTAAGCCTGAGGGGGTTAATAGTGAATATGCCTATAAGATGTTTTGTCAATGAAAAATCTACTTAGTGATTCTGTTGCACTATAAAGAGGACCCACTTGCTTGTTATAAACTCGACTGATGTTATTTTAAGGCTGGAAATATTTTCAAAATCAACTGTTTGGCCAATGTCATATATATTCTGGGTTGGGGATTATCGCTTCACAAACAGTTGGTATGCACTCTAGCTGAACTAATTTAAATAGCAGTTGCCCAGAATCAGGGGTGCCTTTGGGAAGAAAGTCTGTCTGTGAGATAGCAGGTACAGTATAGCAAGGGGAGATGGTGCCTATAGTAGCAGTGGGGATAATGGCCTCTGGGAAGGGACTGTGGCTTTGGGTTAGAGTAGGTATATAAGGGAGAGATGGTGCCTGTAATAGCAGTTGGGATAATAGCCTCTGGGAAGGGACTGTGGCTGTGGGATAGCAGGTATAGTAGGGGGATATGGTGCCTATAATAAGCTCTTTTGGGCAGGGCCCTCTTCACCTCTTGTATCGGTTACTGATTGCTTTATATGTTACTCTGTATGTCCAATGTATGTAACCCACTTATTGTACAGCGCTGCGGAATATGTTGGCGCTTTATAAATAAATGTTAATGTAATGTAATATAGTAGCAGTGGGATAATAGCCTCTGGGAAGGGACTGTGGCTGTGGGATAGCAGGTATAGTAGGGAGAGATGGTGCCTATTTGTAGCAGTGGGATAATAGCCTCTGGGAAGGGACTGTGGCTCTGGTATAGTAGGGAGAGATGGTGCCTGTAATAGCAGTTGGGATAATAGACTCTGGGAAGGGACTGTGGCTGTTGGATAGCAGGTAAAGTAGGGAGAGATGATGCCTGTAATAGCAGTTTGGATAATAGCCTCTGGGAAGGGACTGTGGCTGTTGGATAACAGGTATAGTAGGGAGAGATGGTGCCTATAGTAGCAGTGGGATAATAGCCTCTGGGAAGGGACTGTGGCTGTGGGATAGCAGGTATAGTAGGGAGAGATGGTGCCTATAGTAGCAGTGGGGGTTAAATAGCCTCTGGGAAGGGACTGTGGCTCTGGTATAGTAGGGAGAGATGGTGCCTGTAATAGCAGTTGGGATAATAGACTCTGGGAAGGGACTGTGGCTGTTGGATAGCAGGTATAGTAGGGAGAGATGATGCCTGTAATAGCAGTTTGGATAATAGCCTCTGGGAAGGGACTGTGGCTGTTGGATAACAGGTATAGTAGGGAGAGATGGTGCCTATAGTAGCAGTGGGATAATAGCCTCTGGGAAGGGACTGTGGCTGTGGGATAGCAGGTATAGTAGGGAGAGATGGTGCCTATAGTAGCAGTGGGGGTTAAATAGCCTCTGGGACTGTGGCTTTAGAATAGCAGATATGCTGAGGTGAGACAGTGCCTGTAGTATTTGCAGGGATAATAGCTTCTGGGAAGGGACTGTCACCATCTGGCCATATCATACATATAATGACACAGCTGCAAACACCAGTGCTATGTATCCTGTTTCCAAAGGTTCAGGTGCTGTTGATCTGCAGCCCCCAACATTTGGCTGATATTGAATACTAAAAGCTGTGGTTTAGTACCAGATAAAGTACAGTCCTGCTTCATAAAAATAATGGGGAATTCTCTTTTTCCCAAAGCCCTGTCCATGGTAGAAGCATCTGTCACTGTTAGGAATTAATAATTTATAAAAGACGGCTAAAGTGCATAATAGAAGCAATCTATAAACAGTCCTGTAGGTTACACAATGCGTATCATATGCATGCATAGGGATATGTGTTATCTGCAGGAAGAGGTGTAAAAGTGGCTAAACATCTTTGGTAAGGTTTGAAAATGAGCAGATCTTCTTCCTATAACTTTTTCTTTGGCTCACTGTGTTGCCTGTCTCTTGCTTCTGTGTCTTTTTGTTTTGGGGACAAGTTACATCTGTGTTCAACACAATCCTTACAAATTCAGACTATGGTGCAAAAATAATTTTGAGCAATTGCCAAGTGCAGGTATCGATTTTTTCCCAGTATTACCCTTACTCACACTCTGAATAAAGATCTCATCCATATGCAGTGATATCCAGAATAAAATGATCTTTAAAGGTGGTCATACACTGAAAAATATCCTTGTTTGGCAAGGTCGCCAAACTTGCTGATCTTTATCCGATATGGTTACCTTAAGGTGGATATCAAATTGATCCGACCATTTGGCCCAAGTGCCATATGATCAAATCACATTGATGAGATATAGGCTGTCATCAATGTAATGATGCACTCATCAGGGCTGTGGAGTTGGTAGATAAATTCCCCGACTCCTCAGTTTCTGATACTTCCGACTCCACAACTCCGACTTCTCTGTTTTTAATATGCTAATGTATTTTATACATTCATACGGTCAATGAAAAGCATGCTTCATGGTCACTCAATGTGTTCGTTTATGCACTGCGTGCATTGGGCTTTATTCTTATAGCAGAGAAGTAATTAATTATGACTGTTTGGGAATTGGGACATTTAAACTTGCTTTATTTTTTTTTTTTTTATTCCCATTTAAATTTAGTAGGAGTCGGTTCATTTTTTTGCTGACTCCGACTCCAGGTACCCAAAATTGACTCCGACTCCACAGCCCTGGCACTCTTCGCCCCAATGGGATTTTCAGCCACATAAGAATCAGTTAGGCCTGTCTGAGGCCCCATACATAGGTGATAATCTGCCACCTCAGATTGTTGGCAGCTTTTATTGGCCTGTGTATGGCCATCTTTAAGGAGGCCATCCACATTCTTTGTTTGATTGGCCCATGGGTCATACAGACTTATCCTGTAGGTGTAGCAAGTCGCTTGTTTGCCTATCCTCTGTTTCTTTCATTTTGGTCGACTGGCCTTATCAGAAATGCAAGAAGTAGAGCGAAAATCTACATATGTGATAAACCCAATATATAGGACATCTGGTTAAAATGTTTCTTTGCAAATATTTTCTTTCTTCAAGCAATAAAGCACAATCTTTTGCTGCCACTGGAAGTTACTCAACTATGTACACAATTGAAATTACTTACCTGCACTGATTTACAGTGTCTGCAATGGCAAGGCATTTTGGATGTTTTGTCTGCCACAATATTAACACCTGTTGCAAAACGCCCTATGTACTATTGCCCAGTGAGTATGCCCAATGTCACAAATGTAGTTTATTTAAAATATGATGGTTAAAACCAAGCTAAATATGGCTGTACTTCAGCCCTTCCAGACCAAAATGGCTCAACATAGCAGTGGCATACAGTTATTGGAGCCCCTGGGGAAGGAGAGCTAATTTCCAGCACTGACCTATGGAAAGCAATTGCAGTGCGTCAATTGAAAAGTCTCCCTGCTATTCAGGATAGGTTACGATGATCTTCTAATAGGTTGTGCACCAGTTACCCAATTTTTTTTTTTTTTTTTTTGGCCTATTTATAATATAGTGATGTCATGCAAAGTGGTCCATAGAGATATGGGTGTTCTGGGATCACATTTTGGCTCACGAACAGCTTTGCTCTTATACAGAAAGTCTTCCTAGTATTGATGGAGATTAAACTTAACTCTGAGTAACATCTAAATATACAACTTGTAACAGGTAAACAGTCAGCATTTTTCCACACGGCTTGGTTGTTGCACCCATACTATAGCAACAAGGCAACCCTAGAGAATTTATGTTGTGAAACCGTTCCCTGTCTGAGCCCAGCTAAGGCCAATAGCTCACCAGGAATTTTGCTGGTGTATTTCTGTCTGTGTAGAATTGCCTGATGGCGCCTGCCTGTCACTCGCTGTACAGGTGGATTTTGGCCCAGAAAAACTTAAGCGTGCATTTTCCAGCAAAAATACACCTGCCTTATCCACATGCCGAGATTTAGCCCCTACACTGGTGTCTGCCTTTCCCAGTGCCTGCACCCGGAGCCATTGCATCGGCTTGGGCGCAGACACATGGCAGATTTTAGTGCAGAAACATGAAAGTATGCATTTTGCACTGAAATCCGCTCCATGTGCCTGCACTTGGGCCGACGCAATGGCACTGGGTGCAGGCACAGGAAAAAGACTGATGTAGGCTGAGAATCAGCCCTTTGTGGCATTAGCCTAAAGGTTGCCATACACAGGCTGATTAAAAGCTGCCAACGGTCTGAGTGGGGCCTTCCCAACCAATATCTGACTGGAAATTGGCCACATGTTTGGGCAGGTTTAAAAATCCAGTTTGACGGAGGTGTGCATTGGCATATTGATCCAGTCCTCGTCACGATGGCCAATATCCCAATAGTTTGGTCCTCTGGTCCAATAATCAGATCAGTCCAATATCTCCCACCTCAAAGTGGGCATATCAGGAAGGAATCTGCTTGTCTGACAACCTCGCTAAACATGCAGATCTTTCAGTGTATGGGCACCCTAAGGCTGATGTCAGACAAGGCGTAGGGCGGATATTTTCGGCAAACGTTATTTGCCAAAAATTCTGCCCTACGCCTCCTACATGTGCCTGCACCCGAATGAATGGAATATGCTCGAGCGCAGGCACATGTAGTGGAAATACGCATAAAAATGTGAGAGTTTGAAAGTCTTGTGTTTTTTATGCATATTTTGGCTACATGTGCCTGCACCCAAGCGTATCATTTTCATTCGGGTGGAGGCGTAGGATGGAGTTTTGCCGAAAATAACCGCCCTACGCCTCGTCTGGCATTAGCCTAAGATTGATGTCACATGGCATTTTCTCTGCAGGTGTAAATTAGTCAGCAGAGAAAACACCAATCCATTGCCATCCACCCTGTGTTCCAGCAGTACTGGTAGGCTTGATATCCTCCTGTCATTGCTCACACTAGGTGGTTTTCGGGCCAAAAATGCAAAGATGCCACCGGATTGCCATTTGCTCTTTCAGTATGAAACACCATGTGTGACATTAGCCAATATCAATATAGGTTTTGTTATCTTAAGTAGAAGTCAAGATAAGCAACAAAAGCAAACAAGATCACAGTGGTAAAATCACCGATAAGAGTTCATATAAAAGGAGCACGTACTACGCAAGGAATATTCAGTGGATTAAGTTATTTTTCGTTGCTGTGGTGTATTTGTTTGTCCAGATTTATGCAGCAATAAAACTTGACTAATCCCTTTGTACGCCTCTGAAGAATGTGTCTGCGCATTTCAGATAAACTAATATAATTTCCTGATGGCTTTAAAGTCCCTTGTACTCCAAGATGAGCGTGACAAGCACCATACGTGGCCTAGGGGCAGGGAGGCTTTGTCACAGCAAGTGGTGGGAAACCTGCAGTTTCTGCCAGCATTGTGTTTATAGTTTCATTCTGTTTATTGTATGTAGATTGGGTCTGTGCTTAGCTTTGTTTGTGTTTAGTAACATTTAGGATTCCTTAATGTGGTTTCCCCTTTCATATGTAAATGTAATTCCTTGGTGAATTCTGGGTCTACATGGATTGTGTCTTCTTGCTAGACCAGAAATACCAAAAATGTTAAATCTGACTTGACATTTCTACGGGGCAACATAGAGTACTAACACAAACATTACTTAGCAAAAATAAACCTAAATAAAAAAAAATATGGTGGAAAGGTAATGTAGTTTGTTTTAGGTTTATCAGAGAAATTTAAACTTGCCAAAATAATAATTTTATTGAGTAACCAGTACGTTCACTTATGAACCAAGTTTCAATCAGCCCCAGTCCTAGTAATTTTCCTGTGGAAAGTAACTAATACCAATTAATGGTTGGCCTTTTCAGCCAGCTGCAGGTAGAGCAATGAATGCAACAATTTGATTGGTTGTCATGGGTTACCACCCACTGTTGATAAATTACCCAGTGTCTGTAAGCCCTCCTGCTCCCTAGCTAGTGGATCACCTGGGGCCCTCCAGCCCTTTAGGCTAATGCCAGACGAGGGGTAGGGCAGATATTTTCGGCAAGCGGAAACGCGCTTGCTGAAAATACCTCCTTACGACTCCTACATGAGCCTGCAACTGAAGGAATGGAATACGTTTGGGTGCAGGCACATGTAGGCGAAATACCCATAAAAACACGAGACTTTCAAACTCTCGCATTTTTATACATATTTCTGCTACATGTGCCTGCACCCGAGCGTATCTCATTCATTCAGGTGCAGGCACATGTTGGAGGCATAGGGCGGAATTTTCGACAAGCGTTTTTCCTCGTCTCGTCTGACATCAGCCTTATAGCCAATCCCCATTAAGTGGCTCTAATTATGCCCAGCTGCCACTAATATTACTTGAACCTGAGCCATTCAATACTTCAGTCCTCCCTCTGCCCCATGTGGTCTATTGGTTGGAATGACAGCTGTGCCCGTGCTATTATTCCTATCCAGTACAACAAAGATGTTTTCTTTGGAGTGGACGCCAGATACATTGCATTACATACCTCCATACATTGCCTTGTATCTTCTCCCTTATTTTTGATATATTTTGTATTTACAAACACAGCCCAACTAGCATTTGGTCCACTTTTCCTTATAATTTTCCTTCTGCCATGTGTGCAATTTTTCTTTTCTATTACGCGTTGAGCACATTTCTTAAAAGCTATTTGTTTGAAATTGTGGGTAATTCATTTCTAAGTTTTTGTTCTATGTGTGCATCAAAATGTTTGGTGAAGACACATGGAAGTTTCCTCCTGAAGGCAACGATTTGCGAACTCCCGCAAAGTGATGCAAAGGGTTTTGCATTTAAAGTTCCAGTAAAGTCAGTACATATAAAGGGTAAGTACCCACGATAGATCTCTATTGTGGGTGACTAACCACTCTGAAATGGCTTTCCACCGGCAACAATAGTTGCTCTCTATAGCAGAGATCTATCGTGGGTGACTGATCATCTCCTTGGGTACTTACCCTTTATATGTACTGGCTTTACAGTTGGGAACACTGCTTTTGACATAGATTTGACTTAGATACATATTCATTATTTGGGCCACAAAATAGTAGAACAGTAGATACTGTAGCACACAATTGAGGTTCAAAAAGGGCAGCTCCTGCCATGAGGCAAGGTGTGAGAACCTTTCCTCAGTTCCTCAGAGCGGCCAGTTACCAGTGGTAGCAAAATGTTGCCTCTGGTAACTTTAAGAGCCAAATTCTTATTTTTTAAAACGCAATATCGCTCTCTGCACTAGTGATGTGGCCCCCTCTGGTCCCGACACTAAAGCTGTATGTGCAGAGCAGGAGAAGAGGGGGTGGCATTGGCGGCAGCAGCCCCAGGTTCGCCACTTTAATGGTTCCATATGCAGATGCACACAAGGCAACGTTTTGGGCCACACTGAGCCTTTTGTCAAGCCACAGAGACATGCAAAATCAAAAGTATTTTTAATATAAAAAATAAATTCACACCTAAATGTTCATCACGTGTAAAGGCATTATAGGTTATATAACTATGTACTCATTATCCATTAAGCTTTTAAAAACAGCAATGCCTTGTATAACAAGGCAATAATTAATCCACTCTGATCATAAAACAATCACTTTTTTTTTTTTTTTTGTTTTGTACTTTTTAATGTTAAAATGTTTTGGTAGCCTTAAGGCTGGATATTGCATATTTTAAAAATGCCTCTTATAAGGTAGGCTCTGTTCCTAAAGCATTTAAGATAATAGATCCCATACCATCTATCAGGAAAAACTTGGCTTTGTATTTAAGGTGCCATGAGAGATGAAGTAGCCATGTAGCCATACATACATTTAGGCTATGCCCCGCTACAGTCTCGTTCTGTGTTTGTGCTCCTTATGTTCCTTTCATGCTGAGGTACTGTAATACATTATGTTGCTTTCCATATTGAAGTTGGCAGCTAAAATGTGATTCTCTGGCTGCAAGATGGCTTTTGTTCCTCCCATTTCAAAGTTGGTTACACGTAGACAAAAGTGATTGCTTTATCACATTTAAAGATTTTTGATTAAAATTTTCAGTCTCTGAGAATCCGGGGGGGTGGAAAAGTTTTTGATAATGCAGCATATTTTTACTTGGTGCAAGCATTTGCCTCGTGTACCTGTCTGCAATAATGTATTCCGACAATCAAATGATCTGCGTTAGCACCTTGCCCACTGTCTCTGAATCAGTGATTTGTCACTAATCATTAGTGAATCAGTGTTTCTGCACCTGCCTCCTTTCAGAAAGTGGAATATTCTCACATTCACTTGTTCTTGGTTATTTTGGCTCAAACCTTAACAACATTTATAATATTCACTTTCACCTTTCCAATGTGTGATATTATAGCTCAGCACAAGAACATCTATATCAGATTTCAGTCTTTAAGAATAGGGCCGTGCAGCTTGAGTCTTGCAGGGCAAATGCAGCTTTCTAAGGGACTGTTGTGGCTCCCAGTTTGCCCAAGGCTTAATTAGATATGACATCAATATGGCTATCAGTTTTAATATATTCCCTGCCCTCAAGCAACTAATATGTTCTGTAAAAATATATAGTGAAAACGCAAAAGAGCACTGACTTAGAGGTACGTTGTTAGTAAAATATATTTAGTTGAACTTATCGATTTTGGCACAGAAACCTTTGGTATGTTATTCATTCCATGTGTATAGCCTGGTGTATTGTCGCTACAACCTCTAGTGGCTTCTATTACCATCACCTGGAAGAGCAGGCTCCAGGGCTTGTGGGCTGATTCTTACCTATGAATATGTTCTGCTTTCTAAATAAACAAAACTCTAGTGTTAAGAACCAATTTATAAACAGTAGTTGAAATCCTTTACATAAAGAAATGAGGTTTTGTCTTAACTCATGTTTAAAAACAAAATGTGAGTGTAAAGTCATGCAGGTGACTCTGTAGGAGCAGGGTTTTACCATAAAATACTTTCCCATAGACCAGGGGTCCCCAACCTTTGTTAGCCGTGAGACACAGTCAAATGTAACTTGGCAACACAAGCATCATAAAAGTTCATGGAGGTGCCAAATAGGGCTTTGATTGGCTATTAGGTAGCCTCTATTCACACTATCGGCTTACAGGAGGCTTGATTTGGTAGTAAATCTTGTTTTTATTCAACCAAAATTTGCCCCTAAGTCAGAAATTCAAAAATATTTACCTGGTTTGGGGACACTGAGAGCAACATCCAGGGGGTAGGTGAGCAACATGTTGCCCCTGAGCCACTGGTTGGGGATCGCTGCCATAGACAATACTGATAATTGCCTCTGCTAAAACACACATAGATACAATTATTAGTATTGTCTATTTTTTAGCCATGACAAGTAGCTCAGTGTGTCATTGCCCTAATATTTTTCCCAATGATGTTAAACAGCTGTGGTGATCCCTATAAATAGTATAGAAATACATCTGTCATGTAGAGAAAAAAAAATGCATTTCTGCCCCAAGGGAGCTTACACACTGAGGTCCCTATCACATAAGCAATAGGGCATAACAGTTCATGGCGCAGCCCTCCTAGCAAAGACGTGACTATCCACTGAAAAGCTGCCTACTTGGTCAGAATTGACCGAGTCAACAGGAAATATCGTGCCCTGCTTAACTCTCCCTCCTTCCTGCAGCTTACTCTGAGGATTTAGAGCACAATCCTGGCTCCTTGCTGCATTTCTTAGTTAAAATGTGTATCTGTGCATTGCATAGTGAGATTGGGCTAGCAAAAACACTTGTTTGCTGGGCATGGTATATGGAGCACTGGCCTTTTCTTAACTCATGCAGCTTTTACTTGGCTACTGGGAAAAGTCAATGCCAAGAATTGTTTTTGAGACATGCCTACAGCGCAGACAGCTAAAATCCACCCAGAAATGAAGACATTGACATTTAAGGCCCCTCAGGATCTTCATGTGCTTATTAGCAGAACTGGCTTGTGCATGGCATACACAACTCTCTTAATTTGCCACAAAACCATATGTGGCAGGTAAGTCTTAAAGTGATATTTCAGTGTCTTAAAGGTATATTGGGCTTTACCAGTAAATCTTAAACTGATTCCAGCAGCAGAGCATGCATATGGATCGCGTTTTTCGATACACCTTATTATTCAGATGTTTTAAAATGCTTGCAAAATGGATGATGTTCATTTAAATAACAAAAGTCGTGTTTTTCATCATAGATCAACATTGTAATACATACCTACTGGAAGAGTAGGTATGGGGCTGAAAAAAGTAATAAAATTGTAGCCTTAAAGAGCGATAGGTTTTTTTAGCTGCCAGAAAGCGTTTGATTGTGTGTGACAATAGGCACTCTGTATAATCTTACTATGGCTGAAATATGCTCTTTGAGTTTCTGCTGGATTGCATTGTGGGGAAAGAGCTAACATTTCTGCCCTGAAGCATGGGGGGTTAATTCGTACCAAGGTATTCTGTGAGTTTGTGTGTGTGTGTTCCTTTTTACTCCAGTTTTTCTCCAGCACTCCAGTTCACTCCAGTTTCTTCCTAGTAGGTTAACTGGATCTTAATTTAATGATGTATAATTGTTCAAGTACAAGGGAAACTAAATTACTTCTACAGATGGGACCAGCAGGACCAGCTTTTTTATAACATAAACACATATCTCTAATCCCTGCAGCTGCCTGGTTCCTCTGGATTGCTTATCTTTTATCTGACCCTTGGTGACAATTTGAGAGTATGTCACGGTGAGTGCTGGTGAGTCTGCAAAATGGCAGCGCAGAAGATACGATCTGCAAACACCAATGGCCTCCCACGCTGCAAGTCTGAGGGTGCCCTGATTGACTTCAGTGGGGTTCCTGACCCAAATCTAAGTGATGTCAAAGGTGAGTTTACCTATAATCAATGTAGTAAAAGTAACAATAGACTATTCAGGTATTAAAGGTGAGCTCAATTCATTTTTGCTTAATGATTTAATTGTATAACTTTTCAATATGCTATAACTTTTCAAAATTGGCTATAACAAGACAATTGTTTATTTTTGGAAAGTTGTTTAAGTATATTCCTTTTTTTTTTTTTGCTGTTTGCATAGAGTTTCCCTTTAGTAGAATGTTATGTATTGTATTTACACATTAGAGGTAGACCATTAATTTAATATGCATGTAGTCCCAGTAGGGGTTAACTGGAAGGTATTTAATCAGTCTGGGTTAAGATCAATAATTCTGTTTGTCAGGGCAAATGCCACACAAAGCAACTAGTTTTTTCTGCCTGGAGATCTAAACCTTTTGCCAAGGTCAACTGAAAACTAATACCTCCCTCCCTCCCAGGCACACCTACTTATAGTGCAAAAATAGCTTAAAAATTACTTTGGCTGTAAAAAATGTACACATTTCTAGATAACGTTACAAGTTATACTGTCACTACCTTAGGCTAATGGCGCACTGGGGGGGAATTCACAGAAGTGTAGGAAACTGCAATAGGAGTGAGAAATATTTTTGGAGTAAAACTATTGTCATATTCACAACTATGACATAGTTACTCTGTGAATGTGGTGATTTTGTACAATGTGGCATTTAATTGTTGTTTCAAACACCACTCTAATGAATATAGAGTACCAAATACATAATCTGTCAGAACAGTTCCTACCAGTTTTAAGGTTTTTTTTTTTTATGTTATTAAAGGAACAGTAACACCAACAAAATAAAAGTGTATGAAAGTAATATAATGTACTATTGCCCAGACC
This sequence comes from Xenopus tropicalis, assembly GCF_000004195.4. Classification (NCBI taxonomy): domain Eukaryota; kingdom Metazoa; phylum Chordata; class Amphibia; order Anura; family Pipidae; genus Xenopus; species Xenopus tropicalis. The sequence continues at coordinate 59,288,000 of NC_030685.2, read as the reverse complement.
GGTAAAAGTTGTGTGTTTACTTCAGGAAAACTACTACAGCTTTTTATAAATAAGCTGCTGTGTACCTATGAGGGTAGCTATTAAAGAAGAAGGAAAGCCTAAGTCATTTGCGGGTCTTAAAATGTTAGGCACCCCAAGTCACTTATATCGCTTACCTTGTACCCCGGGCTGGTGCCCCTGTTAGGAGAGAACAGCACCAGCCCAGGGTACCTTGAGCGATGACTTCTTTCTTCTGCCGGCGAAATCCCTGGGGTAGCTGCGAGTGCTTCCTTCTTCCTGTTTCGCGCACACTTGCACAGTAGAGTGAAAAGCCGAACTTTTTCACTCTACTGCACATGCGCCGGCCCAGGGATTTCGCCAGCAGAAGAAAGAGGAAGAAGGAATCGATCGCTCAAGGTACCCCGGGCTGGTGCTGGTTTCTCCTAACAGTGGCACCAGCCCAGGGTACAAGGTAAGCGATTTAAGTCACTTGGGGGTGCCTAACATTTTGGCACCCCCAAGTGACTTAGCCTTTCCTTCTCCTTTAAACTGGAAAAGGGCTAAATTGCACCAGGTATGTATCGGATAACATATGCTCTGGAAAACACCATTGTATTCTAGAGAGCTCATCTGTGGTCTGCTATGTTACCTGTGCCTTTTCAGCAGCATTTTAAAATAACTATTGTAGACTTTATAAAGCAAACACACAACTTTGTCCAGTGCAGGGCAACAGTACATTATATTTGAATTAATTTAAAACACTTTTTTTGGTGTTACCTTTAACCCTACTTTGCTAGTACATGTATGGGACCTGTTATTCAGAATGCTCTGGACCTGGGGTTTTCCACATAGGGGGTCGTCTTGTAATTTGGATCTCTATACTTTAGAGGTGTCCATACATGGGCAGATTTAAGTCCTTTAGACTGATTTGGCAGCTTATCTGCCCTTGTATGAGGCTACCCAACGAACCTCCCCAATCGATATCTGGCTGAAAATCGCCCAGGTGTCAATCGGGCAGGTTTGATTTTCCTGTCAAATCGGGGACCATTTCGGCTTGTTAATGTGGTCCTCTGTCCAGTGGCTCCTATGCCCATAATAATTTGAATGTTTGGCCCTAGAGCAAAACGAAAGAATTAGCCCAAAGTCGCCCACCTTAGATGAGCATATACCATAGAAATATTCAATCGTTTGGCAATCTCACCAAAAGATTGATTTTCTAGAATCAAGAAAAATAGAATGCTGTTCTATAAATTGCTAATATTGTTTAAAAAAAAGTTTAACTAATTGGTAAATCGAAATTCATAATACAGTTTTCACAATACATCATGATGGGTGCAGCTCCTATTTCCTTTATTTATAGCTGTAAACCAAAACAAGGAACATCGGCATATACCTGATTGCTTTTTTTTTTGTTTTGTTTTTTGTAGTGCTCTCTCCTAGTTCCCTGCGTGTTGACAATCCTGCATCACTGGATAATGTAAAGGAAGTTGTGGCCATCAAGGACTATTGCCCCAATAATTTCACTACTCTGAAGTTCTCCAAAGGAGAGCACTTGTATGTACTTGACACTTCTGGTGGAGAATGGTGGTATGCGCACAACACAACAGAAATGGGTTACATTCCCTCCTCTTACGTGCAGCCACTCAACTATCGAGACTCCTGCCTTAGTGACAGTGGAATGATAGATGGTCTTCTGGAGAGCGTGGATGAGGGGGTAAAGGAACTGGACCTCCTGGGAGACTGGACCGAAACCATCAGTCAGGACCCGATCAAAAAATGTCACAATAATCCCTTTTTACGGCCTTCTGTTTCAAACCCATTTCTTAACGGTCCTTTAATGCCCCAGATCCATGCTTTAGAAACTGGAAATTCTGTGGATTTACTTCTCTTTGATCCGCTGGCTCCTAGCCATGCTTTTTCCTCTGAAACCAGTACAGATGTGCTTCTAGATTTGCTCCCTAACAACACCCAAAATGAGGTAGCTGTACCGGTTAAGAGGGACAATCCATTTTTCCGGAGCAAGCGTTCCTACAGCCTCTCCGAGCTGTCTGTCCTCCAGGCAAAGTCTGAGAACCCAACTACAGGCAGCTTCTTTGCTGGCCTTAAGTCCCCAGCACCCGAGCAGTTCCAGAGTAGGGAGGACTTTAGAACTGCTTGGCTTAACCATCGCAAACTAGCCAGGTCCTGCCATGATCTGGACCTGCTTGGCCAAAATCCTGGCTGGGGTCAGACGCAGCCTGTGGAGACAAGCATAGTCTGCAGGCTGGACAGCTCGGGGGGTGCCGTTCAGCTGCCGGACACTAACATCAGCATTCATGTCCCAGAGAAACACGTGGCCTCGGGTGAAACTCAGCAAATCTCTCTTAAAGCCCTACTTGATCCACCACTGGAACTTAATAATGACAAGTGCACTACTGTCAGCCCTGTGCTGGAGATCAAACTTAGTAACATGGATGTGCAGAGTCCTCTTACCTTGGAATTAAGAATTTCTGTGGCGCTAGGGGGTAATGCTTCTGCATTGAATATGGTAGGAATAAAATGCCTGCGGAGTGATGCTAAGGAAGGGCCATACAATCCTGTGACACAGATTTATATATATGGAGATACAGTTCAAGTAAAACTAGACAACTTAGAGCCAGTCATGTATGTAGTAATGGTGGCTCAAGGACAAGGTATTGTGTCCCCTTCCTCTGTGTGGGAGTATATTAATAAAAAGGTCACTGTTGGACTGTATGGGCCCAAACACATACATCCCTCATTTAAAGCTGTTTTAGCCATATTTGGTCATGACTGTGCCCCAAAAACCCTGCTGGTCAATGAGGTAGGGCAGCAAGCCAACAACTCTGCTCCAGTGACCCTTCAGCTGTGGGGTAAGCAGCAGTTTGTGCTACCCAAGCCTCAGGATTTACAACTTTGCCTTTTTTCTAATATGACTAACTATAGAGTGGATGCTGGTGATCAGGGCAAAATGGTGCGTGGCTTCCAGCTAAAACTTGGCAAGGTCAGTAGACTTATCTTTCCAATTATTTGCCAGGAACCTGCCCAGCTCTCTGATTTCACGCTAAGGGTTCAAGTGAGAGATGAAGTTGGAGGTGTTCTATCACAGTACTGTGTTCAAACCCCCCGGCCACCTCCAAAAACTGGTAACAAGTCCACTGGACCGAGAAGGTTCCTGAAGAAGAAGGAGGTAGGAAAGATTGTTCTGTCTCCCCTTGCTGTTACATGCAAATACCCAACTTTCCAAGACCGAACAGTCACCAGTCTGAAGTATGGAAAACTTCTAAAAACTGTGGTGAGGCAAAGCAAGAATCCCTATCTGCTGGAGTACAAAAAAGGTGATGTGATAGGGTTGCTGAGTGAGGAAAAGATCCGACTTAAAGGGCAGTTGTGGAACAAGGAATGGTATATTGGATATTACCAAGGAAAATTGGGACTGGTTCATGCCAAGAATGTACTTGTTGTGGGTAAAGTGAAGCCAAGCTTTTTCTCTGGTCCTGAACTGACTACAGGGCTTCTCCTGGAACAGATGTTGCGTCCTTGCAAGTTCCTGACCTATATCTATGCTTCTGTTCGAACCTTATTAATGGAGAACATTGGGAGCTGGAGATGTTTTGCAGACGCTCTGGGTTATGGAAACTTGCCCCTCTCTTACTTCTGTCGTGTAGAATTGGAGAGCGAGACCGAAAGGGTGGCCTCTGTCCTGGAGAAACTTAAAGAAGAGTGTAACAGTGAAGGCAAAGAGAAAAAATCCTTCCAAAAAGAATTGATCATGGTAAAGTAAACCTGGTGTGGTGTTATATTTTTTGCTTGATCATAAATGTTTTTGTGGTTGTTATACACTTTATGAATAAGATTCTATGTATTTCTACAGCCTTAAAGGAACAGTTCAGTGTAAAAAAAACACTGGGAAAAAAAGATAGACTGCGCAAAATATTTCTAATATAGTTAGTTAGGCAAAAATGTAATCTATAAAGGCTGGAGTGACCAGATATCGAACATAATAGCCAGGACTCTACTTCCTGCTTTCAGCGTTCTAACCTCTTAGTCAGTGACTTTAGGGGGGGGCACGAGGGACATAACTCTATTTATTTGTGAGCATGCAGGTCAGATTCAAATGCAAACTAACTGAAAAGTTATGTCCCATATGGTCCCCCCTCAAGTCACTGATTGGTTAGGAAGGAGGAAGTAATATTCTGCCCATTGTGTTAGACATCTGCCCGCTTCAGCCTTATAGATCACATTTTTGCCCAACTAACTATATTGAAAACATTTTTATTTTGTGCATTTTCATTTTTACACTGAACTGCTTTTTTAAAGTCAAATATACTACCTTTTTGACATGAGCACATTTACTTATGTAAAAAAGTTGCATAAGATCTATGTTAATTTCCATTTTTTCAACAAACATAATTACAAATTAAATGTAAACAATAATATTCATATTAATAATTCTCCAATCTCCCAAAAGGTTTGCAGCATCATGCCATATGCATTGTGTTTATGTATGAGGCATGCCAGCTGTCCTCTGTCCTCCATTTCTGTTTTAAATTTATAGGAGCCCTAATGAAGTGGAATGTTAAATCTTTCCTCCCGCCCATCATGTAGCTGATTAAACCAAATATTGATGAGTGGTACTTTCCTCCTGAAAGATGTTGTCTTTTTAACCTTAAGGTTTTCATTTTTTGTCTAGAAACTATAACTGTAATAAGAAACTAAAGCTGTCAAGACATGGATAGATCGTTTGTTACTAATCAAGCTGATTTTAGGCATATTTTTATAGGATTACTACTTTTGCCTGTGTGCTTAGCATATGGCTCCATAAGAATAATGACTTGCCTGAAGGCAAAATTTCTGGATTTGTCCATTTTATTAACTGGTTGGGAATATTTTGGTGATTAGGTCAAATAAAAAGGGGTATCTCAGAACTTGCAGCCTTTTCTCTTTTAAAAGATAACTACCCTTGTGCATCTGATTTTGTTTTAAGAATATGCCATATGTCTTTCCTTCATCACTTTATTTTCTTTTCTTAGGCCTTGCTGAAAATTGACTGCCAGGGTTTGGTTGTACGGCTCATCCAGGACTTTGTTCTACTTACAACGGCGGTGGAAGTTGCCTCCCGTTGGAGAGAGCTAGCAGAGAAATTGGCAAGAGTGTCCAAGCAACAGATGGATGGTTATGAAGCACCACATCGTGACAGGAATGGAGTGTTAGACAGTGAGGTAAGGGAAACCAAGGTGTAAGTGATGAACCAAAGGTATAAGCAAAATGGAATTCAGCTGCACACTATTACATCAGCTGTTACATAACTCGTGCCATGCCAGGAGTATTTAACACTAGAGGAGAAGGACTATCCAGAGAGCCTTAAAGGAGACATGTAGTATAAATAAAAACCCCTTCAATTTTGTAGGCATTAATAAATTACACCAAATAAATTTGCCAAAAAGTATTATCATTAAACAAAAAAACAAAAAACACTATTGGATTACACTATAGGTCCTCCCTGACCCAGTCTGTGTTTCAAATGAGGGTGGGCATGTCCTAACTGTCCCTGATAGAAGCGCAGTAGGAGGGGGATAGCCAATCACAGCCTTGCAGTCACACAAGCAAAGGCAGGCTCAAGGTTTTATGGGATAATTTCAAGAAAATAACCAGAAACACTACTTTTCCATAGTATAACACACTGGCACATTCTTGATTTCACACAGTATGTCTCCTTTAATGCAGGTACATAGGCCAGTTGTTATGCTTTGATGTACCCACCTATGGACCAAACACACAAAGGGTACTTGAGAGGACCATACACTGTCTGGCAGCTTTTCTGTTGTTTCAGTGGTTTGGCACAGCAAGAAGTGGCTCATGCTGGTACATGTATGGCTTGCTTTAAATCAATGCACTGCCTGACTGCAAATCAGGATTTTGTTAAGAGCATGTAGAAATGGCAAAAGGGGAAACAATTCTGTAAATATTGGACATATAGAAACAAAGCTAATATTGTGGTTTACAATTTGGTTCTGAATTGTTACTTTAAAATGTTGTAATCTCAGGCTTAATTTGTATTTTCCTTTGTATGTTCAGATTAAGACAGCGCTTTGTGGGACATAAGCTGTTACACTTGCTGTAATTTTTTTTTTTTTCTTCCCCCAAGGCCATGTGGAAACCAGCTTATGACTTTCTCTTGACATGGAGTGCACAAATTGGCGAAAGCTACCGAGATGTCATCCAAGAGTTACACACAGGTCTAGACAAGATGCGAAGTCCAATCACCAAGCGATGGAAACATCTCACTGGAACCCTTATCCTTGTCAATTCTTTGGACATTCTTAGAGCTGCAGCCTTCAGTACTCAGGAACCAGAGGACTGCATCATCTGAGTACTAAAAACAGAGACAGGACCCTGTGGACCCGCCCTGGTGTATTTGCTGCTGCACAAGTGACTTTAAGGACTGAGATTTTACCAGCTTGTAGAAGATTTAGCTTTTGACTAGCTAAAGGGATTTATCCAACTTGCAAAGGAGTAAGAACATATCAAAATAGCATGACTATTCAACCAGAAATAGATCTGCACACTTTGATACATTTAGCTGCTGTTTTTTTCTGGCAAAGGGCCTGCACTAAAAAAAAATCAAGTATTTAGACAAATCTCAGCAGTTTTATGCCTGGCGTGTATATAGTGTAAAGTAATGTGGACATATGCCAAAGGCACAAGATTGCAAATGACCTGCAGCTTTGATCTCTAGATGCTTGACAAGCACAAAGGCATTAATTTGGATTCTTTTCTACCGAATGTCTTTGTACCTGAACCTTTTGACTTGCTTAGACTTTAAAGAAGAACCAGGAGGCTAAATACCTAGTGTGCATAGTATTGTGCAATGGGTTCACAGAGACTTTACCTGATTTTGTTATCCGTTATTTTTTTAATTTATCTCTTCTGCTGACAATAAAAGAGATGTACATATTTATATAAATACAGGAGCCCTTCTACTGACTGCATCTTCAGAACGAACTTCTCCTAGTTATTTCTGGAGCAATAAAAAGTTAAGGGAGGTTATCACTACACTTTCAGTGTAACAGGGGACACAATGGAGGTAATGAAAGCCTACAGAACTGTAAACATGTGAAAACAGCTTTGTTTCTCTCTAAGGCAATAACACTTTTTGCCTCAGGATTGTGTAGGACGCTGGTACTTCCTGTGCCTTAAACTTATAGTGCTGGTGACACACTCACTATTTGAGTGAGAATGACTTCCTGTGTTCCCCAGCTGAGCACAACATTCCATGATATTCTGTAGAACCCATTCTTTCTGCTGTGCTATCCTTAGAACAGATTTCTCCTAATTTCCTGCAGTGACAATCAGGGAAAGGCGTTGTGGTGTCTCTTGTCACTGGATGTTTCTTTATCCTTGTTTTTCTTTCTGACCGATTTCTAACTACCTCGCCTTCATTCACCAGAACAGTCTAATAAACTTCTATGGTCACAGAACCAAATGTTGCATTTAGGTTTTTATTTTGGTTGTTTCTTGTTCTCTGATATCTGTTATCGAGGTTTAAGGTGGATCCGTGTGTGGATGGCTCATGTCTTATTTTTATACCAATAGCTACCCTGTAGCAGACTATTTTCTCAGTGTAAAGTATATTTAAAATGATTCTGACCCTTTTTTATGAAAATCCGTAGGAGGTTGTTATTATTAATGAATAGATGCAATATTTGTTCTGCCTCTTAGCCAGACTCTGCTTACCTCAACTGTCACTCTGACATTGATTGATTGATTTCCTTGGAAGTGGAGATTTGGCTAATTCAGTGACGCTGATCTGGAGGCAGTGCAATCATTCAATAGGCTGGAATACGGTTTTCATTTGTACTCCAGCCTAAGGAAGGATCCTACAGTCCAGGAAGTGCTCCTGCAGCTCTCTTTCCCAATTATCGTCATTATAGTAGATACAGGTGGAATTCAGATGGCTTGAGTAATGCTGACATGTTCCTATTTTCGTAGAAATGTGTCAGTATCACTGATTTGCTAACATACTTTCTAGATTGCACAAGTGCACTTGAAATTAGCAACCACTTAGGCCTTTGTTTTTATTTTATATCTTGTCAAAGACTGATCTGATTGTTGCTACTGGCAACAGCTGTTTAGCACATTGAAAATCAGCCTTTTTTTTTTTTTTTTTTTATATAGAGGTTGTTGACCTTTCACTATTCTTAGCAGCTTTTTGATTGGTCTTCATTTTTTCAGTTTATGAGAATTTCGCTTCTCGGCCCGTGAGCAAGACAAACAATTGCTCTGAGAGTACAATTTTATGGTTATTGTTTTCCCACAATGCATCATTGCATGCACAAGCAGACTTGAATTGGACGCTATTGCGCTGCTTATGACTCTTGCGTGGTGCAACCTTTTCTGATCCATTAAAATGGGTGAAACTGCAACTCTGCCTGGTGTTAGTCCCGGTGTTCAGCCTGCTAATGACATCTGCATCCAATTCTATAGACGCAAGTGTACCGTGTTTGTTGATGCAGGGTGGTGAGGGAACCCTTGAGCTACTGCCTGGTTAGGAGGTTTGCACAGAACTCTACTTGAAAAGGAAGGTAAGAAGGGCTGATTACCACTGAGCACAGCTATACACAGAGCACATTTGGATGCAAGTACCTGTAATGAAAGTGATTTTAGATGCAACTCAATGCGGAGAAAAGTGCAAATTGCTCACTGCAACGGAAAATATAAATGAGCTCTAATCTATGCAGCTCTGCCATAGAGTGAGAAAAAACAAGATGTTATGGTTTGTATTTTAAAGTCTGGTTAGCTTATGTGCCTAGGTTTTCTCTAGGCCTTGTAGAACACATTAAATATTAACATATCCTGAAACAAATCCCACAATAGGCTATACTGACTTGTCATTAAGGGAAATGTCTATGGTGGAGCAGATACAATGCAATAAAGGAAAACTGTTTATCCGAGAGGAATATTTCTTTGACCACTTGCTGTTTCAAAAGAATGGCAGCTATAGAACTTTGCCATGAAACAATTCTAGAACTGACCCTGACTCCTAATTGGTGTTTGATTATCTGAGAAACCACTAAAAATAGAACATTTACTGTAAATGCAAAAAATGCTGCTCATAGTATAACTTTAAAAATGTATGTTGATACATGTTTCTATGTTGATTCCCTTTGAGGTTAAGATAACCTAAAACTGACACTAAAAAAAATGAGTTCTTACATATTTTGCAAAGGGATGTAGGGGCCTTACATGAGGATGGTTTGGCAGGCACACCTATAGTGCAAGTCATTCAAATAAATACATTTAACAAGGTGCAGGAGCCCCTCCTTGCTGCCCCTGTTACAGAAGGTACAACGCTGGCTAATGTGAAATACCATGTTGCAGGTCAAATTTACAGGAAAAAGATAGATGCATATTATAAATATACATGTTAAAAGCCAGTTGTTTATAGCCAATAAGGATTAAGTCATGTGAGGCCCAGGCATGAAGAAGCAGCAGCTGCTAAAATAACAGATGCCCTTGTGCACTTAACATGTGACTGTTCTCATTGTGCTTTTGTGGAATAAAATAATGGCTGCTAGTATTGTGGCTTGGGAAATGCTTTACTCAAACACTCCCATCTTGCGAAAATGATTGAACTGAATCATAGGGAAAACATGGCATTTTTTTTTGCAGGCAATTAAACTAAGAGTGAATTCCTGATAGTTCCTGACCTTCACAAAGTCCACACACTGGCCTTCACCTAAATACAAGTCATCTGTGCAGTTTCTGCTCTGATGCACAGAATCATAAGGGGCCATGCAAAATGCCCCACACAGTGTGCAAAGTTAACAGGAAAAATGCCACAATCAGCCATATTTTTGCATTTTGTAGTTTGCACAATGCCCTGTGCAGTGTCTGAAGTGTGGTCACACTAGATTAAAAATGTGCAGGAGCAGCAGTAGGCGTAGGCCACACGAAGGCCGTGTCCCCCCCCCCCCCCCACACCCTTTTTTACTTTAGTGCAGCCGCACTCTGCGCTCCAGAGATCTAAGGCAGGCTGTAAGAACAGTGCTAGAATGCACCAGTGCTGCACCAGATTCTTGATCCAGCACTTACTGCAAAGAGCTGCACACCCCTAGGTGTAAGTGCTCTTAGAATTGGCACTAAGATGCACACTCTTGCATTTGCTCTAAGGGGCTTAGAAAATGAGTCCTAAACAATTACTAAAAGCACGCCTCACGACCCAAGATCCCCTGGAGAATTTCCTTCAAACCAATTTTGTCTATTGCAGAAGGAAATTTTACTATATTAGAAAGGAATCCTATTGAAGAAATACTGCATTAAACCTTACTGCACTTCCACTACAATCAGGTGTCTGTTAAATGTTGTACATATAATCAGCTCTGTATAAACAAGCCCCTTCCTTCAAGGAATAAATATGGGGTGGTATATACAATACCCAATCCTCAGCGCTCTTGATAATGTTCAGTGAAGTCAATTAGTTATAACGAGTGTTTGTAATCCTGCAGCTCCTCCTCAGATCAACTCTTTTGACTGGGTCCCACAAACTTATAGAGATGTATAGCAGGAGCGCATATATTTATAGAAATAGGAGACAAAAAACAACCTATAGTGCAAAAACTTTTAAAAATAGTTATGTTTAACTTACTACTAAATTACTATTTTTGTTGTTTTTTGTCTCCTATTTCTATATATATATATATATGCGCTCCTGCTATACATCTCTATAAGCCCCTTCCTGTAGCATGTGTCTGGGAACGTTTCAGATAAGGAACGTTTCATTACAGATTGCATATATCCCACAGTGAATATCCTTGCTGGACACATCTTTAAACAGATTACTACATGGACATTGCTCCAGATGTTTAAGGAATACTATCCATGTTGTAATCGTCTGAGAGGAGTCCATCATAGAGATGGTTTCTCTAGGAAGGGAAATTAGGTGAAGGGAACCTATTTTTGAACTGCCAATGCTGCAGTAGTAATGATGCCAAGTGGGAGAGCCAGGGGAAGTGAAACTGGTGTTGCCAGTTTAGGATTGCCGCTTCTCTGTATTTTAACAGCCTCGCCAGTAAAAACTGTATGACTATCCTGCAAGATCTTGGCCACATCTAGAAAACAGAAGATCCAAGTAGGCATTTGGAAGGTATTTAAAAGAGTACAGGGGAGGGTGTGGGTTTTTTTTAATGAGGCTTAATTCTGAGGGACTTATTCCTGCTCAGGGATTTAGAGAACATTATTGTATCACCTTCTCACATTGCATTTGGGCACTCGGATTAAAAGCTCCTGGGAAAAAGGACCCTTGTTGTGACTGCTGGCCATGGGCTGATCCCGACTGGAATATTTTACTGTGAATTCTGAGAAGTTAATGGACTGAACTATGGATGAGGGGAGTTGATTATGCCAATGTGTTGCCTGTGGAACTGGGTAAAAAGTTACATTTTCACTTCTAAGCTTCTGCTGAGCTGTTACTGTTCTGTTGGAGAAGGAATATGCCAGCGCTAAACCTTTAGCTGTGGTCCTGCATGTCTTTATGTGACCTTGGTTGAGACATAAACTGCCTCCCTCAACTGTTTTGAAGAATCAGGAAAAATTAGAGCACTTTCAGTTTCACTGTTTGCCCTGTTTTAGCAAGAAACATATAGATATTTGTTAATTAAAACAAATCGTCAATTTAGTACAAGAACATGTTATGGAAAGGTTGTGTATATATTGCCACTTTTAAAAGGAGAAAAGTATAGTAACAGATATAAAATCAAATTTCACTTGGTGCCTGACACCCTACAAATAAAAGCAAAACAAACTGAATGCTTTTTTTGTATGAACATTTAAAAAACCTGCAAGATAACTTCTTAGTTTTTGTGGCATCCACTTACTTGCACAAAATTAATTCAGTGCATGTCAATCCAGGATTAAGAACTCTTACGTTTCATTCAGATCATTAACACATTTTTTCTATGTATATTCATTGTGTAAAGATTCTTTCAAGTTCTCTTTCTCACCTTTCTCTGTTACTCTTCTCCCCTAACATTTTTCTGGCCCGTCATCCTTTACTAATACATACAGTACATGCAAATAATGCTGTATCAATCTATGTAATAGCTACCTGTATACGTTATGAGTGCACACTTGTGTGTATAAATAGGCAGGTTCATAAACTTAGTATGATAATTCCTATTAGGTGGAGAATTTAGTATGAGAATTTCCTATTTTCTATATTTCATGTGATATAGATTTAGGTTACAGCTTACTGTATACTATGGTATTAACCACTCTAGACTGGCATTAGATCCACAGATGTGATGTTATTGCTCAACTGCCTGCTTGAAGTCAAAGAGAGAGCTTTTTATTCAAAAAGAAAGACTACATAGAATAGGCATGAACTGCACCCCAATTTTATTATTATTGTACATGTTTTAGGATTTGGTATGGGAAATGCTTAACAGTGTATTTCCAACAGCATAGGGCATTACACAAGCACAAGCTATAAATCCAAGCTGCCGAAGTTGATGGACTTACCACAAATCCTTTTAGTTTAAAACAAACAAGACACCACTGGCCTCTTTTCACTTGCATAAGATATTTAGGGGCAAAGGGTAGGAACAGAGTTCAGTTTTTGATAACTATGCCCCTAAAAATCACATGTAAGGGAGTAGAGATGTGTAAAGTTGCTTTTTTGTAAATTCTATTTCCACCCATTGATAAATGTGCCCCAAAGAGTTGCAAGGAGCCCCTGGCACTTCAAGGACTTTAAGGCCCAGGGACCCCCCACCCCAGGTCCTGTTTATGACAGCCTATAGCCTCCCACCCACTGGGGATGGTGGAACCTCCAGTATGGTGGGGTTTAATTAAAGTCATATTCCAGCCTTTAAAACAATCACATCTTCTTCATCATAGCATGACTGATAAGCCTGGTAAATCAGGTGTTTCCCAAACACACATTGTTTGCATGTCATACTGTCCAAACCCATAAGTAACCTTGGGCAAGGGGGGGGGGAGGGAAATGCCCAGTACACTTAAGTAAATAATAGGGGCAAGTCAGTATCCCTTTTTGATACCACTTGGCTATTGGATGTTTTTTTTTTTGCTACTGGTATCAAAATGTTTGTTGTCATTCTTTATTCATAGACAGATGGCATATGAGAGGTTATTTATCATTCAGAACAGCAGCTCAGCTCAATACTTTGGTTTACATCATATTGTAAAAAACATCCCTTTACTATAATTGTTATAAGATGTAAGTGGTAAGCTGTGAATAATATGACAATAAAAGAATAATTACAGGAAAATGAGTGAGTGTGCTGCCTCTCTAATCATTGTGTTTATAAAATCTGCATTGTACAAGAATTTGAGATTGAGGCTGAGTCAGCACTTCCTCCCATTTTGGAACCTACGTTCAAATGTCTCTTTCTTGTGGGTCATTACAATAGATTTAGGAAATTACAAACCTCCCAATGGAATTGTTTTTAAAGATTTTGAAACTTTATAAAGAAAAAAATATCCTTTAATTTGTGCCTGAACCTTCTGTGTGCTTAATAAGCTTTTGTCGGAACCAGTGCCCCTGCTTCAAACATGCTGCAATCCATCTTACTAACCAGTATGTAAATTCAATGCTGGTTGCATAACACTTGCCTTTAATGTTAGCTTATTAAAGGAGACGGGATGGGAGCTTTGCCAACCCAGAGAGAGAAAGAAAGATGGTTGCCCAAAAATTGGCCCTGTATGAAAAAGTAGGTCTGTCAAAATGTTTTCCCAAAAATGGTGACGGGAAGGAAGGCCCTCATAAGGGAAAGTCGGTGTGTCGAGTTGTTTGCCCGAGATGGCTGACTTATAATGACTTTTAATACAGAAAAATCTGTTTCTTTAAAACGTTTATAAGCTTAATGACTGAGGTCCCCTATCCACCTACTGATCTATTGAGGCTCTGGTATGCCTGATTTAGAAGGTAAGTATACCATCCATCAACTGACAACAGCAAAGCACTCTGAATTATAGGACGTCCGCTATGGAATTTTTGAATTAAGTTTAAAAACATTATAGAAATTAAATATATATATATATAAGATTTTGTGAAAATAACTGTAATCTGTTAACTGATAGGGGCCCATGAGCTAATTGTATTCTAAAGAACTGGGTAAAAAGTCAAAAGAATATTAAGCCTGCAGCCAGCACTGATACTGTAGCCCACCCAAAGTGATGCTGTGCTACCCCCACTCCCACAGCAGTAGAGCTGTTTTTCACTCACCTAATCAACAAATCATACTTTACCATACTTTAGATTCTTCAGGATTCTTTACACTTACACACCTGACATTTTCTCATCACATGTACCCAGCAAAGCCACCTATCCATCCCATGGCATCACATGGGCAAGGCAGGACGTTTAGTATCTGAAATAACGGCAAATAAATGGATACCAAAAAAAAAAATATTATACAAGTAAAACAAAATGAATACATAAATATTGTATAGCTGTATAATAAGAGTCCTTTTCAAGTTAAACATGAAACCAAATAATAAATAATTTCCTTTTTTTTTTTTTTTTGCATACTCTTTATAAAGGTATTTCAAAATCTCAGGTGTCAATCATATAGAACCTGCCCCACCTTCATGTCTGAGACATTCAATTACTTTCACTTTCCAGTTTGCACTTTCTAGATGTTACTACACTCTTCATATTTCCCCTCCCTCCTCACCACCTATAATTATGTAAACAGTGCATGGGCATCCCCAATAATATATAATTTATATAGTGTAAGAAAAGTTTATTTGCTTGACAAATAAGGGTGACAGGTGACAGGTCCCTTTAAATCCATGGCCACCCAGCTTCTGCTAAAATACAACCCAAAAATAGGGTAACTAAAAGAACATTTTGCTGCAAACAATATGTAAATATAAATAAATATGTATGCAAACAATATGTAAATATAAATAAATAAATATGTATGTATATATTAATTAACCCCGCAAACATCTTTTTTTTGGCTAGTGACATGTAGCATTAAGGCTCTGGCACACAGGGAGATTAGTCGCCCGCGACAAATCTCCCCGTGTGCCAGAGCCCTTAGGGTAGGAAATCTTCTCTCCTGTATATTTTACTGAATATGCACTCATGCAGTATATTCATACTATTCTGCAACCTATACATAAAATATAGATTGGCCACCAAGAGGTTAATAAAAGTAATAGTATTCCTTCTCATTTGAAAAGTAATCTAATAAAGCAAGACTACAAGTGTTGCCTGAGTAAACATTCCAGGTAATTCAAGCTGGATACAGATACACAGACCCTATGCTGAACTGGCACTATCTTTACTCAGATCTACTTGTTGCCAAAACTGATAGATCTCAGATGCCGCCCAGTTTGGTTTGAAAACTGTCTGATTTAATTGATCTCAGCATTCCAAGGGCTAGCTGTCTGTGTTGATGTAACATAATAATATTGCAGCTAAGGCTAAAATAAACCAGTATCATAATGTCCAGACTTTTGTTGTGTACATAATACTTGCAGTACAAGGGTTTTGGAATTTAGGCAAGCTACTCATCATGGCATGGATCAAAGTGCCCTTACTTGCCCTTACTATGCAGGCAACCATGTGATCAACTCTCAAATATATGAATGCAAAGTAATTCCAGTAAATGACATAGGGCAGGTAGCAAGATTTATTCACTATCACAAAGCAGCAGCATTAATATGTTGTGTGTGCCAAAGGGTATAAATTCAGCAGAAATATACAAAATATTACTTCTATATTTTTTCCAATTAATGCGTAACATCAAATGTAATTGACAGTTTTTCATCTGTTGTTGAACTGTAGTTACCATATCTATAGAAAGCTTGGCTAATAACAAGCAGCAAGTGTCTGCTTCATATAGTTGTGTTAAATAGCTAATAGTAAAAATAGTTGAAGAAATGGGGAAAATTTCTATAAAATCCTTTTGTTAAAAGCCTAATAGGATAAAAAAAAAAAAATCTCCTTTAAGTAGATTGCCATGGTCACCCAGTAGCGGAAATAAAAAGTGGATGCCTCATCTGTGTTCCTCTTGCCTCTGTTCATTGAGAAACAATAAAATGGCAACTGCATGTTGCTAGGCAACAGCTGCATTATTTTACCTGTGCCAGACTACAGGTCCCATTTCAGTGGCCTTTTCTCAGGCTTTTAACAGGGGTCAGCTGACTCTAATATGCTGTAGGCCTGTTATTAAACCCATTCTACAAGACCACGTTTTTTGGTATATTATTCTTGTAATGCTTTTGCGTCTTGTTTCTAGAAAGGGCTGAGAGAAAACAAGGCATTGTGCTGCTACGCAGTTTGGCTGGGAGAAGGTTTCCTGTGCTGGCGGGGGACACAGACAGATCGTGCTGCGGGAGGAAGGGAGTTTGTAAACAAGGTGACAGAAGAACAATGTGTCCATATGATGCTGACTTGCTGAAAGAACAGAGGCCACAGTCTCCTCCTTCTGTAGTCTTGAATATGGCACCGTGCCATCATGTAAGGCTGCCAGCCCTCTTGCACAGCCATGCAGGCTGCAGGAGTGAGAATAGGTTCCACTGTTAAATTGGGTGTAAACTTAAAAATGCGTTTAAAAGATAGAAAATGTAGTTTTAAGCACCTTCCCAGTATAGGTTAGCTTCAGTGTAAATGTAATTGTAGTGTATATATCTGTCCCTTCTGAATAGAATTTTTTAGGTTTATATCCACCACTGTGAAATTGCTTTTTTAAAATTTCTTTTGTTGGTTGTGGACAATGAAACAGTTTAAGCGCTGAACTTCTACTTATGCTGCAGGGCCCTCATTACGGTCTCACTTCCCTGGATATTAATTTTAGGTCTATAGATTTAGGGCTATGACACACTGAGCTACTTGTAGCCAGGTATTTGTTGCCCTGCTTGTATTCAGTTCTTCTCAGGTCCTTGAGAAAAAATCCAAGATGGCCATAAGTTGCACTTGTTTCCTTGTTTCGTCCAATATTCGGTGTGTGTATGGTAGCTTGATGAGATGATCAATATCGCAAAGGCAGCGGATATCAGTCGTCTCGTCGATCGGGCAGGTTAAAAGATTTTGATCAGGTGCCGTTGAAGGCAACAAAGCAAAATCTACATTTAGGGCTGAATCAGTAGGTGGAGGTAGAATTTCTAGTGTTTCTACATCCATATCTGACCATTGAGATATGGAGGCAAGAAAGATCTTAACTGCTACGTGTATGGCCACCTTAAGCCTCTCTCACATACACTGACAGATATTGCCTGTTGCAACCAATACTAGCACTCCTTATAGTTTTCACTTGGTTGCTGTAAAGCACTATGGGTCCTGCCTAACATACCAAGTGTATCTATTAACAGCCACTAGACCTGGCATAAATGTTTTCCCCATATGTAATAAAAGGCACTAAGGCGTCTGTTTAAAAGGTGCGATAGACGGCGATAATGACTTGCACCAGAAATAATGCAAGGGCAGGTTTACTAAAGTGGAAGCACTTTTGTCATTGCAAATTTTCTGGTGCACATATATATTATCGCCTATTATCGCATTAATTCTACGTAAGTTGTCTCACAAGGTTTGCAAAAGTATAGACAAAATTGTCTATGGTGTTATGTGAAACACACTTTAGTAAACATGGGAGAGACATTCATTTTGCTGCACGAATATTCGCAGCGATAATAGGCGATGGTTTACAGACAATTTTTACGAACTTTAGTAAACAGATGCCTAAGTTTGCCCACGTGCAGTAACCTTAGCAACCAATAAAATATTTGCACCTAAGCAGCTGACCAGTAAATGTTACTGCTAATTGGTTGTTATTTGTGATTAGACCTGTAAAAAAGCTATGCACCTTTTATTATATAACCCCCTTTTGGAAATTTGAAATAAAAGACCCTCATTTTCCCCTGGTGCAGTAACCCATAGTAACCAATCACCACATAACACTAGTCTTTTAGTTGTTGTTACAGATTCCTGCGCCTAGACAAAGTTTCATTACATATGGGGGTTTGTCTTTTATTATACTTTCTACTTAAACAGCCTCTTATTTACACAGTTATGTAAGTTTTGTTGGAGATGATGGCCTTTTCCAATAAATTGATTTCCTACAAACCTAGTTATTGCATACACTTTGGTCTACAAAAACAGGCTGTGTTTGAGTGATGACTTTGCCCTTTCCCCCCCCCCCCCCACCACACCCCCCTGAAAAAAATTCTGTGTGGACACCAATGCTGACTGATAAGCATGTTTATTAAAGAAAATCTTAGGAAAGCTTTCAAGGATAAACATTTCTGCAAAAGAAAGTCAAAAGCATGGAATGTATCTGCATATTAGGGCCTATTGGGAAGTATGTAGTGAAAGTGTATTAATGCTAACATTTGACATTAATGCTGACAAGTCTTTTTTTAGTTAGGTTTCTAAAGTAAATTCACTTCATTCATTCACTTATACATGCCATGCTCTAAATTTCAGAATGTTATCCTAGAAACTAATGCCATCTCATGGTGAAAAGTGTGTAATGCTTTATAGTAACACCATAATCCTTCATAGGTTTTTTCACTGATAGGTGTCCAGCCCAGTTTCTGTTTCAGTTTCAAGTTTATTGTCATATACAAATAACAATGAAGCATCATTACTGTAATGAAATTTTTTTGACCCGTGTTCCTCCCAACTTTACATAGACAAACAAAACAAAAAAAAAAATACAAATATTAAATATAATAAAAGTGTGCAATAAGGTACAAGTATTTACAATAATAAAATGCAATGCAATGCAATATTTGAAATTGTGCAGTGAGGATTTAAAGTGACACTGTGAAGAGTCCAGTAGTTATGGGGAGTGTGTGTTGGTTTGGGTAGAATGTCAGCAGTTCAGAAGCCTGATGGCTTGTGGGTAGAAACTGTCTCTGCATCTGCTGGTGCGGGTCTGGATGCTCCTGTACCGCCTGCCTGATGGTAAGAGCGTGAAAAGTCTGTGGCTGGGGTGGCTGGGGTCAGAGAGGATCTGCTGCATCTTCCTCCTACAGCGCTGTCTGTACAGGTCCTGCATGGCCGGCAGTTCAGTCCTGGTGATGCGCTCTGCTGATCTCACCACCCTCTGCAGAGCTTTGCGGTCCAAAGCATTACAGCTGCCATACCAGGTGGTGATACAGCCAGACAGAATACTCTCAATGGTGCATCGATAGAAGTTTGTGAGTATTCTGGAGTCCATGCCGAACCTTCGCAGGCGCCGCAGAAAGAAGAGCCGCTGTCTTGCAGCTTTTGTGATCACACCAACATGGTGAGACCAACTCAGATCCTCACTGATATTGATGCCCAGGAATCTGAAGCAGCTGACTCTCTCCACCTCTGCTCCCTCAATGTGAATGGGGGTATGGCCTCCTCCCTGCAGTCTCCTGTAATCCACAATGAGCTCCTTAGTTTTGCTGACGTTGAGCAGCAGGTTGTTGTCCCGGCACCATGATGTCAGGGCTCTCACCTCTGCCCTGTATGCCGACTCATCTCCATCAGAAATGCAGCCGATGATGGTGGTGTCATCTGCAAATTTGATGATAGTATTGGAGCTGTGTGTTGCTGTACAGTCGTGGGTGAACAGGGTGTACAGCAGGGGGCTGAGCACACATCCCTGGGGGGCACCGGTGCTAAGTGTCAGTGTGGATGAGGTGATGTTGCCGATTCGAACCACCTGAGGTCTGTTTGTCAGGAAGTCCAGGATCCAGCTGCACAGGGAGGAACCGATGTTCAGGTCACGGAGTTTCATGACAAGTCTGGATGGTACGATGGTGTTGAAAGCAGAGCTGTAGTCAATGAACAGCATCCGCACGTATGTGTTTCTCTGGTCCAGGTGGGAGAGGGCAGTATGAAGTGCAATTGCTATTGCATCGTCTGTAGATCTATTTGACCTGTAGGCAAACAGGAGTGGATCAAGTGAAGCAGGGAGTAAAGATGTGATGTGAGCCTTGACTATACGCTCAAAGCACTTCATGGCAATGGAGGTGAGTGCTACTGGGCGATAGTCATTTAGGCAGCTCACATTCATTTTCTTAGGGACAGGGATGATGGTGGTCCACTTAAAACATGTTGGGACAGCAGACTGGAGCAGGGAAAGGTTAAAAATGTCTGTGAAGACATCTGCTAGCTCATGGGCGCAGGCTTTGAAAACACGACCTGGGATGTTATCTGGTCCAGGAGCTTTCCGTGTGTTTACTTTTCTGAAGTGTTTACACACGTCTGCCTGAGATATCTGATAAGGGTGACTGTCCTCTTCCAACAAAAGCTCCTGAGATAGGTGTTTATCAAAGCGTGCATAGAAGGTGTTCAGCTCATCAGGTAGAGAAGCAGTTACCTCCCACACTCTGCAGCTCTTTCCTTTGTAGTCTGTGATGGTCTTCAGTCCACTCCACATGTTCCTGATGTTAGAGTTGCTATAGCAGGACTCTACCTTTTCTCTGTACTGTCCCTTAGCTGTTTTTATTGCTTTCCTGAGTGCATACCGGGATGATTTGTACTCACTTGGGTCTCCGGATTTAAAGGCTGCAGTCCGCGCTCTGAGCACTGCGCGGACCTCTCCATTAACCCATGGCTTCTGGTTGGGGTAAGTCCGTACATTAACACGCAGTACGACGTCATTGATGCATTTGTGAATAAAGTCCATTACGTACTCAGCATAGTTGTTGATGTTGTTGTCAGCGGCAGTCCGAAAGACTTCCCAGTCTGTGATGTTGAAGCAGTGACGCAGGGTGCTGTCTGACTGGTCAGTCCAGCGCTGAACCGAACGCATCATAGGCTGCTCGCGTTTCAGCTTCTGCCTATAGGCTGGCAGCAGCAGGACTGAGGAGTGACCTGATTTGCCGAAGGCTGGTCGAGGGCGGGCTTTATAGGCATGTGCGTACGGAGTGTAAACATGGTCCAGGATGTTCTCACCATGCGTTGGAAAGTTTACATGCTGGTAAAACTTTGGCAGAACTTTCTTCATGTTGGCTTTATTAAAATCGCCAGCCACGATAAAAGCAGCCTCCGGGTGTAACGTTTCCTGCCGGTCGATAACATCAAACAGTTCATCCAGTGCCTGTGTGGTGTCGGCGTGGGGAGGAATATAAACAGCGGTACAAAATATTGCTGTAAACTCCCTGGGCAGATAAAAAGGTCTGCATCTGATCATAAGATATTCAAGATCAGGAGAGCACCCAGATGAAACTGTCTGTACATCAGTACACCACCGTTGTTGGTCAGTATACACACACCACCCCCCCTGCATTTACCTGAGTCTATTGTTCTGTCCCGGCGGTGAATGGAGAGTCCCTCAGGAACAATGGCAGAGTCAGGGATGGAAGGGACAAGCCATGTCTCTGTAAAAACAAAGATGTTGCAGTTCTTAATGTCCCTATGAAAAGTTATCCTGGCTCTTAGTTCATCCAGCTTGTTTTCCAAAGACTGGACGTTCGCTAGAAGAATGCTGGGAAGTGGGGCGCGGTGTTGTCTGTTCCTCAGCCTGACCAGGATCCCAGCTCTTTTCCCCCTTTTCCTCCGGTGTTTCTTCTGCCAAGGTAGCCAAGGTAAGTCACCTCTGTTCATAAAAAATTCAGTCTGTGAAGGTCCGGATTGTGAATTTTGTCGAATGTCCAGGAGAGTTTGTCTGTCATAGGAGATGAGAGCATTGCAGGTTGCAAAAAAACTAAAAAATAACACGACAAACATAAGAAAAAAGCAAAGTTGAGGAGGACACTGAGCAACGGCTGCCATCCTCATCGGCGCCATCCTCATCGGCGCCATCTATCTATAGCCCCAGTGTATCGCTCTGACAGAGTAACCTTAAAGGGATCCATACTACCCTAAGCCTTACCAAATGAGCCACGTGGGAATTACTAACCTCAATCTCTCTTCTTTGTGCAGCCCCCACCTCTCACTAGATACTCTGACTGTCTCACACTCACAGAACATGACATAACATTCTTCTTTACTGAGGCGTTCAGCCTCAGACCCTCTGCTTCTCTTGTCCCCAGGGTGGGGGCCAAAAAAAATACTTCTACTTGGGATAACATCCCCTTTATAGACTAGGGAATACCCATAACATCCCTGGTCCAAAAGGACTCTCCACTCCTCCCAAAGGGCATATTCACACTATTTTCTGACTCACAATAGGGACAGGAATAATCCAAAATCCCACTATATGTGGTACTGCCATTGGTACTACAGTATCTGTATTAAAGATGTTATTGTGTGCTGCTGGATTTTAAGGGTTAATTTCTTCAAACTAAACCTTACAGGTCCTATTCATACAGCAAAGAGGCCATTGTGAGTTTGTGTACGTCATTCCCCAGAAGCAGTGGTGGCAGTGTTCAAGTACTGATTTAAAATGATGTATACAGCTGGTATACAAGCACAAGTGTACAGCAGCCGTATGCTGCAGTCATGTCAGATAGATCTCGAGATTGGGAGATTAGTTGCCCTTTTTACGTGATGTATTTATTTTTACTGTGAAGCTATATTTATACCATTCTTGCACAATTACTTGCATGGTTACTTTGCTGCATGACAGATTATTCCAATTGCATGCTGTAAAGGAGAATTTTTTGGAGGCTGCCTAATTCTGGTGCTGTCTAGTCATTTACTGTAAATCTTATTGTGAGGATTACTACACTGACCCAGTGAACAACCATTTGAGGTTCAGTGGAAAATCCATTCTAGAAATTACCATTGCAACTGTCTCCTGAGCTTGTAGGTCACAGACAAACACAACTTTAGACAGCTGAGAAGGATAAAGGTTTTAACCCTTGAAGGACTTCTGCGTGCTAACCAAACCCTGCTACACTGTATATTTGCATGTCTGAAAGGCATTCAGAGGGAAAAATTAGGACAAAAGATTTTTTTTTTGCATTTAACAGTAAAGTATTGACAATATAATTGTACAAATACAGTGTTACTGGCAAACACACAACTGGAAGCCTAGGGGGGAGCAAGAGAACTCTATCTTCAGAGCCATTATAGCCCCTGTGCTAGATTTCACCCCAGGGCTTGTGTTATATTTTTTAATATTAAACCTAATTTTAGTTAAAGGGATTCTGTCATGATTTTTATGGTGTACTTTTTATTTCCCGTGTTCCCCTACTTGTCTTCGGTTCTTCTCAGCTCCTTGCTTCTCAATAAAAAATCCAAGGTGGACATGCCTTCCACTGTGGAACGCATGGCGAAAGCCACCATTAGAAACTTTGGGGCCCCCTATGAACACAAGCGCACAGTACCAACATTTTGGCCACACACCTTTTGTGTGCAATGTAAATAGCTGATGTTACTCTGTAAAAATAGCTCCTTTATCACTTAAAGTTCCTCTCTGGTCCCTGTCTGTGTTTCAAATGAGGGGGAACGTGTCCTAACAGTTTTGGTATAACTTTATGCATACCTTATGCAATTTGCCAGGTTCCCGTACAGAAGAAGATTTCACGGGGCTTGGTACAATTGTATCCCCTCTTCTCCCGATGGTGGCCCTGTGCATGGCCACCTTGGATCTTTTACAGGAGCCAGGCATAGAATGAGGCAGAGAGAGGAACAAGAAGTGTAGGAGCAGCAGCAAAGAAGAACTTAGGTGTTGGTATTCTGCCTGTGTGAGTTTAGGTAAGGGAATGCTTTTAGTACATCCATTTCTGTCTTCATCTTGCTGGCATGTCTCGGGTTAATGAAGTGTTAATGAAGTGCCTAGGAAAACTTACTACTTACATTTGTCTTTTATTATACATTCTACTTAAACAGCCCCCCTAGTTATACAGTTATGCACCACATTATGGCCTTTGCCAATAAATTGATTGTTTACAAACCTGGCTCCTAGTTATTGCATACACAGAAAAACAGGTTGTGTTTGATTGATGACTTTGCCCACCCCCAAAAACCTTCTGTGGACGCCCATGGCAATGACACACATTGCAACAAAGCACCCCAAACTACCTTTTATTCTGGAGGAATGAGAATCACTGTATGTAAAACACTTTGCTGGAAATTGTGTTCTTTCAGAAAGGTGTTTCACATGCATGGATATCCAATTCTACTGATTAAAAAGTTTTTTTGGACACTTTGAGGCAGATTTACTAATCCACGAACAGACCGAAAGCGTCCAAACGCGTTTTTTCGTAATGATCGATATTTCTGCAACTTTTTCGTCGCCGTCGGGACTTTTTCGTATGTCCCGCGATTTTTTCGTCGGCATTGCGACTTTTTCGTATATTTTCCGCTGCTTTTTCGCCGCCGTCGCGAAAAAAATGTTTACTATCGCACAATACGAAAAAATCGTGTCGCCGACGAAACAATCGCGCAAAATAAGATAAAGTCGTGCCGATGCCGAAAAAATCGCGACAAATACTAAAAATCGCGACGGCGATGAAAAATTCGCAAAATTTTCGTTTCCAATACGATTTTTTCCCTTTCAGGATTCGGATTCATGAATTAATACATCTGCCCCTTTGAGTAGAGACAGTAATCCTAAATTGAACCAAAATAAAACTACTGAGCACAGGACCTGTTTGCTTTGGATGTGGACAATCTACTCCAAATGTACATCCTTGCATAGGAAGCAAGAAGCCAGTTGTGGACGGCAGTACAGAAGGTGCCAAAGTCTTCTAATGGCTTATGGGTCACATTTCATAAACTACTCTTCGTCCAGACTGCATTTTACTTTAGTTATCATGCTTGAGCACGTATTAGATGAGGCTTCTTTTACTTTGGATACTTGTTTTTTTCTGAACACAACTGCCACTGAGTAACTTTTATTCCAAAATCAATAATACAAAGGTATTAACCATTAACTTTTTAACCAAATACATTTTAATAATCAACATGCTGGGCAGCTAGAGATTTAGAAACACAACTACAAGATGAAAATGGTGAAAAGTTATCTGAGGCTAATGTCACCAGGGCACTTTTCAGCCCTAGGTATTTTGGGCAAATTAAATGTGCATTCAATTATCCCCCTTCATTTGAATGAAAAAAAAACACGTGTTTTAAGGTAATTTTCAAGCTGAAAGTATTCATTCCTTCTGTGGAAAGTGATCAATGGGTGATTTTCATTTGATGAAATATGCCACGCTAAAAAACAGCCCTAAAATATTAGTGTCCTCACACCACTGTTTATAACAAAAGGTGTCATAAAGGAGTTGTTAATATTCCCATGATATAATGCCCTTAAGTGAAGACCAGACAATAAGTTATACGCTCTCACTTGCATGGCCACAAGATGGGTTGCAATACTGTAGTCCATGGTGCTAGTGCAGAAGGCACCGATGAACATTCCAGAACTGTGGAAAATTGTTTCAGCAGTAGGACAAGAAACTTGTTCCAACATTAAATACCTCTGTAAAATGGCAATGGTAAAAATCCTACTCAGACTTGGTTTTACGTTTTGGCTTGGTGTTTCTTTTACAGCAACAACGACATGCAAAAGTGCTGCACTTTAGGCTGATGAACAGTGTGGTGAGCAGTACAGCCAGTAGGAAGGCCATAACATCCAGGGACTGGTACTGAATCCAGTTCAAGTCATGAGCGGCCGGGCGCAAGTGGGGGGCACCTTTGTGTTTCATAACAAACTCTACCCAGTGCACAGCAAGGTCCAGGGGTTGGACTGGTCTGTCCCGGTGCAGAGAGGACAAACGCTGAATGTTTTCCTTGTAGCTAAAAAGAAAAAAAAATACAGGTATTACTCTACTTCTAAGTGAACATTTCCAGTGTAAGCAAAGAGAAAAGGGCATATTTAGACCTTTAAAGAGACACTGTCAATAAATTGATTGTTTTTTTGCCTGAGAACTAAGTTATAAGCTGCATTGTAGACAATAGGGATAATTTACAATGCCCCACACAATGTGCAAAGTGCAGAAAAAAGTTACAACCCCAAGGGCTGCAAGTACCCCCATGGTTGTATATGACCCACATAAACACACAGTATCTGATTTGCTGGAACCTGAAATCCTAATTTCTTCAGCGACGGCACTCAGGTTTTTAAGAGTGAAATCAGTTTCAGTTTTAGCCCTTTCCATGCTGCAAATTAGTTTCACTTTGTGAACAGTGTGTTTCTAGGCAACATGCTTATCTTGTAGCATCAGCTTAAACCTGCAGCTTTAGAAATTATATCATTGGCAGGCTGGCACTTCCTTTGCCAACAACCTAGTAAAAGGATACTGTTGGAAGGGATAGCATAGCCTTTATTACATACAGTATTTCCTAGTAGTCACAGACCTCTCTCCTTCCATTATTTCATATGAGTCTAACTTGGTTTTGCTGTAAAAAAACAAATCCAAAAAAAGTCCATGTTCTGAATTACCCTTTTCACTAATATCACAAACCTGCACCTTAATTAACTGTTTACACAAGAAGAATTAAAGTGGCCACACACGTGGCAATTGTAGATCTTTCGTGCGACCATCGGTCTCAGGAAAGATCATACAATCTGCCACTAACCATTCAGGACTGAAACGGCAGATAAGGAGGTAGAAACAATAGGATTTCTACCTCTTTCTGCCAATTCAGCCCTGACGGCAGATTTTGCTAAGGCGCCTTCTATGGCGCCCAATCAAAATCTTTTAACCGGCCCGATCGGTGAGTCGACCGATATCAGCAGCCTCTTGCGCTATCGGTCGACTCACCGACTTGCCATACACGAACCGAATATCGTACAAAACGAGGTTTCGTACGATATTATCAGTGCGTGTATGGCCAGCTTAAGGCTTGTGTCTCAAAGGGCAGATGATCAGACCTCTACCTAGATGTACTTTTTTTAAGAAAATGTAATGACTTTTTAAAGTTGTATAACCAACCAGATCATTATACCTTCTCAAATTTTTAAGATTTGCCGAAACCGCCTGCGCAGCATTTGCCATCCCACCGGCGACTTACATTTTCGCCGGTGGGATGGTAGTTCAGGGAGATTAGTCGCCCGTGACAAGGGAGATTTGTCGCGGGTGACTAATCTCCCCGTGTGCCAGAGCCCTTACAGTTGTAGAATTTAAGCTGTTAGTACGGGTGGTGTTATCTAAATTACCAACAAATGTTTCATAGGCTAGTGAGATAAGGAAAGCTTGCATTTGATACACAGGAGGGGAAACATGTATGGGGCTCCTGCCCACTCCTTCTTACAAATGCACTGACCGGGACAGTATCAGTCTGTGTGGAGAAATATGGAGCAAATTGTGGTGCAGTAACAAAAAAATTTACATTTTTGTGCTGAAATCCGCTCTGTATGTCTGCATGCAACTCTACAGACAGATAAAACTCTATGATGTTAGAAAGTAAAATTAGATACATTTGGTTATGCAACTTAAAAAGAACAAAAAAATAAATGTACATTAATTTTTTAGGCACTAATTAACAAAACATTTATATACAGTATATTGGGGGGGGTGATAGTATAAATCAACTTGCTTGGAATTATTTTATGCAGTTGCTACGTATTTTTTGATATGTGGCCCCTTAAAGGGCCACTAGACATAACATTTTCCTGCAGAATTCTCCTTTCCCCCACTGCCCACATGTCTACCTCCCATGCCCACCTCCCCCAGTATCATTGCAGCTGTATGGGCACATACACATGAGGGGTGTGGGCGTAGAAGCTGGACGGATTGCTTAGGGCACCTGGCTGGTTTGGCCCTGCACTGGTGTCACTCTGTGTGTTATAAGAAAACCCTGCTATAAAGATTGCCCTTAAAAGACCTGTGATGTTAAGATTATACCCCATGGTTTATATGGCCATGCCGTTCTTCTGGCCTTTTATTTTTTTTGTGGGGATTACAATACAGAAGGTCTATGGGTGATGGCAGAAAAGCCTGTAGCCAGCTAGCTTGTGGCATTGGTAACCTAGGCAATGCTCAGCTCAAATCAAAAACTTAAGTGAATTTGAAAAATATCACAAATTAACATTATCTGTTTCTCTCACTATTTCCCTTAGAAAATGATAGAGATACAAATAAGGTATAGTGGTTCATTACTTATCATATTCAAAATAAGGACTATAATTTTTCTTGCTAATATTTCTGTTTGGCAGTGTTGTGCTTTTTCTAGAACTTATAACTTAATATATTATAATATTTTATAATGGAACTGCACTTACCTTGGATTGTCTATAACAGCCATCACTGCATTGCTAAGGTCATCGGGGATTAAGTTCTGCACATTGAGAATCAATCCTGCTCCCCGAGACTCAATACGTTTTGCATTATCCATCTGGTCCCCAATTAATGGCAGCATGACCATGGGGACAGCATTACAAATTCCCTCATAAACCCCATGTGATCCAGCATGAGTGATAAAGGCACGAGCTTTGGGATGAGCTAGTCAAACAAATATAAAACATGTTAAAAAGTGTTTTACACCAGGTGCCATACTGTACTTCTATTCACTAAATTTCTTAAGAAACAAAGAAATTCATTTACATAGTATATGTCCCCTTTTATGGAAATATGTTCCAAGAGTGGAGGACTCAAGGAGAGTGATAAAAACTATATAGTGTATCTGCCATTACAACTGCAACAGGGAGAGAATTTCATAGCTTCACACCTCTCACTGTAAATAAAAACATGAACCATTTTTAAAGACACCTGTCCATAGCTTTCTGGCAGTCAGAAGCATATGCAGTTATAGCCACTGTGGTTCTGACTTCAACTGCACATGATACTGGTCAGTGATCACCACCAGAGAGCAAGATAAAGTATATCAAGCAGTCTGACATAGAGGGTGCCAACCCCACTATAATTTTCTGAATATATTAACCAATATGAGCAGGTCCACTCCTGCCATGAGGCTAAGGTTAAAAATTCAGCAAAGTATTGTGCTCTCTGCACTAACAATGCAGCCCACCAACTCCCCTGCCAGAGCACAGAAAATGTAAGCATGCTTGACAGAGGGGTTCTACCCCAAAACGTTGCTCTTCTGCAATGAAATTACAAGGACTTGCCCTGCTTGTACTTGCCTTGTGTGCCAGAGCTTTTTTCCTTTTACTTTGATGGGGATGGTGCTTATCTCTCCTAGTACTGTGCATTAGAGCAATCTATTGTCTGTTGGGGTGCCAGGGTATGTGGTCTATCCTTCTAGCACAACAGAGACCTTTCCGCACACCCTAGCTCTCCAAAATAGCTGAACGTCCGGTGCACACTGCTGGAGGGATCGGCACCCTCCCAAATCCAATGTAGCAAAAAAGGCAAATGGCACTCAGGGCTGCAAGCAAGGGAATAAACCCTTTAAATTTTTATTGCAGAGGTGCAACATGATGCTTGATAAAGGAGTTATCTTGCCCTGAAACGTTGCACCTCCGCAATAAAAATTTAAAGGGTTTGTTCCCTCGCTTGCAGCCTTGAGTGCCATCCTTCTAACACCATTAGGACATAGAAAAGGACCAGAAATGATCTATGTGGAGCAGGGCAGAGTGCAAAAAGTGCAAAATATGGGTGTTATATGCAATATTTTGTGTACTTCTTAGCAGTGGCCTAAATATAAGATTATTGCCCCAAGTAGCACTGAGACCTGCGATACCACAATGAATACAGTGCTGCCTGCATTCAGCAGTGGTGTATTTATGAAGATCGGGCAAGTGGATGTACATCTCCCATGACTGGCATGTTTTTGCACCCCTTAGTGCTCTTGCACTTCACTGGTCAAGTGACCCCTTATACGTCCCATGTAACCTGTTTGCATGTTTTCCTGTGAGAAAACAAGAGTACAAGGATAAATCATTGCATGGGAAACATGGGAAAATCATACAAACTCTTAGCAGATATTACCTTAAGACATTACCTAAGACAGAATCACATTCATAATCTCAGTGCTACAAGACACCACTGTCAACCACTGTGCCACCATGCCACCCAAACAAACATAATCACATCTATCAACTATAAACTATAATTCACTTTTCCATCAGAATAGGACAGTATATTCCATTGCTAGTAATACATTGTAAATACACACCAAGCAGATCATTCTGCGGCAGCCACTTTACAAGATGGGTGTTATCTCCCAGATTTGGAGGTGCTTTCCCTGTGTACCTCCAGAAAACCTGAACAAAGGGAAATGAGCTTCAGTCATCAGTCAATATAAAAATGGACATTTACAATAGTTTGGGGGCCTGTACATGCCACACAATTTTGGAATCTTGTGCATACTGGGGATAAACCTGTTCATAGGACTCTTGGCGTTCATACATAGAATGTTTTTTTCTTTGTACATAACACTGTGGTGTTTTCATCTATACAAGTCAGGAATTTCCTTAAAACTATACATAGGGGCACATTTACGAGTAAGTGAAGCTTTGCCTCAGAAAGCTTCACCACACTGCATGCAACTTCGCAGGCGTTAATACCATAATTAACAGGTTAAGGGAATATTATTTATTTGGAATCATTTGATCATTTCAATGTCAGTAACAGTACAGGAGTTTTAAAACAATTGGTGGAAAATAGGTTTTACATTAACAACTTATATACAGAATAATACTGTTAAAAAAAAAAACATGCATTTTGACGCTGGATATGAAGTTTTTGGGGGAAAGCAGGAATTACTTTCATTAATACAGTTACTTTACATATCTAAGTGAATCACTTCACCAGATAGAAGCTAGAATTTGTACTTCTTCGCGAAGAGGCATGAAGTTTCGCTAGCGCTGAGCTTCTTCACTAGTGAAAAGTCTCCGGGCCTGTTAATAATAAGATGAATGCTCAGTAAATTGTCTTTTTGGCGATTTTCGCCAGAAAAAGACAATTTCACATTTAGTAAATGTGCCCCATAGTTGGAACTGACTTTTAAATTGGCAGTGTTTTCATGCATTTTTTTCAAATGTTTCTCTGTTTCTCAATATTATAGATATACTGTATTTCATTTATAGGTATTTAAAGTCATATATCTTTTTATGCAGGTTGAATTACAAGCTGTCCTGAAGAAACTATATATAAATGTAGGGACCTTAGGGTTAAGTTCCCTATGGCTTTAAACCCTACCTCTTCACACAGCCTTACTGTTATTGAGCAAAGCCTTCTCTACTCAAGTTACAGTTATGAAACTATCCCTTATTGGTTTAGTCTGGTTGTTAACACACCCTGCAGACTGATATAGTGTCTAGCAGGAGGGTGTGACTTCCCCTTTGGCTGCCTCTGCTTCTCAGGTAACAGCACCACTGAGCCTGGGAGCAGAACATAGGCCCCAGAAGCAATTTTACCCCAGAGGACACAATCCCTCTGGAGAAAGTCGGGGACAGGGCCCCGTGAATGAGGTTTTAGTAAGCACAGCGGATTTGTCATAGCACTCTCTAGGAGAGTGAGGTTGTCAGACTTATTTAGCAAGAGCAGCTCGGCTTCACCAGGATAATAGTTCTGAAAGTACTCTTTCCATCCGGCAATGTTGCCTCAGCGTAGGGCCACGGAATAAAGATAGGAGACAGGTTATAATAAACCCTGATCCCTACTCACACAGAGGACTCTCACACTAGGGGTTATCAACCTGAGGAATATGGTATCTATTTAGACTGTTTCCAAGGGGTGCCAAGCTGACCAGGTGCATTTACCCTGCCCAGACTCCTACAGAGGTGGGATAAACCGGTGTGCATCCTCTCTTGTTCCTTAGAGTACTGCTATCTACTAACATCTATATCTGCTTGTATTGTGAGTATGAATGTTTACCATCATTGTCTCTGACAATAAACGTGTTCATAGTTCAACTACAGGAACCACATGGCGTCCATATTTACACCAGCAATTTTTTTTGTGAGCTTTTTTTCCCCCTTTTTTCTTGTGCTCATTACTATAGGCACCTGGCCAGGTGCATGAGGAGGATTTGCACCAGTGGATAACGGACTGAGTTTACAAGGAACCGTGACTGTATGGACTTACTTTGTTTGCCATATTTACTAAGCTGCACTACACAGCTACAGAGTTGTAGTTCAACTACACCCTCCGCTCCATTCAGGTATCTTCCACCTAATCGAAAGGTCCATCCTAAGAAAGAGAGTCACATGTAACACATGCTCTCATACACCTACTAGCCTGGTTTTAACCATTTGATAGCCAAGTGCAACATACAGTTTTCCTAGGTAAACAAACAAAAGGAATTCTTTAAATTCCAAGAAAATCCCATTTACATGGGTTTATCCTATAAGCTAAAGCTCTCCCACTGGGTAAACAAAAACCCCATAAATGCTGTAAAGCGAAAGAGCAGAAAATGTTCAATTTAATATTAAATGGAAAGGTTAATTTTGGGCCGATTGGTTTGACATTAATTAAAATTCACCACCCAACATTGTGGCACAGATTGATGCTAAATTGCTCCCTTTTGTTATTATTGAACCCAATAGCCTGAAACCCAGTATGTGTGTGGAAGGGACTTAAATTCATTAGGCATGTTACTGTATTTTCCTTGTCCTATTAGCTGTGGGTTTTTGCACCTTAGATAAGTTTTAACACTACCATGAATAGAACATAAGAATGGACACATCATTCAGTACTTGTTCAGTCCTATCACCAAGTGCACACAATTTTTAAAAAGTCTGCACTAAAGACTTTCTGAGCAGGTGGCCTACAAAAAACTAGAGCCCTGTAATCAAGTTAGCATTAGATTTATTTGAGGAGACAACCCAAGTATCTTACCTTCTGAGGAATGTATCTCAGAGCTTCCGCTATATCCATTGCTATATTCATGGGAATTTCAGACACCATGGATCCAAAGGAAAACACCACAAATCCATGTTCTCCAGAGCTTTTAACCAACTTCTCAAACTCCTGGGGCAGAGAATAATAAACAAATGTAACATGTCACTTTCCTTAAATCTTCCTAAACACATATATATACATATAGATACATATATAAACATATAGAATGAGTTTTCAGATAAAACCAGTATTTTTCCTAAAGGAGTTGCCATACAAGAAAGTGAAATCAGAACTGGATACCTTTTGTACACAGTTTGGGCAAATAAGCTTTTTATTTTGTGGGACAGTCCCAGATTGTGGATCCTAAAAGAGGTGCAGAGTTTGTGGGCAGGTCTGGGCATATAGGGGAGGGGGATGTCTAGACATATTTGGGTGTGGTCTTATTTGTTCCTCATTTGATAATTCAAATGTTGGGAAGTATGGACTGTGTCCTGATTTGGTTGGGCAGGATGACAATTACTGCCAGATATTTGGACATGCATGCTGGGTCAGGGCCATTTCAATCCTGTTAGATGACTGGTGACCAGACATGTCTACAAACTGCTAACATGGCGTATCAACAGATGCTGAATTGAATTGAATTAAATAGCAGTACAGAAACCCATAGAACTGAGCAAAAACTGAGTATTTTAGCAACTCTGTATTCCGAGGAATCGGGTGGTGGGCAAGGAGCAAGCCTGGACTGGCAATCTGTGGATTTTGGCATATGCCAGAGGGGCTGCTGTATGATGCCATAGAGTAGACAGTCACTATTTATTGGGCCAGTGGAGACCTGTTAAGCAGGTAGGGAGCACCATCAGATGCAAAGTCCTGTATTTACCAGCTGTCTAAGGCGTTAAAGTAGAAGAAAAGGTGAAATCACTGGTGGGTACCAAGCTCTTAGGTACCATAAGGTGATTCTAGTCACTAACATGCTAACTTGGGTTGATGCTAATCTTCTTAAAAAAATAACCTGGCTGGAATACTGTTTGTTGAGTGCCATACCATCATATTTTTCTTATTTTCTAGGCATTTTCCTTTGGGCTTGGGTGAATGCATCCACAGTACAGACCTTTATCTGATATTTCTGTATTTTATAGGCACCTACTTTAATTGGAGCAGGAGAAAACTTGGGAGACTGAAAGAAAATAGTGTGGTGTCGCTCAAGGAACAATACCCCATACTGGTGTGTCTATTGTAAGAGAAGGAGCACTAGCACAAGGTAGCTGGTAAGCAACTAGAATCATTGGGAGGAACATAACAACTTGGCACCCCCCTATGCTTTTACCTTTCTACCTTCCTTTAAGTACAGGATGGCATTGCATCCAACAGTGCTATACTCTGTACCTTCTACAATACTGTATTGTGCCCTATAGTGCTGTTACAATGGAAACCATGTCCTTAATTCAGGGTGAAAAGGGTTTTATTGTGTGTATATCACTTATTGTAAAGTTAATGTTTTGGCTCAAACAATATAACATGTATTAATCATTAATAATCTAATATATAATGTGCGTTGGAACTAAGGGGGCTCCCCCAGAATTTATCTTCCTGACACCAGTTGTTGATATGGGCAGCCAGTCAAGAAAAGTTCCATGGTGCCTGTAATAAATACAAAATAGTGTCTGTCCAGCCTTATACATACTCTTTTTTTTCATATCGGGAACATTTCAGAGTTCCAGCCACATTAATGACTGTTGCTACTTCTGAGATTGATTTATTATATACAAACTGGGGAATTCAGTAGCATTCCTGGCAGTTCAATTTACTGAATGACAAGTAGACCGGATTTCACTGGGGGTGCCAAACCTGTAGCTAGTGAATCTCACCACCAGGTGAATCCAGTTGTGTTTATTCCCTGGTCTGGTGCAATTTTTTCCTGAAAGGAATACAGAGGAACAGAGGAAAAAACTTGTATGGGTATAATAAATCACATCAGGAAATTACAGAGAGTAAAAAGGAAAGTATAGTTCTTATCAAGGCAAGAGCAGCAAACATTTTTAAAATGGTTTGGTTCTATGAAGGCATGAAACAGCTAAACACATATAAATATACTTTTCTGGTAGGAGCAAGATGCCTTTCTGCCATAGTGCTGTCCACATAGAACAAAGCACATACCTGGGGTAGGGCCTTCTGCTTGGCACAGTTGATGCCTCCAATTAAAATCACATTTGGCATTATGGGCCTGGGAAATTCAAAGACAAAGTCATACCTCATCAGCCAAATGGAAGTACGGCTGAAAAGACTCATAGCAGTAACTTCTTTTTTCAAAAAATCTGAAGCCATCTGTGCATATGGATAATAAAAAATATGGCAAACGATATGTTCCAGGGAGTGGATAAGGAAGTTCTTCACCCTCTGGCTGAAAGACATATTGTCTGTATACACAGTGAACATCCTGGGTACATAGGAGGGAGGACTAGGGGTCTGAGAAGCTATTTGGTCCATCCCAAATATAGTCCCCCTCATGAAGGACACAGAAGGGATGGAAAGGTGTTCAGCGACTATCTCACCACATGGGAAAACTGAGTCAGTTAGCATAGCGTCAAAATGTTCCTTCTCCAGTTCCCTAATGAGGGTCGAGTTCTGCAGGAAGTGCTGACATGCACTCACAACCCACTGTGTAGCGTTTGACATGCTTTCATACCAGAATGTAATCTTCTCTGTAAGAATCCGGTCTACAAATATTTCTTGGTTCATACGCCTCATGCGGTTTTCCAAAACGTCTTTGCTGTAAGGCGAAGAGAATGTTTTCACTTTGTAATTATCTAAATCCTTGAAAAGCATATTGACTTCTGGGATGGCCACGACAATATAGTGACCCCTTTGTGCTAACCTGTCCACCAACACACGCATGCTGAGCCAGTGGCTACCATCCTGTGGGACCACCAGCAGCCTGCCACCATCAGCACAGCCCAACGCCAACAGGATGAAGAATCTTCTAAAGAAGCAGCAGGAGGGAGATGAACCTGTGGCACCCATCTGTAACTTTGCAGTCCAGGCTGTATATATGAAAAGAACTGGGAGAATGATCTGCACATGTAGGGAAGGCACTGATATGTGAGTTCAGAGGTCCTGGTGCCTTCTGCTTATTCATTCTTAAAATGAACTTTGATTCTCAAATAAACTCCTGTGAACTGTATATCAGGCAAAGTGGACACTGCCGTTAATGATAATTATGTTAATGTTACAGGTTGCTCAATTTATCTCTAGGCAAAGCCCAGTAAGTCTAGCTTTTTTTTCTAAGTATTAAATAAAAAGTGACTGCAACTTTAGTGTATAATAGTCCCATGCTCTGAATTATATTGACTCACCCACACTTAATTAGTACAATGTCATTTTCTGTATCTTGAAATAACTAAAGAATTATTAACTTTTTTTTACTCTGCCTTTGTTTCGCTCTCTTATCACAACCACTTTCTTCTTTAAAAGGATGCAAAGTCTTCCTTCAAAGTGTGCAGATTCTGTTAGAATGCCTTTAAAGGAGAAGGAAAGGTAAAAACTAAGTAAGCTTTATCAGAAAGGTCTATGTAAGTACAGCTGTAAGCACTCACAGAAACGCTGCACGAGTCTTCTATCAAAAGAAACACAGGATTTCATGTCTCATTTTTTTGGAAACATGTTGTTGGGGTTTCTGACTTCCTTTCTCAGAAAAATCCTTAATTCCGGTGGCCAGAGTCTGCGCAGTTCTCTCCTCTCTCCTGCTCCCTCCTCCCCTAAATATGCTAAGAACTCCCTCCCCCTTCTTTAGGAATGTGTGTTCTGAGGTGCAAACTGCAAACAGGAAGCTACTTAAAATGGCAGCTGCTGTCTTAAACAAACCGAGAAAGCTTCTAGCGCTCTTTAGTCAGAAATGGTAATGTTTCTGCAGAATAAATGTAGTGTACTAGGTTACATAGTTACATAGTTACATAGTTACATAGGGTTGAAAAAAGACCAGTGTCCATCAAGTTCAACCCATCCAAGTAAACCCAGCACACCTAACCCACACCTACCAATCTATACACTCACATACATAAACTATAAATACAACCACTAGTACTAACTGTAGATATTAGTATCACAATAGCCTTTGATATTCTGATTGATCAAGAACTCATCCAGGCCCCTCTTAAAGGCATTAACAGAATCTGCCATTACCACATCACTAGAAGGGCATTCCACAACCTCACTGCCCTCACCGTGAAAAACCACCTACGCTGCTTCAAATGGAAGCTCCTTTCCTCTAATCTAAAGGGGTGACCTCTGGTGCGTTGATTGTTTTTATGGGAAAAAAGAACATCCCCCAACTGCCTATAATCCCCTCTAATGTACTTGTACAGAGTAATCATGTCCCCTCTCAAGCGCCTCTTTTCCAGAGAAAACAACCCCAACCTCGACAGTCTCACCTCATAGTTTAAATCTTCCATCCCCTTTACCAGTTTAGTTGCAGTCTCTGCACTTTCTCCAGCTCATTAATATCCTTCTTAAGGACTGGAGCCCAAAACTGCACTGCATACTCAAGGTGAGGCCTTACCAGGGACCTATAAAGGGGCAAAATTATGTTCTCATCCCTTGAGTCAATGCCCTTTTTTATACAAGACAGCACTTTATTTGCTTTAGTAGCCACAGAATGACACTGCCTGGAATTAGACAACTTGCGATCTACAAAAACCCCCAGATCCTTCTCCATTAAGGAAACCCCCAACACACTACCATTCAGTAGATAGTTTGCGTTTATATTATTTCTACCAAAGTGCATAACTTTGCACTTATCAACATTGAACCTCATTTTCCAGTTTGCTGCCCAGTTATCTAATTTTGTCAAATCGCTCTGCAAAGCGGCAGCATCCTGCATGGAACTTATAGTTTTGCACAATTTAGTGTCATCAGCAAAAATAGACACAGTACTGTCTATGCCCACCTCCAGGTCATTAATAAACAAGTTAAACAGCAAAGGCCCAAGGACTGACCCCTGCGGTACTCCACTAACCACACTGGTCCAATTAGAAAATGTTCCATTTACAACCACTCTTTGTACTCTATCCTTCAGCCAGTTCTCTATCCAATTACAAATATTATGTTCTAGGCCAATATTCCTTAATTTGATCATTAACCTTCTGTGAGGTACTGTATCAAACGCTTTAGCAAAGTCCAAGTAGATGACATCAACTGCCATTCCAGCATCAAGGTTCCTGCTCACCTCCTCATAAAAGGCAACTAAATTAGTCTGGCAAGATCTGTTACGCATAAAACCATGCTGGCACAAACTAATAGTATTGTGAACTGCAATGTATTCAAGTACCCTATCCCTTATTACCTCTTCCAAAAGTTTTCCTACTACTGATGTCAGACTAACAGGCCTATAGTTTTCAGGCTGAGAACGGGATCCCTTTTTAAATAACGGCACCACATTAGCAATCCGCCAGTCTCTCGGCACCATGCCAGACCTCAATGAATCCTGAAAAATTAAGTGAAGAGGTTTGGCAATCACAGCGCTCAGCTCATTTAATACCCTGGGATGAATCCCATCCGGCCCTGGACCTTTGTTTACCTTTACATGTTCAAGTCTCTTTTGAATTTCCTCCTGAGTGACCCACGCGTCCGTAGCTAAATTACTAGAACTGGGCATATTACAAGGGAAGCCTTCATTATCTGGCTCCTCAGATGTATAGACAGATGAAAAATAAGAGTTCAAAATTTCAGCTTTTTCCCCGTTTTCATCAACCAACGTACCCCCCCCGTGATAATAAAGTTCCCACCCCTTCTTGCTTCATTTTTTTACTATTCACATAATTAAAAAATAATTTTGGATTCTTTTTACTCCTAGCTGCAATATCCCTTTCCATCTCTATTTTAGCTTGCCTGATAGCTTTTTTGCATGCTTTATTTGCTTCCTTGTACCTGATGAAAGTTTCCGCTGTCCCAGCTAACTTGAATGCCCTAAAAGCAGGTCTTTTCTTACCAACCTCGACAATAACACTTTTATTCAGCCATAAAGGTTTTGCTTTGCGATGCCTCTCCTTGCTTACAAGGGGGATATACTGTTGTGTATACCTACAAAGCAATGTTTTAAAGATGTTCCATTTTCCTTCTGTGTCTAACCCCATGAAAAGCCTTTCCCAGTTGACACATTGCAGAGATGCCCTTATACTGGCAAAGTCTGCACGTCTAAAATTGAGCGTTTTAGTTACTCCCTTATAGCGCTGTCTCTGTAGCATTATCTCAAAGGAGACCATGTTGTGATCACTGTTCCCCAAATGCTCACCCACACAAATGTTAGAGATAAGTTCAGCATTATTAGAAATCACCAGGTCCAAAATAGAGTCATTCCTAGTGGGTTCTTGAACCGCCTGAAATAAAAAGTTGTCATTTAGCATATTTACAAACCTACTAGCTCTTTCTGACTTAGCCACCCCATTACTCCAGTCAATGTCCGTATAATTAAAGTCCCCCATAATAACAACTTGACCCAGTTTTGAAGCCTCCTCCATTTGCAACAATAGCTGGGCCTCATCCCCCTCATCTATACCGGGTGGTTTATAGCATACACCAATGATCATTTTCTTTGTGACCTTCAGCCCTACTGAAATTTCTACCCAAAGAGATTCCACGTTTTCATTGGTAATGTCTTTATTACATGGCTTTAAGTCTGACTTTACGTAAAGACAAACCCCTCCACCCTTTTTAATCTCTCTGTCCCTCCTAAAAAGCGTATACCCATTTAAATTCGCAGCCCAGTCGCATTTATCATCCCACCAGGTCTCAGTGATACCTATTAAATCATAATTTTCAATACATGCAATAGCTTGCAGCTCCCCTAATTTACCCGACAAGCTACGCGCATTAGCCAGCATGCAGCGGAGATTATTACTTCTCCCTCTGATGTTTACATTAGCTAAGGGAGAATTAGAGCTAAGGCAATTATGAGACTGCTTTCCTTGTAACGGAAGCTCCTTATCTGGTAAACTATATGCCCCCCTCACTCCTCCCCCACAACCCTTTGCTAGTCCCCCTACCCCGTCTACACTAATTTTCCCATGGAATTCTAGCTCACCCACCCCCCCCTTGTCTAGTTTAAACACTCCTCCAACCTCTTAACCATTCTCTCCCCTAGCACAGCAGACCCCCTTCCATTGAGGTGCAATCCGTCAGGGCTGTATAGATTGTACCCCAAGGAAAAGTCAGCCCAGTGCTCTAGGAACCCAAACCCTTCCTTCCTACACCAAGACTTTAGCCACGCATTTAGCTCCCTAAGCTCCCGCTGTCTCCCTAAACTTGCACGTGGCACCGGCAAAATTTCCGAAAAAATAACATTGGAGGACCTTTGCCTAATCTTAGAGCCTAGATCCCTGAACTCACTCTTTAAAGTCCCCCACCTACCGTTCATTTTGTCGTTAGTACCGATATGTACCAAGACAGCCGGGTCATGCCCAGCCCCTCCCAATAATGTGTCAACCCGATCAACCACATGCCGAACCCTGGCACCAGGAAGACAGCAAACTGTCCGGTTGAAGCGATCCGCTTGACAGATTACCCTATCCACTTTCCTAATGATCGAATCCCCTATAACCACCATCTGTTTAGGCCTAGCTCTGCTCTCCTCCCCACCACTACTAGTGAAACTGGTCTCCCGGCTGTTAGAGAGATCAGCCTCACCTAGAACCGCCAATCCAGAGTTCACACTCCCATCTTCTTCACACAATCTGGCAAATCTGTTGGGATGCGCAAACCCTGGAGCAGCCTCCCTTTTCCTTTTCCCCACACTAGATTTTCTAACTGTCACCCAGCTTACTGCCCTATCATCCTTTTGCTGCTCCCCTCCCCCCCTACTATCTGACCCCACTAGTTCTTGTTCAGTTAACAAGAGACCCCTCTCAAGATTGTTGATTGAACGCAGTGTTGCAACGTGTTCCTCTAGGACTCTAACGCGAGCCTCTAAAGTGGCAATTCGCTCACATCCACAACAGAAGTGTCACTAATGTGGCAAATCTATTGGCAGTAAAATGCCAAAATGACTTTCAGTCTCTGGTCTTTTACACACTTGGGGGTATATTTATCATGCTGTGTAAAAAGTGGAGTGAAGCATTACGTGTTGCTGAGGGCAACCAATCAGCAATTAGATTTCAACAATTAGAAAACCAAAGCAAAGAATCTGATTGGCTGTTACCAGTAATGTTTAACTCCACTTTTTACACAGCATGATAAATATACCCCTTAGAGCAGTGCTGTCCAACTGGCGACCCCCCTCTGTGTGGCCCCCCACCTGTCTGGCTGTTTTGATGGCTTTGTGTAAGCTTTAAATGGTATCAGTACTGTGATTAACTGGCCCCCTGCATTGCTCACACCTCAGTTTCAGGCTGTAACCCCCCTGTATTGTTTAAAAATGTAATCCCCTGTGTTATTCACACCTTTTAATCCCTGCATTGTTCACCCCCTGAAGTGTTCACACCTCAGGCTCAGACTGTAATCACGCACATTGTTCACCTCTTCACACCTCAGACAGACTGTAGGAGCAGTAGAAACCCACAAATAAACCCTGTACACTACAAAAAGAACATATACTGAGGTGGTACTGCAATTAAAACGTTTTGTAATATATGGTTATTGTGCAAACTGTAGGAGCAGTGCCAGCATTGTGTTACTGTATGCTGCCTGTGTGTGCCATACGCTGCCTGCCCTATGCTGCCTGTGTGTGCCATACACACAGGCAGCATAGGGCAGGCAGAGTATGGCACACACAGGCAGGGTAGGGAAGGCAGAGTATGGCACACAGGCAGCATAGGGCAGGCAGAGTATGGCACACACAGGCAGGGTAGGGAAGGCAGAGTATAGCACACACAGACAGCATAGGGCAGGCAGAGTATGGCACACACAGGCAGGGTAGGAAAGGCAGAGTATAGCACACACAGACAGCATAGGGCAGGCAGAGTATGGCACACACAGGCAGGGTTGGGGCCCTCCACCATGTAGGCCGGAAAAATTTCGGCCCTCGGTACTACAGAAGTTGGACAGCACTTCCTTAGAGAAAGGAACATACTGTACATCTTTAAAAGAGAGTGGACATAGTGCTATCCTACCAGGATTCTTTAATGTGGTTTAGGAGGGGGAAGTTAGTAGAGGGGAACCCTCATTAAACTTTCATTTTTGCTTAAAAGGAGACACATATTCAGCAATTACTTTTTATTTACATTATATAAGTGCTGGTTATTTTAGCTACATGTAGCAGCACCCATGTGATTCTCTTGAAAGCAGCAGGGTAGGTGACCAAGCTGTGTACTGAGTGGTTAACACTCATAACAGTCCTGGACACTTACTGTAGTTCCAATTGGCTCTACTCTGCTTGGTACACAGTATGGCCGCCAAGCCTGCTGCTTTCAAGGGGATCTCAACATCTGCTGTCACATGCAGCTGAAAACTCCAGCGCTATATTATTATATATTATATGACAAAGTGGCTTGTGTTAAGCTGTTCCTTTCTGTTTGGGCAATCAATTTACATCCCCTATAATCATATAAAGACCTCTTTTGATGTCAATTTGTGATATTATAAATAGAGCAAGAAAGGGTGTTAAAAAGGATAAAATAAGACCAGAGAACTAGCAAATATATTCCACTAGGCATATGCAGAATTCACTATTACTATGAATATTTAAATAAAACATTTTTCCAATTTTATTACTCTTATTAAATATTATAAATTATGTTGGGTTGAATACCCCATAATTTAAGCATTAGGGCTCTTATATTTGGGTGTTTTTTTCCTATAATTCCATGCAGTAGCTTTTCTGTTTTTTCCACCACACAGAAATACAGTAGTTAACAGACTCCTCTAGAGTGCTGGCATAATGGGGCAGTCTCATTTATATATATATATGTAGGGGTTTACCAAAAATGGGCCCTTAGGACAGGAACCCCTAGGACAGGCCACAGGGTGGTGATAGTAAACAGGGACACTGGGATGACTGGGTTGTTAAACAGTTAACAGGGTGTATACCTGCAGTTCGGGATTTGGCCACAGGGTGGTGCATAGGCCCATATAAGGGGATGCAGCCATGTGCTAAGAGTCAGACATTTTAGCTCAGGGGCTGCTCAGGTAGTGTGCACCCCTGGCACAGTTTAGATAGTAGTTCTATAATAGGTCGCTCTAGGAGTGATATGTAGGACACCAGGAGTTTAGAATGGGCGGACATTGCCCCTCCAGGAGTGGAAGTGAGGTTAAGACCTCCCGGCATTACATCAGCCGGAGTGCAGGGCCATAAGTGGTTAGGTAGGTGGACAAGGTCACCGCTAGCCCAGGAGGCTGTATCTGAGGGGGCTTAGGCGTGAGTACCGGGGTGGGCTGCCTGTGGTGATGCTGCCTAGCGCGAGTACCGGGAAGGGCCCCAAGAGGGGGTGCCTTCTGGCGTGAGTACCGGGGAGATCACCTAGAAGGAGACACTTGGCGTGAGTACCGTGAGTTGCCCAACAGGAGAAAGCTCTCAATGAGTAGTGAGGAGATAAAGCCCTGCATGCTGTGTGAATAATATGTTTACCACTCCTGGAGAGGTCCTGCCCTAATAAACCAATTCAATCTTCTACATCATATCAATTGTGTATCTGACTATTTCCTGCACAAGGATCACCTACCTGCCGGTAAGCTACTACCCCAGGGAGGGGCAAGGTACTGGGGGCTGTGTGTGGATCCCAGGCAGAGGTACTAGAGACTGTTAAGTTCCCAGGGGGTGGATTATAGTTCCACAACATCATCCCTGGGTGGAGGCACGCCTTTAAGGGAGAAATCCTTATTAACCCCCATAGTAAGCGGGGGCTCAGGACTCCTGTAGCGCCAAGTATAGTGCTCCAGCGGGTAGTGCCACACAACCAGTTAAAAAGTGGGCTACATTTGGAGGCACTGCTGAGATCGGTTGGAGAACCGTTTAGAAGAAAGGGCCCTAAAGGAATTGAGGCCTAGCGTAACTACAGTACCCTACTTCCGACCAGGCTAGATTTGGGCAACCCCTGATCCGCATCCCAAGAGGGGAGTTGGCGCGAAAGAGGAGCAATGAAGGCTCCTGGCCAATAGGATTGCAGAGAGTTGGCGCCAAGAGAGCCTAGGAAGACTCGCAAGAAAGAGGCGGGCCAGGGGGTGGCGTGTAGTTGACGTGTAAAGTGACCGCCCCGTGAGGGTCTGCGGCCAATAAGAGACAATTGAAAGTGCGCCAAGAGCTGAGCAGGGGCGTGACAATGAGTGTCGACGTCATGGCGGCCATCTTGGGAAATTCCCAGACAGCATTTAGTGAGAGACGCGTGTGGGACTGGCTGCTACACTACTTCCCAGCTATGTCTGCAAAGAGTGCAAGTGGTAGCGCGGGCCTAGAGTCCCTACCTGAACCACAGTTTGCCTATGATGAGGGTTTCCGGTACGTGTGGCTGGGCCTGTTTGCCGAAAAGATCACTCCCCAGGGTGACCCAACTATGGTACCGCTGTGTGGGGAATGCGGAGCAGAGGCATACCTAGCCCTCCACCGGCCCAAGGGGCGATGCGCGCAGTGCGGCTACCAATGCTGGCGTGGCCCGCTGAGGGATGAAGTGATGAGCACAGGGCATGGAGTCATCATGGCCCTGATGGCTAAGTTGAACGCGGGTAAACTGGCGACCGCGCACCCAGACCAGAGAGTGGCGGCGGAGTGTGTCAGTGCCCAAGCGGCGGCTATCCCAGCACTAGAGGAGCAGCCTGAGGAGGCGGCAGCACCTGCGCCACAGGTTGGTGAATGCTGCGCCATTGATGAAACAGTGAGTGGGGAGCCCCAGGGGGTGACGGTCCAGGGAGAGAGCCCAGGGGAGGTTTCAGCACCTATATCTCCCGCATCTTCCCTAGAGAAACCTGCGCTGCCCATAGAGGGGGTCCCACTACCAAGCCATCCCCAAGGGGAGAGTGACTGTGCCAAAGAGGTGGCCGAGGCTACCATGCTCCCATACATAGAGGTGAGGGCTGAAGAGATATCAGCGCCCCCTTCATACAGCCAGGTCCTGAGGGAGGGAAGCCTTGCTGAGGCAAGAGCCCCTGGGTCTGCCACAAGTAGTACTCCTGGTGGGGAGGAAGACTTGAGGGAAGCTGAGGAGGATGAGTACAGTCCTGCCTTGTTCAAACTACCTGATCTCTTCTATGCTCCTAGAAAGATTCCCAAGGAGGAAGAGAAAGAATTCTGGGTGCT
Source organism: Xenopus tropicalis (assembly GCF_000004195.4). Lineage (NCBI taxonomy): Eukaryota > Metazoa > Chordata > Amphibia > Anura > Pipidae > Xenopus > Xenopus tropicalis. Next base: position 59,243,224 of record NC_030685.2, on the reverse strand, counting down.
GCCAGGGAAGGCAGATCCAGACATTTTCTGTAGAGTGTCACGCATACAGAGAGTGATCAATTATAAGATTTTTAGACTGTGGGGGTATTTTATGCCTTACGCACCAATATGGGTGTATGAAAAGATGGAAGAGATGCTGGATGAGTGGGTAGTGAATGAGATATCCACCAAGGAAAAGAGGATAGGTCATGCCTTAACCCATCCTAACCAGAGCAAAAAGATGGCTGCGTGGAGGTTTGTCCGGGCCATAGAAAAAGAGTGGTGGTGGGGCCGCACAGTGCTGCGCCACACAGTCCACAGTTGTGGCAGGAAAAGTCCGGAGCCAAAACAGTTTTATTTGGAGGTGACTCTGCCAAATGGGAAGTCGGTAAGGAAACCTCATCCCAACTATTATGCTCCCTATGAGGACATAAAAATCCGGTTCAGTCACATGGTGTGAGCAATGCCCCGGAGGCAAAGAGTTAGCCCCAGGAGGGGATTCTTCAGTTCAGGAGGCAGTACCAATGTTGGGTACCCTTCTCAAGGAGAGACTCACTTTCTCAAGGAGAGACTGTTGGTGGCTAAAGAGAGAGAGCCAAGACCGCAGCCAACCGGCTGGTTGGGAGTGAGGAGTCTGCAGTTTATCCCAGAGTGGGAAAGTTTTAAGTTAGCCCAGGAGGGCTCTTTGTGCTAAAAGTGCCACCGGCTGGTGGAGGAGAGCCCAAGGTGGGAGCACCTTGGGACCTGGACTCCCTCAAGGAGGAGGGGTGGGCCAGGAAAAAGAAAAAGTTTGCCTTTATTTTCTTTGATGTAAAATAAAGAAATGTGTTTTGATTTTTGGGCAAATAAATTGTCCGGTTCTTCTTTGAGTGTGAAATGTCTAAGGGACAGAGACTCTTGTGGGGACTTTCACAAAGACTTGGAGGGTGGGGATTTTGTATTCTCTCACTTTTCCTTTCCAGTTCATCCATTGTACCCTGGCAGTCTCCTGGAGGAGCTGTGAAGCGTGATGTTAACAACATGGTAAATGTAATGTATTTGGTAGAATGTGTGTCAGCCAGGAGGTGACAATTTTCTTGTAGGGGGAGAATGTAGGGGTTTACCAAAAATGGGCCCTTAGGACAGGAACCCCTAGGACAGGCCACAGGGTGGTGATAGTAAACAGGGACACTGGGATGACTGGGTTGTTAAACAGTTAACAGGGTGTATACCTGCAGTTCGGGATTTGGCCACAGGGTGGTGCATAGGCCCATATAAGGGGATGCAGCCATGTGCTAAGAGTCAGACATTTTAGCTCAGGGGCTGCTCAGGTAGTGTGCACCCCTGGCACAGTTTAGATAGTAGTTCTATAATAGGTCGCTCTAGGAGTGATATGTAGGACACCAGGAGTTTAGAATGGGCGGACATTGCCCCTCCAGGAGTGGAAGTGAGGTTAAGACCTCCCGGCATTACATCAGCCGGAGTGCAGGGCCATAAGTGGTTAGGTAGGTGGACAAGGTCACCGCTAGCCCAGGAGGCTGTATCTGAGGGGGCTTAGGCGTGAGTACCGGGGTGGGCTGCCTGTGGTGATGCTGCCTAGCGCGAGTACCGGGAAGGGCCCCAAGAGGGGGTGCCTTCTGGCGTGAGTACCGGGGAGATCACCTAGAAGGAGACACTTGGCGTGAGTACCGTGAGTTGCCCAACAGGAGAAAGCTCTCAATGAGTAGTGAGGAGATAAAGCCCTGCATGCTGTGTGAATAATATGTTTACCACTCCTGGAGAGGTCCTGCCCTAATAAACCAATTCAATCTTCTACATCATATCAATTGTGTATCTGACTGTTTCCTGCACAAGGATCACCTACCTGCCGGTAAGCTACTACCCCAGGGAGGGGCAAGGTACTGGGGGCTGTGTGTGGATCCCAGGCAGAGGTACTAGAGACTGTTAAGTTCCCAGGGGGTGGATTATAGTTCCACAACATCATCCCTGGGTGGAGGCACGCCTTTAAGGGAGAAATCCTTATTAACCCCCATAGTAAGCGGGGGCTCAGGACTCCTGTAGCGCCAAGTATAGTGCTCCAGCGGGTAGTGCCACACAACCAGTTAAAAAGTGGGCTACATATATATATAGAGAGAGAGAGAGAGAGAGCCAGTTGGTGCACACCACTAACAATGATTATACCTGGGTGCAAGAGCAAATATAGTACAATAAGACAAAAAAGTGTCAGCACTCACAGGATTTAAAATATTTGAAAAAAGATAAATTTTATTACAAAATATGAAAAAGGAACATTACAGACCTCAACGTTTCAGTCCCCCTAGGGGAGTTTCATCAGGAGGCAGAGAAAAGACAGTACAAACATCTCTCACTCTCATGACCTTTAAATTTACTCACAGGGGGAGGTTCTTTGGCATCTGTATACAGCTGCCTACCAACCCCCACCAAGCCCCAATTGTAACTCTTAGACAATATGCAGGAATGTTTTAAAAGCAATTGGATCAAGATTATAGTCATATGATGAATATATCATTAGATATGCCCCATACAACAGTAAGGGAAGCCATTAGTGTTTGTACAGTACCTCTGGGACCCCACGTGGGGAAATGTACCCTCTGTGCAGCTGTACGTGTGAGTTGTAGTTCCACAATAGATTAGTCGTGCATAGAGAAAAATGAGAGCCCAAGAGGGGAGTTGCAAGTATAATAGAAATAGCCAAGCAGGAAAAAGTCAGATGAAAGGAACAAGAGAGCAGAAGGCAGGGAACAGGGGAGGAAGCAGACGTTGTGCTTGTCACTTGCGCAGGGAGCGTGCAAGCCCAATTGCCTGGTGTCTTTTGACATTGCCGGGATCAAACCCGGCCACCTCTTCAGAAGGGGCAGTGGTGGGTGTGCGCACCAAAGCGCACCAAGTCTCCATGGCCCCCGTACGGTCGCATGCCGTTGCTAGGCAATGCAAACCAAATTTGCCGGTTAGAAACTAAGCATAAAGTTTAATAGATATGCCCCATACAACAGAAGGGGAAGCGATTAGTATTTATACAGTGCCACTGGGACCCCACGAGCCCCACTGTGACCCCACGTGGAGAAATATACCCTCTATGCAACTGTATGTGTGAGTTGTAGTTCCACAATAGATTCCAGCTGAATATCGGGGGCCATTTTGACTCATACCCACATGTTCCCATCTATATACACACCCACATGGCTTTGCTCATATTTTGCTTCCCTATTAGGGCGAGATCATCTGTACACGCACTTTGAAGAAATATATAATATATAGTAGCAGTAGAATCAAAGAAGAGGATAAAGTGAAACATAATAGCAATAGCAGAAGGACCAGGAGAAACATAATAGCAGAAAGTAAAGACAGATCACAGAAATAGGGCTGAGATTAATATATTATCCACAGATATCGTCATATATTAATACATCATTGGAAATCGATCAGTATTAAGCATAGAGAGTGTCCCATTGGTCTGTCTGGTACATGTTATTTATGTAATGATTTACAGAACCCAATTATCATGCATAAGATTCTAAATAAAACAGCCCAAGGGTAGGGTCTCATTTAGTCCACGAGGTGAGACAGAGTCCAAATGGTGAATCCAGCGTGATTCCCTCTGTAATAGCGCCAAATTCCTATCCCCACCTCTGTCCAGGGGGGGTTGGAAATCGATGGCCATGCACCGAAAGCTGGGTAGAGTGTGTCCCATTTTAAGAAAATACCTGGGCACTGGCTGGGTAGCATTTTGTTCTTTTAGGGCTTTGCTGATGGCTGACCTATGGTTGCCAATCCGTTCCCTGAGCGTTGTAATTGTCTTGCCCACGTAATTTAGTCCACATGGGCATACAATGATATACACCAAAAAAGATGAAGTGCATGTAAGTCTGTGTTGAATTCTGTATCTTTTGCCCATATATGGATGAGGAAAGTCTATACCAGTCAGCATACATCGGCATGTTACCCATCCTGAACATTTATAGCATCCATTTATAGCATCCTGGTTTTAATTGTGTCGATAGCCATGTTGAATTGTCCTTACTCTGATTTTTTGAGAAATCCGTCCGAACTAGTAGGTCTCTGAGACTCCTATTTCGCCTATAGCGAAACACAGGACGGGGAGTTTGGTGAAGAGAAAGAGATTCGTCCATATTTACCATAGACCAATTGTTGTTTATGATTGATTTGACCTTATTGGCCACTGAGCTGTATGTAGAGGTAAACACTAGAGGAGGTTCTTTGGAGGCTGCCACAGGACGAGATTGCAATATATCCTCCTGTCTGTATCCAAGGGCTTTGGTAAGTATATATATATATATATATATAGTCTCGCAATATCGGCACTCACCAAAAAATAAGCAGCAATGGCCGGGTGCTGATCCACAACACACATCCGATTCCTTAAAAAGCATCAATATACTATGTGGGAATAAAAGAATTGACTTAATTGAGTTCCATGCCGTGAGTGCTTTTTAAGGAATTGTATATATATATAAATATATATATATATAAATGAGACTGTCCCATTATGCCAGCACTCTAGAGGAGTCTGTTAACTACACGGACTCAAATAAAAACTACCAAGCCAGGTTCTTGATATATACAGTAACCTATCCTTAAGTTTCTGTAACTTTTGGAGGTTCCTTTTCCAAGATGCAGACTAGTGTATTATGTTACGCAACCTTATAACTAAAATAGAACTTTTATTCTCACTAAGGGGCACATTTACTAACCCACGAACGGGCCGAATGCGTCTGATTGCGTTTTTTTCGTAATGATCGGTATTTTGCGTTTTTTTCGGAAAATTGTCGCGACTTTTTCGTTACCAATACGATTTGCGCGAAAAAACGCGCGACTTTTCGCGCAAGTTTTAACGCTACGAAAAAAGGCGCAACTTTTTGCTTAAGTTTTAACACTACGAAAAAATCGCCAGATTTTGCGCAATTTTCGGAATGGCTACGAAAAAATCGCGTTTTTTCGCGCAAATCGTATCGTAATCGAAAAAGTCGCGATAATTTCCGAAAAGTCGTAAAGTCGCCAAAAAAATCGCAAAAAATATGAAAAAGTCACAAAATGTTCGTTTTCCAATCGGAATTTTTCCAATTCGGATTCGAATTCGTGTCTTAGTAAATCAGCCCCTAAGTGTTGGATATTCTGGAACGCTCTTTATATATTTTATCTTTATTTTATAGAAACTTTTTTATATATTGTGGAGGTTTTATGCATAACTGTGTAGGTTTATACGCATGGTGTGCTGTTCTCATTGTGAAAAATAATTCAATTAAAGAGGTATTTTTAAACCTGTTTTGAATTTTATTTATGAGCGCTGTTACTAATTTTTTATTTTGAGATTAGTCCTACTCTTGTTCCCATTATTTTGTGGTATCTGGCAGCTCAGTGGTTAAAGCGCAGAGTGGTATTCTTATTTTCTGTGTACTTAATTGGAGTTGCCAGACTGCCAAACACAGTCTAAGCCATAAATATATATAAGTATTACTAAACAACAGCTACACGTTTTCCCAATGTGCAGGATCAAGCTGACCCACCTTCCTTCACTGTTTGCTGAGAATACAAAAGAAAACTGAATCCCTTCAGCCAAAAAGACCAGGAAGACTGCAGAAGTTCAAAAATACTGGTGCTCAGTGGAAGAAAGGGGCTCACATATTGGCTACAGTAGCAGGACTCAAGATGAAAACTAATAAGTTTGCTAATTAATGTCCACATGCTATGTAACCTAATTAAACAGACCTGCACACTGGGAAAAGGCTATTCGTCTGATATGTTTTTATAGAACTACACTGGAGAACAGTGTTTTATTGAATAAAAGACATTTTAAATGCTTTTATAAACAATATTATAGGTGCTCACCACTTGTTTTCTTTTTTTTGCTGTTTGAGTATCTGGGGTTTTGTAAATAACACATCAAGGGTAGAATTTGAATATAGAGACAGAACTGGAAATAATATAGACTTGCATACTTGTACATAAATAATTGGCTAAATGACTGGACACACATTGGGGTGTAGCATAAGGGATCTCCATGGTTGTTCATTTGCCAATTCCATTAGCCCCTGATATTCAACAATAGGGTAACACGGAGAAGATAAAACTGCAAGCTATAAACAATAAATAACTATAAATTTATATGTTTTGCATAGCTGGTATGATATTTTCCTGGTGTGCATCAGCATTTTTTACATATTTACATTGTTTTTCTGATTCACACCCAGATTGTAATCCCTATAAGTGTGTGCCTCAGCCTTTTATATATATATATATAGCGAACCCAGGGTGGCACTCTGCTTCAGCTCTTAGCTCGGGTGCAAGGTAAATGACTTAAATATCCAAAAAAGACCAGCAACACCGAGTTATGTTCCAAAAACAATTAATTGTGTATTAAAAACGCATGAACAGCCAACGTTACGTTTCGGTCCCCATCGGGACCTTTCTCAAGGCCTTGAGAAAGGTCCCGATGGGGACCGAAACGTAACGTTGGCTGTTCATGCGTTTTTAATACACAATTAATTGTTTTTGGAACATAACTCGGTGTTGCTGGTCTTTTTTGGATATATATATATATATATATATATATAAATAGAGAGAGAGAGAAACAAACAGACAGAGAGAGAGATGGTCACCCAAACATGGGTGAGTGTATGGAGGGCTTTGTATGAAAGTCTTTGCTCAGTACAAGAAAGAAATAAAGGGTAAAAAAGAACCTGTCACTAAAAGCACAGTAATAAATCAGTTATGATTTGTCTAAATGACTGTGACTCTCATTGGTGTGCACTATAAGGTCTCTACGTAACAGTTCATTGTCAACTTCCAGAAGATTGGGCCATAATCTAAAAAATATATATAGAAGGTCCGTAAGTGTCTGCACTCTTTTAACTTAGGAGCTCCTGCATAGTTAAAATTCATTATACATCCATACAGAATACAGTGTCACAGGGCCAGCGCTGCCTTTGTAATGTCAATTATTTCTCACACATTCACACATAAGAACAATGTTTCACTCCTCAATAGGACCCTTATCAACGATAAAACAGCCATGGGTAAATAAGCATTAAATACCCTAAAACATAGAAAAGGGGTGCCAAAATGAAGTGACAGTGCTAGTGCATAGTGGTCCAATGAAAACATCTTATTAAATTGCAATAAAAAAAGTGAATCAGAAATAAAAATATATCTAAAATGCAATATGAAATCTCACCACAAGATGGCTCGACTGTCCATTGATCAAAAAGACATTCTGTAAAAAGAAAAATGTTGTATGTATGTATGTTTTGCAACTCACATGTTACAAAGCTGAAATATATGGTTACTTTGTATACAGTTAAATGAAATGACACTTTGAAGTTTAAGTGTTACATGTACTTTTGAATTAACCCACTACAGTACTGTTTATTTTTCTTGATGCTTATGGTGATTATTTTGCCGGGGGCCCTGGCAATAAAAGACAGGGTAAAGCAGAGAGACTAGGGCCCTCAAGCAGTAAATAAAATGTTTATATATATATAAAAAAAAAAGTCCACATGACAGCACCACACTCCGAAAGTTGCTACAATGTAGCTGCCCCTGTGCACGGAATACCATATAAATACCAAATCAAACACAACCAGCACCAAGGGTCTTGTGGTTCAAACAAAAATTAGTGTATTATAATTGCATGTACAACCGACGTTTCGGTCCCTTTTGGGACCTTTTTCAAGGTACAATTGCATACAACAACTATGTTTAAATAGCCTCCTCCCATGAATCCAGGGAGTGCCAGTGACATCATATGCACATTACCCACTCCCATCAAGTTAACTTTGCACTTTGATTATGATGCCATTAGTTACTTGGATGTGACACTGTATAAGGACATTGAACATAAAAGGCTGCAAACCAAAATTTATCAAAAGGTGACAGATAGGAACACTTTGCTTCACTTTGGAAGTAATCACCCTCAGCATTTGCTAAAATCTCTTCCCAAATCCCAGATGCTCCGAGTGGCTAGGATCACAAGCGATGTTGATGAACGTAATAAAGGGCTTGAGGCTATGTCAGATCGATTTGTGGAGAGGGGTTACCCCATACAAGACATTATGAAAGTTAAACAATGGGCTCAGGGCTTGGATAGAACTGGGCTATTACAGAATGAACGAGAGATTGCTGATAGAAAGGATAATAAATTATTCTATACTAGTACATATGGTCTGTGCAGTGCTTTGACAAAGAAATCTCTTTTACAGTATTGGCCACTCATCAATACCGATAATGAACTGTCCAAACTGGTTGACAAAAAATTGTGTTTCGGGTACAAATCGAACAAGAATTTCAGGGAGCTTCTGACACCTGCGGATCCGGTGGGCAAGTATTTACTCACAACGGGAAACAGTTCTCAAAAGTGTGGGGTGTTTAAATGTGGTAATTGCGTGATGTGCAATACATTAATCCTGGGGGACAAATTTTATCATCTGCACAATGGGAAATCTTATTCGATCAGACACAGGCTAACATGTTTGTCACAAAATGTGGTGTATATTATAAAATGCCTGTGTGGGTTGATATATTGTGGAAAAACAAACAGACAGTTGAAGGATAGGATTAGTATGCACCGGTCCACAATTCGGGCAGCACTAGATCCTGATTATGACAAAAAGAAGGTGAAACAAGATATTTCAAAGCAACCGATTGCACAGCATTGGGCAAAAGCAAAGCACTCTATTTCTTCGTTTAAGTGCATGCCAATAGATTGTGTGAAAATTCCAAGGAGAGGAGGAGATGTTAATCGGCTGTTATTGCAAAAGGAGGCTTTCTGGACTTACAAATTGGGATGTGTTGTGCCAAGGGGACTAAATACCACACTGCAAATGAACTGTTTTTTGACAGAAAAGTGATGCCTATAAGGATGTATCTTGGTATCTTATAATGTTGACCCAAGTATATATATATATATATATTAGCAGTGATATGTAAGGTATTTTGATATATAAGTTTAAAAAAGTTAAATTAATGCTGGACATTTGGAAACTTATGGGTTAACATTATAGGAGACCTCAGATCTTTGACATGAGAGATAATGTATGGTTACAATTTGTTTTTAAACTCAATTGTTTTAACAAAATTGCACTTTAGATCACTTACAACGATGGAGGTTTTTTTACAATGTTGCACTTTTAAACTGTCCACAGTAGTGGAGATATTTTTAACAATGTTGCACTTTGAGTTATGGTGTGATACTAAATATGCAATGTATTTAATGTGAAAAATTGATGCACTTTTTTTGTATCAGGAAAGTATGGATTATTAATAATTAATTAATTAATTAATTATATGATGTCGGGGGTTAATGGTCACTAGGGGTTAATGTGCATATGATGTCACTGGCACTCCCTGGATTCATGCGAGGAGGCTATTTAAACACAGTTATTGTATGTAATTGTACCTTGAAAAAGGTCCCAAAAGGGACCGAAACGTCAGTTTCGGTGCTGGTTGTGTTTGATTTGGTATATATATATATATATATATATATATAAATATTCTCAGTTTTTGAGAGTTTTTGTAATAATTCCAACCTGCTGAAAGCTAAAACACAAGCTTTTAAAATGCGGGATAGATTCTTGGCCCAGGGCTATGAACTTGAATTTTTGGATGGCAAACTTAAAAGGCTGCTAGTAGGTTCAAATCTGGAAATTTACACAAGACTTATGGGAATGAGGGAACTCCGATATTTGTTTCTAAATTTGCACCAGCTCATGACCAGATAAGTACTATTATTAGAAAGAATTGGCCGATTGAACAAATGGATTTAAGTCTGCCATTCCTGAATGTCGCTGCAGTGGTGTGTGCTTTCTGCAAAGGGAAAATCTTTTATTTGTAACAGATTTTATTTATTTTTATCTATTGGATTTTATCAAATGATATATGTTGTTTTGAATATGTGCACAAATATATATTTATCTCAGTATTGTGCGTGATGTGAGATATTGATTTGTAATATAGTACGGTTTCTTGTCCATCTCCAGCTAATTACAGAACACATACCTCATTACAGGACTGTAAGTAAAAGTGCTGCCTATTTGAAAAAGCAATAAAGAGAGATATATTATATTGATTATGACAATAAGGGAAACTCTCCTTAATATTTTATAAATATAAATATTTTTAACATTAAAGATTTGAAAAAACCTAACTTATTATAACCTCTTCCATGCCTTTCATTATTAAGGTAAATCACAATAAACTTAGCATGTAGATTCAATTCAATGATGATTTATGACAATTTTTTTTATTCTGTGTAATTGACTGATGAATTGTCTGTATACATAGTAATGGTGATCAGTACCCAACTAAATTGCAATTGGAATCGAGCCGTGTGGGGCGATTTGTCATTGCATTCTCCTACTGAGCCACAAGTGGGCATTCCAGCTTGCTTTGTATAATTTGCTTGCTAATTGCTCCTGTGCAGTTATCAAGGAAATAAAAAGCTGTAAATTGCTTAAAGGAACAGTAACGCCAAAAATGAAAGTGTATTAAAGTATTTAAAATAGAATGTACTGTTACCCTGCACAGGTAAAGTTGTGTATTTGCTAAAGTAACAGTACTATAGCTTATATAAATAAGCTGCTGTGTAGCCATGGGGGCAGCCATTCAACCTGGAGAAAAGGCACAGGTTACATAGCAGATAACAGATAGGCTCTGTAGAAGATAATGGGGCTTTATCTGTTATCTGCTATGTGCCTGTGCCTTTTCTCCTTTGAATGGCTGCCCCCATGGCTACACAACAGCTTATTTATATAAGCTATAGTAGTCTTTCTGAGGCAAACACACCAGCTGCACCAGCACAGAGCAACAGTACATAATATCATAATTATTTTTATACACTTTCATTTTTTGGTGTTACTGTTCCTTTAATCCCCTCCCATACACACACATATATATAACTTTTTTTTAGTTAGGTTTCTAAAGTAAATTCACTTCATTCATTCACTTATACATGCCATGCGCTAAATTTCAGAATGTTATCCTAGATTCTAATGCCATCTCATGGTGAAATATGTGTAATTCTTTATAGTAACACCATAATCCTTCATAGGCTTTTTCACTGATAGGTGTCCAGCCCCAGTGTACCGCTCTGACAGAGTAAACTTAAAGTGATCCATACTATCCTAAGCCTTACCAAATGAGCCACATGGGAATTACTAACCTCAATCTCAATCTCAATTATTACACTGACCCAGGGAACAACCATTTGAGGTTCAGTGGAAAATCCATTCTAGAAATTAACATTGCAATTTTTGCCATTTCTGTTTTCATCTTGCTGGCAAGTCTGGAGTAATGAAGTGTTAATGAAGTGCCTAGGCAAACTTTACTTACATATGTGGGTTTGTCTTTTATTATACATTCTACTTAAACAACCCCTCTAGTTACACAGGTATGTTAGTTTTGCACCACATTATGGCCTTTGCAAATAAATTGATTTCTTACAAACTGGCTGCTAGTTATTGAATACAGACTTGGTCTAGGAAAACAGGTTGTGTTTGATTGATGACTTTGCCCACCCCAAAAACTTTCTGTTGACACCCATGGCAATGACACACATTTATTTATTACAGTGAGTAATTGCCTCTCCTGTGGGCAACAAAGTGCCCCAAACTACCTTTTATTCTGCTGGAAATAGCATTCTTTCAGAAAGGTGTTTCACATACATGGATATCCATTTCTACTGATTAAAAAGTATTTTGGACACTATGGGGCCCATTTACTTACTCACGAACGGGCCGAATGCGTCCGATTGCGTTTTTTTCATAATGATCGGTATTTTGCGATTTTTTCGCCTTTACGACTTTTCAGAAAATTATCGCAACTTTTTCGTTACCAATACGATTTTTGCGGAAAAACGCGAGTTTTTCGTAGCCATTCCGAAAGTTGCGATTTTTTCGTAGCGTTGAAACTTGCGCAAAAAGTTGCGATTTTTTCGTAGTGTTAAAACTTGCGCAAAACGTCGCGCCTTTTAAGTTTTAACGCTACGAAAAAAGCACAACTTTCGGAATGGCTACGAAAAACTCGCGTTTTTTTGCGCAAATCGTATTGGTAACGAAAAAGTCGCTATAATTTCCGAAAAGTCGTAAAGGCGCCGAAAAAATCGCAAAAAATACGAAAAAGTCGCAAAATGTTCGTTTTCCAATCGGAATTTTTCCAATTCGGTCGGAATTCGTGTCTTAGTAAATCAGCCCCTTTGAGTACAGACAGTAATCCTAAATTGAACCAAAATAAAACTACTGAGCACAGGACCTGTTTGCTTTGGATGTGGACAATCTACTCCAAATGTACATCCTTGCATAGGAAGCAAGAAGCCAGTTGTGGACGGCAGTACAGAAGGTGACAAAGTCTTCTAATGGCTTATGGGTCACATACTACTCTTCATTCAGACAGCATTTTACTTTAGTTATCTTGATTGAGCACATATTAGATGAGGCTTCTTTTATTTGGATACTATTTTTTTTATGAACACAACTGCAACTGAGTAACTTTGATTCCAAAATCAATAATACATTGCATGGCATTAACCATTAACTATTTAACCAAATACATTTTAATAACCAACATGCTGGGCAGGTAGAGATTTAGTAACAAAACTACAAGATAAAAATGGTGAAGTTATCTAAAGCTAATGTCACCAGGGCACTTTTCAGCCCTAGGTATTTCGGGCAAATTAAATGTGCATTCAATTATCCCCCTTCATTTGAATGGAAAATGTGTTTCAAGGTAATTTTCAAGCTAAAAAATACTCATTCCTTCTGTGGAAAATGATCAATGGGCAGTGTCGGACTGGCCAACCAGGATATCAGGAAAACTCAGGGTGGGCCCAGGTATCAGGCCCTCCTGCTCACCCAATCATATGCCTTGTATGCCTATACCATGGTTATTCCTCCTTTTCACATGAGAACAAAGAGAACAATGGAAGGAAGGATAGATAAAATGTACTGAGAAATGATTAAGAGAATGATGAATTTGAGAGAAGGTAAAATTGAAAGTGGACCCACAGTCTAAGATTTCTGGTGGGCCCCTGGCACCCCAAGCACCTGCTGTCAATGGGTAATTTTCAGTTGGATAAAATATACCATGCTGGAAAACAGCCCTAAAACATTAGAGTCCTCGCGCCACTGTTTGTAACAAAAGGTATCAAAAAGGAGATGTTAATACTCCCATGTCTAGAGTTATACTCTCTCTTGCATAGTCCCAAATGGGTTGCAATATTGTATTCCATGGTGCTAGTGCAGAAGGCACCAATGAACATCTCAGCACTGTGGTAAAATTTGTGTATCAGCAGTAGGACAAGAAACATGTTCCAACATTAAACACTTCTGTAAAATGAAAATAAAAATATATAGTGCAGATCAATATAATAAAGGAATCCAAAAATTGATTAAGGAAGTGTGTGCTTAATCAAAACACCAATGCTTAGGTAAAGTGACCCCAATACCATAGGCTAATATAAAATCTATATCTGCTCACCAGAACAACTTATAAAGAAGCATGTAGAATCATCCCAACCGGGCATTGATAGACGAGGGATCCAGTCACACAATATATATAGGATGGAGAACAAGGCAAAATATAGTGTAAAAACGTTTATTATATTAAAATCCTGAACAATGCAGGCTACTTACAATGTAGTAGAAATGTAAAAACATGGAACAGAAGAAGAGTCAATAGTAGCTCAACGCGTTTCGCGTGCTGACTGCACGCTTCCTCAGGAGCAAACAGGAAATGTCCCAACAATGGCCTTATAAACCATATTGTAAACAAGGTTAATTAGCCCAAAACGGCAGCACCGGTATGAAACCGGAAGTGTATGTGTCAGGTCGCATGGTAATAGTGACAATTATGTCACACCTAAAGTGGGGGTGGTCACTAGCCCATGAGGGTATACGTCACCTAGGAGACGCGTTAAACCCGGAACCGGAAGTTTGACTCGCTGAGGCGAAGACACGTAGTCATAGCAACAAGCAAAACAATGACACGTGCACTAAACCCAGGGAGCCACTAACCAAGTAAGGAACGCGTAACCCAGGAGACGCTTGGGCTGCAGTTGTTGAGCGAGCTATCCATAGAGGGGGCAGCTCACTAAATAAGGGACGCGTAACCTAGGAGACGCTAGGACCGCAGCTGTTGAAAACGCTATCTGTAAATTAGATACGTGCATAAAAATGACTCTACATAAAACTGAAATTGCAAGTGTTGCATAAGAGAATGACATAGATATGTGTAAGACCCATAACTAAATGTTGTAAATGAAGTACATAAAGAGTGCTTCAGGAGGTGCATTAGTAAATGCATAAGAGACCTGTAACCTGGACAAATATATAAGAATTCACTATTGGTATTACAATACTGCTGCAAAAAAGAAATGCTAAAATCATGTACAAGTATAACAATACAAAGACAAAGGGACATGGGAAATAGTTGAACTGGGACATGTAATGGGACAGTGACAAGAGGGAACTTGAATGAAAAAGTGTAGGATAACTTAATAACAAAATAAAATAAAATAGCTCTCTCTCTCTCTGTGTTTAGAAAGCTGCCAGATCTAAGTCAATATTAAGACCCGAGGGTTGTAAAGTGTCCAACTTGAAGATCCAATAAGTCTCACGTTGTCTGAGTTTGATGAAACGATCCCCACCCCTAATATTGGCCGGTATTTGTTCTAAACCAATAAAAACCAAACCCTTTGGATCACAATTGTGTGTTGACTTAAAGTGTCGGGGAACACTATGATTGATTTTGCCTGCCCTAATATTGCGTACATGTTCCCCAATCCTAGTGCCTACTGACCTACTAGCTTTGTATTATCATCTTCCGAAAATACACAAAGATGCTATGAATCCACCTGGGAGACCCATTATATCGGGAATAGACTCCTTGACCAGTAACCTTTCAGATTTTGTGGATCACTTTTTACAGGATATAGTTATCAAACAAAAATCTTACTTATGTGATACTAGAGATCTATTGAAGAAAATAAATAATATAGAGTGGAAAGATACTTACTGTTGGATCACCTGTGATGTCAGTTCTTTATATACTAATATTCCACATGGGAGGGGAATCGACTCTATTCGTAAGAAGTTGGATTTAGAAAGTAATTTACCATCAACATTCCAAACTTTTTTATTGGACAGCATATTATTCATTTTGACACATAACTATTTCAATTTCAATAGTATATTTTATTTACAGAAACAAGGCACAGCCATGGGCAGTAAATTTGCCCCTGCATATGCAAATCTGTACATGGCAGTGTGGGAGGATGATTTCATTTGGGGCTCATCTAGATTTAGTGAACATATTATCCTATATACTAGGTATATCGATGATTTACTCTTTATTTGGAATGGCCCCCAAGGTCTTTTGGAATCTTTCATTGCACACATTAACACCAACACTTTTAACCTCAAATTTACCTCAGAGATACATCCCAATACTATTAATTTTTTGGATTTGACCCTTTTTTGTGAGAACAACAAGATAGAAACTAGACTGTATCGGAAACCAACTGACCGCAATGGTCTTTTACATGCATCCAGCAGCCACCATACCCAATGCATTAGAAATATTCCTAAAGGGCAATTCTTGAGGGCAAAAAGGAATTGTTCTAAATTAGATGACTATCAACGTGAGTGTCACATTCTTGAAAGCAGGTTCCTTGAGAAGGGATACAAAAAATCCTGGCTCCAGGAGGCCAGACATAAAATAGATAATATCAATAGGGATCTTCTTCTGCAGCCCCAAAAGCCTAAAAAGAATATTCTGCCTAAATGTAACTTCTACACCAGGTTCAATTCGTCAGCTTACAACATTAGAAACATTATTCAACGACACTGGAATGTGATTTTGGCTGATCCCATTTTAAAAGAGTGTTGCAAATCAAAGCCACAAATTTATTTTAAAAAATCACAGACTTTGAATAATATGTTGGCTCCCTCGAAGGTATGGAATCGCCAGGAACATAAGAGGCACTTGAATCCATTTGGTCTAAAGGGCACATACAAGTGTGGAAAGAAAAAGTGTGCATCTTGCACCTTTGTTGCCCCCAAGAATTACAGTATTACAGATATACCCCCAATCAAAATTTTTATTAATTGCCGTTCCATATATGTGATATACTTATTAATTTGTCCATGTAAAAAACTATACGTTGGGAGAACAATCAGGTCAGTAGGCACTAGGATTGGGGAACATGTACGCAATATTAGGGCAGGCAAAATCAATCATAGTGTTCCCCGACACTTTAAGTCAACACACAATTGTGATCCAAAGGGTTTGGTTTTTATTGGTTTAGAACAAATACCGGCCAATATTAGGGGTGGGGATCGTTTCATCAAACTCAGACAACGTGAGACTTATTGGATCTTCAAGTTGGACACTTTACAACCCTCGGGTCTTAATATTGACTTAGATCTGGCAGCTTTCTAAACACAGAGAGAGAGAGAGCTATTTTATTTTATTTTGTTATTAAGTTATCCTACACTTTTTCATTCAAGTTCCCTCTTGTCACTGTCCCATTACATGTCCCAGTTCAACTATTTCCCATGTCCCTTTGTCTTTGTATTGTTATACTTGTACATGATTTTAGCATTTCTTTTTTGCAGCAGTATTGTAATACCAATAGTGAATTCTTATATATTTGTCCAGGTTACAGGTCTCTTATGCATTTACTAATGCACCTCCTGAAGCACTCTTTATGTACTTCATTTACAACATTTAGTTATGGGTCTTACACATATCTATGTCATTCTCTTATGCAACACTTGCAATTTCAGTTTTATGTAGAGTCATTTTTATGCACGTATCTAATTTACAGATAGCGTTTTCAACAGCTGCGGTCCTAGCGTCTCCTAGGTTACGCGTCCCTTATTTAGTGAGCGGCCCCCTCTATGGATAGCTCGCTCAACAACTGCAGCCCAAGCGTCTCCTGGGTTACGCGTTCCTTACTTGGTTAGTGGCTCCCTGGGTTTAGTGCACGTGTCATTGTTTTGCTTGTTGCTATGACTACGTGTCTTCGCCTCAGCGAGTCAAACTTCCGGTTCCGGGTTTAACGCGTCTCCTAGGTGACGTATACCCTCATGGGCTAGTGACCACCCCCACTTTAGGTGTGACATAATCGTCACTATTACCATGCGACCTGACACATACACTTCCGGTTTCATACCGGTGCTGCCGTTTTGGGCTAATTAACCTTGTTTACAATATGGTTTATAAGGCCATTGTTGGGACATTTCCTGTTTGCTCCTGAGGAATCGTGCAGTCAGCACGCGAAACGCGTTGAGCTACTATTGACTCTTCTTCTGTTCCATGTTTTTACATTTCTACTACATTGTAAGTAGCCTGCATTGTTCAGGATTTTAATATAATAAACGTTTTTACACTATATTTTGCCTTGTTCTCCATCCTATATATATTGTGTGACTGGATCCCTCGTCTATCAATGCCCGGTTGGGATGATTCTACATGCTTCTTTATAAGTTGTTCTGGTGAGCAGATATAGATTTTATATTAGCCTATGGTATTGGGGTCACTTTACCTAAGCATTGGTGTTTTGATTAAGCACACACTTCCTTAATCAATTTTTGGATTCCTTTATTATATTGATCTGCACTATATATTTTTATTTTTATTTTTATGCGCTTCCACCAACACTACTGCACATATACTTTGAGGCTCATCTTAAGGGGAGCTGACACCAGGAGGAAGCAGCATTGATTTTTTGCCACATTGAAGATTCACATACACGGATTTCTCATCAAGAAGCGCTGGGTTCAGGAGTGTTCATTCACTCCATAATAACTATACTTCTGTAAAATGGCAATGGTAAAAATCCTACTCAGACTTGGTTTTACGTTTTGGCTTGGTGTTTCTTTTACAGCAACAAAGACATGCAAAAGTGCAGCACTTTAGGCTGATGAACAGTGTGGTGAGCAGTACAACCAGTAGGAAGGCCATAACATCCAGGGACTGGTACTGAATCCAGTTCAAGTCATGAGCGGCCGGGCGCAAGTGGGGGGCACCTTTGTGTTTCATAACAAACTCTACCCAGTGCACAGCAAGGTCCAGGGGTTGGACTGGTCTGTCCCGGTGCAGAGAGGACAAACGCTGAATGTTTTCCTTGTAGCTAAAAGGAAAAAAAAGACAAGTATTACTCTACTCCTATATGAACAATTCTAATCTAAGCAAAGAAAGAAGGGCATATTTAGGCCTTTAAATAGACACCGTCAATAAAATGATTGTTTTTTTGCCTTGGAACTAAGTAAGTTATCAGCTACACTGTAGACAATAGGGCTAATGTACAATGCCCAACACAGTGTGCAAAGTGCAGAGAAAAGCTACAACCCCAAGGGCCACAAGTACCCCCATGGTTGTATATGACCCACGTAAACACACAGTATCTGATTTGCTGGAACCTGAAATCTTAAAGGAACAGTAACATCAAAAAATGTAAGTGTTTTAAAGTAATTAAAATATAATGTGCTGTTGCTCTGCAAAAAACTGGTGTTTTTGCTACAGAAAAGGTACTTTATAAATAAGCTGCTGTGTAGCCATGGGGGCAGCCATTCAAGCTGGAAAAAAGGAGAAAAGGCACAGGTTACATAGCAGATAACTAGTAAATAAGCCCCATATAATGGGGGTTTATCTGTTATCTGCTTATCTGCTAAGTAACCTGCGCCTTTTCTCCTTTGAATGGCTGCCCCCATGGCTACACAGCAGCTTACTTATATAAACTATAGTAGTCTTTCTGAGGCAAACACACCAGTTGTAGCAATGCAGGGCAGCAGTATATTATATTGTAATTACTTTTATACACTTTCATTTTTTGGTGTTACTGTTCCTTTAATATCTTCAGCGAAGGCCCTTAGGTTTTGTAAAGTGTGAACATCAGTTTCAGTTTTAGCCCTTTCCATGCTGCAAATTAGTTTCACTTTGTGAACAGTGTGTTTCTAGGCAACATCTAGGCAATATCTTGTATCATCAGCTTAAACCTGCAGCTTTAGGTATTATATAATTGGCAGGCTGGCACTTCCTTTGCCAACAACTTAGTAAAATGATATTGTTGGAAGGGATAAGGTTATAAAGGCATTTCCATTTTTTCATGTGAGTCTAACTTGGTTTTGCTGTATAAAAAAAATCCAAAAAAAGTCCATGTTCTGAATTACCCTTTTCACTAATATCACAAACCTGTTTACACAAGAAGAATAAGGCTAGTGTCACAAAGGGCAGATGATCAGATTTTCTCTACCTGTATTTTCTAAGCAGACAGAGAAAAGCTAATGTGCTCCCATTTGCTCCTTCTTAAAAAAATTAGATGTACATTTTTTAAAAAATATAATGATTTTTAAAGTTGTATAACTTGTATAATTTGCTTGGAATTATTGGATGCAGTTGCTACGTATCTTTTGACATGTGGCCCCTTAAAGGGCCACTAGACATAACATTTTCCTGCAGAATTCTCCTTTACCTCTTCCTTAGCTTACCCCTTAGGCCCTTTCCCCCCAGTGCCCGCATGTCTACCTCCCATGCCCACCTTCCCCTGGAGTCTTTGCTCGAGGGGTGTGGGCGTAGAAGCTGGACGGATTGCTTAGGGCACCTGGCTGTTGGCAGTGCTTTTTCTATAACTTAGAAACTTAATATAATATAACTTAATATAATATTTTATAACTAAACTGCACTTACCTTGGATTGTCTATAACAGCCATCACTGCCTTGCTAAGGTCATCGGGGATTAAGTTCTGCACATTGAGAATCAATCCTGCTCCCCGAGACTCAATGCGTTTTGCATTATCCATCTGGTCCCCAAACAATGGCATCAAGACCATGGGGACCGCATTACAAATTCCCTCATAGAGCCCATGTGATCCAGCATGAGTGATAAAGGCACGAGCTTTGGGATGGGCTAGTCAAACAATTATAAACATGTTAAAAAGTGTTTTACACCAGGTGCCATACTGTACTTTTCTATTCACTAAATTACTTAAGGCACAAAGAAATCCATTTACATAGTATATGTCCCCTTTTATGGAAATATGTTCCAAGAGTGGAGGACTCAAGGAGAGTAATGAAAACTATATAATGTATCTGCCATTACAACTGCAACAGGGAGAGAATTTCATAGCTTTACACCTCTCACTGTAAACCATTTTTAAAGACACCTGTCCACATGGGCGTCCACAGAAGGGGGCAAGAGGGGGCACTTGCCCCCCCCTGGAAAAGTAGCAAAAAAAACAAAAACCTTACTCCGTTTCTGCAGTCCCCTCAAGCCCGTTTTTGCTGTGCTCTGATTGGATCTTTCTTCTTGTGGATTCTCCAATCAGAGCACAGCTTCCTTGACAGACAGTAAAATTGACCAATCAGAGCACACATGCACACAGGGATCGGGAGATTTTGCAAACTGGAAACAGAAATAAAGACTGAAAAGAAGAATCTGCCCCTGTAACTTTACCTAAGAACCAACTCTCAACTTTTGCTGCAGTTTTCATCCCACAGGTACTATACACAGGCACTATACCCAGGTACTATACACAGGCACTATACCCAGGTACTATACACAGGCACTATACCCAGGCACTATACACAGGTACTATACCCAGGTACTATACCCAGGCACTATACCCAGGCACTATACCCAGGCACTATACCCAGGTACTATACACAGGCACTATACCCAGGCACTATACCCAGGCACTATACCCAGGTACTATACAGTTCTAAAGAATCACTAGCTGACATTAAATTGTTTTTTGCCTGACCTGACATCTATAATAATATATAATCTATCCCCTACCCTAACAGATGGAGGGTAAGTTAACTCTTTCCCTCTGAAAAAGCTCATTGTGTGTTTATATATGTGTTGTTGTTTTTTGCACTTACTATTTTTTATTTTTTTTTGTCATTGTTTTGTTCATTTATAGTAAGTTACAGTGGGGCCAATGTTGTGTATCAGTGCCAGTGTTATAGTGCCAGGGCCTGAATATCTGCCATCTGTACCCACTGTGTTTCACTGTATATAATGTGCTGGGTTTGTAAATACAGACTGCGTCTCACTGTATATATAATGTGCTGGGTTTGTAAATACAGACTGCGTCTCACTGTATATATAATGTGCTGGGTTTGTAAGTACGGACTGCGTCTCACTGTATATAATGGGGAGTCAGTACCCACTGCCTTTCTTGCTATAAAACTAACATAAACACATCTAAAGGGGTGGTTCACTTTTAAGTTAACCTTTAGTATGTTATAAAATGGCCTATTCCTAGCAACTTTGCAATTGGTCTTCCTAATTAATTTTTTTGAATAATTTGCCTTTCTCTTCTGCCTCTATACAGATTTCAAATGGGGGCCAAAAAATATTGCTCTGTGAGGCTACAATTTTATTATTATTATAATTTTGTATTACTTATTTTTCCAAGTAGGCCCCTTAACTATTCATATTCCCATCTCTTGTTTAAATCACTACCTGGTTGCTAGGGTAAATAAGACCCTAGCAACCAGATAGCTGCTGAAATACCAAATGGAGAGCTGCTGAACAAAAAGCTAAATAACTGAAAAACCATTAAAAATAAAAGTGAATTCGAATGCGAACTACCCCTTTAAGCTAACTGATCACAAACACAAATGTTTGCAGATCCCCTAACAGAAGTGCGCGTATGAATACTTTTACTACTAATACTAAACATTTTAGGGTAAAAAAAAAAAGCACCCCCACCCGCACTTTTGTACAGTATCCCTGGAAGTCAGTGGGAACGGCAAGAGGTAGTTGGGAGGTTAACTTTTTACGTCAGCAGCAAATCCACTAAGTGTCACATTAGCTGTAGGTCAGTCTGTGTATGGGCCATATTTAGCCTCCCCTAGTATCATCCTGCAAAAAAAAAAATATATATATATATATTTATCTGTTGCAGGATGATGCTAGCTTACTTGCCCCCCCTTGGAAAATTTTCTGCGGACGCCCATGCCTGTCCATAGCTTTCTGGCAGTCAGAAGCATATGCAGTTATAGCCACTGTGGTCCCGACTCCCAACTATATATGATACTGGTCAGTGATCACCACCAGAGAGCAAGATAAAGTATATCAAGCAGTCTGACATAGAGGGTGCCAACCCCACTATACTTCTCTGAATTTATCTTCTCTTGAATTATTAACCAATATGAGCAAACACAGGGCCACTCCTGCCATGAGGCTAAGGTTAAAATTCAGCAAAGTATTGTGCTCTCTGCACTAACAATGCAGCCCACCAACTCCCCTGCCAGAGCACAGAAAATGTAAGCATGCTCGACAGAGGGGTTGTACCCCAAAATGTTGCTCTTCTGCAATGAAATTGCAAGGATTTGCCCCGTGTGCCAGCGCTTTTTGCCTTTTACTTTGATTGGGAGGGTGCCAATCCCTCCTAGTGATGCATTACAGCAATCTATTGTCTGTTGGGGTGCCAGGGTATGCGAGTATGGTCCACAGGGCCGGATTTACCTTTGGTGATCCCCTAGGCCCAGCTGCTGTGCCGCCCCCCCTTGTAGGGCCGTGCCGCGCACAGAGTGACGTAACGACGCGTGTGCATGGCGTGATGACGTCACCGACCAGGAAGTAGATGCGCATGGCAGTTTTCGGAGTTGGGGCGGCCAGGCAAGATGTTATTTAACTATTTTATGCACCGCTGCCTGCCGCCCACCACAAATAAAGAACAGGCACAGCACCCAGTTGATGTTAGGGGCGCCTGTTTGCCGCCCCTAACATCTTGCCGCCCTAGGCCCGGGCCTTGGGGGCCTCTCCCAAAATCCGAGCCTGGTGGTCCATCTTTCTAACACCATTAGGACATAGATAAGGACCAGAAATGATCTATGTGGAGTAGAGCAGAGTGCAAAATTGCAAAATATGGGTGTTATATGCCATATTTTCTGTACTTTTTACCAGTGGCCTGAATGTAAGAATATTGCCACAAGTAGCATTGAGACCTGCATTACCACAATGAATACAGTGCTGCCTACATTCAGCAGTGGTGTATTTATGAGGGTCAGGCAAGGGGATGTACATGTTTTTGCACCCCTTAGTGCTCTTGCCTATGTCCCATGTAACCTGTTTGCATGTTTTCCTGTGAGAAAACAAGAGTACAAGGATAAATCATTGCAAACATGGTAAAATCAGACAAACTCTTTGCAGATATTACCTTAAGACATTACCTAAGACAGAATCACATTCATAATCTCAGTGCTACAGGACAGCACTGTCAACCACTGTGCCACCATGCCACCCAAACATAATCACACCTATCAACTATAAACTATAATTCACTCTTTCCATCAGAATAGGACAGTATATTCCATTGCTAGTAATACATTGTAAATACACACCAAGCAGATCATTCTGCGGCAGCCACTTTACAAGATGGGTGTTATCTCCCAGATTTGAAGGTGCTTTCCCTGTGTACCTCCAGAAAACCTGAACAAAGGGAAATGAGCTTCAGTCAACAGGGTCGGACTGGGGGGTGAAGGGCCCATCGGGGCTCCCCACCTGACATCCTCCCCTGAGCGCATAAATTTAACGCATCAGGGGAGGAGCGGTCGGGCAGGGGGAGCGCAGGTAAGGGACGGGGCACATTTACTAAGAAGTGAAGCTTTGCCTCAGATACATTACTTATCTAGAAGCTGGCGAAATGGCATTTAAGTGAAAAGGGGAAGGAAGAGAAAAGTTTGCCCTTTAGTAAATTACCAGATTTGTACTTCTTTACCTCGGCAAAAATTTGCTCGGCAAAGAGACGCAAAGCTTCGCTAGCACTGAGCTTCTTCGCTAGGGAAACTCTCCAGCGCCTGTTAATAAATAGGCGAATGCTCAGGGAATTGTCTTTTTTGCCAGAAAAAGACAATTCGCCTTTTTGTAAATGTGCCCCATAGTTGGAAGTGACCTATGGGAAACATAGGACTTTTTAAATTGGTAGTGTTTTCAAAATGTTTCTCTGTTTCTCAATATTGTAGATATACTGTTTTTAATTTATAGGTATTTAAAGGCATATATCGTTTTATGCAAGTTGAATTACAGGCTGTCCTGAAGAAACTACTGTATGTATACAGTTTTCCTAGTTAAACAAACAAAAGGAATTCTGAAAATGAATTCCAAAGAGCTCCAAGAAAATCCCATTTACATGGGTTTATCTTATAGGCATAAGAATGGACACATCATTCAGTACTTGCTCAGCCCTATCACCAAGTGCACTACAGACTTTCTGAGCAGGTGGCCTACAAAAAACTAGAGCCTGGTTATCAAGTTAGCATTAGATTTCTTTTAGGAGACAACCCAAGTATCTTACCTTCTGAGGAATGTATCTCAGAGCTTCCGCTATATCCATTGCTATATTCATGGGAATTTCAGACACCACAGATCCAAAGGAAAACACCACAAATCCATGTTCTCCAGAGCTTTTAACCAACTTCTCAAACTCCTGGGGCAGAGTATAATAAACAAATGTAACGTCACTTTACTATTATATCTTTTTCAACACATATACACATATAGATACATATATAAGCATATAGAATGAGCTTTGAGATAAAAACATTTTTCCTAAATGAGTTGCCATACCAGAAAGTGAAATCAGATCTGGATACCTTTTATTGGGCAAATAAAGCTTTCTTAAAAAGTGGGCAAGATAATGCATACCTCCCAATAGTGTCATATTTTGTGGGATGGTCCCACATTGTGAATCCTAAAAGAGGTGCGGGGTTTGTGGGCAGGTCTGGGCATATAGGGGAGGGGGATGTCTAGACATATTTGGGTGTGGTCTTATTTGTTCCTCATTTGATAATTCAAATGTTGGGAAGCATGGACTGTGTCCTGATTTGGTTGGGCAGGATGACAATTACTGCCAGATATTTGGACATGCATGCTGGGTCAGGGCCATTTCAATCCTGTTAGATAACTGGTGACCAGACATGTCTACAAACTGCTAACATGGTGTATCAACAGATGCTGAATTGAATAGCAGTACAGAAACCCATAGAAATGAGCAAAAACTGAGCATTTTTCAACTCTGTATTCTGAGGGATCTGGTGGTGGGCAAGGAGCAGGCCCGGACTGGCAATCTGTGGATTTTGACAAATGCCAGAGGGGCTGCTGTATGATGCCATAGACAGTCACTATTTATTGGGCCACTGGAGACCTGGTAAGCAGGTAGGGAGCACCATCAGATGCAAAGCACAGCAGAGTCCTGTATTTACCAGCTGTCTAAAGCATTAAAGAAGAAAAGGTGAAATCACTGGTGGGTACCAAGCTCTTAAGTACCATAAGGTGATTCTAGTCACTTACATGCTAACTTGGGTTGATGCTAAACTTCTTCAAACAATACACTGGCCTGGAATACTGTTTATTCAGTGCCATACCATCATATTTTTCTTATTTTCCAGGCATTTTGCTTTGGGCTTGGGTGAATGCATCCACAGTACAGACCTTTGTCTGATATTTCTGTATTTTATAGGCACCTACTTTAATTGGAGCAGGAGAAAACTTGGGAGACTGAAAGAAAATAGTGTGGTGTTGCTCAAGGAACAATACCCCATACTGGTGTGTCTATTGTAAGAGAAGTAGCACTAGCACAAGGTAGCTGGTAAGCAACTAGAACTTGTTTCCCCCTATGCTTTTACCTTTTCTTGTCCTTTAAGTACAGGATGGCTTTGCATCCAACAGTGCTATACTCTATACATTCTACAACACTGTATTGTGCGCCTTAGTGCTGTTAAACTTGCATCTTGAACAATGGAAACTATGTCCTATATTATAAATAGTTATCATCTTTTTTTATGATGTTTTTATCATTTGTTTTCTGTTTTACCACCTCAAATGTTTCCATTAATATTAATGGGTTACTCCATGTATGAGATTGTGTAAAATGGAATTTCAATAAATGATATGTATTATATGTGAGAAGAAATACAGCTTTATAAATACACTATTTATTTTACACCACTTTTTTACAGAGGTTTTCCCATATAAATCATTTTACACTGCTTGATATAAAGGCCCCCAGAACAGTTGATCATTTGTGGGTCTGAGAATGAGACAGCAAACTAAATTTGAGTGTGTTAAAGATTGAGCAAGTGGAGAGCATGGGTACATGTGAACAAGCTCCTCTGTTTCAGGTTTTATTGTGTGTATATCACTTATTGTAAAGTTAATGTTTTGGGTCAGCCTCCCCATTGATTTGTTGTATTGAATTTCCAGAGAATACCAATATAACATGTATTAATCATTGGCTGGGCCACCGGGACACCAGGAAAAAACCCAGTTGGCCCTGGCCCTAGTGGGCCCAGGCGGCCCAGGACTGACACTTGCCAGCACTCCCCGAGCCTGAAGCATTAATTTTACATGCGCTCAGGGGAGGATGACGGGTGACAGAAGGGGCCCAGTGGGGGGCCCCCTAAGGGGTGTGGGGGATGTGGCCAGTGGGGGCACCTGCAGGGCCCCTGGGTCGGCACCCCCCAGTCCAACCCTGTAATCAATTCATTTATCATATGCGTTGGAACTAAGGGTGCTCCCCCAGAATTTTTCTTCCCAGTAGCAGTAGTTGATATGGGCAGGCAGGCAGGGAGGCAAGAAAAGTTCCTTTGTAATAAATGCAAAATAGTGTCTGTTCCATCCTTATACGTACTCCTTTTACTTTGACTCATACCGGGAACTTTTCAGACTTATATTAGTTCCAGCCACATTAATGATTGTTGCTACTTCTGAGATTGATTTATTATATATCAAACTGGGGAATTCAGTAGCATTCCTGGCAGTTCAATTTACTGAATGACAAGTAGACCGGATTTCACTGGGGGTGCCAAACCTGTAGCTAGTGAATCTCACCACCAGGTGAATCCAGTTGTGTTTATTCCCTGGTCTGGTGCAATTTTTTCCTAAAAGGAATACAGAGGAACAGAGGAAAAATCTTGTATGGGTATAATAAATCACATCAGGAAATTACAGAGAGTAAAAAGGAAAGTATAGTTCTTATCAAGTCAAGAGCAGCAAACATTTTTAAAATGGTTTGGTTCTATGAAGGCATGAAACAGCTAAACACATATAAGCAAGATGCCTTTCTGCCATAGTGCTGTCCACATAGAACAAAGCACATACCTGGGGTAGGGCCTTCTGCTTGGCACAGTTGATGCCTCCAATTAAAATCACATTTGGCATTATGGGCCTGGGAAATTCAAAGACAAAGTCATACCTCATCAGCCAAATGGAAGTACGGCTGAAAAGACTCATAGCAGTAACTTCTTTTTTCAAAAAATCTGAAGCCATCTGTGCATATGGATAATAAAAAATATGGCAAACGATATGTTCCAGGGAGTGGATAAGGAAGTTCTTCACCCTCTGGCTGAAAGACATATTGTCTGTATACACAGTGAACATCCTGGGTACATAGGAGGGAGGACTAGGGGTTTGAGAACCTATTTGGTCCATCCCAAATGCAGCCCCCCTCGTGAAGGACACAGAAGGGATGGAAAGGTGTTCAGCGACTATCTCACCACATGGGAAAACTGAGTCAGTTAGCATAGCGTCAAAATGTTCCTTCTCCAGTTCCCTAATGAGGGTCGAGTTCTGCAGGAAGTGCTGACACGCACTCACAACAGACATTGTCCCATTTGATACGCTTTCATACAAGAACTTAATCTTGTCTGTAAGAATCCGGTCTGCAAATATTTCTAGGTTCATATGCCTCACGCGGCTTTCCAAAACGTCTTTGCTGTAAGGCGAAGAGAATGTTTTCACTTTGTAGTTATCTAAATCATTGAAAAACATATTGACTTCTGGGATTGCCATGACGATATGGTGACCATTTTGTGCTAACCTGTCCACCAACACACGCATGCTGAGCCAGTGGCTACCATCCTGTGGGACCACCAGCAGCCTGCCACCATCAGCACAGCCCAACGCCAACAGGATGAAGAATCTTCTAAAGAAGCAGCAGGAGGGAGATGAACCTGTGGCACCCATCTGTAACTTTGCAGTCCAGGCTGTATATCTGAGGGCCCCTTGAAATGAATCTGGGAGAATGATCTGCACATGTAGGGAAGGCACTGATATGTGAGTTCAGAGGTCCTGGTGCTTTCTGCTTATTCATCCTTAAAATGAACTTTGATTCTCAAATAAACTCCTGTGAACTGTATATCAGGCAAAGTGGACACTGCCGTTAATGATAATTATGTTAATGTTACAGGTTGCTCAATTTATCTCTAGGCAAAGCCCAGTAAGTCTAGCTTTTTTTTCTAAGTATTAAATAAAAAGTGACTGCAACTTTAGTGTATAATAGTCCCATGCTCTGAATTATATTGACTCACCCACACTTAATTAGTACAATGTCATTTTCTGTATCTTGAAATAACTAAAGAATTATAAACTTTTTTTTTTACTCTGCCTTTGTTTCGCTCTCTTATCACAACCACATTTAAAAAGGGATCTCGTTCTCAGCCTGAAAACTATAGGCCTGTTAGTCTGACATCAGTAGTAGGAAAGCTTCTGGAAGGGGTAATAAGGGATAGGATAGTTGAATACATTGCAGTTCACAATACTATTAGTTTGTGCCAGCATGGTTTTATGCGTAACAGATCTTGCCAGACTAATTTAGTTGCCTTTTATGAGGAGGTGAGCAGGAACCTTGATGCTGGAATGGCAGTTGATGTCATCTACTTAGATTTTGCTAAAGCGTTTGATACAGTACCTCACAGAAGGTTAATGATCAAATTGAGGAATATTGGCCTAGAACATAATATTTGTAATTGGATAGAAAACTGGCTGAAGGATAGAGTACAAAGAGTGGTGGTAAATGGAACATTTTCTAATTGGGCCAGTGTGGTTAGTGGAGTACCGCAGGGGTCAGTCCTTGGGCCTTTGCTTTTTAACTTGTTTATTAATGACCTGGAGGTGGGCATAGAGAGTACTGTTTCTATTTTTGCTGATGACACTAAATTGTGCAAAACTATAAGTTCCATGCAGGATGCTGCCGCTTTGCAGAGCGATTTGACAAAATTGGAAAACTGGGCAGCAAACTGGAAAATGAGGTTCAATGTTGACAAGTGCAAAGTTATGCATTTTGGTAGGAATAATATAAACGCAAACTATCTACTGAATGGTAGTGTGTTGGGGGCATCCTTAATGGAGAAGGATCTAGGGGTTTTTGTAGATCACAAGTTGTCTAATTCCAGGCAGTGTCATTCTGTGGCTACTACAGCAAATAAAGTGCTGTCTTGTATAAAAAAGGGCATTGACTCAAGGGATGAGAACATAATTTTG
Source organism: Xenopus tropicalis (assembly GCF_000004195.4). Classification (NCBI taxonomy): domain Eukaryota; kingdom Metazoa; phylum Chordata; class Amphibia; order Anura; family Pipidae; genus Xenopus; species Xenopus tropicalis. The sequence goes on along the minus strand of NC_030685.2, from coordinate 59,213,964 downwards.
CCCCTTTATAGGTCCCTGGTAAGGCCTCACCTTGAGTATGCAGTGCAGTTTTGGGCTCCAGTCCTTAAGAAGGATATTAATGAGCTGGAGAGAGTGCAGAGATGTGCAACTAAACTGGTTAAGGGGATGGAAGATTTAAACTATGAGGTGAGACTGTCGAGGTTGGGGTTGTTTTCTCTGGAAAAGAGGCGCTTGCGAGGGGACATGATTACTCTGTACAAGTACATTAGAGGGGATTATAGGCAGTTGGGGGATGTTCTTTTTTCCCATAAAAACAATCAACGCACCAGAGGTCACCCCTATAGATTAGAGGAAAGGAGCTTCCATTTGAAGCAGCGTAGGTGGTTTTTCACGGTGAGGGCAGTGAGGTTATGGAATGCCCTTCCTAGTGATGTGGTAATGGCAGATTCTGTTAATGCCTTTAAGAGGGGCCTGGATGAGTTTTTGAACAAGCAGAATATCCAAGGCTATTGTGATACTAATATCTACAGTTAGTACTAGTGGTTGTATATATATAGTTTATGTATGTGAGTGTATAGATTGGTTAGTATAGGTTGTGTGCTGGGTTTACTCGGATGGGTTGAACTTGATGGACAATGGTCTTTTTTCAACCCTATGTAACTATGTAACTATGTAACTATGTAACTTCCTTCTTAAAAAGGATGCAAAGTCTTCTTTTAAAGTGTACAGATTCTGATAGAATGCCTTTAAAGGAGAAGAAAAGGTAAAAACTAAGTAAGCTTTATTAGAAAGGTAAATACAGCCATAAGCACTCACAGAAACCCTCTATCAAAAGAAACACAGGATTTCTTGTCTCATTTTTTGTAAACATGTTGTTGGGGTGTCTGACTTCCTCTCTTAGCAAAATCCTTAATTCTAGTGGCCAGAGTCTGTGCAGTTCTCTCCTCTCTCCCCTCTCCTGTTCCCCCCTCCCATAAGAATGCTAAAAACTCCCTCCCCCTCCCTAACAGCTAGACTTCAAACAGAAAGCTACTAAAAATGTCAGCTGCTGTCTTAAACAGACTGAGAAAGCTTCTAGGGCTCCTTAGTCAGTCATGGCAATGCTTTCTGTAGAATAAATATAGTGTTCTAGGTGTCACTAATGTGGCAAATCTATTGGCAGTAAAATGCCAAAATGACTTTCCTTCTCCTTTAAGGAAAATAATATTTATGGTATAAGCATGGTTGCCCAATACTGGTTACTTACCATGTCTCCAGCAGATGCAGAGTTGTACAGCCCAGCTGGCAGTCACAGTGACTGGCAGCTCAACCTCTGGTCTTTGACACACTTGGGGGTATATTTATCATGCTGTGTAAAAAGTGGAGTGAAGCATTACATGTTGCCCAGGGCAACCAATCAGCAATTAGATTTCAACAGTTATAAAACCAAAGCAAAGTATCTGATTGGCTGCTTTGAGCATCATCACCGGTAATGGTTTACTCCACTTTTAAGCGGATATAGTGCTATCCTGCCAGGATTCTTTAATATGGGTTAGGAGGGGGAAGTTAGTAGAGGGGAACCCTCATTAAACTTTAATTTTTGTTTAAAATTAGACACATATTCAGCAATTACTTCTTATTTACATGATATAAGTGCTGCTTATTTTAGCTACATGTTGTAGTACCCATGTGATCCTCTTGAAAGCAGCAGGGTAGGTGACCAAGCTGTGTACTGAGTGGTACATGACCCGGTTGGAATTGAGCACAAGCAATGGAAATTAACACTCATAACAGTCCTGGCCACCAAGCCTGCTGCTTTCAAGGGGATCACAACATCTGCTGTCACATGCAGCAGAAAACTCCAGCGCTAATATTATGTACACATCAGAAATGTGATATATAATACATTTTTATATATATTGTATATGGCAAAGGGGATTGTGTTAAGCTGTTCTTTTCTGTTTGGGCATTTGTGATATTATAAATAGAGCAAGAAAGGGAGTAGAATGATTGGTCTGCTGGTGTTAAAAAGGATAAAATAAGACCTGAGAACTAGCAAATATATTCCACTAGGCATATGCAGAATTCACTATTACTATGAATATTTAAATAAAATTCAATTTTATTCCTCTTATTAAATATTATAAATGATGTTGGTTTGAATACTCCATCACGCTTTTTATATATTTTATCTTTGTTTTATAGAAACTTTTTTATATATTGTGGAGTTTTTATGCATAACTGTGTAGGTTTATATGCATGGTGTGCAGCTCTCATTGTGAAAAATCATTCATATAAACAATAAATAACTATAAATATATATGTTTATATATTTATATGTTTTACATAGCTGGTCATTGGTCAAAGACAGCAGACTGCAGGGAGCAGCAATCTGTAAATTATATAGATATATATATATAGAGAGACAGACAGACAGACAGACAGACAGAGAGAGAGAGAGAGAGAGAGAGATGATCACCCAAACATGGGAGTGTATGTATGAAAGTTTGTATGAAAGTCTTTGCTCAGTACAAGAAAGAAATAAAGGGTAAAAAAGACCCTGTTACTAAAAGCACAGTAATAAATCAGTTATGATTTGTCTAAATGACCGTGACTCTCATTGGTGTGCACTATAAGGTCTCTGCGTAACAGTTCATTGTCAGCTTCCAGAAGATTGGGCCACAAACTGAAAAGGTCCGTAAGTGCCTGCACTCTTTCAACATAGGAGCATCTGCATAGTTAAAATTCATTATACATCCATACAGAATACACTATTACATTATTAAGGTAAATCACGATAAACTTAGCATGTAGATTCAATTCAATGATGATTTATGACAATTTTTTTATTCTGTGCAATTGACTGATGAATTGTCTGTATACATAGTAATGGTGATCAGTACCCAACTAAATTGCAATTGGAATCCAGCAGTGTGGGGCAATTTGTCATTGCATTCTCCTACTTAGCCACTAGAGGGCATTCCAGCTTGCTTTTGTATAATTTGCTTGCTAATTGCTCCTGTGAAATAAAAAGCTGTAAATATACTCACTTAAAGGAGAACTAAACCCTAAAAATATATATGGTTAGAAATGCTAAACTTTATATATTAAATTTACTGCACCAGCCTAACGTTTCTGCATCTCTATAGCAGTAATGATCCAGGTCTTTACAGTTGTTACAGGAGCTCCCCATCTTGGATTCTGTTAGATGTGTCAGTGACACGCACATGCTCAGTGCGCTCTGAGCAGCTGTTGAGAAGCTGAGCTTTGGGTTCATCACAAATCATTAGTCAGAGAATAAGGGTTGGCCTGTAACATAAGCTGCTGCTACAGGACTTATTATTAAATCCTGAAGCTAATTGCACTAGTTTTACTGCAAATTCTAGACTTTTTTAGATAAGCTTTAGTTCTCCTTTAAGTGATTCCGTAAGTAATACTTTTATAGCCTTACAGTGACTGGTTAACACATCAGCACATCTATCTACATACTGAGGCTGGAATTGACGATAACCACACTACAAACATTTTAGCTGCAAGTTGCACCCAACTTGTGTCAAAACGCAAGCACCATTGCATTCATTTTGTCACATTCGGTGCTACTGTGTCAGATGCAGCTGTCTGATCAGCCATATTAAATACAGGATTGTAAAAAAAAATGCTATATTTCAAAACATTCCAATTTACACCTGTAACCACGCTTTTTACGCTAAACTTGTTTTTGTGAATGATACCTAATATGTTATAAAGGAGCATAATAAATAAGTTAATTCCAGACAGGACCTCTATCTTGGCTGTAGTAATGTATCCTAAATGTACTGCAGGGAGCTGGGCAGGGGAGACTCCGGGGCAGCCACCCTGATGCACCTTCCCCTCTCACTTACCTTTTTGTGCTCCTACTATGACAAGGAGGGGCTGTATTGCTGGAACAGAAAGTGCAATTGTGCGGTCAACACTAAAAGCCAAAGTTCTGCTTTAAAACTCTTTTTCAGGTATCTGTTTTTTGCATGCAGCTAACAAAGTGGCACCCCATTGATTTTACCTTTACGTCTTCTTTACATTTTTCATTACATTTTTTTTTAGTGTATATTTAATTTCATAAATGTGATCTACATACCTCCCAACATTTTGAAAATGGAAAGAGGGACAAAATTTGATGGGATTTTTTTCAACCACTCCTGTTTTCGCAACCACACCCCCTAAATACCACTCCCATTTGACTAAATTTGTCAGGTTAATCAAAGTTTAAACACATTTCTGGGGGTTTTGAGGTCTTGTTTTATGTGTTTATTACAGTTATGTTAAAAAAAGCTGAAATTGCCCTTAAGGCTAATGCCACACAAGGCGTAGGGCGGAATTTTCAGCAAGCACTTTTCTGCTTGCCGAAAATATCCGCCCTACGCCTCATGTGGCATTAGCCTTAGGCTGCAAGTCTCAGTTCCCCCAAGAGACCTGTTTAGCTTATTAGTTACAATTGTATCTTAGTGCAGGTGTGGCTTGTTTAATTTTCTGGGCTCTCTGCCAAAAGCCCACTTATTTAATTAAATGTGCAGCTGACGCTTGTGTACTAATAGACCCCAGTAGGCCATTTGTGCTGCAGTGTAAAGTAAATGGATGGTTAATTGGTAAAGCCAGATACTCTCTCCCATTAAATTATTCTATAGCCTGATGGGAGATTGGGTCTCATCATAGCATCAATCAGGATAAGAAGGAGAAATACAACCTCCACACCATTCCTGAGTATCACTATTTTACCCATTCCTCTAATCAGCTTTATACATTAAAGTACCGACCCACCAAAACTAATCATGTTTCTCCAGTGTAATGCACTTTCCATATGTTGGGAGCTTTCCTCAATATTAGTAACACTGCAATCAAACATTTTACAGATCAGACTGGTAAAATACCAGATAAACAAAATTCACAACAGTCTACCCCCCTCCTGTGGCCACTGATTATAACTGCTATTATGAGTTCAGTGGGCGGCTATTCTGTGCCAGTTCCTAATCACCCAGCTTTATGGTTGCCAGTTCGGAATGGGCCAACTGATTGGATGGTGCCCAAGAGATTCATTTTAAATGTTACCCTTTTAGTGACTGAGCTGTTAGACTAATCGGTACCTTTTATAGCCACAATCACAGATCATTCAATCATTTTAGTTATGTGCGTGTTGACTCACAGGATCTGTGGGTTTATAGTTCAGGTGGGTAAGGGATAAAATTTGGGTGACCATTGTGGGTTCGGGTTGGTTGCGGGTCAGACTGGGGAAATACAGTCTTCTTCTTTGTTTTTCTGAAGTTGCACAAAGATTCCTGCAGAAGGAAACTGTGACCCTCTGCTGCCCACCCCTGCCTGTTTGCCAGCCTCATTATATGTTACTGGGAGCAAGGCAAGAATTCATTAAACACAGGCAATCCAAAAATGTAACATCATTCTAAAGGTAGCCATACACGGGCCGATTCTAGCTGCAGATTTCGGTCCTTTAGACCGATTCGGCAGCTAATCGGGCTGTGTAGGGGAACCAACGACGGGCCTGCCCGACCGATATCTAGCCTGAAATTGGTGCAAGCCCTGGTTGGGCAGCTCCACTTGTCATGAGCAAAGGGAGGTTAGACCAAATGTATAATTTCAAAGGGGTTTGCCAAAATGACTGAAGCCCTCTATCCTGTGTGCATTTATTGCCAGTGTTAGGTGGAACATCGCCCTCTCCTGGTGCACTTTTGGCAATTCATCCCCACCCCAGGTCACCTGATTCACTCCTTCAGTGCTGGGTTCCTAGATTCCATTCCAGATAAGGGCATTATTGGCAAGTAATCGGTATGTTGTACCCAATATATAGATACTGAGTATAACCCTCTATATGATACACTGTCATTTGTAACCCATAACTTACTGATATGTCACATAGGTAAATGAACAGCTCCCTAATAGGGGGCAGACTGGTGCCTCACTATACAAATACCACAATAAATGAATGTATATGTATGCAGATGGTAGAGTGTATATGGTGCGCAGTGATACCCAGACAGGAACATGTTAAATACCTGCAATTAATGTACTGACACTGACAATAATACATATAAATTACTGCTACTCTTTCTGACCAGGTGACTTCAAAGATGAGTCAAAAACACAAGGAAAGAGGTTTCCGGAGTCAGAGGCGGCTGCCATATTGAAGCCCTTGCATTCATATCCTGATCTGTGGGCCAGGAGTAGAGATTTATCAAGTGGACAGACAAAGGTGGCACACACAGCTGTGCTGGGCTAAGTACCACTGACTTCACTGCGATAAACCATCAGTTATTGGGGGCCCTATTACTGTTACTAATTAGTCACTGAGGTATCCAGCAACACCCACGATCTATGTTTACTTACATTTTGTTTTACCCTGAAATCTGATTGGTCAGATAAATGGCAGTGCTGTTGTGGGTGGGAGGAGCAATGTATTGCTAACATAAAGTGACTGTGACCAGATGAGGGTAGTAGGTGGAAACCTCCTTTATAAGAGCCCTGAGAAGCTTCCCTGCAGTTGGTCACAGCCACAGCATGTAAGGAGAACTAAACTACAAGAAATGGGGAACTTTTCATGCTTATTTATAAGATTAATGAAATACAATATTTCAATATCAACAAAGATTTCTGGTACAACTTTCTGCAGAATTAGCAATCTCAGGAACTCAAGCAGTCAAATTCAGCCAGTCCAGTAGGAGCCTCAGGAACACAGTACTGGGGAACTTGAGATCAGGATCAGAGGGTTCTGGAGCAGCAGATTTAGGATCAAAAGGTCAGTAGGAACAGTCCCCTAACTATACCCATTGCGCATACAGAGACATACTATTAAAATGGCAGCATGGTTATTTCTCTGTACTAAGCAGAATTCAGCAGGAACAGCCCCCTAGCTACACCCAATGCCTGAAAAGAGAGATACCATCAAAATGACAGCATGGTTATTTCTCTGTACAAAGGACAATCCTGCAGGAACAGTCCCCAAACCATACCCAATTCCCAGACAGAGAGATACCATCAAAATGGCAGTATGGATATTTCTCTGTACCAAGCACAATCCTGCAGGAACAGCCCCCAAACCATACCCAATGCCTGTATAGAGCGATACCATCAAAATGGCAGCATGGTTATTTCTCTGTACTAAGCACAATCCACCAGGAACTGCCCCCAAACCATACCCAATTCCTGGACAGAGAGATACCATGAAAATGGCAGTATGGATATTTCTCTGCACTAAGCACAATCCACCATGAACAGCCCCCAAACCATACCCAATGCCTAGACAGAGAGATACCATGAAAATGGCAGTATGGATATTTCTCTGTACTATGCACAATCCACCATGAACAGAGCCCAAACCATTCCCAATACCTGTATAGAGAGATACCATGAAAATGTCAGCGTGGTTATTTCTCTGTACTAAGATCAATCCTGCAGAAACAGCCCCCATACCATACCCAATGTCAGAACAGAGAGATACCATGAAAATGGAGTATGATTATTTCTCTGTACTAAGCACAATCCACCAGGAACAGCCCCCATATCATACCCAATGCCTGGACAGAGAAATACCATGAAAATGGCAGTGTGGATATTTCTCAGTAATAAGCACAATCCATCAGGAACAGTTGGTTATAAACTTGGCTACACCCTTGCGAATTAGCATCCAACCACTGCTCATTGTGAGCGAATTAAGAATCATAAATCACCCATCAAACTGCCACAGTTTTGTTACATGTTAATCGACCATAAAGGGTTGGTGACTATGACTCAAAACAAAATTTATCGATAAATTCGGCAGTATTTCTAGAGTCCTTGCCACCCTGAGGTGGCCTTTCAGATGCTGCCCCCCCTTACACCCAAAGGTTATGTTTCTGAGCATCACAGAGGGGCGAAGAGGGGCACATCACTAGTGCAGAGAATTCAATTGAATCTGAATTTCTACTCTTAAAGTTGCCAAGGGTGGATTTTTGCCGCCCCTGGTAACTTGCAATCTGTTGCAGCCTGAGGTGAGTTTCTCAACCTGCTTCATGGCAGCATCGCCCCTGTATAAATTGGACACTGTCTTCCCTAGGGGATTACATGAGATTTTGTTGCTTGCTGTTTTTTTCAAATTTATAATTTTTTATTCTAAAGTATATTTTTTACATCCAAGCTATCAGGCTTACTGAGTACTGGAAGCCAAATGCTGAGGAGGTGCACTTTAATGATTGTTATTGAAACCCTTGTCTGTACTGTAACCAAAATGTTGTGTATGTCGGAGGTGTCATACAGATAAGAAAAAATGTGGAGCACCAAGAAATAGAGCTGAATAAAAATCTATATCTATATCTAAATCTATTATCTAAATCTATTAAATCCACATTAAAATTCAAAAAGGCACATGTACATTCATGGACCTACGCTAAACGTGTTTCGTGGTGTCACACCACTTCCTCAGAAACATAATTGGTCCATACATAGGAGGGGTATATATAGCAACTAAATAGAATGTCACTCCATTAACCTTACCATTAACCCTTACCCTCTACACATATAAAATAAACAAAAACCATGACACCTAAACCAACAATAAGAAAAATAATAATATTAATAACAACAAAAATTAGTAAAGTTACTAATAATTAGGAGAAAAAACAATTAAATGAACCAAAAAAGAAGAAGAAGCAGGCGATCAGTTATCTACACTTATAGAATTAGTTCTCAATAAAAGCAATATAGCTTCCATTCCTTATTCATCCCGCCCTGGTATTCTAGGGTATTCAGATTGTAAATCCAGAAAGCCTCTTGTCTCAACAGTCTCTTCTCTATGTCACCCTTCTTTATCTGAAAAGCTGGCTTATCGATAATCTGGAAGGTGAAATGTGCATTACCCTCATGTTTCCCTAGAATGTGTTTGGACAGTGCTTATCTTGCATCTCCTCTCTCCAGAGCTGAAGCATGTTCCAAAATACGTTTAGATACATTCCGTATGGTCTTCCCCACATATTGGGAACCACAAAAGCATGTTATTAAATATACTACGCCTTTGGATAGGCAATTAAAGTATTGTTTTATATTGTATACTTTGCTAGTCTGTGTCCCAATATTTACATACTCTTTTCTGGATAGAGTGAAAATGTTTATTATATACCATCAAAAAACGCAATTTCGATTGCGATTTGAATTTTAATGTGGATTTAATAAAAGGACATTTTTATTCAGCTTTCTTTCTTGGTGCTCCACATTTTTTCTCAGAGTATGGCACATACAGGCAGCATAGTCTACCTGCCCTATGCTGCCTGTGTGTGCCATACGCTGCCTGCCCTATGCTGCCTGTGTGTGCCATACTCTGCCTGCCCTATGCTGCCTGTGTGTGCCATACTCTGCCTGTGTGTGTCATACTCTACCATGCCTATGCTGCATGTGTGTGCCTTACTCTGCCTTCCCTATGCCTGCCCTATGCTGCCTGTGGGAGGTGAACCTGGCAGGAGTTTGTTCCGGGAGTTTGTTAGCAGTTGGAAATAGCCATTAAATGGTCCCTAAGGTGTCTAATTATATAATGTAGGTTGCTGTTTTATATATGAATGATGGTTGATATCCCCGCAGTGAGCACCAACCATTTGGGTTTTTGCTGCGCTACCACCATTAATGTGGGTATGGTCATTAGCGGCCCTCCACTATGTATGCTAGAGAAATTCCGGCCCTCGGCCCCACAGACGTTGGACAGCACTGCCCTAAAAAAATAGAAAAAAAAGTGCCAAAATGAAGTGACAGTGCTAGTGCATAATGGTCCAATAAAAAACATCCCAACTAGTTGCAAATAAAAAGTGCACGGTATATAAACATGTAGCTAAATTGCAATATGAAATCTTACCACAAGATGTCGGTACTGATTTAAAAATTACTGAAACAAAAGTCAGTTGATCAAAAATGCATTCTCTAAAAAAGAAACAATGTTGTATGATTGTATATTTTGCAACTCACATATTACACAGCTTATAATATATAGTTACTTTGTATACAATTAAGTGACACTGTAGAGTTTAAAATGTTAAGATGTACTTTATATTAAACCTGCTACAGTACTGTTTCCTTTTCTTGATGCTTATGGTGATTATTTTGCAGGGGCCATACAATTAAACATAGGGTAAAGCAGAGAGACTAGGGCCCGCAAGCAGTAGATAAAATATGTTTATATATATATATTCTCAGATTTTAAGAGTTTTGACAGTTTTTAGTAATAATTCCAACCCTCAGATAGCTGAAATACAAGCTTATGAAATGCAGGATAGATTTTTGGCTCCGGCCCATGAACTTGATATTTTGGACAGTGAACTTAAAAGACTGCTAGTAGGTTCAAATGTGGAAACTGAAAAGGACACAAGGGGAGGGAACTTTGATATTTGTTTCTAAATTTCAACCAGCTCATGGTCTGATAAATAGCGTAATTAGAAAGAATTGGCCAACTGTATGGATGGATTCAAATTTGCCGTTCCCTGATTTGATTAATCAAATTGAGACCCAAAAGAATGAATAAAGCCACTTGGTTGCATAACGTGGTTTCTACTAACCAGGGCACATTTACATGCCCACATAGTGGCAAAATATTGGTGCTAAAATATAGATTGACTTGTATCTTGGATCATGTTGTCTGTTGTATCATCTGCCCATGTGGCTTATGTTATGCTAGAAAATATGTTACCCCTTTTAGAATCTGAATGAACAATCACAGGTCGCCCATACATTCTGCTCTGGTGAAATCTGACCATTAGCAAGACACTTTATTCAACATGGCCACTCACTTCCCTCTACACAGTGCATTCTAATAGATCATGTACTACCTCTAAAAAGGGCTTGGTGCAGAGCAAAAATTTTGCTTCAAAAGGAGACCAAATGAATCTGGATATTGGGCAGTGTGGCCCCTAAGGGCTTTAATGAAATGTATTCATTAGCTTGCGTTATATTTATATTTATTTTATTTACATTAATCATGTTCTTATCGCTTGAATTTTATCAAATGATAAACATATGAATGTTTTGAATATTAGCACACATCTATAGGGTTCTTTCTCTCAGTATTGAATAATGTGGTTGTTTGATACCGATGAAATGGGGGTGGATAGGTCACTCTATAATCTAGGGCACAGTGGCTAAAATTGGCCATACATGGGCAGATGCTGATTCAGGTCCTTAAGACTGCTTCAGACCAGGGTATTAAATTGGGTTAAAAATCATTAGCTTTTTTCAGCCAGTTACAGGTAGAACAATGAATGTAACAATGTCATGGGCAAATTTGCCCAGTGTTGATTTCTGCTTTGATTGGAAAACCCAAGGAACATGCAAAGGGACATGCACAACACCATGGATCTAAATTGACAAAAGTTTTTAAAAAGTCTCCACAAGTACAGAGGGTCATTGAGTTATAAAGTGTGCTTATAAAGTTAGTCTATGTACTGATAGTTAGTCTATGTACTGGCAAGTACAGAGCCTACATGTACTGGTTTAGAATAGGGACAGAGCATGGGATCAAATTAATGCATCAGGATTCATTCACCTATTTTCATTGAACTCAATCAATGCAAATGTAAAAAAGTCAGCATTGGCTGGGGAGGAAGAACTTAATTTGAAAATAGTATTATCTTTAAATATAAAGTAATACATATTACATAATATTTGGAGTTATCTTCAAATATTATGTAATATGTAATACTTTATATTTAAAGAGTACCTTTGATTTTAACTTGTACATGCATCCAGAATGGCACAGAATATGACCCAAAGGCAAGACATCCACTACACTCACCCATTATTAATATATTAAGGACATAAAGACATTTGGTGCATTAAGCTACTAAAAATGCCCTCCCCTTTAAGCAAAACAGGGATTGTTTGTCCATATCTTGCAATATATTCAAGTTGGCCAACTACATCAAAGTAATTTATCTTTTGTCAGGAGGTACATGGCAAATTGTGCCAGCCACCATAAACTGAGCCTTCAATGGTCCCTCAGTAATCCTGGCTGCATGAAAACTGTTAGTATTTTTTATTTGAGTACTACAAATGTGTTTATTAATTTTAACTTAGAGGCTGAGATTAAGCCCGTAGATTAAACACAAGTGGTGCATTATTCTAACAACATTCCACTGCATTTTACTATTTTTGACACCTGATGCTGAATTCCCCCCCCCCCCCCCCACCCCCCCCCCCACCCTCCACAGTGCCAGTACTAGGCCTTTGTCAGTGATCTGATAGGGACACATTATTACAATGTACTGTGTCCCTGTTAGATCACTGACAGGGACATGATAGCAGCAAAAAAGGGATCTGCAGCAGAATTCAAAATACAATGCTGGGCTCAGGAACACTGTTCTATACTTCCAGAGCAGAGCACTGTGTACTGATAGTGCTGGAATGGAGGTCCCCGTATGCAAGAGTTTTCTGAGTGGAGAGGCCTCCTTCATAGGGAGCTGATGCATAAAATTCCAAAAGTGCTTATCTTTTAGTTCCCCCTTAAACAAACAATGCACAATAAGCCCTTTGGGGTCAGCAACCCGACGGATGCAACAATATCCTCCAACAAGGATACAGCCTGTTCTGTTTGCACTTGGCTCTCTTTGTCTCTTACAATCATTACAAAAGGCATTACACAAAGTTTTTGTAGCTCTGAACTCCTAAACAGCACTATCTCTGAGTTTGCTTACAGTATCATATTAGCAAGTACAAATTGCAAACCATTAAATATAGCAACTAGATGACTGACATAGCACATAGCACTAGCAGGAAGAGTTTTTATTTGATTTGTCTGTGCAAAACCTACCTGTAATTGCATGATTTCTCTTTCTTTATAATGTAACCTGTTTGCAAAATGAAAAAGAAACATTAATAACAATTAAATACTACTACTACTACTACTATCACAGTCTCCCTTTGAATGTAGGCTCCATATTCTGGAAAAAACTCCTCTAAAGACAACCCTGGGTCACAAAGATTATGGATAAGAGATTGCGTACCTTTACATAGGCAGTTTTATTACCCTGTAGTACTACATGACCACATGAATTTGTTTGTTTTTAGAAGGAGATCTGTTTGGCGTGCACACAGCATTCATAGATTTTGTTTTTCTTGCTGACGATATGAACTTTTAAATTTATAGGTAAGCAATAATTTGCAATTATTTCCCCTTTCATTTCACACCTATTGTATTCAGCTTTGGGTTAGAAATCAATAGCAGACCCTTTTGGGGACCTAAGATGTTACAGTAATAATCTGTATAATTTACTTGCTCAATATTGTGGCTAATGATTTGCTGTGTGTTGGGAGGCTGCTCGGCTGGTCTCATAATACCCAGCATTTATATACTTCCGTGTGTGCGCCTGCCCTACACAGCTTGTCTTCCCACATTAATGCCATGTTCTTGGTCAGGTCAGCTAGCTCTGTTACTATGGTATACATTAGGGCTGTGTTTCACACATTTATATTGAAAAATATGGATACTGTACGAGTCCTGTATTTCAATATTCCAATTATAATTCTCTTGTGGAGTTCCCGAATAAATGTCAGAATAATTGTAGGAAATTTTTCTAATAGTATTATAAATATATAGATTTTATTCTTGCCTGTATACCTGCATTATCTCTATCTATCTCTCGCTCTCTGTCTGTCTGTCTAGCATTTCTTAAAAATAAAAAGCACTGGTCTCCTTTAGGATCCCACGGAGAGATGCCCATGATAGATCTCTGCCACTGCGGACATAGGCAGATTTTCAATAAGGCTAGGGGAGGCTAAGCCTCCCCAAATCTGCTTTTCACTTTAAAAAAAAAAATCACTCTGTTTCTGCGCTGCTCTGGAACCTTTAACATTGGGAAATCTTCTTGCATTCCTGCAAGCTCTGGTTCTGTTGTAATCAACTGTGCTCTGATTGGATCTTTCTTCTTGTGGCTTCTCCAATCAGAGCACAGCTCTCTTGACAGACGGTAAAACTGACCTATCATGGCACAGGTGTGGGCAGGGCTGGAAGAGAATTACAAACCAACTCTGAACTTTTGCTGCAGATTTCATCCCAATCCCACAGGTACTATACTGTATATGTTCTAAAGGCTGAATCACTAGCTGAAATTAATTAGTTTTTTGTTACCTGGCATCTATAATATCCCTATCACCCTTGAACCCTAAACTAACTCTTTCCCCCTGAAAAAGCTAATTGTGCTTTTATATATTAGTTGTTGTTTTTTGCACTTACTTTTTTTTCTTACTTTTGTCATTGTTTTGTTCATTTCTAGTTAGTTACAGTAGAGCCCTCATGAGACTGGGAAACATGAGCATAACTGGGAAACAAACCAATGCTGTGTATCGGTGCCAGTGTTATAATGCGAGGGCCTGAATATCTACTAGAGCTGGGCGGTATGACCAAAAATTTATATCACGGTATTTTTCAAAATTATATCAGTGTCACGGTATTTGACGGTATTTTTTTTCCATGCATGAGAAATAATTACTGCAGTATTTAAAATCAGAGTCAGGCAAGCGAAGGATCGGCAACAGAAAGTCGTAAGGTAAATCAGGCAGGCTGTTTCCCAGGCAAGGCCGCAGACAACATAGCACAGGAGGAGGCGTTTGATAGCTTTAAATACCCCCCACGCATGTGCAGAACCGGCGCCGTCAGCTGTCACGGACATGTGCGTGGGCTTTGACGCACGCGCACGTGGACGCGCGTGCACAACGTCCCGTGGACAACGGGATGCGCACGCAAGGAGGCGCACGAGACCGGGCCGCACGGGTGAGTACCCTGACACCCCGGTATTGCGGTATCTGAAAAATGAATATAGTTTTTTAAAAAAAACACCGGTATTCGGTATTAAACGGTATATCGCCCAGCCCTAATATCTACTGCCAGTACCCACTGCATCTCACTGCATATAATGTCCTGGTTTTGTAAATATAGACTGCATTTCACTGTACAGTATATAATGTGCCTGGGATGTCAGTACCCACTGATTTTCTTAAAACACTAACTGATTCCAAACACAAATGGATGGAGAACCCCTCACAGAAAAGCATGTACAGTATAAATACTTTTACATCCTAAACATTTTAGGGTGAAAAAAGCAGTCCCACCCGCACGTTTGCACATTATCCCTGGAAGTCAGAGGGAACCGCAAGAGGTAGTTGGGGGGTTCATTTTTACACCAGAAGTCAATCCACTAAGTGTCACATTAGCTTTACATCAGTCTATGTATGGCCCATCTTTAGCCTCCCAAAACAAAAAGTTACCCTCCGCCTATGACTGCTGGCAACTAATCTTTCTGAAATGCCTTTCCACCGGCAACAGTAGGAATCGCCTTTGGAAATATTTCTCCTGCAGGCAACTTCTCATGACTTCAGAAAATCGAAACGATGCATAGACCTTCCCACCAGTGTGATAAGTCATCCATGGTAGCAGAGATCTATTACAGGCAACCACTCCATGGGACATAACCCATAGGCAGAAACATTCTTACTGATTTGTTTTCTCTGCATTATGGTACCAAAGCCAATCCTAGGAACCACAGGAGGCAATCACCATTTGTGATAAGGCTCACGGAACAGTGTGTCACACAGTTTTAAATAATATCACCAACCCCTAACTTACTTTAAAAATGTGCTTTTTGTCACTAAAGCGCAACTTAACCTATAACACTTGGGAATGCAGGCATCTGATTTCCCGAGAGATGGTGTATGCCAGGGATCCCCAACCTTTTTTACCTGTGAGCCACACTCAAATGTAAAAAGAGTTGGGGAGCAACACAAGCATGAAAAATGTTCATGGGGGTGCCAAATAAGGGTTGTGATTGGCTATTTGGTAGCCCCTATGTGGACTGGCAGCCAACAGGAGGCTCTGTTTGGCATTATACCAGGTCTTTATGCAACCAAAACTTGCCTCCAAGTCAGGAATTCAAAGATAAGCACCTGCTTTGAGGCCACTGGGAGCAACATCCAAGGGGTTGGGGAGCAACATGTTGCTCACGAACCACTGGTTGGGGATCACTGGTGTATGCCATCCCTAGTCACCAGAATGGGAAGCAGCTGCCAAGCAGAAAGGCTGTCTCACTTGCTGCAGTTCTCCTGACTAAATAAACAGGGGTTTGTTTGTATTGTGCATCCAGGGTAGAAGAAACAGCATCAAACAACAGTGTGTGTCAGTTCCAGTTGCTGCACTCAGTAAGCCAGTTTGTTCTAGAACATATTTGGGATAATGTTACGAAAGGTGCAAAAGTTACCACTGGTCTAGTAACCCGTAGCAACCAACCATCATGTAGCATTTACAGGACAGCTGTTTGAAAACAAAAAACTGGCTACTATAGGTTACCAGACCGTTACACCTTATTCTATAACTCACGTACATGTCATGTGAAACAAGGGACAATTATGTATGCTGATACATATTATGCAGTTACTTTTTGGCACATTTGACATGGTTATATTGTCACAGTGTTTGTGAAGAGTATCCTTCATATGATAACATTTGCATCTGTTATTTGCTCCTGCCTGCCTAGCCCTATGCACACAGCAGGCTGATCCTTCCATAGAGCAAAGGGAGAGCTGTAGTTACATTCCTAGCATGATAATGATGGCTGCAGACCAGTCTGATCCTACAGATCCTATTTATATCAGCTCACAATCTAAACTTAGATACAGGCGACAGAAGAATTCCAGAGACAAGGGGACCCAAGTTCAGAGAGAGGAGACTCCTTACATTGGGAAAAAGGAAAAGCTGGTACACAGCAGGCAGAAGAGCTTTATATACAAGCTATTCTCTGGCTGTAGACAGGGAGGCACAGGCTTTTATACCAGAGATTCCATAGTAATAGGGAGTGGTACAGGTCTCTCTATTAGAAGTGCACTGATACAAGAGATTCCATAGTAACAGTGAGGGGGCAGAAGTCTGTCCGCCACAAAAGCAATAACACAAGAGATTTTCCATCTGGGGAGTAGGAGGCACAAGAACAACTGATTCTATGGAGACCATAAGGGGTTATTTACAAATGCAGCTGCATGTGCAGTCACACTAAAATGGACACAAATATTGGGTGTATATTAAAGTTACTTGAATATACACTCCTTGCACTTCTCTATAGTTAAGTGCCATTGCATCCATCCTGCCTCTTCTGATGAGTTGTGCCCAAGCATGTCTATTTACACCGGTGAACCCCCAAGTTACCATCACCCTAAATGGGAACTCTAGGGCTGCCACTGCAAGTTGTGTCAAAAAGCAGTCTTGCACCAATAGAATTAACCCCTTTTAGAGATGTGCATTGGAAGTAATGGAAGCCCTACTGTATGTATGTTAGCCATAACTTGGCACCCAATTTGTGAGCACAAACTGTGTTTATTGTGAGGCATCAGGCACACCTCTCTCTTCACTCCTTAAAATTGTGCTTTTCACACTGCACTGCATTTGTAAATGACCTTTTAAATGACCTTTTATTTCTATAAAGAGGAGGCAAAGGTCTTTCTGCCACATCATCTTTATTCCAAAAGATTCTCTGGGAGGAAGCAAATGGCCCTCTGCCCCAATAACCTTGATACAAGAGACTCCACATTTTCAGACACAAGAGACACAGGGATCTGAGCCATAAGAGCAGTTATTCCACACCTACAGTAGAGGTGTCACATCTATGGGAGCATGAAGAGCGGCGATTTATAACCTATAGTGAGTGGACAATAAGTTTACACCACAAGAGTAGAAAAGCATAACTACTTGTAGACCTGATGTGGTGTTTGTTAAATAATTTCAAATTAAAAGCATTGCTGTACATGTCCTTTGCCAATGGTTAGATCCTTGGGTGCAGACTCCCCTGGAGAGTGGCAGAAACTTTCCGTGAGATGACATATTCTCCTCCTACAGAGAATGTGCAGGAAACCTACTAGTTGTATAAAGGTGGCGACACATGTGCAAATTTAAGCTGCTGATTTTGGTCCTTAAGGGCAAGCACCCACGGACTTACTTGCCCGTGATAGATCACTGCTATTGCAGGTGAGTACCCGCTCAGAAAAGGGTTTCCACCAGCAACAATAGAAGTCACTGGTGAAAAGACCTTTGCATCAATTCGGTCTCCAAAGCCGTGCAAAGTTGCCTGCAGGAGGAAACTTTCCATGACTTCAGAAACCGAAACCTTGTATGACCACCCTAAGGGTGAAGACACACAGCAATTAGTTGCTGTGATTTTTTAAAAAGTCATGGCAACAAATCCGCACAGCTAAAACCTGCACAAGATTAGTCACAGCGACTTATACACTACCCTATGGTGGGAAAATTGCCACGATTAGTCTGTGCAACTGACTTTTTAAAAACTAAACTAGAATAGACAATGCTGATCATTTAGTGATAATTGTCTCTATGTGTGTTTTAGCAGAGGCAATTCTCAGTATGGCAGGGTATTTTCTTGAGTTTAGTAGCTGTAACAGTTGGCTGCTACTAAGTAGCTCTGTGTTTCTTTGCCCTAATTGCAGGGGGTCCCTTAATTACATATAAAGGAACAATACCTTCACTCATCCACATACACAATGGAGGGACTTAAGAAAGGCCTTCCTTTCACTTACACAGGAACAAGACACCATAGGCCATTGTATATCAGGGTGTTTTCCTACCCCCCTGTTGTGACAACAAGAATGAACAATGAAGATACACCTGTTCCCCTCTACTGATCACTTGCATATGATGTTAATGGGGAAGCCACTTGGGCTTGAGATTTTTGCCTGAAATGTAGTGAGGCAAACATGGCAAACTGTGTTTTCAGCCAAGAATTGCCTTTAAGCATGTGTTTATACATGTCACACAGAGAATGCTATGGGCAAGTGACCTGTGCTACAAGTAGCACAAAGAAAAACTCAATTTGCCAACTCATTTAAAATTATGGGTTACTGTACTTCCAACAGAGGGGGGTGTTGGAAGAGCCAAGATAGGGCAGGGAAAGGTGACACAAATGAATGGGAAAGGCCACTGGCAGCCTGCACTCTAATATTCTGGGCTACCTGGACTTTGTGGGAAAACAAGGACTGAATGCAATATTCACTGTGTGGCGGATAAATTCAATCCTTGGAACTCTTTAGGCACACAGCCCCCCATCCCCACACCTGCCCTCCTAAACAAGATGGATGGCATGACAAATGGCAACCCCAGTAGCACCCTATCTCCCACCCAAGAGTGGCCAAGGGCTGAATCCATCTCTCCAGCTCTGAGCAGCTGATTGCCAGAGACACAAGCGGATTCCATGCCTCAGGCTGGAGATAGGAAGGTACCATGACTGGTACAGGTGACTCCCCAGCCATTTCCAGGAATGCCTCCTTATAGAGAGCAGGCTGGACACTCCCCTCTGTTAGTTGGATGCCTCCACCAAGCGACCGGCGCTACATTTAGTTTGGGTGCCCGGGTCAGTAAGTTACACACACGGACACTCCGGGCAATGAGAGAGCGACCTTCCTCCCACACAGACACACGCCTGCACTGCCTGCCATTCAAAAGAAGTTTCCCGTAGCGGCGGAGACAATCCCAGCGGAAGGCTGAACCCAATCCAGTGTAAAGTGGAGCAAACGAGGGAAGACTGCCTAATTGGCCGTGTGTCGCCCCTCAGTGCGGGACGGGAGAGCCCAACTCGCAGGGAAATGCCTCGCCGCCTCACTCACTGGAACCCAGCTGCCACCTGAGGGGGGATATGGGAGGCTTTGCGCTTTATTCGTCCAATACCGTCTGTCCTACAGAACCATTCTGACTGCCGACTGCATCAAAGTATTATCAGTGCTGGGTGGTCCATTTTGGCTCCTCCTGTATATTTTGGTAGGGGGGGGGGGGTGAGGGCATTTGTGCTGGTCCTGCACCTGGTTGCTGCACCCAACAGTGGGACTAAGAACTGTGCTGTGATGGACGCCTCCCTGTGAGATACACCGGCAGCACAGACATGCCACAGGGATTCCTCCTCAACCCCCAGCACCTTCTATGGATCCTCCTAGGTGAGTGGCCATCCCTGCCATACCCAGCACAGTTGCCATGTTCTACTTCTCACTCTCAGGGTTCCAGTCTGACAGCTGATAATTACTATTTACTGTGCCTTTTCCATTAAACTATCTCCTATGGGTAGAGCTCACACCCTTTCTCATGTTTATCATCACATTGAGCCTCACATGGCTGTAACAGCAGCTTCTTTACTTCCCATAGTTGTAACATACAATGTGTGATTTACCTGCACAGTGAATGGTCCAGCCTGCACCCAGGGTAATGCTACTCTTTAGTTTGCCAGTCATCCATACATCTTAGAAAGTTCTGTTTCTATCTCAGAAAGTTTGCACAGATACAGCCTTTTTATTATAGTGTCTTTTCTCTGTACTTGTTATGTAGTATCATTTGGTTATAACACCAGGACCCATTGAGCCCAATGCCTTATAGATATCATTATAGGTTTGCCAGTTGGAGGAGTCACAAGAATGGAGAAGCAGGAAAAGGTGATGTACCGTGTTAGCCAGTCAAAAAATGTTTACAGGGTAACCCTTTTGAAATAAAAAATACCAAAAGTGGTATAAAGGTGATACCTTTGGCTTGCTAAGATAACCATAGCAAGCTTTCAGAACATTTTAGTTCCTTTTTCAAGCTGATTACCTTTGAAAAAGGAACTAAAATGTTCTGAAAGCTTGCTATGGTTATCTTAGTTAGCCAATAAAGGTATCACCTTTATACCACTTTTGGTATTTTTTATTTCAAAAGGGTTACCCTGTAAACAAGAATGGAGAAGAAATTCTCTTATGTAGCAGATAATGCATTGGGAGTCAAATACACAGTTTCAAGGTTGAAGTTTTAAAAACACCAATAAATATTACTTGATGTATAATGTGATCCAGTAATCAATCCAGTTACATCTGCTGCTGGACAAGGGTATCCCAGTACAGATTGGGCATGCTTGGGGGCTGTGTGTTTAAGTGATGAAGCTGAATTGTCTGCCTTGGGAGAGAGTCTATAAACATCACTAATAAGAAAATGATTAATAATCTTGCTAAAAAAAAAGCCTGTAAGGCATAGTTGTCCTTGCTTCCTTATACTCTCAGCCACACTTTACAAAACATATACATTTTTAACTTCTAAAAGGTAACCTCCTCCAAATACAAAGTTTTCCCTGTTGTACAATGCAAGAATGTGTAATTCTAAGCAACTTTTAAATATTAATTTATTACACATTTTCAATGGTTTTAAAATTATTTGTAAATGTTATTACTATTGATAGCAGTGTCTGTCTGGCTGTTTATAGTCTGAGCACTTCTGGCTCCTGGAACTATGTAGCAGCTGATTAACAGACCTGGGGGAGAACTGAATTCTGCTACATTGTTTCAGAAGTCAGAGCCAGAGAAGAGAAAGGGATAAACAGATACTGCTTATGATCCCAGTTACATTTACAAATAACTGTAAAACTACTGAAATTTTATAGTGACAGTTGCTTTTATTTTGCAAAAAAGAAACACACAATTGAGATTGCACAAAACGCGATTTTTCTTGCTGCATTAGCCAGGGCATTGCTGGTACCAAGCAAACTCCATAAAAAAAATCATTGGAATCCATATACCTTTGCTTTATGTGATAGCTGCACATAACCTGATACAAAGCAGACTCCATAGAACTAATAGAGGCATACTCATAATGCTTATAACATGTTATCTCTCCAAGTGCCACAAACCTCTCTGGGGTGTTTCGTCCAGCTTGTTTGCTGTAGAACAAAGACAAAGCGAGGGAGCAAGTGTTCCTTGTGCAGATTTTGGGGGGAGAGGGGTACTGCCAGCTGAAATAATGTGGGAGGGGGAATGAGTGTTGAGTTTTTCTTTGCAGTAATTAGAGGAAGGTATGGAAAAATGGCTGCAGAGCTGCTAATAATAGGAGACAGATAGGTTTTTGTCTTGAGGGTAAGTAAAGAGTACTGGCCTAGTTGTGCCGCACAAATGAGCTCGTTTTATAAGTAAGACCTGGAACATACTTGTTCATTCAGTTCTGATAACCTGTATTTTGGCAGATGTTATTATGGGTACCAAAGCTGTGCCACTTTCTGTGGTAATGCGATGCATATCCCTGAGGTACTGTATTAGTAATGGCTCTAACAGCTAAGAAGTGCAACATTCAGATCCAATGCTTATTTGTCCTATAGGTTCTCTTTAAAATGAGCTTTACATATATTGTATGTGACCTACTCAGTTACTTTTCATTTGGTCTATTTGTTTCTTTTTACTTATTTGTCCATGAATTCTGCCTCTTTCCAGGTCTCAGTTAAAATGCCATCTGGTTGCCAGGGTCACTGAATACAGCACCCCCCCAAAAAAACTAAAAAAAACCATGAATTCTGTCACTTTTTTTAGAGTATTTGTATTGGATATCTATTTGTTGAAGCCATCTACTTACTATTAATCTTGAATCTACAAATCCATTTTAATTCCAAACAGCAGAGCAAATAAAATATTAAAGGGGAACTATCATTAAAACGCAAAATCAATATGATCTTGGGAAAAAACTGTCAAAATATAATCACTTACAGAGCACTTGCACCCAGGACATGGCTGCACTCTGCACCTTACTCTACGGGCATAACGTTTAGAGCACAGCATTGTGGGAGTTGCTAAAGGTGCTTCATGCAACTATTGGACCTCCCTAGCATGTACCTCTGAATGATGTCCAAGTTAGGAGCATCCATGGAGACTCCCTCATAAATACAGTCCTGAAAAACACATGTATGACTTTATTCATAAGAAACAAACAGATCTTTGCACTCCATTTTTGCATTTTTTTGCACTTTGCACCTTGCCCTACGAGTCATAGAGAGGCCCTTTTTGTTTTTTTTATGCCTGTATCCAATTTAAAGCATTATTTCATATTTCCCCTTTTTGATATCATTTAGGGATTTTCTTTTCCAGGTGCCTTTGTTTGTGAGAGTAGAACATGCGTATGGTTGGCAGCTAGCTAGGGACACTAAGCAGATGCAGCTCCCAGGACTAATTACATCATGGCCTTGCTGACAAGATCCAACACATTTCATATGTTACCTTCATTGATCTTTGGGAATAGACTGAGAAAAAAATGGGACGTTTTGGTTTTCTGCTGAATCTGCCCCTATGGAATATATTTCTATCCGATAAGCCTATCAGACAAGGTGATCTCATATAAAGATTCATTTTGTAACCTTCGCAGATGTGGGGAAGTTCCCAAACTTTGCCAGAAATTGTTATTTTGCATTCATCTTATAAACTGTAGAGTCCTTTAGTAAATTTAGATGGGCTTGAACTGTTTTGGAATTGGTCTCCACTGTGACAAGACCTTGATGTCAGATATATTTATTGTGTAAAAATAGTGAAACATTCAATAGCTCTAAAGAATACTAGTGGAAAGTCATGTGGTCAGTGGCATTTGATAGTGTCCAACAGTATTTGTAACATGCATTCTTTTCATTTTATGTCCTAAAGCAGGGATCCCCAAACTTTTTTACCGGTGAGCAACATTTCAATGAAAATAAGACGTGGAGCAAAACCAAGCACAAAAACTTTCCTAGTAGGTGACCAATAAGGACTCAGATTGCTTAATTAGTAGCCCAATGTGGACTGACAGACTACTAGAGGCTCTGTTTAGCAGTACACATGGACTTTATGCCTCCAAAAATTCCCTCCGAGTCAGAAATTCAAAAATAAGCACCTGCTTTGGGAGGCCACTGGGAGCAAAATCAAAGGGGTTGTTGAACAACATGTTGCCCCTGAGCCACTGGTTGGGGATCACTGTCCTAAAGAAACATTCATTTGTAACATGTATCTTTTTCACTTTGTGTCCTGAGGATACAGTATATACATAAAGCAACACTGTATGGTTGGTTATGAGGTATCCTGCATTTCTAGTTGCTGTGCAGTGGTGGTCAGGTATGCCAACTAGACCTCTGCCAGTCACCCAATATGGTCTCTTATTATCAGCCCTTATTGTCTGCCTCTGCCCCTTATACTGTATTTAGGGGTGTAACTACAGAGGAAGCAGACCCTGAATCAAGAGTGTAGAGTTATTAGTTAATAGGCTATATCTATATATCTAGGTAAAATTGGTCAAGCAATGTTATTATATTATATTGAAAGCACCAAATTTACTTTGCAAAATGTATAAAGAGTACGATCTGCTCATTCCCTTTTTAGGGCATATGTGCCTACCACTACTTATTCATTAGTTTGTGGCAACAGTTATATGTTTTTATGCAAGCTTCTCCTTTATCGAAGAACACAAAAACCATAAGGTACATCATGTGATATTATTTTCATTATTTTATTATCTCTATCTCATTTTTCAAAGTGTTACTTGATTAATGAATTTTGCAAAGATCATTTGAGAGCTGTAAATTAAATAATAAGGGTCTAAGAGAGCAGATTGGAACATTGGCAGTCAGTGTTGTGATTGCCATACTTTACCACCAGCAACTGGAGATGCTGAATAAGTCACGCCTATGCATACATTGTTGCTGTATATATGTAATGTAGCCTCAGGGCCTAAAGTGAAAAATATACATGTTACAAATTATAAATGTATCCAATACTGTTAACACTATCAAATATAAATATATAGAAATAAAAGTTGCACTGTTTTGGTAAGTTTGGTAAGTTTCTTAAATTTTTTTAATGCCACATGAGTTTCTTGGCAAAAAAATTGTCTTTCTTGAATTATATTACACTGAGAACCCCACTGGGACTGGGAATCTGTATTCTTTTCCCCTCTCCCATTGTGAAACGGAAGTGCAGGGTTGCACTCTCTACAATATAATACATAAATGATCTATCATCCATCCATTTTATCACAATAAGAAAAGCAATATGAAATCTCAAGTATTTGCAGAAGTCATAATTGCGCAGAAATTCAAATTTATGCTTTAACTTAGATCTCAGCAGCAGTGTATGCTAGCAACAGCATACACCTCCAGGGTGCTTTATTTATCCCATGTACAAAGGAAAAACGAGTGTAATGCAATTTCACTGAGCAAACATAATGGTCAAAGAGACAACTAAGCTTTAGCTTTTGGTTATATTCTGCCTTTCTAAGCCTGCCTGGCAGAGGATAGTTTTACTGGTTGTGAAGGTGTTTCAAAACCCAATCAAAATGACCCATAGAATTCTGAATATCTTGATAACTAAACACTTGATCTCTGATTTAACCTGACCAGTAACCCAAAATTGTATGGGTCAAGGATTTGTGTGCAGTCATGCATCCAACTTGCAGTAAGAGCTATGTGAGTGTACATGGCCCATAACAGGATGCTAGACCAGGGGGCTCAAACTCAATTTACCTGGGGGCCGCAGGAGGCAAAGTCAGGATGAGGCTGGGCCGCATAAGGGATTTCACAAAAAATTGGCTTTCAAGGGATAATGCAAGGCACGGCGGGCGGGAGCTGCTGATTGCGGAAATGACGTTATGCCATCATAACAGTTATTATGGGAAGACGTTCTGTGTGCACAATTAGCTCCTTAGCAGCTAATTGTGCACACAGAACGTCTTCCCATAATAACTGTTATGATGGCATAACGTCATTTCCGCAATCAGCAGCTCCCGCCCGCCGTGCCTTGCATTATCCCTTGAATCGCAATAAAAATCGCGATCCATTCATTGCTTTTGAGAAGGCGTTGGTGCGGGCCACAAAATATTGTACCGAGGGCCGCAAATGGCCCGCGGGCTGCGAGTTTGAGACCCCTGTGCTAGACTGTATCAAATAAGGGCTTAACATAAACCTCAACCTGACCGACCTTCAAGCTGGCCTTCCATTAATATCAAGTAGACCATGTAAGCATTCTCCTTAGATCTCACTGTAAATGGCTTCTAGTTTTCAAACCTCCACTAAGAACACAAACACCTCACTTTGGAGAGCACTGAAGCAGAGAATTGTTTAGAGGACAAATTATATTGTGTACCAGTTATTTTCAGCATATGTATTATTTTTTTTAATATCTACTGCCCCCAGCATCCCTTTCACAGCCAAAGGGTTTATTGTCTGGTATTACTGCTGGGTCATGGGCTCAATAAAGTGTCCAGTTATGGAATTATACTGTCATATAATTAGCAGGAGAAATCCTCTAAATTGTCTTAAAATGTCATAAAGAGATGTCATAAAATCTCTGGCATCCCTATATAATGACGCTTTTATCTGCAGGAAATGTTAGTGCTTCTTCTAAGCTGGGGCACCAACATGACAAGCAAGTAATTATGATATTTGATAATTGTAATGCCTAATACCTGCTTTCAGTCCCATTAGAAACCTGTACATATCATTTGATTTCCGTTTATTCCTCTGTATTTTGCTTTCTGCTGGGATCCCTTAATCCTTTAAATGGTAAATCTGGAACAAAAGGTTGAAATCCTAGAGGGAGTTATAGGCTTCCCAACACAACCCCTTCATGGGACTCATGTCAGGTTGTCCAGCTTAAATGTAATCCATTGCCTGGCCAAGGGACCAGCAGCCACTGGCACCTAAAGATTTATTCCAGCCCTGAAATCTGGCATACACCAACCTGATTTGCTACTGTGTGAATGAATGGAGGTAGCAAGAACATAACATTTGTAGCTATAGATAGATGCATGGCATCCGCTTTAATATTTTTGGTGTCATATAACTGATCCATCTGTTTGGCACTAAAGAGGTGTGTAACTATCCAGGTTTGATGCCATGGGCTGCTCCTGTGTGCATGCCAACACTCATTTGCCAGGCTGCCCAAAGCAGAGTCACCCCTT
Organism: Xenopus tropicalis; assembly: GCF_000004195.4. Lineage (NCBI taxonomy): Eukaryota > Metazoa > Chordata > Amphibia > Anura > Pipidae > Xenopus > Xenopus tropicalis. Next base: position 59,187,293 of record NC_030685.2, on the reverse strand, counting down.
TTCTTCACAAGTCAACCTTTACAATAGTTTCAATACATTTCAATAATTCAGCTGCTATCATAATTAGTGGCATTCTGAAAGAAGCCTATTTCTTTGAAAATGGGGATTTTGATTTATATGCATCATCCTTGTCATTATAGATGGAACATGCAGCTTTACTCTGTACTTTTTAATAACCCAGCATGCTCATTATTTGGAATTAATTGCTTTTGAACCATTCAAGTAATGTACTTTAAGATCAAAACATTGTAACTGTGTATGACAGAAGGGTTGCCGGTGTGCATCTGGAGCAGAGGCTTGGTAAGACTCAGTCTGCTAAGAGCCCACAGAAATAGGTCACGTACAGGTTTAATGCTTTAAATATCACACAGCAACTTCCTTTTTGTAGATAAAAAGCATTAAAAGCATTAATATATTATGGGTAACATAGCTGCTGAGGCTGAGCAAAATCAGAAGTCAGTTAAGTTCATCATTTGCCTCTTCTTTTCCCTTCATTTAGTTAAAAATGCTTCTGAATATGTTGCAGAACTGTGTAATAAATAAAGGGAATTACATTACATTTGTATAGTTTCTGTACTGCAGAAATTCCCTGTTATAAACTTCTTGTCCTTATCTTTTTCTAATTTAGTTCATTCTGCAGTGTTATATGCATAATTTATGGTACCAAAAAACCTTTCTGTGAATGTTACTGACCTTTCAACAACATAATTCATGGTTATAGTAATCATTGCAAAACAGAGTAATAGTTTTCTTGGAAGGGGATAGTGTTTTCCCTTAATTAAAGCCTTTAAGTCACCCATCATGTATTCCCCATACAGCCAAGAACCTAATGGTGTCCCTAAGGGACAATACATTATAGAGTGACAGTCAGCCAGTGGTGTCCACATGTCTGTTTGCCCCATGTGTGTGCTTGGCCTGGCTCAGGCGTTATTAATAAAGGTGGCGCAGAGGAAAATGGAGCATGGAAGATTATTCATTTAAAATTATACTAAATAGAAAAGTCCTATTCACACGAGCCTCTCTCCTGCTTTGTGAATTTGGTGTTGAACTGTGACTTGCTGCACTGCTTTTGGAGTGAAACTTTCACACCACCCCAACAACTTACCCTCAGCCCTGCTGTGCTCTTCCTGCATAACCAAATGAATAGGAGCTGTGTATGGCATCCTCTCTTTAACCCTGCTGTGCTCTTCCTGCACCAACAAATGAATAACCATTTTGTACAGCAACATTTCTTCTTTATCATTTAAGCATGTGAAGTAGTGCTTACTGCTGGTGTCAGTCACAACTTCACAACATGGGAGATTGACCCCTGAAGTTTTTCATAGCAGAATTCCTTGTTAATTTATGCAAAACAAGAAAGATGAAAGGTGGGGAAAGGGCTGCACCTCCTGTGCACTGTATAAAAAAACATATAAAAACATATTTTGCCATTTTATTCCACTGCCAATAAAAGGAGTGTTTAACAGGAGCACCCTATGCTGTTTTATCCTGCTGGGGGTGAAACAGAAGGGCTAAAGCTTAATATGCTGATGCACAAAGCATCTCCCAATGCTTCCTGCTCAAGGATATAAAAACTGTTGCTCAAGTATGGCTCAGCCATATGTTGCTGAACTATGTAACACATATGCATTTTGTCTGCCAAGGGGGTAGGGGTCAGTTTTTGCAGTTGCACCCCTATTAAGATGCCATTCTGTTGCAGAGTTAGGTATCCTTTAGCATGAGATCTGCTGTAAAACTCTATTTAAAGGTGAGTAATACATTGAGATGATGCCAGCCTGTGCTGCCCAAACCAGTGTGTCACAGACAGACGTAAGAGTCACATAGCAGATTGCAGAGTCAAAGGCTGCCGAGTCATGGTGTTGCCAGCAGTGCCAGTGTGTATAGTAGCCTCACCTGAGCAGAGGAGTAAATGAGAACAGGAGTGGGCTGCCTTCAGATGGGAGCAGAGTATTGATCACAGCATGATTTCATTTTAATTGCACAGTGGATGTGCGCATTCCCTAAGGCTCACAGGGCAGCAGCCTGCAGAAGCTTGCTGGCAGATCAGGTATAATATGCGGAGTACTGGTTCTTACTGCTCTCTATTTTATTTCTTGTACTTTAATTGTAAGGCTATTCCATATAGAAGAGCATGCTGGAGGGACAGCCCCAGTCACAGAACAACAGTTGCATTTGTGTCAAAATAGGGAGACTTAGTTGTGCCCCACTATTCTGGAATCGTTAAAGCTGTGGTACAATGTGTACACTTTATATAACTACTGCTCAATATGTAACCTCCAGCTGTTATGAAACTACAACTCTGATTCTGATGTCAGTGAGAGCTGGTAGTTGTTGCAAGATAGACAATTACTGCAGCCCCACATAAGGTATGTGCTCACGTGGCCCTGAGTGCTGTAATTAGATGATACACTTAAGTAACAGCACTGACACAGGTAAACAGACTATTCTTTGCTAATGGAATAATGTACAAAGGTGTTCAAAAATGTTAATCCTCAAAAGATAATAAGATTGAATAGAAAATAGCTATGTAATTATCTTCTTCTACTTTTCAAAATATTACCAGTTTTTAAACTGCCTATGAATTTTAAACAACATCGCCAATTGCTGTTCATTTTAAGCCCACTTGCTAGAGTTGACTAAAATTAAGTTTGTGAGAAAAGAAATGTCTTGTGAGGTTGCTCTGCTTAGACAGAAAAAATCAGATGACTCTCCTCTGCTCACTTAGCCCATCACTTGACATCTCTTTTTTTTCCAAAATACATTTTTAGTGTAGCCAGTCAACAGGAAGTGAAGCCAGTTGACAGGAAATGAACAGCAAGTGTCGCTGTTGTTTCAGATTCATTAAATTAACATTTGAAAACTGCAAATATTTTGAAAAATAGAAAAAAAAATCATGTGAGCATTTAGTTAGGGGGTCCTCTAGTAAGTATCCCTCCTGTTCTCTGTTCATGTAATCATGATTGAGATGACTGAGGTAGCTCAGTTATGGATGATTCTTATTCATGAGCCTCTTGCTTGTGACAGCCCAGCTTCACTTTCTGTCTACCTTAAAGTGTCCCTGAGCTCCAATCCAGCATTTGAGGGAGGCCCTTAGGCAGGCAGTGTGCAATGTTATGCTGTTACAAAGCTACCGGTTCACTGAGTCGCGTCTGACAGCAGCCAAGGATATATAGTATTAATATTTAATATTTGTTGCACAGTACTGTTTCAGGCACTTTCTGATGTACTTTTAGTTCAGTTACTTTTGATACTTTTCACCCCAAGCTGTTCTTTCTTAAAGGGGATATAAACACTCATTAAATCTTGTGCATTGTTGCACTCTACTTTGCACTGTAGGTATGCCAAATGCAGTTGCAAAAACTAGTATTCCCCCTCCCCAGTGAGATCAGCCTTACCTGCACTACATCAGTCGTACTGCCGTTACCTAGCATTTTAGGGGTCATTTATGAATTCAAGTGCAGTGTGCAGTTTTGGATACAAATCACAGAGTTTTTGATGCACAATTTTTTGCATAATTTCATTGTAATTGTGGCTGAGCATTGATTTTGTCTGCAGCAATTGTGCCTGATGCATCAAAATAAAAGCAATTGTGCTTCCTTTTTAAAGCAAATGGGGTGCAAGTTGCTTTTAGCATTTTTTCAGAGTGGAGGTTGTGTCACTTCTGAGAATAGGCAGGGTGTATGCATTGGCAAAGGTGTTCCAGTGCTGGAGTGTGTTTGGGTGAAGTAATTTAATCAATTGCATCAATATACACTCTACACTGCTTTCATTTTGGAGCTTACACACTTGCGGGGGTGCTTATAAATTACCCCTTATTTCTTGCCAAAATTAATCTGTAATGATACATATAACAAAATCACAAAGCAAAGCCAAAATGCTAGACACCCCCCAGTAACTATAATCCTCCTGTTCACTGTATTTTAGTCTGGTGCCAACCTAAGCATCGCACCTTGTATATTACAAATATAAGTCTACCCATTGTACCCAGTTTCATTTTTACACTAAACTGTTCCTTTACCCCCTACCCCTCAGCTCCACCCCACATCTAGTGTTTGGAATAGGCCATAGTTATTTTACAATATAGGCTCCCTTAAACTGCTGCCCTAGACACAAACTCTTGTGTGCTTAAAGGGGGCCATACAGGGGCTGATTTTAGCTGCCAATTCAGGTCCTTTAGAGCGATTTATCTGCCCATTTATGGTCTACCCCACCAAGACCTGGCGTAAAATTACCCAGATCTCGATCGGTGGGCATATCCGCTTGCTTCAGGACCTCGACAAATGAGCTAATCTTCCTGCATATGGCCACCATAAGTCAATCTGGACTTTGCATTCTTTCCTTCTACCAAAGTCTGGGAAACTGTTTTATTAAATGTGAGATATCATGTCCCTAAGGCAGCCTTGCTAAAGCCTAACGTCTCTCTTCATTCTCCCTTTGTGCTGTGATTCAGCATAGCAAGAGGAGTTCTAATAATGAGACTTGATTTACCTGTTAGCAGGCATCTTCTGACCAGGAAAAGAATACTTCCCCCTGACTTGTGCACCTAGACGGCAATAATAGATGGTATCTATAGAGGAAGTGATTGGAACAGTTCCCAGCAGCAAAATTGAATGACAGTAGGTTAGAAAACATACTGCAGTTGCGCTATGTTACTGGTTGTAAAAGTCCCCTGATATGATCATTCTTCTTTAAGTGATAAAGGCAATGCAATTTTATGCTGCATGCCTCCGTGACACACCTAATTGTAGGAACCAGAAAAACTGCCACACTATTCCACACCCTCTCTGTTAGGCAAACTCACAGAAATCTTCATTTGGTAATCTCATTAAATTCACTGGCATTGCGCAAAAACATTCACACGTGCTTCTAAAATGTGAATATGAAAAGTATAAGGCAGGTTATGCAAGGCTGTCTGCTGGCATGTGTATTATGCTCATATTGTACTTTTACAGGTATATAAATATACACAGTCTTTCTCTATTTTTATGTGCATGTACTGAAACCACATCAGTATGTGCTGCCTTAGCTCTGCTATACCCTGATAGCCTAGCTCATACTGTGAATTCTCTGGGGACGGGGGTGAGGTACCTTACACTACTCAAAGAGCTGGAAATGGGATACTGACAACTATAAACTACTGGTACCATTACATAAACATTCTTACTGGGTTAAAATGTTTTTGTCGGGGTAGTTCATCTTTAAAAGTAAACTTTTAGTTTGTTATTGAATGGACGATTCTAAGCAACTTTTCAACATAATGACATCATGTCAAGTCTTCATTATGTATTTTTGTATGGTTATTGGCTTATTTGCCTTCTTCAAATGACTCTTCCAACTTTTAAATAGGGGTCACTGGTCACTGCCCAGCAGTCAAAAACACTATTTGTGTTTGCCTATCTGTGAGGCTACAATTTTATTGCTGTTGTTACTTTTTATTACTTCTATTCATATCCTCTCCTATAAATATATGTGTCTTATTCAAACCATTTTTGGTTGCTAAGGTAATTTAAACCCTAGCAACTAGATAACTGCTGAAATTTCAAACTAGACAGTTGAGGAACAAAAAGTAAAATAATTTTAAAAAACACAAATAAAAAATGAAGACCAATTGCAAATTGTCTATGAATATTACTCTCTATATCATACTAAAGGTTAACTTTAAAGGTGATTAACCCCTTTAACCACTTTACACATCTGTCTGTAGTCCTTTATACTGCCCAATGCAGTGCAATTGCGCAATGCAGCAATTTCTTTGGTCACACCCATTTTTGCGACTACACCCTCTAAATAAGTTTGAACACATTTCTGTGGGTTTGGGTGTCTTGTTTTATGTGTTATTACAGTTTTGCTAATAAACGTGAAATTGACCTTTAAGCTGCAACTTTCAATAAGAATCCGGGACTGCGGGTTGAGCTGTTAGAATCAGGACTGTCCCATGAAAATCAGGACAGTTGGGAGGTATGGTCCTGTGTTCTCCAGCTGTAAATGTTCTCTGGGCAGTGCTGGCAGACGGGAATACAATGGTATAATTTTAGACAGCTCATAAGAAAAAAAGTCCCTCCTAGACACTGGAGAAAAAAAAGATTGTTAGGCTGTGTCCCCTAATGTCTCCAGCAAAGAGGCAAAGGACATGGAGCCTTCTGTACACATATCTTGGTTTAATGTGGCCACCAGTGCTGGTATCTGGGTAGAAGTGTATAGACAATCCCTATTATTGTGAGACCCAACATCTCCGAGCATGAAATCTGGGAGACTCCCAGCACTCCCTGCTGTTTCCTGTAGGGCTGATCTGCTGCGATTGTCGGCATGTTTACTAGAGTCTGTCACCTTGTTTGCCATAATCTATGACCTGAGTTCTACACAGTTCCTATTCTGCGCCTGGTTATTTACAGGCTGGTGTTAGAACAATAAAACAGTTACAAGGTCCTGACTATATTTAATGTGCCGCTTGTCATATTGGCGGCGAGTTAACAGGGTCCTTGAATATACTCTGTCATTATTTATCTATTTTCTGCCTCCTGTTGCTTCCAGTAAATGATCTGCAGATATTTTGACAGAATCTGCGGTTTGGCACCTGCTTCCCAAGTACATTAAATCCATGACAGGGAGGAGGTTGGCGGCTGGCATGTGACCCTGTCAATAATAGCAGTAGGCATACATACACATGAGATTCCACAATCTTGATTTCTAAACCTTGCTGAAAATCAATTGACTTTATTTCTTGCAGTAATATATAGGCCATTACACAACAATAACTGCCAGATAAGTGTATGCTTTTATCTCTTTACACAATCTGATTTTGGTGGGAAGTTGATTTTAACTAACATTTAACATTTATCATTTATTCATCATGAACTCTATACTACTATATTTCTTAAAGGGACATTGAATTTTAGCGTGGAAAGTAAACTGGGGGAAAGTTATTTGCTCTGCACCTTTAAGCAGCACCTGCTGTACCCCAGATATCTCTTCTTTATCAAGATACAGCAGCATTTCAGTTGAAAGCTATAGTGCTAGTGAAAGCTATAATGATTAAATTTGTCTGCCATATTTAGAAGAGAAAGTAATTCATGCAAATAATTATCCAATGAGCAGCAAAAAACAGTTTATACAAGTGGTGTGTTTATGAACAAGGGAATGCAGTTCATGCAAATTGATGACTGAATGAGAAGAAGGATAATTTACAGGTGTTTATTCACAGCCAGCAAACTGTATAGTGTTGTACTGGCCCACTGGGACACCAGGAAAACTCCCACTGGGCCCCGTGTCAGTGGGCCCTTTTATCTCTAAATTTGGCCTTTCATGGTCATTCTTCATTTCTGTATGGGAACAAAGAGGCTTAATAGATGGAAGCATAGAGTATGGAGAGAAGAAACTAGGAGAATAAAGGAGTTAATTGAGGAAAGGAGGAATACTAGTTTGGAGAGTAGGTCTACGGTCTTAGGATTCCTGGTGGGCTTCTGGCATCTCAATCCAACACTGAGACGGAGAGTCTATATCTCTGAACAGAGAAAGGAATAACCCAAAAGTTAAGCATTAAATTGTGTTAAAAAGTGTTTATTTACCTTATTTTTTTCAGGGGACCCAAATGTAGTTGTAGAACTAGCTTTTTGTTTAATGGCTATTTTCTATTGAGGAAGAACATTTCACTGTGTTTGAGGGGATCATGGAGCCCTACCCTACAACAACAACAAAACATTTGTAAAGCGCTTTTCTCCTGTGGGACCCAAACAGTATAAAGGCCAGTTATTTGCTCCTGAACAATCCTGGCCTTAGGTCAAGAAAATTTGTATCAAAATTTGAGATTAGAGCTCACCACAAAAACATTTATCCACATTCTATTCTTTCCTATGCAATTTTTAGAAGTGTATTTACCAACAGATGAAAGTTAAAATTCACCATTTCATAAATACGCTTCTAAAAATCCCATAGGAATGAACAAAATGTGATGAATTTTCCTGTGGTGAGTTCTAACCTCGTGTTTTGATAAATCTGCCCCAATGTGTCTGTTTTGAGCAGAAGTGTATATTTTTGGTAATAAGCAATAAAAACTCCTTCATCTACAAGCAGTTGTTGGCCTCACATGGAACAATTGCCATCCAACAGCTTGTACCAAGGACTGAATTAGTAAATCTGTACAGTTTAACCCACTGAAGGCCAGAAAACAGAATGACTGGACCTCAAGTGAAGTAGGGAGAATTACAGCCCCAGACCCTTCTTGTTTAACCACTGATCTCCTGCATCAGCCTCTGAGTTTACTCCCATCATGATCAGTCAGAGAAACTATGAGAGAGACTCATGAACCAGAATGGCTAATCATTATGCATGATCTGCTCATTATTTTTCCACCAAATCCTATGCAAGCAAGTAGAGAGCTGCAAGTAGAATTGTAGTATTTATTATTTGTCTTTTTGGTTTTTTTTTCTTACTCCCTTTGGAATACAGCAATGCATTCTGAATGTTTTTGACAGCCCAGAGCAGTGTCTGATATAAACCTATTAAACCAGACCAGGCACTCAGGCTGGAAGTGGTTAGAGGCAAACAGGAGAGATCTATTCTCAGTGTCTGTGGATGAGACCAGGCTGGTAATGGGCCAGACAGTTATCAATTTCACTCCAGTGCCCCTGATCTCCCAAGCCTGTCCCTCCTCCCCCCTTTCTTCCTCTCCAACATGATTGTCACTGCATCCCTCTTGTAATAAGGGTGACTGAGAGCATCTCACTGTGGGCTCCACTTGTCTCAATTAATACTGTTGCCATGATGGTTGCTGTTTGGATTTAATTAAAGAGACTTACCCAGGATATTCTCACAAACTCGCTAACCAATAACATGTGAATTCTCTTTGTGGTTTCAGTTTCCTGAAATAGTAGCGTTTGGTATTCTTTGGCAAACAGCAGTAATAAATGGTTTTAGCTGAACAATACTTACCGTAATTAAAAAGAAAAACTTAAACCACTGTTGTAATAAATTGTTTAATTTGTATGGCAACTGGTGTCTGAAATAAGAGAAAGCTACAGCAAACTAAGAGAGACACAGGGACCTGAAATAAGTGTTATTGTTATCCTTTCACACTAACATAGTCTCCAACACATTTAGATAGATTGTACATCATTCACATTTGGATAAATGGAATATGGTTCTGTTCTGCAGCACCCAACCTTATGGCACCCTATAGGTGCTGCTGAGATAAACCTGGGTCTCTCACAAAGGTATCAAAAAGATGAACAGGCCAATAATAATAATAATAAACAACTAGAGCACTTAAAGCTGATTTGTGCAACCTTTTACACACTGAGCAGTCTGCTGTGCTGACTTAAAGCTATTGAACTGTTCCAAGAAAATTATCCCTTTGACCATAACCTTAGGGCAAGGTTACATGGAGTTCTTTAGATCAGCATGTTTTCAGGTTTTAATAGCTCAAGCAGGTCATTGTGAAGCAATTAAACACGCTATTTGACATTGCCCTTAAAGACATTCAGGGCCCGATTCACTAAAGTCCGAAATAAGGAGTGCTATTTATAGCATGCGTTAAAAATCTTATCACTTCTTATTTTTCGCTCGATTCACTAAAAGGACACTTGTCATAATTAAGAAGCGATGTTTTTGGCGTTATTTATCTTACAATGACATATTTTAATGAAAAAAACTATGCGATAAGCGTTATAGGGGCCGATTCACTAAAGGTCAATAACGCTTATCGCATAGTTTTTTTCATTAAAAAGCATGCGATAATTAAGTACCGATTCATCAAAGTCATTTCGCATGTGTTAATCCGCATATCGCATGCACAAAAAAAACGCATTGCGTTATTTAGCGAATAGAAATAGTACTAACGCATGATTCACAAACACATATGAAGCGTTAAACATGCAAAATATCGTGTTAATCTGTGTGAATATTAACCCTACTTGGGGCAGGCGGTACTTAAAGAAAATTGCGGTTCGTGAGCTATTGGCAACACAACATGGAGTTTGCAGTCGTATTTTTTCAAGTATATGTTGGCCCTAGAGTGATGCATCCTCCAGTTTTCAGGGAAATGGTGGTTTTCAGAAAGTAATGGTTACGTGCGTAATATATTGCGCTCTGCAAGTGTCCTTTTAGTGAATCGAGTGAAAAATAAGAAGTGATAAGATTTTTAACGCATGCTATAAATAGCACTCCTTATTTCGGACTTTAGTGAATCGGGCCCTCAATGTCTTGTACGGTACCTATACTCTGCAGTCAATGATATAGTGTTAATGTGCCAGTGATTTTTGGTAACTGCATAATGTAATAGGTATACAGGCTATTACTTACTTACTGTGCAATTATGTTGGCTTCCTCCTTTTCTAATAAAAACCACAAATGACTCCACTGTCTTGGCATATCATATATTCCAGCACTTTGGTTTCAGAATGGATTTACATGTTTTATTCAGCGCAGAGAAATGAAAAACAAAACAGAATAAATGCAACGGACATTGAAAATATAGATTAGCAATCAATTCTGATTTTATTACAGCTGTCCTCTTATACCTTTTTGCACACTCCATTATAAACCAGCTCTCATGACTGAGAGGATCAGATAACCATCTCTTATGGGAAATGATTCCTCCTCAACCAAGCTACAGTCAAAGAACACTAATGCCTTTCTTTGCATAAAGGAGAATAAAAGCTATTTTAAAACCCAAGGCCCAGTCCAGCTGGGTTGCAGTTTGGTGCAGCTGGCAGCGCTTGATGTCCTCTTTCCAGTGATCGGGTCTGACTTAAACTGCTCATTCTCCTGGTTAGAAGTAGCTGAGATAAGGACATCAAGCATACATATATATATAGAGAGAGAGGAAAGTGGCCTACTTAGGGCAGGGGTACATGGGGAGATTAGGTGCGCCCCAACAAATCTCCGTTGTCACGGGTGACTAATCTCCCCGCAATGCCATCCCACTGGCTAGACTGTAAATCGCCAGTGGGATGGCATACGCAGCGCCGCGATTTGCCAAAGTCGTCGAAGTTTCCTCTCAAGGCATGGGGTGTAACAAATTACATTACACAATTTAGATGGGGTGTCTGGATATTTTTGGCTAAATTATTTTCTTCATCAGAGAATTAATTGTTACATTGCGCAAAAATAGTTACAAGTTTTGCAAAGTTATTGTTCAGCCTGGTGCCCTCCGTGGCAGTGTAATTCCCAGCGCATACATTGAGCTTCATGGTAGTGGTGCCCACAATATGTGTGTCGGGCCATTAATTGTCATCCTTTGCACTTCCCATATGTTTCTGGTACCCACAATACATATGGTGGGGAAAGTATTCTCTCATACATTGGAGTTATATAGTGCCAGAGTATGACAGACTCCCATGAGATTTCTTTTCCCACTAGCTTCTTTTTTTATACTAAACCTGTCCTGAGAATTCCTTGCTGTGTTAAATTAAAATAACTTAGCAGTGATTTCTCACTGGTTCCCATGACATGTAAATATGGCCTGGCTGAATTACAGAAAATTCTGAGAAAAATCAGAAAAACATGCCAATGAGATATGATTAATATCATGTTATGTTGCTTGCACAACAATAAACAAAGTTTCATTGCATTTATTTAAAAAGATGACCCATGAGTGCATTCATTTTTGGGATGATATTTTAACTATGTAACCAAAGGGTGGCTAAGGCTCAGATACTCCACGTCTAGGAACAAACTGAGGGTGGCTAAACTCTGGGGTGCCTAATATGTGTGCTTCCCACTAGCTTGTTGAATATACCAACTAGTACATCTAAAAAGGGTCTAGTTCAATATCTTTGTTTATATACAGTGGCTTGCAAAAGTATTCGGGCCCCCTTGAACTTTTCCACATTTTGTCACATTACAGCCACAAACATGAATCAATTTTATTGGAATTCCACGTGAAAGACCAATACAAAGTGGTGTACACGTGAGAAGTGGAACGACAATCATACATGATTCCAAACATTTTTTACAAATAAATAACTGCAAAGTGGGGTTTACGTAATTATTCAGCCCCCTTTGGTCTGAGTGCAGTCAGTTGCCCATAGACATTGCCTGATGAGTGCTAATGACTAAATAGAGTGCACCTGTGTGTAATCTAATGTCAGTACAAATACAGCTGCTCTGTGACGGCCTCAGAGGTTGTTTAAGAGAATATTGGGAGCAACAACACCATGAAGTTCAAAGAACACACCAGACAGGTCAGGGATAAAGTTATTGAGAAATTTAAAGCAGGCTTAGGCTACAAAAAGATTTCCAAAGCCTTGAACATCCCATGGAGCACTGTTCAAGCGATCATTCAGAAATGGAAGGAGTATGGCACAACTGTAAACCTACGAAGATAAGGCCCTCCACCTAAACTCACAGGCCGAACAAGGAGAGCGCTGATCAGAAATGCAGCCAAGAAGCCTATGGTGACTCTGGACGAGCTGCAGAGATCTACAGCTCAGGTGGGGGAATCTGTCCATAGGACAACTATTAGTCTGCACTGCACAAAGTTGGCCTTTATGGAAAAGTGGCAAGAAGAAAGCCATTGTTAACAGAAAACCATAAGAAGTCCCATTTGCAGTTTGCCACAAGCCATGTGGGGACACAGCAAACATGTGGAAGAAGGTGCTCTGGTTAGATGAGACCAAAATGGAACTTTTTGGCCAAAATGTAAAACGCTATGTGTGGCGGAAAACTAACACTGCACATCACTCTGAACACACCATCCCCACTGTCAAATATGGTGGTGGCAGCATCATGCTCTGGGGGTGCTTCTCTTCAACAGGGACAGGGAAGCTGGTCAGATTTGATGGGAAGATGGATGGAACCAAATACAGGGCAATCTTGGAAGAAAACCTCTTGGAGTCTGAAAAAGACTTGAGACTGGGGCGGAGGTTCACCTTCCAGCAGGACAACGACCCTAAACATAAAGCCAGGGCAACAATGGAATGGTTTAAAACAAAACATATCCATGTGATAGACTGGCCCAGTCACAGTCCAGATCTAAATCCAATGGAGAATCTGTGGCAAGATCTGAAAACTGCTGTTCACAAACGCTGTCCATCTAATCTGACTGAGCTGGAGCTGTTTTGCAAAGAAGAAAGGGCAAGGATTTCAGTCTGTAGATGTGCAAAGCTGGTAGAGACATACCCTAAAAGCCTGGCAGCTGTAATTGCAGCAAAAGGTGGTTCTACAAAGTATTGACTCAGGGGGCTGAATAATTACACACACCCCACTTTGCAGTTATTTATTTGTAAAAAATGTTTGGAATCATGTATGATTTTCGTTCCACTTCTCATGTGTACACCACTTTGTATTGGTCTTTCACGTGGAATTCCAATAAAATTGATTCATGTTTGTGGCTGTAATGTGACAAAATGTGGAAAAGTTCAAGGGGGCCGAATACTTTTGCAAGCCACTGTATACAGTATACACAGTATGTACAGAATATGTGTATAGTACTAACATATTATTCTGGATTTTCTACTCTGGCTTCACCCTTGTTTCAAGTTGGAGTCAAAGCGATAATGCCTCAAAGTGTGCACTTTATAGTAACCCTTAGTAAGCAGTCGGTTTTAGTTCTATAACAGGTCAGCTGGTACAAAGTTTGCAATTTTTATCATGTCCTGTGTCGGTGCTGTCGGGAGTGGTGGTACAGAGTGTGGCTAGAATGGAGAGAAACCAGATTGGGCTTTGAGCAAGCATGGCCAAGGCCTGCCTGGATCTGAATGGATCCAGGTTGCGTTGATTGGTTTGCCCATTATATAGCTGCCAAGACACAGCATTTAAAGGGCTTTTAAAAAACAGGAAATTTCTTTACTAAAACTGAAGGTTTGGTCCCTTTGCACTGGGCTTAATGGTGAAGGTGCACGGATTTACTTAGTAGCAGCTACTTGTTACAACTACTGAACTCCAGAAAATACTCTGCCATAGACAATACTGAGAATTGCCTCTGCTAAAACACACGTAGAGACAGTTATCAGTAAATCTGCATTGTCTATATCTGTAGCTGTGACATGTAGCTGCTACTAGTAGCTCTGTGTGTCTTCACCCTTAAACTAATTTTACTCCTCTGCTCAATATTGACCTAATGATGCTTTGTTGATTTGCTTATACCTGACTTGCTGATCTTACGCTGTTATTGAGGGGTATGCAAACTGTATGCAAACTGCTGTGTAACCGTACAGTCCAGGGATCCCCAACCTTTTATACCCAAGAGTCACATTCAAATGGAAACATTTTGGAGAGCAACAAAAGCATGAAAAAAGTTCCTGGAGATGCCAATGAGAGATATAATTGACCCCATGTTAACAGCTCGTGAGCCACTGGTTGGGGATTACTGGTCCAAGCTAAATCTCTTGTTGCAGGAGCAAAGAACCGGGAGCCGGATGCAGGAGTCACATGGGAGAAATCCCAGCACCACCCTTAACCCACCGAGTGCTGCCCCTAAACCTTCCTAGCTCCACCTCATTTCCACGGCACTGGGCCCTACTTGGAACTGTGGGACCAGACAACTGTACTGGTTACCCTTATGGTAATCCACAATCATTCTAGTGCAATTCTCTTTAGATTATCCTCGTGGGTTCATATTTATATGGGGTGGCTTGCCATGTAAGGTTCAACACCCAAAGCTGAATGCTTTGCCAACCACAGTTTTTAAACTAAATTGCTGGGTCATGATGTGTATATTTAGGAAAACTATACCCCCAGAATAAATACTTAAAGGGAAGGAAAGGTAAAAACAAAGAAAGCTTTATCAGAAAGGTCTATGTAAGTACAGCCATAAGCACTCGCAGAAAAATTGCACTGAGTCCTCTATCAAAAGAAACACAGGATCTTGTCTCCTTTTTTTGTAAACATGTTCTTAGGGGATCCAACTTTCTTTCTCAGAAAAATCCTTCATTCCTGGGGCCAGAGTCTGCACAGTTTTCTCTCCTCTCCCCTCTCCTGCTCTCCCCTCCCACAAGAATGCTAAGAACTCCCTCCCCCCTCCCTTAGGAATGTGTGATCTGAGCTAAAAAAGCTAGAGCTGCAGCAGGAAGCTACTTAAAATAGTAGCTGCAGTCTTAAAGGACAATGAAAGGTTAATATAAATGAAAAGTAAGTCTAAAGGCATTCTTTTTAAGTACTTACTGCATATCTAAATTCCCAGATCCCTGCTTGCTTCTCTGAGATATGGTGCTGGCAGCCTACAGCAGTGTGAAGACTACAGTGACATCACTGAAATCTCTCTGTCCTTCCTGTAGGTGCCAGCGGCAGCCTTCCTATTCTCTGAGCGTGTGTGTAACTTGATCCTGTCTGCTGTACTGAGCTACACATACCCACCAGCCAATCAGAAGCGGATCTGGCAGAGGGGAGGGGGGGAGGGAATGAAACACATGTGCAGTATGAGGCAAGGAGGGAAAGGAAGGGAGAATACCTTTTTAGAGATGGCTGCCTGTTCTAGAAAATGTGAAGTAAGTGTGACTGAGTAAATATTTGATTAGGTGAGCCAAAAGTGTGGCGTTTTTACTAAACAATAGGAGGACTATTGGGCAGTATGCTTTTTAAATTTTGACTTGCATTCTCCTTTAAACAAATGGAGAAAGCTTCTAGGGCTCTTTACTCAGGTATGATAATGCTTTCTGCAAAATAAATATAGTGTTCTAGGTGGCACTAATGTAACTAATTTATTGCCAGTAAAATGCCATAAAGACTTTCCTTCGCCTTTAACCAACAGATAGTTTATATAAAGTGACCTATAAAAGAATCTCGCCAAACTGGAATATATATATCAGTAAATACTGCCCTTTTGCATCCTTTCCCTTGAGCCGCCATTTAGTGATGGGCTGTGTGCTCCCTCAGAGATCACATGACCAGAAATAATGCAGCTCTGACTGTAACAGGAAGTGCTGTGGGAGCTAAAGGCAGAACTGTCCATTAATTGGCTGATGGAGCCTAGCATGTATGTGTGCCTTGGCTTGTTTGTGTGCACTGTGAATCCTATGACCCAGGAGGCGGCCCTTAATTCTTAAAATGGCAATTTTCTACTTAGGATTACCCAAAAGCACATGAAAGCACTGATATTTTTATGAAAATTGTTTATTTAAATGAAGCGGGTTTTACATATGAGCTTGTTTATGCAATATATACTTATAGAGACCTACATTGTTTGGGGGTTTTCCTTTGAAATAGTCAATGCATCTCTGGGGATGAAAGTAAATTCTGAGTCACATAAGGCAGAGTACATAGAAAAGGGATCAAATTAGTGCATCTGCCCTCAGGCTGCTCGCATAAAAAATTCATAGATGTTTCCAGTGCTTCATAAATGCTCGATCTCAGAGAAAAAGTCACTGTCACATATATTTGTCTCATCCAGCTTCAAGAGCAACAAAGTGATGTATGATCTGAGTTCTTTGCACAGTTTAGTTGAACTAAACCCTAAAAACAAAAATGATTATAAATGCTATATTTGATATCATGAACTATTTGCACCATCTTAAAGGGGTTGTTCACCTTTGAGTTATTTTTTAGTATAATGTAGAGTAATTCTCTAGGACTATTTGTAATTGGTTTTTTTTTCAATTATTCAGTAATTGTTCAGCAACTCTCCAGTTTGGAGTTATAACAGATATCTGGTTGCTAGGGTCCAAATTATCTTAGCAACCAGGAAGTGGTTTGCATGAGATACTGATATATGAATAGGAAAGTGTCTGAATGAAAAAAGTTATAAAATAATAACAATAAAACTGTAGCCTCAGAGAGCAATACTTTTAGCTGTTGGGGTCAGTGACCCCCAATTGAAAGCTACAATTGAAAAGTTGCTTAGAAGTGGTCATTCTAGAACATACTAAAAGTTAAATTAAAGATGAACCACCCCTTTATAGGGTCAGCATCACTATAGTTGTGATAATCCAGGCTTTTGAAGTTGTGCACAGGAGCAGTGGCATAACTACCCTGCGCTGGGCTCCCCTGCAAAAAAAAAAAAACTTAAAAAGGGGCCTGGCACTGAGTAGAAAACTTACCAGACCCCCTGCCCTGACGCATCCTCCCTCCACCCTGATGTGTCCCTTTCGCCCATATAAATCCCGCTCCCCGTCTGCTCTCATACCTCAGAGCCAGTGTGGAGGTGGGATTTATATGTAAAATGGAGGAAGCAGACCACATGGTCTGGGCGCCCCATGGCTGTGGAGCCTGCTTCCTCTATTGTTACGCCACTAGACAGGAGCTTCACAAATTTTGAGTGTCAGTGGCACTGCACATGCTCAGTTTGCTCTGGGCAGCTATTAAGAAGCTAAGCTTAGGGCTTGTCAATCATCAAGCAGAAACTTTGGGTTGCTTGTTATACTAGCTGCTGGTACAGGGTAGATTGTCATATTCTGATGCAGAATGCATTGGTGCTGAAGCTGCCAAATAATTAGAACCTAAATTACTAATCAGCTTTATATCATGACATGTATATTCTTTTGTTGAATACTGTATATTATGAGTCAGTCATAAAGGATGAAAATGTTATAGGAAAAACTTTTGATGTTGTAAAGGTAGCCAAATTACATGACTTCATATCACCTTCACACCAAATAATGAGAATCAGGAGGGTTTTATGCCTTCCTCTAGATCACCTAGCACTTAGGCAGTTTTCATATAAACATAAAAGAACTTGATGGACACTTTTTCAACCATTTTTTACCCTATAACTATAGACAGGGCTGTTAGTGCCACTAACCAGTGGTGTTTTTGCTGTGAGGCATCAGCACTTTACCAGGGAAGGCAAATAGTTGTCCCCAGTAGTCACAAGAGTATGGGAGGCTGGAAGCATTAAGGAGGCATTTTGATGTATGAACTCCCCAAAAAAGTGGATCAAAATAAGCTGTTTTGTGCCTGTAATATGCTAAAATGGAACGACCTCCTGACCTGGTTGCATACATATGGCTTAAATTGCTTCCGTTGCTGAGCATATTTACGTATGAGCCAAATCATGAATGGAAGACATTTGAGCAATGCATGTTCCCTAAAGTCACATGTCACTCAGTTATAGCCAGCTACAGATTTAAACTGATTGATTTTGATGCAGTCCCAAAACAAAATCACTGCTAAAAATAGCCTCTTGTGGGGGGGCAAACTATAATGCCATTTAAATGATAACTGTTCTTAGGCTTGTAGCCTGTAAGCTCTAGAAGTTCTAATGAGAAGAGCCCCCTTTAACTCCTGCTTTGGTATATAATCTGTTGGGTCCCCCGTCCCTCCTGTTGTGTAGCACTGTGGAATATTTTGGGAGCTTTATAAATTAGAAACACACACAAATAGGCAATTTATAAATAATATATATGACTTGTGGCTCATAGAGACTGACACATCTGGTTTCAAACAAAGGATGTTGCCACATAGCCAGAAAAACAGATCACAAAATTGAAAACAAATAGAGGAGCTGTAGAAGTGATCAAATGGCTACACAAGCCACAAACACGTGAAGCAATTACTGATATGCACCTTGTTGAATAGATACTATCATTCAGTACACTTTAATATTGTATAGTATAATAATTATATTATAATTATAATAACTATGCCTCTGAAATGATTAATACACTTTATGCTCCTTTTATTAAATATAACCCATAATTAATTTATAACCAATGTGAAGTCTTTGTTTTCCTTCCTCTGCAATTGAAGCATCACTAAACCCTGACATTTTCCTGCAGAATAGTTCTTACTACAGGGAATGCTAAAACTGTAAAGGCTACAGGGAAAACAATCCAATGACTTGTCCCTGGTACAGAGAGTGCCATTTACATCCTAGATCGACAGGCCACTCCCCAGTGGCATCATGCCACACCCTTGGACAACTAGGACATGTCCCTTTTTTACTTTGGGGCACATTTATAATAGAGCAAAATGTCAAATTTGACAAATAATATTGGTTGTTTTGCCAAGGCTAAAACTAAGTAATACCACAATGGAAAGAAAAATAAAAACATTCAGCTCTTAATGTTATCTGGTTGATGTGGTCTTATTTACCCTAGAAACCAGGCAATGGTTTAAATGTAAGATGGCAATATGAACAGAAGATGGCCTGCAATAAAAGATACATAATAAAAATGAACAATAATATTGTAGCCTCACAGAGCAATAGTCTTTTAACTGCTGGGGTCAGTGACCCCATTTGAAAGACGGAAAGAGGCAGAATAATGCATTTAATTCAAAAACTATAAGCAATATATAATGAAAACCAGTTGCAAAGTTGCTAGGAATATGGCATTCTATAACATACTATAAGTTAACTTAAAGGTGAACCTTTACATGCCAAGCAGCACTGTCTCTAACCTGCCACAGTGCCAGGGCCATATAATTTATGTCTCCCTAAATCTCTTGACATACATACATAAGACAGATCCTGCACAGAAATGGTTAAGGGCTCTGAAATACAACAACAAAATGAACAATATCTTTGTAAAAGATCTAGTGCCATCGGTGACACAATGTTCTGCAATAATAAAAAAAAAGTAGCTAAAATGTCAGCACAAATGCTCAACAGGACTGCTGCTGTTTCACAGAAAGGAAAAGGCAAGCAGCAGCCGCTTGAGGAACAGTTAGGGGCTGATTTACTAACCCACGAATCCGACCCGAATTGGAAAAGTTCTGACTTGAAAACGAACATTTTGCGACTTTTTCGTATGTTTTGCGATTTTTTCGGATTCTTTACGAATTTTTCGTTACCAATACGATTTTTGCGTAAAAACGCGAGTTTTTCGTATCCATTACGAAAGTTGCGTAAAATCTGGCGATTTTTCGTAGCGTTAAAACTTGCGCAAAAAGTTGCGCTTTTTTCGTAGCGTTAAAACTTACGCGAAACTTTGCACCTTTTAAGTTTTAACGCTACGAAAAATGCGCAACTTTTCGCGTAAGTTTTAACGCTACGAAAAATGCACAACTTTTTACGCAACTTTCGTAATGGATACGAAAAACTCGCGTTTTTACGCAAAAATCGTATTGGTAACGAAAAATTCGCAAAGAATCCGAAAAAATCGCAAAAAATACGAAAAAATCGCAAAATACCGATCATTACGAAAAAAACGCAATCGGACTCATTTCGACCCGTTCGTGGGTAAGTAAATCAGCCCCTAAGTGTGCTCTTCTTTTTTTAGCCTCAAACGTATTGTCATTGGTTGGAGACTATATCTAAATAATGCTGCATTTTCCAAGCCCATGGGGCTCCTTATTTTGCTTTCAGAGTAACTGGAAAAGGTTTGTGTGTGGAGTATAACATTTTGAAGTAGATAAGATTACAGCACTGAAGAACAAACTTTCTGCTTTAGTTATCTATGAACTTCAAAGCTGTATTTATTCATATTCATAGAAAAACAGAATAAAGTTATATCTCCGCTCAGGGACCAGATACACTTCTTTTTAGGAATGAGCCGAGATAAGAAATAGAAGATGCCTTAAAGTGGCCATACATGGGAAGATTTCATCTTCATGTATATGGGCACCCCGACGGGCCTACCCGACCGATGTCTGGCCTAAAATTGTCCAGATCTTGATCGGGCAGGTTTGATTTTCCCGTTGAATTGGGGACCACGTCGGCTTGTTAATGCCTCCATTGGCCCATATCACAAAAACTGGAGTGTGGCTTTTGTAAATATGATGCTCTTTTAAGGCAATTTAATGGCCATTATGTTTCCTAGTTTCCCTTTTCTCCATGTTTGTGAATAAACCCCTGGGGGTGGTTAAACCTGAAATCTATAAAACAAGGGTCTGTAGCATGTCTGGCCACCTGCAGCTGAGAGAATGTAATAACAGTGACCAGAAAACCATGCCTCTCAAATGACTACGTTTCAAAGAAGAGCCCGGAACACATGCAGAGACAGTTTGTTATGCCTTCATATTGGCACCAGATATGTTTATAAAAATCAGTGGGCCTCATGCATCAGGTGCTGAACCCAGTTGGTCCCTTTGGGGGACTTCTTGCTACTTAATATTAAACTAACAATAAACCAAAATTAAAAAAAAAAAAACATTAGAATCAAGGTTAATAAAGGTCTCAGTTGATAACAGGTCTATTAACTAATAGCAACCAATCAGCAAGTAGATATTGCTGTTCATCAGATGGAATGTAAACATTTGATTGCCTAATAGATTTGGTACAAATTATTTACCTTTTGTTATTATGTCCAAAACATATTTTCTGTCAGCACAGAAGGCTGTGCCCATCTCTGAGAAGGAGACTTTCTTGCGGAAAATTTTGATCCTAATCAATTTGTAGGATTGTGAGGGATGGGGCAATAATCTGAAAGTGGATCAGTTATGTGATGGGGCAGACTTGGGCCAATCAGCTGAACATTTGAGTTTGACAGAGAGATAGAGGGGCAGGAGAGGAGAGGCCAACCTGGAAGCAGGATATGGGGCAGAACGACAAGTATTTACAAATTTAATAGCAAATTTACTGGTCTGTAATACTAGCCTCATCACTGGTATTTTACCAGCAAGGCTGGTGAGATACCGCCAAGTGGCAGACTTTGCCGTAGTCATGGATCATCAGGGATGGATTCTAGCAACACTGGTCAAAATAAACTTTCCTAGTTTCAGTGTCCTACTCATTGCCCTATTCTGTGATCGCCGCAGGAGACATTGTAGCATAGTTATTCTAGCTCATCTGACATCTAAGTTGGTCTGATATCTAAACTACAGTTTTTCCCCATAATGATCCTCTTTGAACTGTAATTGACTTTGGGTTGCTTATTTATTTACTAATGAGTGCAAATAGGAATTATGGAAGATTTATGTACCTTCTATAGGAAATATACCTTGCTGATCGGTTCTGTAGTAGTGTTGCTCCACCCATCTGTTTCTGGGCAACAACTCCCAGCGTTAACTAGTGTATTATAAAGGGTTATTGCACATGGTAGGAGCTGTAGTCTAGCAACCATAAAGTTGTCTTCTTAAAGCAACACTGCTCAATAAAACTTTTAATTGGTGGCAATAATGCAAAATAAAAAAATCAGAAATAAGAAAGGGACAGTGGTGAAGAGGTGCATAACTTGCTGCCCATCTGTACTCCATCAGCCGTAACTTAATCTCTATAATATTCATGGAAATCCATTTAGCCTATTGCAGGCTCAAACTAAATAGCATAATATGAGACTTCAATATACATATTATAAGATACAGAGAGTCCTCCATATGACAGGCTGCAGCAATTTCAGCTAGTTAGCTTGTCAGTCCAACCCTTAAATTGTATGATTATCTTCCCACAGACATATGGGCATTAGAGATGTATGAGCAGCAGCCTCCTGTTTTGTTCTCTTCTCAGACCATAGGACATATTTACCAAGTGAGGAGCAAGGTGGAGCAAACTGACATGTTTATTACACACTTACACTCTTTCTGCACATTGCTGATTGGCCACAGGTCTCGGCGCAGAGACCTGTGTCAAATGTTGTCACATGTGTAACCACACTTGTGTTTTTGCTTCCTGTTGCAGAACTGAGAACTACAATAGCTTTGCTGAGCTAATTGAGGAACCAACAGAATTTATTCTAGGCTCAAACATTTTCCATTTTTTATCCTTGTTCAGAAGTAAGGCATTAGAAAGGAACACAAAAATATCAGCTGGACATTTGTTCTGTTCAGAATCATTTTGCAGTTTTGAAAGATTGGACAAGGAAATAGAGAAAAGTTGACTGTAGATGAAGTTTGTGCTTATGGGGAGCAGTATGATGAATGCTTCCTATAAGGCTCCTTTATGCAAATCAAACATAGTAAAGACAAAAAAACTCTGACAAGTTCAGACAAATAAACTAATGAAGGTATAGTTTAAGCTGTAAAGATATGCATGCCAAACTGCATTTTTTTTATTAGTAGAGACAATTAGATCAGTGTAAATCCTTATGTTCAAGGTGAACACAAGACTTATCTAATTACGTTTTATGTTAGAGGCATCCAGTGAGACTGTAGGAAAGGAGGTTTCAATATCATTTGAAAAAGATTCTTAAATGCAGGGGCAGTTACGTTGTAGGACTTGATATCAAGGGTTGTGACTGATGGTCAAGTGGTTGGGTTACTAATGGACAGAATGCCATTAAATAAAGAAAAGGCATCTCCACTTATATCGGTTTAGAGACTTGGGTTTTGGGTGCAGAAAGGATTCCGGGTTATAATTGTTACTGCCTCCTTTTCAATACTTGTTTGTCTGGGGTTAGTTTATCAACACTGGGCAACGTTTCATGGGCAGTAATCCATAGCAACCAATCAGTGATTTACTTTTTTCAGCCACTGCAGGTAGAACAATGAGTGGAACAATTTGATTTAACTTTATGGACCTGAATGTCTTTAACTGCCCCAAAACCTGTAATTATGAATCTCTTCTGTGTTTTGGAGTTTGCATATCCCATTATGTACCCTAGCTTTTCTTTTTTAGTACTCATTCAAAGCAGCAGAGAAACAATCATCCCTATAGTTCCCTTATAGGCATGCAAACTGCTCCTTCAGAAGACTTAAATAATTTAAGGAATGGCAATCAATGTCTCTGTTTTGGCAAGCATTGTGTCAGCCATCCCAGCTGGGAGGTAGCTTTGCATTACTGTTATGGGCACATTTATCAAAGTTTGAAATTAGAGGTCACCACAATAAAATTCCCCTACTCTGTATTCATTCCTATGGGATTTTAAGAGGTGTATTTATTAATGGGTGAATGTTAGAGTTTACCATTTGATATATATTCCTCTAAAAATCCCTTAGGAATGAATGGGGGGGGGGGGGGTTATTGTGGTAAGCTTTAATTTCATGCTTTGATAAATTTGCCCCTATGTTTAGCTCACACTGTTCTCATCCATTCATGTTCATCATGCATCCTTTAACTTCTCTAAACTGGGGACAAGCAACTGCTTGTTAAATTTTGTAGATAACTTGATTTCTAATTATAACTTTCCATCTCAACATCTTTTTTGACTGCCCTGGGACTTTGCAAATCACTTATAATACTTTCTTTCTATATTTATCTCTTTGAACGCAATTGGAATTTTGATAACGCCATTATCCAATTCTCTGTTTGACAAGCCTGCCATTTATATAAGATACACACATGTAGAGCAAGTTCTCATTCCTTCAGCTGTTCCACTTATATGAAAGCTCTGATTGGGGCTCACTTTGAGGCAGAATTTTTAAGGTGATTCCCTTGTCTTTTTCATTCACTTGCAGCGTCTCCCTTAATGGCGGTCGAATGCTGTAATGAGGCGCTGTACAGCCATGTTATGAACGAATTCTGTTTGCAGCATTTCGAGATAGAAATGGAAGAGCTGGGAAAGAAGCTGTGGTGTGACTGGGGAGAGACAGCGGGGTGAGTAGCAAAGTTTGAACACTGCTTGCCAAAAAGTCACAATAAATAAACCACTACATGTGTAAATCATTTCTGCTTGGCTAAATTCTGCTTGACGTTTCTGCTCAACTAAATATCAGACTTGCACAAAAAGATTCAAAAACAGTCCACAGATAATAAAGTAATAATATTTACCTTAAAAATCAAATGGCTTAAATTGGGCCAAAAGCTAGCATTCCAAAATGAGTTAAAATATGGTATTTCATCAGTTTGCATTTAAATTGATAGTAACATGGACATGTCACTATGCCTACACAAACCCTAGCGCTGCTATTCTAATGTATGTACCCCCCGTCTCCCCCCTGCCCGTCTGTCCACTTTCTACTAACCTATGTCAGTCTTTAGCACAGGTTAGTAACAAATCTCACAGGCTGGGGCTCTGTATACATTTGCCCTCCAGCCTATCAAAACATAAACCTGCCCCCAAATGCCCCATTACTCACAAAGCTGTTCAGCTTCAAGATGTGCTAGAGCCCACTACAGGTTAGTAAGGGGTTACCTGTGGGAGGCAGGGGGCACATACATTACAAAAGAATAGCAGCACTAGGGTTTATGATTTATTTGGAAAGTATCTCTATGCCTTTAAAATTGTGTGTCTAGAATTGTGTGGGCATCTTCACTCAATGGAAGGAGCTAAAAATACAATGGGGCTTGTCACGGGTAAAGAAAGTGTAACCCTTTTCTTACCACACTTCTGTAGAGCTGGATCACCCTCACTTTGCTTGGCTGTTATCTATGACAATCCAGTAGACCCCGAAACCTCTTTGCTTATTGAAAAAACACTGTGAATTGGGATTTACAGTGCAATGCCTCAACCAAGTGGGCACTGAGGAGTACACCCCAGGGGAATTTCTCTAAAGTACCTCCCCCAAAGTACCTCTCCCTTTGGATAATGCATGTGCTCCCACGTATCAGGCAACAGGCATCCGCAAACAGCTGAGCATGGACGCAGAATACTCTCTGTATGTGGCTGGAGCTCAAGGCTTGTCCCAAGCCGAGCACGCCGCAGCCTCTATTCTTACTGGCAGCTAGTGATGAGCAAATCTGTCCCCTTGTGCTTTGCGAAACGGTGAAAATGCCCACCCCATGGTTTCAGCTCCAAAGCAATGCTCTCCCTGGGTCCTTCTCTTTTCCCAGAGGTGCACTGGGGCTCCAGCCTGTAACTAGGCTGCAGGATGTCACAAAGAGAAAAACAGTGGAAAGGGTTTCTGCATTCTGTCACTAGTAGACACTAGTATTGTGGAGAGCTGGGAAGTATAACAGTAGAGTTTTTTTTTAATGCCTTTAATTATTCCTGACAGTGTCCTACTTTAGTGAAGCTTACAATGCGATTTCCCTGCTCACACACCCTGCCTGAAGGTTTTGGAATGTGGGAAGACCTGGTGCCCCTGCAAGAATGAGTGGAAAGAACATAGGGACAGAATCTACACTATTCTGGCATCACAATGAAATAGAAGCCCACAACACTATGTAGTAATACTATCCCTTGTGCTACTTCATTTACCTGATCATAGGGTTACCCATCCTTTATATCCAGGGCCAGAGTAGGATTTCAAGTACAAAAGTACAAAGGCCCAAACAGCCCCCCACAGGCCAAATAAATGACTGTCATAGGTACTATATTAAAAAGAAATAGGAAAGAAGTTTTCTTTAAACTGGTAGCAACAATAAAAGGGAGCTCTACCCCCCAACCTAATATAAAGCTGCTCAGAATGACTTTCTGAGCACTTTTGAAATTTAGGTTTTACACTATTAATATCATGAATTTGTAACAAGGGCAACCTTTTTGTAATATATATAATACATATACTGTATAGTATAAATGTATTACATCTGAAGTGTTGGAAGGAGAGATAGTTATATGGGCTTGTAGGGTGAGCAGAGGAAGCATTCTACATTGGCAAACACTCTAATTTTAGACACTAAATAAAGCTATGGCTCATGGGAGAGACACTAATATAGGACCTTGTGTCTTTTAAAAGCTAATAAAAGTTCAGTAGCAGAATGACAGCTCACATACAGCACGCTGGGGGATCTTTTTAAATACAAACCCTCTCTAATGTTAATGACAGAAAGAGTTTTAGTATGTTAGAAGGGCAGAAAGCAGCTACATATACACAATTTCACTCTGGAATAACAAAGTACATTTTAAATGAAAAGTTCTCTATATATATTTATTTTCAGTCTTCAGTTTATTGAATTGCTGACTCTAGCCAAAACGTAATGGGATTCTGTCATGATTTTTATGGTGTACTTTTTATTTCTAAATTACACTGTTTACATCAGAAGTTTGTAAGTTTGTATTAAATTTATCAGAGCACAAGTCACATGGCTGTGGCAGCCTGGGAAATGAAGAATATTGCCAGCCCCATAGGAAATTGCTAAATTAAAAATAAAAATTTGTTTGTGTTTTTGAAAAATGGATTTCAATGCAGGATTCTGCATGCATTTTGAAAAAAACATGTTTTCCAATGACAGTATTCCTTTAACCCTTTTACTGCCAGCTGTTTTGGTCAAAGCGGAACTTGTATTGCCAGACAGTTTTTGAACATTTTGCACTGTTTCACTTTAGGGGCCTTTCCTCGGGGGGACTTTTAGTTTACCCAGGAAAACAATATATCGTTTTTTTCAGAACAACCTAAGCTTTCAAAATATGGTAGAATTTTTGTGTAATTCCAATTCTGTAACAAGATATAGGCTTCTAAATGTCTAAAAATGCAAAAAAAATCTAATTTTCCATAATATAAACACACATACTAGAAACAAAAATTATTTTATGCATGAATATACAACTGATTTGGAAAATTCCATGTCTCCTGAACGTGCCAATACCAAATACATATAGTTTTATGGAGATTTGTCACTTGTATAGGTCAAAAACTCCCAGCAGTACACTACCAAATTTCCAAAGCACTGCTCCAGAAAGCTGCATACTTAAGATTTCAAGGACAAAATTTCCACTAACAGAAGGTTTATCCCAGAAAATTGTACATTTTTGGAAAGAACAGATTCTGGGGAATACAGAATAGGCACATCTGTCTGTCTACTCCAAACTATCAAGTCGCAATGCTTTCCTAAATTAATTGGTTTTTATCAAAATTTGTGATTTTTTTAAAAAATTGCTTCAAAGCTTCCAGTCTATAGTATCTTATCTCCTACAGGTCATAAAGTAACCAAATAAAACACCCTAAATATGAACACCAGGGATCCACTGAACAGTTTGATGCCCAATATGTATAGGTTTACCTAAGTATGTGGCATGTAGAGGCCCCAATGTGAACATACCCCCATATGATCAATCATTTATGTTATTTCAGCTCCAGCAAAATCAACACATTTACATCATTTATGTGGGATAAAACTAGTAAAAAGTATGCTCACCCCAGAAAGTCATATATTTTTGGAAAGTACACATTCCCCCGAATCTAAAATGGGTACCCATGTCTTTCTACTCCAAAGTACCAAGCCACACAGCTTTTCTAAAGTTAGCAATTTTGATGACATTTCCAAAAATCCCCTCAAAGCTTCCACTTTGCAGCATCTTATCTCCCACATAGTGTTAGGTACCAAGATAAAACACCCTAAATTTGAACGCCAGGCGTCCACTGAACAGTTTGATTCCCAATATGTATGGGTTTACCTAAGTATGTGGCATGTAGGGGCCCCAATGTGAACATACCCCCATATGATCAATCATTTCTGTTATTTCAGCTCCAGCAAAATCAACACATTTACATCATTTATATGGGATAAATCTAGTAAAAAGTACGCTCACCCCAGAAAGTCATATATTTTTGGAAAGTACACATTCCCCTGAATCTAAAATGGGTACCCATGTCTTTCTACTCCAAAGTACCAAGCCACACAGCTTTTCTAAAGTTAGCAATTTTGATGACATTTCCAAAAATCACCTCAAAGCTTCCATTTTGCAGCATCTTATCTCCCACATAGTGTTAGGTACAAAGATAAAACAAAATTGAACGCCAGGGGTCCACTGAACAGTTTCATGCCCAACATGTATAGGTTTACCTAAGTATGTGGCATTTAGGGGCCCCAATGTGAACATACCCCCATATGATGTATCATTTCAGCTCCTGCAAAATCAACACATTTACATCCTTTATGTGGGATAATGCTACAAAAAAAGTACACTCAACCCAGAAAGCCATATAACATTTCTTTTTGCTCCAAAGTACCAAGCTGTAAAGCTTTCCTAAGTTTGCAGATTTATATGACATTTAGAAAATCGCATAAAAATGTTGCAATTTGCCGCATTTATCTCTCACAATTTCTTGATAAAGATCAGATAAAGGCAAATCACCCCAAATAGGAACACCTATGGTCTACTGAACAGTTTGATGCCCAATATGCATAGATATACCAAAGTCTGCGGTATGTACTGACCCCAAAATGGGGGTCGCATAAGGATTTCTCA
The DNA here is from genome assembly GCF_000004195.4 of Xenopus tropicalis. NCBI lineage: Eukaryota > Metazoa > Chordata > Amphibia > Anura > Pipidae > Xenopus > Xenopus tropicalis. Next base: position 59,158,539 of record NC_030685.2, on the reverse strand, counting down.
CCTGCCAACTCAGCTTTTGCACACAGAGCCCCCTGACAGTGTATTATGTGCAGTAACCCCCCCCCCTAACTATACACAGACCCCCAGGAAACCATATATTTTTGGAAAGTACACATTCTGATGAATTCAAAATAGGCAAAGTTATTTTTGTACACCAAAGTTACACCTGGCAAAGCTACGCTAAAAACAGATTAGGAACACTTATACAGGGATAAAATGCGATAAAACCACAAAAATTGTGCAAATCAGTGAAACAACAAAATAAGTCACATGACGGTGTAATTAGTGGTCAGAATATCTGATCCAATAGTCACGCTGTCAAAATAAACAGTTTTTAGGTAAAAGAAACTAAAAACAAAGTGGCAAAATGAAAAAAAAAAAAACACAAAAACAAAACAAAAAAAAACCCAAAGTGTTTGTGTATACATGTGTGTACATGTGTAAAAGTTGTGTTATAGTGTGTAAGTGTGTATATGAGTGTAAATAAGTGTATAAAAGTGTGAAAAATTAAAAAAAAAACTGCTAAAATGTGTGCTGTAAGTGTGTGTAAATGTATGTAAGTGTGTGTTTAAGTGTGTAAATACAAAAAAAAAAAGTCCTTACCTGCCCTGAAACCCGATCGCCTCCTGTTCAGTGGGCCGGCGCTCCTGGGGGAAGTAGGAAGCAGCAGACGCCATGCGATCGCGTCTGCTGCTTCCTGGAGGGTCCTGCGAGCGATCGTCTCGCAGGACCCTCATGACAGCCCACCTGGCACGTTGCCCAGGGGGGCTGTCATGGATAGAAGGCACATGCCGCCGCTGCAGAGAGCTGCGCTTAAATGCCAACGACGTATGGGACACGCCGTTGGCATTTAAGCCCTTTTACTGCCACAACGTATGCCATACGTTGGCTTTATACTGGGTTTTTATGCAACCAAAACTTGCAAGCCAACCCCAAGCCAGAAATTCAAAAATGAGCACCTGCTTTGAGGCCACTGGGGGCAGCATCCGAGGGGTTGGGGAGCAACATGCTGCTCCTGAGCCATTGGTAGGGGATCACTGCTTTAAAGTCTTATACTAATAAATTAAAGATATCTAATAACTGTTCTTTGGACAAGGAATATATAACTCCCAAAACTCATGGCTTATGATGCTTTTTATTCAGGTCTCAGCAGATGTTTTGGGGCAACCCCATTTTTCAAGTGCTCTGGGGGCTGTGTTACACTATTAATATTATGAATTTATAACAGGAAGTTGCTCTGCAATGTTTGCTGAGATCTGAATAAAAAGCATGACACCAAGGAAGCCTTAAATTACATGGAGGCCATCTCACATAGCCTCCATTTTAAACAAATAATGCACTATGAATCCAGAGCCTAGCTGTTGTCCACCTGTCCAGGTTTTCTCCTAAGGATGTCTTCGCCTGTACAGGGAGATTGTATTAAGCTGGCCATACACACACCAATATAATCACACAAAACAGTTTTGTACAATTTTAGGGTCATGTATTCAATTGCGATTGGCCGTTTAGTCGATTGGACAGGTTGGAAAATTTCTGTCGGATAGCGATAATATCTGCGCATGTATTGTATACCGGACAGTATCCTTGGGTGACCTACAAAGTAGTTCCAGGATATAACTTTTGTACAATTGTCTGGCAATTTTAAAGTGGACCTGTCACCCAGACATAAAAAGCTGTATAATAAAAGCACTTTTCAAATTAAACATGAAACCCAACATCATTTTTTATTACCACATCCATACCCATTATAAAAGCATTTAAAAATCCCAGATGTCAGTCAGATATTGCCTGCCCCACCTCTATGCCTCAATTCAGAACTTTTTTGCTGCACTCCTCACATTCCCCCTCCCTCCTCACCATGTAATTTTGTAACCAGTGCATGGACATGGGCATCAGGTCCCTCCATACTGGCACAGAAACAAGATATTGGCAGGATGCAATGCCTGCTTTGATAACAGTGTCCACAAAATGGCCCCTGCCGGCTTGCTGCAATTGTGAATTCCAAGGCTGAAGAAACTTAGATTAAAATAATTTATATAGTGTAAGTAAAGTTTATTTTGCTTGACAACCACAATAGAAAACAATTTGGAATAATTTCTTAAGGTAACAGGTCCCCTTTAAATGCCCAAACAATTGTCGCATTTGTTATTCTTAGACTTTTATCCTACAATTTTAGTCTGAATGTTAGGATACCGATTGTATGGTTCAACGCAACAATCTAAAACTAATGCTTGTTATAAGATAACTAAAATCTGAATGTATACTCTTTCAGATTTTAGTTGTCTTACAACAAAGTTTAGGTTATTGATTGTACTTTAAATGCAATGATCTAAGACTAACATTTAGATTGAAATTGTAGGATTTACAATTTACAATGTCAGAATTTGCAGTCCTTTTGTAAGGGGCGGGGGGGGGGGGTTGTATACATACCGCTCAATTTTTGCATGCCCCTGGTCTGCTTTGACCATGGCTAATTATACCCAACATTCCCCTGATCTGCCCAAACTCTGCCTGTTTCCCCTATTGAGGGATGAGATCCGGGAACGTCCTGCAACATCCGACCTTTGTGTGCTATGTTTATAGATTATTAAAAAGGAGATAAAACCTGGGGAATCCGTTTTACCATTTGAAATGTTTATCCTAAAGAACTCCTACTGGTTGCCCCGAACAAGCATGTGACTGTTCATTTAACTTCACTTAATTACAGAGCACTGATATTAGGGTTATTCAAAAACACAATATGATAATAATAATTATATCAATGGCTTCTGACTGAGAAAAGGACACTGGGCTGTTATAAACATAAGGAAATGTTCCACTAGCATGCTCATTAAAATGAAGCTAATTTGCCCCTCGCTAATGCCAAATATTTAAAGCTATTGAAATGCAGTTCATTTGGAAATATCCTCATATCTGAAAGAATTAATGTTTCCCTGGTAACAAGAAATGGCTGATGATGTTTGAAGCCTTTATCTAATCTCCCTGGTCCTGAGACGGCTACAAAAGAACACATCAGAATAAGAAACGTCAAGATTCAGTATTCTTTGTTATTGTGAAACCCACATTATCAGATAGTGTTAAAAAAAGAGACATTTAATTTCCTTTATTCTTTAAAGTTATTGTCCCTAGGGCTGGGGGCCCACATGCACTATATAGAAAAAAATTCCTCTTGGTGGTGGAGCTGAAGAGGAGGATGTTTATTGCTCTACTGTTTGATCTGGGTTGTCCATAGTCTGCATTGTACTCGCACCAAATAGGTAGTATAGCGGGACGTGGGGGGCCATGTATCAATATGAGACTGGCTGTCCTTGGCATGTCATATATTTTAATCTGCATTCACTTTGAATTGTAAATGCAGGAGGGCCAACATGGGCAACTTGATGGAGGAGAAAGCAGGTTGTCTATTTCCCATCTGCTCCTTTTAGAAATGCTGTTTATTCAGTGACCCTTCATCATTAGCAAATGCCTTCACTGTGAAGGTTTGCATAGCAAAAATTTGATAATTTCAATGTAAAAATTCACCCACCTGGGCCATAGGCGGGTTTACAACAGTTTTAGCTACACTCTCAATGTGAAGAAAAAGCTAAAAAAAAATGTCAGAAATAAAGTAAAGAAAGGTCCATGTAAAGAGAATGTGATTTCAGACTTTGGGGTGAGACTTAATGAAGGGTGAATATTCACTTTGGTTCTTAAATTGATTAAGACCCCTTCTAGTTTCCCTCCATTGCATCACTGCTGCTTTAGGCTGATAAATCTCTTTTACTATGGGCGGCTAATCTCCCTTAAATGCCTTTCCACTGGCAATAAAGTGAATCGCCAGTGGAAAGGCATATGCATTGCTTCATTTTCCCTTTATTGCCAGTGGAAAGACATTTAAGGGAGATTAGTCGCCCACGGTAACCTCAAGCGATTCATCTCCCTGTGGGCTATTAGCCTTAAAGGAGAAGGAAAGGCTGAGTCACTTGGGGGTGCCAAAATGTTTCTCACCCCCAAGTGACTTAGCCTTTCCTTCTCCTTTAATGGAAAACATTTGAATACAGCAATGGCAAAACATAGTGCCTTTAGAAAATACATTATTCTGGGTCATTTTTGGTGCTGCTTATACCCAGGCTGACAATCCATCTAGTGGGGACTTACTCTTAGGGTTCACAGTGTGTTAACTGTCAAATGAATAATACTCTGCTTAGTGCAAACGTTTGTTCTTATTTATGGGGATTTTTTTTTCCATTTACAACTTTTATTATATGCCCCGTTGCTGTTTACTTGATAAATTATTTTGTGTTTTCTCTGGTGCCTCTTGTCGATAAGATTGTCTACCCATTGAGTAAATATTTAGCTTTGTTCTGTCAATCTTTGCCATACAATTATAAATCTAAATTATACTCATTACACATAATGTATCATTCTTTGCCTGTAAACAAACTAAAAGTGATATCTCCCAGATGGCTTTTATAGGAGGTGATAAGCAGAGGAGGCTTGACAGGAGCAGGAAGCCATCACTCCCTCAGCTCGCTGCCACTCAAGAGTTATAGGAGGGCCCAAAGGAGGTAGGCAGACAGAGGAGGTACATGCCTAGTGCCCCTTACTGTTACACCCTAAACACAGGTCACTTCTGCCTACCCCTAGTTCAGCCCCTGTGACACCCCCTAGCTGACACACAACTGTGATTCTCCCAGCACCTTGTGCCAGTTTCAGCTTGCCATAGGCTTCATTCATTGGCATGTTGAACTTGGCTTTGACATGCAGTGAAATTGCATGTGTTCCATTCTAATGGATACAAACCCTTAGGGCAAACTGAGATCAGGTAAGTCAGTCTTTGCTGTTGGGTTACATGACATACAAACCCAAGTAAAAATACTTGTGTATGTAAAGCCTCAGGGTGGCTTTTAATTTTAGAAACCTCACATTTACATTCTACATAGAAAACTGTTATTTTATGCCTGGGCAGCTATTTGATGCACTGTTTATTTGGCTGAATAGATTTCTGATTTTCCATGCAGCATGGGGTTTTTATGATAACATAATTCTGTTACTGGCAAATTCAAGTGTATGTTAATGCTATGTGCAAATCAGCTGATGTTTTCCCCTCTTGCCCACCCAGGATGTATGCAGACCTCACAAACTGTACAGTTATTTTGGCTGAAAATCTGGATTGTTTCTGGCCTAACCACCTGGTGGATCATTTCTTCATAGTTATTCACAAGAAGTACTTCAGCAACTGCTCACTGACAGGACGCCTTCCAGCCGACCCTCCATTCCCCATTCTGTGTTCCTTCATCTTTGTCCCTGTCCTCATTACCTTGCTGATGACGGCACTGGTGGTGTGGCGAAGCAAGCGGAGTGAAGGGATCGTCTGACAGGCATGGCACTTAATCCTACTGTCACTCTTAATTTCACCCCGTTCCTAAAGGCTTGAAGAAGGAAATCAGGCCCAATTCTTCAGTCTGTATAGAGACAAGACTTCAGGCTTTGTATTTAGAGGAATATCATAGATGCCCTTACTCAGCCCTTGCTTTGGGATCAGTTCTGCTCGGCTGGATCTCTTCTGGAAGCCAGGAACTCAAGGCCAACAAGCTGTCACTTTAGTGGACCTTCACGAGATTCAAGACGCTTAATGAGGTTAGGTTTGCTGGAATGGAAATGCCACATATGGAAATCAAGAGCGAACTGCAAGACCCTAAACATCTCATTAAGCTGAAGAGATTGTTATCATTAGTCTTTAGCAACACTTCATATCAGATTATGCATCTTATTCTGCTCTGAAGTGCGGGCCTTCTCATTGGACAAACTTGTTGCCATAGCATAAACTGAGCTCAGTGGAGGCAGCCATATTGGGAGTAGCTCAGTAATAATTTGGAAACCTTTGAGCAATGGACCACTTGAAAAGTTTGCCTATAATGGAAAAGCTAATTAATTACTTAGGAATGTCTCAGAGCTTTACATTTATAGCAGCTACAGCAGCGTCATATCATCTTGGAGCCATGGACTTCTGTGCAGATACAAAGTTTTGTTCAGGTGGAAGCTGCATTATCAGGGGACACAAACACTTTGCACCTGCTCCTCCATAAATTACCAAAATACATGCCAAATCATGCAGCTCAGGTCGATGACCAGAGTTTATTTAGATATGGCAGGAAAGCTTGCCGTCTGTTGGACAGAAATAGAAATAAAATAAGTGTTTTTTCTTGTGTTCTTATTCTTCAATAGGCGCAAGGAGAAATGCTCATCCCATCGTTTCCCTTTAACCAGAATGGCCAGCTGGCCGTGTCAAAGCACAAGTTATTCATTTTACTTAAGTAGCAATCTCTAACTGGAGGCCCACCAGCGGTCAGAGAAACATTGACTGATTTATTATATTGAATGAACCTTTCTGTTACACTCCCTGAGAACCTTCCCCATGATGCAGAATAAATGTAAATGTTTTTTTAATCAGTCAGTAAAAGACTTTATATACCTGGCTGTTTGACCAGTTCTAATTCTCAGCAATCAGAGGCATAAGCACATATGATGTTTACTAGTGGCGGGGTTGGCATGCAACACCAAAGACCCGTGCCAGTTCCTCTCTTTGTGTCTCTTTTCCCACCCTTCCAATTTTATTGATTTATTTTCTCAAAATAAAACAAGCAGATTTCTTAAAAATGTATTTCTGCACTGTGCAAATCTCTCTGCCACTGGCCACCTTCTCAGTTCTTATATCATATGGGGGCCATTAGTCCCTCTGCGCAAGAATTTGCTTATACACTGTATTTTGGTATGTAATGTAGATGGGGGAAAACTAGGAAGTCAGTGGGGGAGTCAAGAGAGAAGAAGTGCCTGGATTACCCTTGTTTTCTCAAACAGGTGTCCGGGCCCTTTTCCTTTTTGTACTATGGGACACGATTAATGCACAGTTAATAAAGTAAATCTATGTTGAAGGAACAAGTTACATCAATCACTGACACTGCCTGGAAAACCATAAAAAAGCTGTTTGTTTCGGCATTATTTTGTTTGCCCAGGTTACACTTCGCCCAGTTAAGATAATGTGTCTATATACAGGTGTGCATACAGACTTCCTTTGTCCAGCAGCATGACAGGTTCAAGGGAGATGAAAATGGCTGAAAGGTAGTGAAACCAAGGCCATAAGCTGCCCGGTCAGCCATGTATAGTCTCATGGGGAAAACACATGCAGTGGGCAGTGACCCATTGTGATTCCTGTGGTGCCAGGGGGGGTACTTTAGGGAGCATTATTTATTAAGGGGCCACTATACAGTCTAATGTGGTATTATTTATTTCTCCTTTATACACATCTTTAGCAATATCATCAGCCTTACGTCATTCTCTGTCTCTTTTATTCAGCATCTCCTCTATAGCCCTATAATCCCATTACCAGACGTGGAGCAATGATCATGAGAGTCTAAAGTTTCCTTGCACAGTAAAAAATATCTGGTAAGCTGTAAATAAAGCTTAAACAAAACTATATCCGTGTAGGTATTTCCCTGTGCTCTGCAAGTTTAAGTTGCCCTTCAAACAGCAATACATGAGGTCCAGTGAATTGGAATCACAGCACTGCCACATTTGAATCATTTACTGCCATTAGCTTGTCAGTTATGTTCACTATAAAATTGTTTATTTAACTAAATGAGGTAACAGATATCAAAATTTGCTTGATTTGCCAACCCAAGTTCTGATCTCATTATGTAGCTTTTTATGTTCAACAACTGGATCAGCTAGGGTCCCATGCAGAACCATCAGATAAGAAGCACATTGAGCCTCCTTGTCCTAAATCTCTAAGTTATCAGATTGTTGGCCTAAGGGATCTAATAATATGATTGCATCAGCTTTGTTTTGTTCTCATCCAGCAGGTTTTCCACCCTGCCACATCAGTGTTTAAAAGAGTAAAGGTGGCCATACACGGGCCGATTGTAGCTGCCGATATTGGTCCCTTGGACCAGTTCAGCAGCTTATCGGGCTGTGTAGGGGCAGAAACGACGGAAATACCCAACCAATATCTGGCCTGAAATTGGCCTATTGATCGGGCAGGTTAAAAGATTTAGTCGGATGCTGACCCCGAACCAACTGTGCCATTGCCACCGTTAGAACTCGATCATTTTGCCCCAGATTGAATTAGCCTACATTTTCCCGATATCGCCCACCCGTAGGTGGGGATATCGGGAGAAGATCCGCTCGTATAACCTGTATGGGCACCTTATGTGCTAAGGGCCACAATCACTCTCCAAAATTCTGGTGGCTCATTAAATCAGGGTCGAGCTGGGCCTACGGCTCTCATGGGTCTCGCTGACCCAGACACAACCCTTGCTGGAGGATGAGCTGAGCTCCCTCTCTCAGTCTCACCTAATATAAGTTTAATGTTCATGTGTTCGAGGGGAAAGGAGTTGTGAGGGCCCCAGGGACAGCAGCCCCAGTGGGCCCTGCACCCCCCAGTCCAACCCTGCATTAAATTGTCCAGCTTTGTATGGGCATCTTTAGACTCAAAATTAAATGCTGTGAAACTAGTTCTTGCTTGTATCACATGGTTGTGTACCCTAGGTTGACATTGGGAAAAAGTGGTAGTAAAAAAAAAAAACATTTGCTGCTATATCATATGAATATCTGTGGGAACCTACACTAACAATGCATTAGTGGAAATATTGCCCCAAGCACATATGTGTTTGAGGCTGATAACTGCCCCTATGGGTCATTCCTTCTTCAGTTGCCATGGAGTTAAAATGGGGGTGATTATTTCAAGTTTCTGTATCCCCCTATCAATTAACGGTTACATTCACACCTCTGTGTGGCTCTCTGGGTGCTGTTATAGCTGAGTATAAAAACCTTGTTCTTGTGGCTTGGAACATACTGAGTGCCCTATCAGTGCAGGGTGACTGCGGTGTGAAATAGCTAAAGATCTACCATCGATAGCCCATAATGCCGGGTCCTGATCTTGGCTCGTTAATCCACAGCTCACAGTAATTACCTACACATTGATTCTGTGAGACCTGCTGTGGATGAGATAGCACTATGAAAACACTTGACCTCTTCTCAGAGGAATAAGCATCGGTTCCCTGCCTCACAGTGTCCTGCTTGCCATTTCCTCAGACTTTGCCAAAGGGTTAGATCAATTTCACCCAGTCTGCACCTTTTCTTATGTTCTGGAAGCTCAAGTTGTATTTAATCTACGCACACAGATTATCCAATGTCTATACAAAGCATACAGGAATTGTCTTACTGTGTGAGCACACACTATGGGGGCGCCTTGTCCATTATGCACAATTCCCTTGAAATCATCTTTTCTACATATTGCATGGGAAAATGCAAGGGCTGCCATAGTTTGGCTATGACCCATAGAGCGGGGAATTAATAAAGTCTAAATGTCAGCATTAGAATTTGTATTTCTCCTTGTGCCTAGATCAATAGAAATAAAAAGCAGATAAGAAATATGTTGTAGAGGGAGATTAGTAGTGTATATTTATTGACTGACAGCTGTGACCCATATCTACCAACTATAATACATAGTTTCACAGAATGCTTCTCTCATGTTTGCCATTATTGCAACCTGTTCACCTGTATACTGCGGTGTTCCTCTGTCCTTGGGCAAATTCAGGACACTGAATGTTCTTCCCTCACAAGAGAAAATTATAAAACAAAAGGATCCTTTATAGCTGGAAATGACTGCACATGTAATATTTTGGGGTACATTACTTTTCCCCAGGGCACAAGTGTAGAGCACATGCAGGAGCGTGTCCCCTTGCTGACTGTAAAGCCAAAACATCTGCTGTGTATTATGGCAAACACAGATTTTATAAATGTACTGTTCTTCATCAGATACAATATATATATCTTGCAATGATGGCAGTAGGCAATATAATGTGACTTCTGAAATGCATCAGAGGGAAATAAATGTGCAAATTCCTCACTCCTGTGTTACCAGATTTATTATTCCCAAATGATATCAACCCAATGAGCACAAAGCACATAAACACATAGACTTGCATCTACCACTGGGCTCTAAGCAATAAACCTAAAAATTAACTTAAAAACGCTAAATTACCTAGACAAGGTGAACATCTTTCAAGCAAATCTAAATGGTGGAACACAGCGGAAACAATATCCTGCTATTCCACCGCTGTTCTATCTGTAATGGGAATGGAATTTATTGCAGTATATAAACAGCTACTGTGTTTTGTCAGGGGCACTAAATTCACCCTATTACAGCTTGTAAAATGAGAACCCTGATGACAGAACACTTTGGTTATACCCATCAGGAGGCTCAGAGGTTCCAGAACAATCAACCCCAGAAGGCGCAAAGACCAAAAATCAGATATGAGTAATAAAAACCAACCACTCATATTGAGATTGATGACCAGCCAGTCAATGTGAATCTCAATTCAAAGAGATGTTAAAAAAGCCAAATGCCGGTAAACAGACTATGTATGGCCAGTCTCTAATTGTCCAATGTTAAGAGAGTCTTTTTGTTTCATTATTTTCTAAACCAGGGGTTACTTGACTTTTTAGTTTAAGCTGCTTGGAAATCTGTCCATGTTTTGGTTAGGGCCCCCCTTAGCTCATAACAAAGAACATATATAGGAAAACATTGTTGTATCAGTCATTGTTTCAGGAATATCTGTGACAGCAAATACTTTTTTTATTCCCAATCTCACATTACCAGGAGTTTATCTAAGAGAGTAAATAGGGTTTCTCCCCAAATTTCACTTTAACTGACCTTAAGGCTGAGCCCCCGGCCACTGCTCCAGCTCCCTCAGGGAGGCCAGGCCCTCAGTTTGGGAACCACTGCACTAAACTTGTGGTTTCTTTAGGTATGAGCCCCACTTGAAGGTCAAGTCTTGAGTAAAGACCTCTCTTAATTCATGAAATGGGTTAAAATTAGTTCAGATAAAGAAATATATTGCTCTACTAGTTAGAGTTCCAAGTTTATCTAGAACAGCAAAATCATATTCTCAATAAACCTTAGCTAAACTAAAGCTGGGATTTCTCCCCCTAACTCCAGCTGGCAGACCACAACATTGGGCATTTCTATACTAAAACCACACTAATTTTTTTTAACAAAATATAGATCTTTAATTCATTTTACAACATTTTGTTCCTTATGTGGGCCCCTCTGATTTTGGGAGCCCCTACACTATCCTTAGACAGGCCTGCCGCTCGTAGCACCTGGGTGTGAGTATTCCGATAGAATGCAAGTGTCTGCTCACATGATACTCCCTCAAGTGCCACAGGTTGTGCAGTTCCTATTGAGTATAATGGAAAGCAGATTCTGGTGCGTTCACTTGTTTTTATCTGACACCTTGATGAACGCTGCTATTTCAGTTTTTTTAAACAACAACATATGAGAAATATGAGCTTGGGAAAAATGAAAAACAGTTACAACCCCTTCACAGCAGAAAATAAGGATAATATGAAATTAATGAGAAAAATACAGAGCAGGACAGCTTTGTCTTGCCAAGCAATAGAGAATCAGCAGCTGAAATGATACAGACTGGGGGTAATTTCATGATTAGAAATGAATTAATTTTCCTACAGAAAAGGATAAGCATTGGAATTATTCAGTTAGGGACCAAAGTTCAGTACAGGTATAGGGCCCGTTATCCAGAATGCTCAGGACCAAAGGTATTCCGGATAAGGGGTCTTTCCATAATTTAGATCTTCATACCTTAAGTCTATTAAAAAATCAATAAAAAATGAATTAAACCCCATAGAATTATTTTGCATCCAGTAAGGATTAATTATATCTCAGTTGGGACCAAATACAAAGCATTGGTTTATTTTTACAGAGATAAAGGAAATTCATTTTAAAAATCTGAATTATTTGATTAAAATGGAGTCTATGGAAGACAGGCTTTCCGTAATTTGGAGCTTTCTGTATATCAGGCTTCTGGATAACGGATCCCATACCTGTATATACATTTTAGATTTATAGCAATTTTTGTATTTGGGGTTTAGTTCTAATAGATTAAATGTGCCTACCACAGACAGATCCATAGTCCAGATCAATGCCTGTAAACTTCTTTCATGCCATAGGTCACTGAGATACGGGAGGATTAAAACTTTCCATTTATAATTAGAAATAAGTTATATTGCTTTATTCATCTGTTTATCTATATATTAATCTATATGCTAATGTGTCAAAATTCCATTTGATGTGCAGGCAGAATGGTATTATGAGAATTTTTTTTCTTTATAGTTTTTTCTTTGTGCAAATGACACAATCTACCAGTAAGTGGAGTTTGGGAGATGTACCTGGCTAGTAATATTACTATGTCAATATTCTTCCATATTTCTCTTTTCTTATAATTCTGGGTTTTCAGTCTTGATGCTGAAATTCTTAATCCCTTTATTTGCCTTGCCTAAACAAACCGCTCACTTACATTTATTGATCTCATATAAAACAGCAATCACTGCACTTTATTCTGTGTAGAAACCAGATAGCGGATTCCATGATGTTATCTGCTCTGCCTTTTTGCCTGTCTTTACAAAACTGTAAGGCCAATGGCATTCTACTGGCACCTATGGCCTGCCCTATGGTAAGTGGTAAGGACAGTGCGCTGGGAGCCCTGGGGAATCATAAATTACCCCTTTTGAAACCATTGTAATTATTTTAATCACACATATTGAAAAGCTGTTTAAAATTGAACTTGCGTTTTAAAGTTGCGTTTATAATGCAAAATGTTATATTTGGGTTTACTACTCCATTAATGTATTAGGAGGTATTCTCGAGGCTGTATTGAGGTCTGCTGCGCCCCCAGTCGACAGAAGTGGTGTCATGTGCCGCCCCAGGGGGCCCTGCCCCTCCCAGGGGACACCCCGCTGCCTGTCTAATCCCCCTCCGGATAAGCACAGCAAGTATCTAGTCTGGCCCCCCAAAAGCTGCCATCGTAGGCACTTACCCTCTGGTGCCTTTACATAAATATGGCCATGGGTATTCTACTTTGCATGAATTAAGGATTGGGTTTTGAATCCCAGCAGTTTATCTCAATAATTGGCTTAGATGGACTGAATCTTTAATACAATGTGAGATTAATGTTCTTGACACCATTGGCAATCATTTTTGTCCAGGGGCTATGCAATTTAGCACAGACAAATTATGGCTCAGATTCACCTTAGAGTTTGGCAAAACCTTTTGTATAAGATTCATTTTTGGTCAAAAGCCAAAAATGATGGATGGAGTGAATCTCTAATACAAGGTCAGTGTCCAAATTATTAACTAATTGTGCTGCGTGTTACTTTAGCGGTTTAGCAAAAGGGTGGCAAATGTTTTAAAAAAGGATATAGCTAAGGAGCTCAGGAAGAGCATCAGTGACATCCATGGCCTACCTCCTTTGTACTGGCAGCACCAAAGTCTGTTTCAGCATAGATCTCTGGTCTAGCAACAGCACAAGGGGCTACAGTACTTTGGTTGCTTTAAAGGACATATAAAGCCTACATTTGCCTACAATATATATCAGTTGGGCACATCTCCCCCACCCAAATGGCATCATTTGTACTGCATATATCCCCTCCGCTTGCCAGCACCATCACATTTTCCTAAAGCAAATAGCAGCTTTCACCCGGTGGCCATGATTATACATAATCAGATACATTTAAATCTGCAAACAGCATACACACACACAGACCCTTATTCAGCATACATTTCATCAGGAATACAGGCTCACACAGGCACAACTGTCTCTGATAAAAGTTCTACTTTGTTTGAGCACTGTAGGTAAAGCTGAGCTCAGGAGAAAAAAAGTTTCTATGGAAACCAGCAATGCCATCTCTTCACTGGCTGCTAGACTGGGGGGCGTGTTTAGTAATCTGAGTTTAGAGCAACTGAGCATGCCCACAAGCCAACAGCCAAAGCAAATTCCTGAGGGAGGGGGCTGAGTGGGTTACAGGAGGAGAAGGAAATCTAAGTGATTAAGGAGATGTTGCAGCCTTACTATTAACCTCTGGATAACCAGTGTGACAGGTATTGAAAGATTTCAAAGAGGCTGTTCACTGATTAAATTTTATATGTTCACTGATAAAATTTTACATGTCCTTTAAGAGATGCGTTTTAAGTAAATGTGTGATGAGCTCCCATGTTGACTATAAACTGGAATCATCACTACATGTTCCATTGCCCTACAGACGAATCATTATGTAATGAGCCTATAAGGAGAAGAAGTTTGGAACCTGGATGGATCACATTTAATGTTTCTTTCTAGAGGGGTATAACTCCTGGTAGTGGGCATGCTGCTTGGTTTCCTCACTCATACACAGGATCATTAGCCTGGGTCCCAAAGAAGTCTGTACTAGCCCATCCTGTATTAGAAAGAGTTGATGCAAGCAGTAATACGTTATAGAATTGCCTCTTGATGCCCATGTATAACTGACATTGCCAAATAATGCATTCCCTCTCAGAACACTAGTGCCCTGCATGTTGCAGGCTGTGACTTCATGAGCTCGTTTGCAGCTGCCTCTCTAATTATGAATGTGGCATGCTTAATTAAACTTGTGATTTGCATTTAACACACACAGAAAAGAAAGCCGAGGATTATTACAAAAACAAAGTATTTAAAGAACAAGGCAGGGAGAAAAGGTCCTCATTTTCTGTCTCCTGAGGGCCTGTTAAGCTACACATGAAGGCATCTTGGCATCAGGAGCAAGCACATTCGCTACGCTGCCATAAGCATGATCTGTAGAAGATAAAAGTGGAGGTTCTGGGCTGCCTGATCATACTTTCCTGCAGGGCCTATTCCTGTAATTACTGTATATAACAAAGCAGTGCCATGCAAGTGTATAATGTGGCGCACAGCAGCCAAGGTGGCTTTCTGCTATCAACATATATTTAGAACAAAATCTTGTGGCTCCTAACATAGAGGGATTTTATCCATTGGATCGAAAAAAATGTTTATAAATGGATAGTAAGCCATTCTCTATTTACCTCTTCCCATTACAATACAGGATTATATTGCTACCCATTGATGTGCTTGTTCCGGAAAAAATGATATAATATCTGTATGAGGGAAACATTATCAGTATTAAGGCGGTACTTTACTCAGAAGCATGTCATCAGCGAAGCCCCAGAATAAGTAAAGACTAAGGAGCGTGTACTAATGTAGGTAAGGTAAGTGCAATTTACTTGACAAGTAGCTTTGTTCATTCTAATATATATATATTGAAATATATTGAATATATATTAAAAAAATTATATTTTTGTCATATTTGAATTTGTCATAAAAAACACTAGCCCTGCCCATAGGGTGATAAAATCTGCAAATTGAGTTTGTGTGGTGTTGTTATCTGTACCAAGGGCTGTTAAAATGTAAAAATAAGGCTCTTCATGAAGACACTTCTTGTAAAGCTATAACAGCTACAACATACACAACTTCAAAGCTGTACCATTTCCATATACCTCAGTGAACACAGTGAGTTCAGTTGGAAGTATTAGCGCCCACTGGACTGTGCTGCACTGGACTTCTGCCTCATAATGATAGTCAGACAAAACATTAAAATAGCAGTACCTACAGGATTCTATCAGCTTTAAGTCAGTGACTGGTGGTTAAACAAAGATTTGGTCAAAGATAGATGGTCCTAGAAAGCATATCACTTTATCAACAGCACACAATTTATTTCCAGTGTAATAAAAGTAAAAAGCAAAGTTGCTATGGATATTTATACAGAAAAATCAGAGGGAATCTGTTAAGTGCCGTACTTAGGTTTAAAGCTGTTATTCCATGCAGCACTCTTACACCACCTTTGGTCTACTGGGGCCTTGGTAAGTTCAGTAAAGATAGATATAGGCCCTACATGTTACCTCACCAAAGCAGTTCATTATGCTGGTTTTAATTCAAAATTACATGTAGATCAGCAAGGGGACTGTCACACAACGTATGACGTATGAGCCACTAGAACCATCAGGGAAATACCACACGTGCCACAAGGGTTGTTTCACAGGGGTTTATTACAACCAAAAGTAGAGAAACAGGGAAAAGGCAATACGCATGGGAGGTCCACAAGTCCCAATCACTTCAAATCCTCCTTCAGGAAGTCTGCAGGGCAACCCTCCTCTGCACAATCTCCAGGGAACAAAGGCAGAGTCTCCTAGCCCAACCCCCAATACACAAAGCTTTCCCACCCAGACAGTCCACAATTAACTGGGTAGTCTCCCCAGGCAGTTCCAATGGAAATAAACAAAGTTCCTCTTTGGGTAGTTCCACAGAAAACACGCTACCTTGGTTCCAGGGCAAACAGTCCTCCCACAGGGGTTAGGGAAATCCAGTTGGAGGGAATCTTCCTGCCACAGCTAGGGTGGATTCCAAGGAACCACAGGGGAGGGTGTCCTGCCGTAGTGAGGTTACACCCCAGACGAACAAAAAACTCCTTCTCCACCCACGACCTCTGGTTTTTCTACCCTGCATCTGGTAACTTTCCCCTTTCCCACACCCCCTAGGATTGATGGTTAGGAGGCTGACCCTGCTTCTGCTTAACCCAACCCTAGCAGGTCCAATTGGCAGGGTCCCCTGCAGCATCATTAGGGGAGGGGATTAACCTAGGAGGGGCTGGCCCAGCTCCTCTGGAGGGGACTTCTGGGAGCTTCTTTGTTTAAAACCCTCCAGCGGGAAAACAGAACAATGGGCTGACACCATCTTGGCTAGATCATGCACTGGCTAAAAATGGGGCCAGTAGAAGGGTTTTTGGTCACAGGGAGGTCCAGCATTGTTGCTTGGCTTTGTCCTAGTGTGTATGGGCACAAATTTATGTATTTGTAGTTTATTATGAAGTGTGAGAAAAGCATTTCTTTGAGGCTGTAATTCCCAGAGTATGGCGCAAACAGGCAGCACACACTTTGCCTTCCCTATGCTGCCTGTGTGTGCCATACTCTGCCTGCCCTATGTTGCCTGTGTGTGCCATACTCTGCCTTCCCTACCCTGCCTGTGTGTGCCATACACTCCCTGCCATATGCTGCCTGTGTGTTCCATACACTGCCTACCCTATGCTACCTGTGTGTGCCATACTCTTCCTGCCCTGTGCTGCCTGTGTGTGCCATACTCTGCCTGCCCTGTGCTGCCTGTGTGTGCCATACTCTGCCTGCCCTATGCTACCTGTGTGTGCCATACTCTGCCTTCCCTATGCTGCCTGTGTGTGCCATACTCTGCCTGCCCTGTGCTGCCTGTGTGTGCCATACTTTGCCTGCCCTATGCTACCTGTGTGTGCCATACTCTGCCTGCCCTATGCTGCCTGTGTGTGCCATACTCTGCCTGCCCTATGCTGTCTGTGGGAGATGAACCTGGCAGGGGTTTGTTAGCAGTTGGATATAGCCATTAATTGGTCGCTAAGGTGTGTAATTATGTGCTGAGGGTTGTTGTGCTATCCACAGGGAAGTAGGAGCCATATAGATTTAAGGGTATGTCTTAATATGACATAATATCATTTTTTCACATATGAATTGATAGTTGATATCCCCACAGTGAGCACCAACCATTTGGGTTTATGCTGCGTAACCACCGTTAATGTGGGCATGGTCTTAAAAGCTCTTGTGATAACATGGGTGTGGTTTGATGTGGGTGTGGTTTAAAAAAGGGGAGTGGTCAAAACTGGTTTCCATTAGTGGCCCTCCACTTTGTGTGCTAGAGAAATTCCGGCCCTCGGCACCACAGAAGTTGGACAGCACTGGTCTAACAGATGCACACGCATACTAGCTGCTTCAGCACTGGCTGCCTATCCCAGCACCAGTGAGGGAGAGAGGGCTTTTCTAATGTCTGCTGAACACTCATTTGTTTTAGGTCAAGTTCCCCTTTAATAGCATATCTAATCTGAAGTTTAAGCATCATTTTGTAGGCGTCAGTGATGCAGCAAGACAGGGTAAGAATAATTCATATCTTTAAAGTAAATGATAAGAACTGGCAACCTTTGCCTCCTCTGTGTAGTCTGTGTGTTAATAACTGCTGCACAAATGATTATTACTCACTGCCCAGTGTGTTCCATCTCCATAGCTGCAGAATGGGTGACAGTCATAAGTTGTGTTTTAGCTGATGCTCAAATAAGGAATCGTCTGGGGGAGTGGAAAATATTCCACGCATTGTGCCTGAGAACTGAACGTTTCGTCAGCAGCCCATGTCACTGCTGCGGGAGCTCAGTACAACACTCCCTAGTTAGTCAGTTGCTACAGTACCCTGCTTACTGGCTCTGGGCTATTTCTGCCCCTGCTTATGTTGCCGTTGGAAGGATCATTGAGGTTTCCTCCAAACAGGATACAGGCAAATATTTTATCCTTAACTCTAATGATGGAGCAACATTGATCAGGTTTCATTAGAGAGGGATGCCAGGGAAGAAACTGACCAAGTGCCCATAAACACCTCCCTTCTCTTTATTCTCATAGCTCTCAAGCCTGTATCTTGGAGATACAAGAGAACACCATCAGCATTCAGGGGCATGATCTCCCCAAAGCCTCTAGAGAGCCACCTGGGAGCAACAGTGGAGTAAACAGTCACCACTAGAAGGTTTTTTGCCAGAACAAAAAAGAAGGGAGAGACATATCCCAATTTGCTGCGCCTGAGATGGTGGATGTCACAGGAGATGACGTTCTCAACCTGTCTCTTAGCTTTTGAAATGGCCCAAGACCTTTGCTTTTTGTGCAAGCGTGATCCAACTGCAACACATAGGCATCCAATAATAGTTTACGTAGCGAATGAATTTAGTCAAAAGTTGCTGCATGCTGCAAATTTGGTGAGACCACTGATGCCACGTTACTGTGTGTGAATGTGGTCCAGCTGATCCTGATGCCAGCCTGTCCCAATTGCAGTGTTTAATTTTAGAAGTACTTGTTCACTTCCTGGGCATCATATAGAGCTGGAAACACATGTAGGATAATTGGTTTGTGTAAGGGGGGCCAGAGACAGTGGAGTAACAACAGATGAAGCAGACCCTGCGATGGTAGGGGGCCTGGATTGTGGGGTCTGCTTCCTTTTTTGTTGCATATAAATCCCCACTGGCTTTCAAATAGGAGAGAGAGAGAGCAGGGAGTGGTGATTTTTATGTGAGCAGGCGGGGCAGGGGGCCGGGTAAGGTTTGTTGCTCTGCACTGGTCCCCTCTGAAGATCATTGGGGCGGGGGCCAAGCACAGGGTAGTTATGCCACTGGCCAAAGATCCTGAGTGATATTCATGTACTGTGGGTATTGGTTGGTTTAGGGATTGAGCAGGTTTTACAAGTTTATTTGTTGATAACCGTGTCAGCCTGTGATACACTGGCAGATGAAGAAGTGAAGAGGAGCCATCGATTGTCTTTACTTTCCGCTGTTCTGATTGCTTAGGATCTTTGGAAGAATGCTCGGAACAAAAGAAAGGTGGCCAAACAATGTGTGGACAATCAAAAGAAAGGGGCTCCAGGCACTCTAGGAAACCACAAGGCCATAAAATAAAAACAAAAAACTACGGCCTATGGGTTTCATGCCCTGGGGCACTTAGGGCTTACATACAATGTGTGGTCCCTCCTATGCTTTGTCTGTTTAGCCTGTGGGCCCACTGGTTGGAGAGAGAGTACATGATCAGCCCATGTACAGCCATTAATAACCTAGAAAACATATCTTTAAATTAACCCCCTATTAGTAATGAGCGAAATTATTTGGCAGGCATGGATTGACAACAAAATTCCTAATTTCGCCATTGGCGGATTTTTTGCAAAACGGGGCGCAAAAACTTGCACCGGAAAAAATTTGGCCAGTGTGGAAAAAGTTGCGGTTGCACCCAAAAAGTTGTGTGCATCAGCCAAGTCTCACAATAGCCCGATTTGCAATTTCTTTACAGTGCAAATTTTACAACAATAATGGGACAGATTCGCTTAACACTAGCCCCTATTTAAAGGAAAACTATACCCCCAGAATGAATACTTAACCAACAACTGGAATATATATATCAGTAAATATTGCCCTTTTGCATCCTTTCCCTTGAGCCGCCATTTAGTGATGGGCTGTGTGCTCCCTCAGAGATCACCTGACAGGAAATAATGCAGCTCTGACTGTAACAGGAAGTAGTGTGGGAGCAAAAGGCAGAACTCTGTCCATTCATTGGCTGATGGGGCCTAGCATGTATGTGTGCCTTGGCTTGTTTGTGTGCACTGTGACTCCTATGACCCAGAAGACGGCCTTTAATTCTTAAAACAGTCATTTTCTATTTAGGATTACCCAAAAGCACATTCTACTAAAAAAGTACATTTTTATGAAAATGGTTTATTTAGATGAAGCGGGTTTTACATATGAGCTTGTTTGTGCAATATACTGTATTTTTATAGAGACCTACATTGTTTGGGGGTGTAGTATAGTTCCTTTAAATGAAACAATATTAGGGCTCACCTTGGAGTTGTATGGATAAAAGCCCTTGGGCCTCATGCTGTTCTACAGGTCATAAAGCTTCTTGGTAACCAAAGTGATTTTTATACAATGTAAAAAAGCCATCAACACACTTTGATAAATTAAAAAACAGGGGGTGCAGAATTTAGAGGAATATGACAGTAGGAACATTAACAGCTCCCGCCCATTGCACTCACCATTACTGTGCTTCTCATGTGATTGGGGCCATTCAGCAGTTTGAGTGCTTCTAATAGCAACCATAAAGCGCATTGCCTGCTCTACATCGCTCTGGAGCACTACAAGTGGGTGCTGAGTGGTGCTTTCCATTCACTTATCAGCCAAATAGCAGTGCTTTGATTGCTGCCATGAGTAATGGAGCTCTGAATGGTGCGCGTGTCATAGCCCTCATGTATATTGTGCCTTTGCTTCAGAAACCCCACTACAGTCTCTAATTAATCAGCTGCTGTGCAGCCATAGGGCGGCCACTCAAACTGGAACTGGGCTGCAGGGCACACACCTACATAGCACATACACTGTGTGGCATAGGGTGGCTGTAACCATGCACTGAATAAACAGGGGGCAAACGGCATTCATTCTACAGAATTGTACAGGTATTGGACCCCTTATCTGGAAACCCATTATCCAGAAAGTTCCGAATTACAGAAAGGCCCCCTTCCATAGATTCTATTATAAGCAAAAAATTCAATTTTTAAAAATGATTCCTTTTTCTCTGTAATAATAAAACCTTGTACCTGATCCCAACTAAGATATAATTAATCCTTATTGGAGGCAAAACAATCATATTGGGTTTAATTACAGTTTAAACAATTTTTTTACCAGAAGTAAGGTAGGAAATCTGAATTACAGAAAACCCCATGTCCCGAGCATTCTGGATAATGGGTCCCATACCTGTACAACAAAAATGTCTCAAATAAAATAGAACATTTATTGTCATGAAATTATTAATTTGTAAGTGTTGGGTGAACATAAACGTTAAATCTGTTTTGTCCCAGCAAGAACCAAACCTTAAGTAGGTTCAGTTGCCCTGTTTGGTAGGGGAACATTATTTCCTATACATGGCAGCAGGATGTATATTATGCACTATATCATTTACAGAATCCCACATATTTTTTCTCCCTTTATTATTCTGAAATAACCCTGAATTTTAGACACTTAAGACACATGATGGTCGCAGGAAAGATCGTTCCAACCCTCCACTGACATTCAGGGCTGAATCGTCAGATAAGGAGGTAGAAACAATAGGATTTCTACCTCCTTCTGCCGATTCAGCCCTGAAGGCAGATTTTGCTCAGGTGCCTTCAATGGCGCCCAATCAAAATCTTTTAACCTGGCCGATCGGCGAGTCAACCGATATCAGCAGCCTCCTGCAATATTGGTCGACTTGCCATACACGCACCGAATATCGTACGAAACAAGGTTTGGTACGATATTATCGGTGCGTGTATGGCCAGCTTTAGGTTTAGCTAAACTCTATGGGAGTTTTTGATCAGATTCAACAGCACAAGATTTTGTAGGATCCTACATTACAATATCTATAAATTCAGATGAGGTAAAGCTGGATGGAGTGTTTGTTTCTGCATCTACATCCGACAGTCGAAGTATTTCAACAAGAAATAAAAGTGTGTCAGACACCATCAGGTTTTATCTGCTCAGATGCAGTCGCGGCATGCAGGGCTCCCTTCTGACAGGAGCATTGTGTTGGATGGCTTACACCTCAGATTTTTCTCAGTCCAATTATATTTTGACCCACATGACTACATACAAGTTGTAGGATGCATGTTGCCGAGCCCTTGAAGGTTCAATTAAAGGTTCAATTAAAGGTTCATGTAAGCTGAAAGGAAATGTCTGTGTGATGCCCTTCTTAGATCATTTATGTTGGGTTTAAAATATTTGAATTCCCATTTCTGTTCCTTAGCTTCCCATATTCCTGTTTACACTGCAATGACCCGAAGTGCACACAGAACAGAATAAGGGATTAAAGCGAGTATTGGTCAGGCCCCCTCTTAGTTCAAGGTTATAGAAACCAATATCTAACGCAGTAATGAGTGTTCACTCCCAAATCTCACCCTGACCTTCAAGTTGGGCTTCCAGGAGAGCTTTCCATAAGTGTTCTCTCCACAACAAACCATATGTGACCTTGAGGTGGGGCCCATTGGATTGAAGGAACTGATTTACAGACACTCTCCCCTGAATATAGAGCTCTCTATCACTGAACGTTCAGTCTATACGAAGGCACTTGTGAGCATGGCAGCGGGGAAGGCTAATTACGTCCGGTCAATGGGTGCACTAAGCATATGATTGCATTTAGCAGAAGCTTCCAGCAGCTGTGCTCTCCGTCACAGGAACAGAAGCCTGGTGCTCAGCTCTTCCTACGAGGTGAATGTCACATTAAGACATTTCTCTGCCCAATGCCAAGCAACCAGTGTTTGGGAAACTATCACAGAGCCGTTGGATTTGGCAGCATGTGGAGGCAACTTGTCAGTGCACCTGAAGCCAGAAGTCCATCTATAGCAAGGAAATGAAAGTGAGCTGGGGTGCTTTAGAGTGATGAAATGATTACGCAGGCTTGTTATACAATGGGCATTCATTAGTCAGCAATCTCAGCACTGCTTAACATGCAATTCACATTACTGAAAGATTTCTGATTAAGGGAAGTGGCCTGGCTGGGACATTAGAGCGATTTCTGAAGCTGACAATACACTCATAGATTTCCTCCTTTAGTGCAGTCACCAAATGAGTGGATTTTTGCAATTTAATCAGCTATAATTAGGATGGAGATCTGTGGCCAGAGGACTGCATCAATGCAGTTATAGCCTGACTAAATTCTCAACCCTACTGGACAAATATCTGCCTGTTTTTAAAAAGGATTTGGCCTAGAGAGGTTAAGTGATCACCCTTTAAAGTGCACTCTCGCCAAAGACCCTGATCCATTTCCCTGTGGCCCTGGAGAAGTCGCTTAACTCTCATGGTGTCCCAGCATACTTAGTGTGCCTATATATGTGCTATAAAGAATCCCATGGAAGTAAAGCGCTATATAAATCATACCCTTACCCATTTTGGACCAGATATAGGACTGGCACAGACTTAAACTAGCCAATTAGACGCCAACTTGTTTTTAACTGGTGTGTGGCCCACTTTACCACATTACACATCCAGCAAAACTTTCCCCTTTCCTGATAGCGATTAGCTATCTTACAGGCCACACTGTGTTTTTTTTTTTGCAGAAAAGTGATGAAAGTCTCACTCACTTAAAAGCAGACTCAACTCAAGGAGGAATTATATAATACATGTAGACTGTGTAGAAAAGCAGACATTTAACTGTGCCGACGACTCATGAACAAGAAGAAAGAAATGTCAAGGCCAACATCATTCTCAGCACAGGGAATAATGCATGGCTTTTATTTAAAGCTCTGCCATTCTTCCAGGGTAATCAATTAACAGTACAGAAAATATGGTAGAGCTCTGTTCTTTAGAAAGATATTAAAGTCCAAATAAACCCTTGTATGTGACTGAATGAAGATGCTCCTCTGATGGGAACGATACAATATGAGGGGGTGCGCAGTACTTATGTCTATAGAACATTATGTCTTACATTTGGCACAGCTGACAGTATCTGAAGAAGAAAAATAAATGGATACAATCCATACTACATATGGTTGGGTTACAGAAGCAACATTAAGCAGGGATATCAAACTCTACAGATGAACAACACAACTTCTAGCATAATTTAGAATTCCCTTTGACAACAGACGGAGCAGTTTGATATCCCCGATATAATGCACCAAATGTTAGAACAGTCTGAAGGTTAAGACTTAAAGCAACATCTTATATCTTAACTTTCTCTTTGAGAACTGTGTAATGTGGATATCCAGAGTCTCTGGAATATTCTAGAAGAAATAACAAGCCTCAGTTTCATGCCAGTGCAAAGATAGATCATATTCATATATTTATATTACTCATATAGTACATTTCAGGGTGCGAATACAATTTCCAAGAGAACATGTGGCTTTCTTAAGGTTAAAACATATTTTCATGTTTATTTGAAAGCAGCCGGCATATACTGGAATATGCACAATTCCATATGTTATAGAGCCACACCCCCACAATAAAGGCTGTATAATAGCGCGGAGGTTATCTGCTGTTTGGTGAGGTTTGTTATGTTAATTTGGTGTCTAGCTCCCATCTCCCTCTGTGCGCTCAGTCTCTAACGCCCTAATTGGTTTCACAGGAGAGGGGCATGGTAGGGCTTAGACTTAGTCGTATGACTTGGTTTGAGTAGGTCCAAAGAAGTCTTGTACTGCAAATTTAGGACAACTTGACCCAAAATATCTAAAATGATCAAATTCCTTATATAACAGCTTTGTTTGTTAGCAGGACGGGCAGAGTTAGGCTCCATCCAATGTTAAAGTGACTGGCTGACGCCGATGAACCTGGTATGGAGGCTCAATGCAGGGCCTGCAGTTTATGCAGTGCTGGAAACTTTCTTATTCTCATATTTTATTTCAAGCAAAACTCATTTTTTAAGATTTTTCTTTTTGTAACTTATTGCAGATTAAAGACAATACAAAACTATGATGCCCCTCTTGAGAAAGCACACACATCAGAAGCCAAACCAATAGAGGGGTACGGGAAAAGTTGTATTTTCAGGTCCCGGTGGCAGTGAGCTGGGAAAGGAGTGCAGGAGCTGGAGGTATAAAGTGTTTATTTCAGTCTTTGGGGGGAGGAAGACGCAGAACGTGTCCAGGGGGTCTCCAGTTTCCTCCCCTATCCAGCTCTGGAGACTCTACAGAGGCTGGTGGGCTGTCTCTCCATAATAGGGATCCGAGCTTCAATGCAAGGTCAGTGACATCATCTGGCATAACGCTTGATGTAATCCTCAACTTTATTCCGATATTCATCCTGTAAGATTTGAGAAAAAGAATTTGGTCTGAGTACTGTACATGCCAATGGATTACGGTTGCATTAATAAAGATATGTATATTGAGTGGTACAGCTCATGACAACAGCAGCTATTAGGCTAATATTAAATGCTTGTAATTGATTTGTAGATGATGATTTACTGCTCCTTTCACATGGAAAATTCATGGGAAAAAATCTGCAATTATTGCCTGTCATTTCCTAGAGTTGACAACTGGATGTTCCCAAATAATGTCACCCCTGTAGGACAGTTTAGCCACGGTGTGACAACAGCCTTAGGCTGCAACAACAATCAGACATCAGGTAGTTATGCAGCAAAATATATTCCGATCAGTTGCATTTTGAGTCTCAGAAAAAAATAATTATGGGGAACTGTCATGGTAACTGCTGTTGAACTCAAGCACCAAAAGCATGGACCCCAAATTATGATCTTGGCCGTGTCAGACAGAGAAGTTAATGTCACATGAACTTCATCAGGTTTCCGCCACTAAATGCTACTTGCAATGTTCCTCTGTGTGTCTTCGCCCAAACAGCACCCATTAAGACTTACAGCAGGAAAACGTTTGTACTTGAAGAACATACTTAGATGTGTACAACATACAGTAATCATGTAAATATCCAAGGAAAATCCCAGCTCCTAAAGAGGATTTTGATAGCACATCCAATTATTGTATACCCAACTGCATCTATAAAATAGTACAGACTACAAGACTTATAAATAATGCGAAAACTTCTTTATTAGCCTAAATAAATAGCCTAATACTGCCATGGTAACCAGCTTGTCTGCCAGGTCAAATGATATTCCCATTCCTTTTGTACCTTGCTCCTCTGTAAATGTGTATATGTATGTCCTTATTGCACCATTACTGAGTGTGACCAAGAAAGATTTATATAGATGCTAAGGATTTCTCCATATTTGTACTAGTATTAAAATGTAGCATTAAACTGAGATATGTAAAAGCATTAGAGCAAAGTAATAAGAAATGTTGGCTACCATAAGTTTATTTGGGCTTCTAGTTGAAGCCACACTGGGATGCTTTCTGGCCTTGTTATGGCGCTAAGTGAATAAATAATGTGCAAACTGTGCTAAGGAAATACAGCTGCCAAAACAAAACAAAAAAAGTTAAAGATGTGAAGTTATTAAAAAATGTCATTTACTTTCTACCAGAAAAAGTTACTTGTGGTATATATAAAAGGTACAAAGTTTGCTCCAAGTCTAGTAACCCATAGCAACCAGCCTGATGTTTGTTTTCCAAAAGCATACTAGTGAATGCTACCTGTTTCTATAGGATACAAAAACTGGTGGAAACTCTGTAGCTGATATCATGCATTAGAGAGACGCCACCTGCTTGTATGGCGGATTAGAATTCCAGGCACTTTCTAATTCTCTTTGAAATGCACTATTAGGCCTGTCTTGCTTTATGGCCGAGATCCTAGATAAGGAGCTGGCATCAGAGCACAATTACACTGATCAGAAAGGCTCATTTACATTTATATCACTGCTGCCTGAAGATGACAGTGTCTGATTTAGCTATAAGAGCCGGAGAGTTAAGAGGAAGAGCAAACAAAAGCATAGGACTTTCTAAAAATGTACAGTTATGCTAAATATGTGATAACAATAAGCACTTTTGTATAAATGTAATACATTTTAATTTAAAGTTTTGGAACCTAAGGTGCGCGCAGAAGTGGCATACAGAGTGGCAAGACACAGATATGGATTGGGTGTGGGTCTTACAATGGCCAAATTTTTCCGGGGTAGAGTCAGGTGCGGGTTGAGTGTTTCCTGACACATCACTACTACATTGTGTAAGTAGCCACAGGCCTCTATGCTCATTTTCTGAGTTTAGAAGCCAGCTATACAGCACATAATCCAATAGGAGTGGAAGGCACAAAGGTGCACACTCACCCCCTAACTTGCACTCATTAACATCTGAGCCTTGCACTAAAGGCTACTTGTGTCTCTTGACTCTATTCTGCACCAAACAAGGAGCAGAGCACCCTTTTTGTATACTCTACGGTTCATATAACTACACCATTTATATGTGAAGGGTGGTGTGATGATAGAAACAGGCAGGGAGGACCTGCCATGTACAGAGTCTATTTAATAACACAGTAGGAAATTCTCGTGGGATGATTATGGCATGACCATCTCCCGCTGTGCTTATTTAGCAGCTTGGCTGAAATGGGCATGAATTGTCGCTGCTGAACAGAAAGGACCTTTGGAAATGTGTCCCTTTCGGAAGTTCTAGTGACAAATATTTATTGCATCTTTTCTTTCGCAGTGAAAGAGCGCTTGTTTTAGGCAATGCAAGAACTCCATGGGTTTCTAACACTGAGGTGGCACAGTCGGCAATATAATGGCTGCACAGTGAAATTACTATTGAAGCTGAAAAAGGAAAATGCTCAGATCCAACAAGATCAGCTCATGGCCTATTTCATGTGCTCATTTGGTTTGTGTGCATAGATTTTATGGTACAACAGGAACGGCACATACACCTTCCCTCCCTTCTTTGGCACAGATGGCAAAAATGATGCAGAATTTACTGGATAATCACTTTTCTACCATGCTGTTGGTTTATTTTTCCACAGATATTTTCCGTGCTTGAATTCTCCTCAAAGGCCGCATGAACTCTTGTACATTTATATAGGTCTAAGCCTGTATTTGCTTTGCAGGAGTAGGGTCGGTCAGTCACATCAACACCAACTGGATGTAAGCCTTCATAAAGCAGCATCTGTATTGGTTTTCTAATGTAATATGGAAAAGCAACAAAGGCTGCAGCATGATAAACAGTTCTCTGCTCAGGCAGGACAAGAACAGATTAGTAATGGCATCTCATGCATTTTGTGGATCACTGCATAATTTGCATTTAAATCCAACAAAAAAAGTACTCTATGCATAACAAACCAAAAGCAGGTAACACACAGGCACACTAGTACACAAGAGCAAAATGTATTTTGATAGCAGTGAAGGGGAATGCCCATTATTTGTTCCAGTCTCTCCCAAGCTGTTGCCCAAGAATACAAGCATCTTGGAGAAGTGTAGGAAAAACACAGACAGAGAAGTGGAGCATACGCTCCATGTGTCCAGGCCCTTAGGGTTACATAGTTAAGTTGGGTTGAAAAAAAGACCAAAGTTCATCATGGTCACCTCTTCCAAGAAAACCCCAACACACACACATACACTCACATACAGACCCACACTGACCTATCTATCCACTCACAAACAGACCCATACTGACCTATCTATACACTCACATACAGACCCACACTGACCTATCTATCCACTCACATACAGACCCACACTGACCTATCTATCCACTCACATACAGACCCATACTGACCTATCTATCCACTCACAAACAGACCCACACTGACCTATCTATACACTCACATACAGACCCACACTGACCTATCTATCCACTCACAAACAGACCCACACTGACCTATCTATCCACTCACATACAGACCCACACTGACCTATCTATCCACTCACATACAGACCCACACTGACCTATCTATTCACTCACAAACAGACCCACACTGACCTATCTATCCACTCACATACAGACCCACACTGACCTATCTATCCACTCACATACAGACCCACACTGACCTATCTATCCACTCACAAACAGACCCATACTGACCTATCTATACACTCACATACAGACCCACACTGACCTATCTATTCACTCACATACATAAACCCATACTGACCTATCTATCCACTCACATACAGACCCATACTGACCTATCTATCCACTCACATACAGACCCATACTGACCTATCTATACACTCACATACAGACCCACACTGACCTATCTATCCACTCACATACAGACCCACACTGACCTATCAATCCACTCACATACAGACCCACACTGACCTATCAATCCACTCACATACAGACCCACACTGACCTATCTATCCACTCACATACAGACCCACACTGACCTATCTATCCACTCACATACAGACCCACACTGACCTATCTATAGACTCACATACAGACCCACACTGACCTATCTATACACTCACATACAGACCCACACTGACCTATCTATCCACTCACATACAGACCCACACTGACCTATCTATCCACTCACATGCATAAACCCATACTGGCCTATCTATCCACTCACATCCAGACCCACACTGACCTATCTATCCACTCACATACATAAACCCATACTGACCTATCTATCCACTCACATACAGACACACACTGACCTATCTATCCACTCACATACAGACCCACACTGACCTATCTATCCACTCACATACAGACCCACACTGACCTATCTATCCACTCACATACAGACCCACACTGACCTATCTATAGACTCACATACAGACCCACACTGACCTATCTATACACTCACATACAGACCCACACTGACCTATCTATCCACTCACATACAGACCCACATTGACCTATCTATCCACTCACATACAGACCCACACTGACCTATCTATCCACTCACATACAGACCCACACTGACCTATCTATCCACTCACATACAGACCCACACTGACCTATCTATCCACTCACATACATAAACCCATACTGACCTATCTATCCACTCACATACAGACCCACACTGACCTATCTATCCACTCACATACAGACCCACACTGACCTATCTATCCACTCACATTCAGACCCACACTGACCTATCTATACACTCACATACAGACCCACACTGACCTATCTATCCACTCACATACAGACCCACACTGACCTATCTATCCACTCACATACAGACCCACACTGACCTATCTATCCACTCACATACAGACCCACACTGACCTATCTATCCACTCACATACAGACCCACACTGACCTATCTATCCACTCACATACAGACCCACACTGACCTATCTATCCACTCACATACATAAACCCATACTGACCTATCTATCCACTCACATACAGACCCATACTGACCTATCTATACACTCACATACAGACCCATACTGACCTATCTATACACTCACATACAGACCCACACTGACCTATCTATCCACTCACATTCAGACCCACACTGACCTATCTATAGACTCACATACAGACCCACACTGACCTATCTATCCACTCACATACATAAACCCATACTGACCTATCTATCCACTCACATACAGACCCATACTGACCTATCTATCCACTCACATACAGACCCATACTGACCTATCTATCCACTCACATACAGACCCACACTGACCTATCTATCCACTCACATACAGACCCACACTGACCTATCTATCCACTCACATACAGACCCATACTGACCTATCTATCCACTCACATACAGACCCATACTGACCTATCTATAGACTCACATACAGACCCATACTGACCTATCTATACACTCACATACAGACCCATACTGACCTATCTATCCACTCACATACAGACCCATACTGACTGATTGAATACAAGACAAATGACAACATATTTGAAAATAACAAAGTTTTCCTCATCTGCATTACCTTTCCTAACTAAATGGTGTTGGGATCCCCGGGGAGAGGAGGGCTTTGGCTCAGAAAACATTATCCCACTCACACTATGTCGCACTACTATTTATTATCACCTGCATGTTCTGAGTTCATGGGTTTGCAACTAATGCTGTAGCATAAACAGCGATAAACAGAATCCTGTGTGCATTTGTGTTAGCAACCCCATGTTCTGGGCACTGAAGGGGTTAAGTGCTTGCTTCTAGACCTTAGCGCATATACTGAGCTTTCTATGGCCACCTGCTTCTTGTTTACATTCTTCTGACCGCTTTGTGACATGAAGCAGCTTCTCTCCCCATGTTGCGCCTGAGACTCCATATGGAGCACAACATAAAAGAGCTTTATGTCAGTATACACACAGCACGGGCTCAGAGGGAAGGGTTAGGGGAAAGCTGGAGATGGAAGGCTGCCAGCACAGTCACCATGTTAAGAGACCAATCACTGTCATATAAAGGAAGGCATGGAGAGAAAACTGTTTGCTTATTCAAGTATTTAAACAAGATCTATGTGAACCTCAAATTCATCAAATATTATTTTTGATGGTGAAGGGCAATATCTATTCTTGAAACAAAGGAATAGCAGAAAAAAAGTGTGTTTTGCTTTCTCCATAGTGAGAAGGGGAAGGTGCTACTAAACAGAGAATGTTCTCTATGATCAAAGAACCTGGAATGGTCTGGAAGGAACAGGCGGCCCTGACACCCCATTCCATGAGTCCAACTCACATACTGGAGCAGACTTTGTGCTGGAAGTTTGGTCTGTGGAAAGGTATTTAATCCTATTTAGAATGATAAGGTGGCCTGAGCAAGATGGCTACCTGCCTGTGGTAAGGACTTCCAGAGGGGCTTGGTGGTCTCACTGAGTAGGACAGCTGCCTGTGGTAGGGACCCCTAGAGGGACTGGAGGCCCTGCCTGACACTGCAGGGAGCAACCAAGTGACAAAGAGACAAAGAGAAGCCAGTAGGCTGAGCAAGTCCCCAAAGATTTATCAAGTACACTGAGCACAGAGGTGACCCAACACTGATTTTACTGATAGCCCACAAGGGGCCCAGTGTAGTGAGGGAACTTGCCAAATGTGTGAATGTACAACCCAGAGGGCAGGTGTTTTTTATGATTTGTATGGTAAGGTGGCACCCCTGCGTTTTGATAAGCTGCCTTAGAAAAGAAGAAAGTGTCCGTTATGGATCCCACAAGTTTACAATATACTTCATCTGTGTCCATGCTCTTCATTAAGAAATGTGGGCACAGGGTCAAAAGCACATTACAGCAGAACAATATGACTGGACCTGCAAGCTCTCTGTGAAAAAATATACTAATTTGTTAAATCACAATTGTACATATCCAACTTTTTAGGGCACATTAAGACCTGTCTTCTAATGAGGATGAGAATGCTGGACACACAAAACATATTATTTAAAGGAGCATGAAAGCTTGAAACACTGGGGGTGCCACAGTGATCCTGGGGCTGACGCATTAGAGTGAAAAGGCCAGATTTTTTTTTTCAAATTCAGCTTTTCATTCTACTGCGCTAGTGCACCTGTGTGATGAAAGAAGAAGCAGAAAGAGGATAGTTACATAGTTACATAGGGTTGAAAAAAAGAGTCCATCAAGTTCAACCCTTCCAAGTAAACCCAGCACACACAAACCTATACTTACTTATCTATACACTCACATACATAAACTATATATACAACCACTAATACTAACTGTAGATATTAGTATCATAAGGATATTCTGATTGTTCAAGAACTCATCCAGGCCCCTCTTAAAGGCATTAACAGAATCTGCCATTACCACATCACTAGGAAGGGCATTCCCCAACCTCACTGCCCTCACCGTGAAAAACCACCTACGCTGCTTCAAATGGAAGCTCCTTTCCTCTAATCTAAAGGGGTGACCGCTGGTGCGTCGATTATTTTTATGGGAAAAAAGAACATCCCCATCTGCCTATAATCCCCTCTAATGTACTTGTACAGAGTAATCATGTCCCCTCGCAAGCGCCTCTTTTCCAGAGAAAACAACCCCAACCGTGACAGTCTAACCTCATAGTTTAAATCTTCCATCCCCTTTACCAGTTTAGTTGCAGTCTCTGCACTCTCTCCAGCTCATTAATATCCTTCTTAAGGACTGGAGCCCAAAACTGCACCGCATACTCAAGGTGAGGCCTTACCAGGGACCTATAAAGGGGCAAAATTATGTTTTCAAATCCCTTGAGTCAATGCCCTTTTTTATACAAGACAGCACTTTATTTGCTTTAGTAGCCACAGAATGAAATTGCCTGGAATTAGACAACTTGTTATCTACTAAAACCCCAGATTCTTCTCCATTAAGGATACCCCCAACAAACTACCATTCAGTAGATAGTTCGCATTTATATTATTTCTACCAAAATGCATAACTTTCCACTTGTCCGCATTGAACCTCATTTTCCAGTTTGCTGCCCAGTTTTCCAATTTTGTCAAATTGCTCTGCAAAGCGGCAGCATCCTGCATGGAACTTATAGTTTTGCACAATTTAGTGTCATCAGCAAAAATAGAAACAGTACTGTCTATGCCCACCTCCAGGTCGTTAATATACAAGTTAAAAAGCAAAGGACCAAGGACTGACCCCTGCGGTACTCCACTAACCACACTGGTCAAATTAGAAAATCTCTCTATCTCTTGTATAGAAGTACCCTGGGCAGGGGCAGTTTTCTTTTAACAGAAGCACCAGCCCAGGGTATCAGGTAAGTGACTACAATAACTGGCGGGTGCCTAACATTTGGCATTGCCCAGTAATAGAAAGTTTTTCTTCTACTTTAATAATACATTCTCTTCATAAATGGAGGGCTGGTTCAGTCATATTGTTCTGCTGTTCTTTCCACAGATGAGTCTGTATTTATTCTCCAGTCTCCATTGGGAGGAGAAATTGTGGTAGAAATATGTAGGGCAGTGTTTACATAATAAATTAATCTAAACAAAAGTTATTTCAAATAGACAAACAAGAAGCACACATTTACATTATGAGCCCCTGGCGCCCAGTAGTGAGATATAAGCACCCACAGGAAGGCTAATAATGAAAGCTAATTCTCAGGTTAGGTAACTAATTGTGTGGCTGGCCCAGTGGCAAACATTGTGCAAGACTTTTATAACTTTGCGCTATGAAAAATTGTTTATTTATGGTCGTGACAAGAAATATTGGCATCATTGCACTTTTTTCACATAACTTCCAAATTACTCTAAAATAAATGAAACTACTACAAGACAAGTTTAAAGGCAACAAAACCACTTTTCACAAATCCTTGTATAACTGGTAAGAATGTTATTCCATTCAGAACTTAACATAACCTTTCAGATGTGAACAAAAACGCCATTGAATAAAATCACCCCAGACTTATCAGAAGTATAATCAAGTGCTTTTGGCCATTCTTCTTTTGTTAACCTTTCTAAAGCTGGCCACACACATGGTGATTTTCGAGCTTTCGTGCGACCAATGGTCACACGAAAGATCGTTCCAACCCTCCACTGACGTTCAAGGCTGAATCATCAGATATGAAGATAGAAACAATAGGATTTCTACCTCCTTCTGCCAATTCAGCCCTGAACATAGATTTTGCTTGGGCGCCTTCAATGGTGCCCTTTCAAAATCTTTGAACCCGCCCGATGGGCGAGTCGTCCGATATCTGCAGTGATATCGGTCACCTCGCCAAGTTGCCATACATGCACCGAATATCGTACAATATCGTACGATATTATCGGTGCCTGTATGGCCAACTTATTTCTCCACAGTTTTTGGATCTTTCCACAAGTGTTCGATGGGATTAAGATGTGGACTCATTGCTGTCCACTTCAGAACAGTTCAGCCTTTTGTCTTTAACTATTCCTGGGTGCTATTTGAAATGAGCTGAATCAAGAAGTGCTTGCACACCCTTGTAAGCCTGTAATACATTAAGCCTGGTGCTTCACTACCCTCTCTCCAGTACTAATAAATAATATTTACAGACACACACATAAGTTTCAACAGGGTGAACCCTTGGAATTTTATTGTGGAAGATCACTTTAGTATTCAGACTGCAAGGGTTCACCCTCCTGAAACTGCTGTGTGCCTGTAAAGATTATTTACAGAAATTCAGCTTTCTGACCATGGGTTTTAGTATTGAGCTCCCAAACGCCTCTTGATTTTACAATGCTATGGACACCAGGGACCCAGTTTCAGGGGCAGCAAAGAAACCCAAAAATGTCAGCGAACGGTCTCCATGTTTAACTCTAAGGGTGTTCTTTTCTTTGAAGGCTTCATTTTTACCAAAAACCAAATATCATCTCATCAGTCCACAGGGCATTCTTTCAGAAGGACTTCAGGTGTGTTTCTCAGTCAGCAGTGGTTCTTCCACTAAGTCATTCATGACTTAAGGAAACTAGCTATAGGATCGGGTACAGAAGGTGGGTGTTAATGTTACATTCTCTACTTGAAGTTAGGTACTTAGTGGGGTCCCACTGGGTTCTGTGCTGGGTCTACTTTTATTTAATTTGTTAATGAATTACTTAGGGAAGGGTAACGTATGTAATGTATCAGTGTTTGCAGATGGCACAAAACTCTGCAGCCCAATTAATTTCTTTCCAGGATGAGGCAGCATTGACAAACTGCCAATCTGGGCAGCTAAGTGGCAGATGAGATTCAATGTTGATAAATGTAACAACATGCACTTGGTCATCCATTCCATCTGAATATTCAGAAGGGGTTTTTTACACCGAGAGCTGTGATATTTTGGAAATCTCTCCCTGAATCAGCCATACTGGCTAATACATTAGATAGCTTCACGAAGGGGATGGGTGGCTTTATAGCAAGTGAGGAAATACAGGGTTATTAAAAATAGCTTAGTACAAGTTGATCCAGGAATTGGTCCGACTGCCATCTTAGAGTCGTCTTTGATGCAAATTCAAGAGGCTTCATATTTTTTTTTGTCTTCCTCTGGATCAACTAGCAGTTTATATATACATAAAAAGTTGAATTTGATTGACATTTTTTCAGCCTATGTTACTAGGTATGTATTTATAGACCTTAAGTTATATATGGGTTCTGTTGCCTTAACTGTAGCTGTAACAGGCTGGCAGCAGACTTCCTTATAACTTCCCTGATCCATTAATATAATCTCATAAGAAGCCAGAAGGGACATGACAAGGCATTAGTTGGGTGGTCTCAGTAGCAATGGGATAGAAATGGAAGTCTCAGTAGACAACGCACTCGGTTTTCTAATCAGCCTGAACACAGAGATATCATGCAACAAGGTCATCAAGAAGAATTCAGCAGAAAAATCTGGGGATAAGGTGGTAAGAACGACTGTTTAAAAGGAGAAGGAAAGGCTAAGGCACTTGGGGGTGCTAAAATGTTAAGCACCCCCAAGTGACTTTAATCGCTTATCTCGTACCCTGGGCTGGTGCCCCTGTTAGGAGAGAACAGCACCAGCCCGGGGTAACTGCAGCGACGCGCTTCCTCCTTCCGGCTTCGCTTCGCTGTGACTAACACAATAGGCGCATGCACAGTAGAGTGAAAAGCCGACTTCTCTGTTAAAGTTCCACTATTCACTCTACTGCGCATGCGCGCGCAGCGATACAGGAAGGTGGAAGCTCTACAGGTACCCTGGGCTGGTGCTGTTCTCTCAGTACAGGGGCACGAGCCTGGGGTAAAAGGTAGGCGATTTAAGTCACTTGGGGTGCCTAACATTTTGGCACCCCCAAGTGACTTTGCCTTTCCTTGTCCTTTAAGGCATTAGGTAAGACCTGTAAATAAATAATACAGCAGCTGAGCTATATGAATACTTTGTAAGGCAGCATGAGTCTCTCCTAACAGCACCTCTTCATTTCAGTCTACTCCCCCTCCTAACAAACTATTGTTTATCAGGTTCTCCAATTAACCACCTTTAGTTTGGTGGCATTTCACTAATATAATCATAGATATCCAGGTCATACCATCAGCAGGAGCATCAAAGAAATACCTCTTTGCTACGTAGGTCAATTCACCTCATTAAAAATGTAATTAGCCTTAAATGCGATTAAGGAACCTTTTTTGAATGCAACACTGTCTTTTTATCTCAATTGTATTTATTGATAGCATACATTGTGCGGGAGAGATGACAGCCTTGCAAATAGGATGCTTAGTGCAAAGGGCCACTAATGAAAACAGTGCGCTCATTTGCAGATATGAAAAGCTAAAGGAAGCTATACACGTGTAGATTTTTAAAAGATCTTTTCGTTATTGTACAACTAAGCTTATCTTGAAGTATGATTTGTCCATCAATGAAAATAATCATTTCAAGTTATGTCGTCTAGTTGAAGCTAGGAAAACCGGGTAGCTGCCAGCTTGGCCCTGCAAACAGGGCAATCGATACATTTCATTGCTAACGACTAACATTTTTAAACCTGTCCAATCAATTTTCTGACCAATCTTGGATGAAAACCTTATGATAATTTGATGAGGTTTCGGATTGCACTGAAATTGGTCGTTAAGGAAGGAAAAATTGTTACGTGTAAGGCCAGTTTAATAAAGGAGAAGGAAAGGCATTTTGGCGTTTTATGGTCAATAGATTAGTCACAATAGTGCAAGCTAGAATGCTACATTACAATTCTGCAGTATGCTTTACCATACTTGAGAAAACAGCCATAGAAGCTGCCTTTCTTTGTTTCAGCTCTAAACTCAGAATACACAGCAGAGATGGGAGGGGGAGAGGGAGGAGATGGGAGGGGAGGAGGAGAAGGGCAGGGGAGACAGGAGAGAAGAGCAAACTGAGCAGATTTGTGCCGTGCCCTGAAGAATTTTTCTGAGAGCAGGAAGTCTGACACAGAAACTTATATATACAGAATAAAAGGAAAAAAATGTGTTGTTTCTTTTCACTGAGGACAGAGCAGCAGTTCTCTAATTGCTTATGGCTTTATAATAAAGCTTACTTAGTTTTTATCTTTCCTTCCCTTTTAAGAGGGACCAACATCTTTTATAAAAGTTTGGTTGCCAGATGGCCATT
This sequence comes from Xenopus tropicalis, assembly GCF_000004195.4. Taxonomy (NCBI): domain Eukaryota; kingdom Metazoa; phylum Chordata; class Amphibia; order Anura; family Pipidae; genus Xenopus; species Xenopus tropicalis. The sequence continues at coordinate 59,120,794 of NC_030685.2, read as the reverse complement.
ATTTTGGCTCTAAAACCTGGGGGCCTTGACTATTTTTATAGGGAATTGATGTTTGAACATTTTTGACAGTATCAAAACTAGAACTAGAGTGACAAAGACTGCTGAGCTTGCTACGGTATATTTAGCATTCTATTTGCCACCTGTGGTTAAATCAGGGCTACTGTGTGCGCTTTCCTACCGGACCTTTACTTTATTGCCAGTGGGAGTGCATTTCGGGGAGATCTGTCACCTGCAGCAGCCCAGATTTAACCATGGGCAACAAATCTCCCCAACTGCCATTAGCTTTCTTTTATTATTAGCCCTACCCTTTTATCCTTGTGGATAAGAAATGAAAATGTTGATAAGTTTATATATGCATACAAAACAAAGAAAATCATACAATGACAAAAACCCATAGAGCCATGTTTGACTCCAGAGCACCGTCTCAACCAATCAAATATTAAAAGATGAACATATTTTCTCTACATGCTTGCATGGGTTTCATCTGGATACTCCAGTTTCCCCCTGCTCTCCAAAAACATAGGGACTCATAAGGCTGATGCACAATCTGTAATTGTTGCAGAATATCAGCACTATGTACAATAAAGAATAAAACCATCTTTAATGTTTTCACTCCGCTTGCACGGCCTTAAGTCTTATCATCCGTCTCCACTGGCTGCTAAATATGGTCAGTGAGGAAACCTTAAGAATCTACAACAGAAGGGACAACTCCCTGATTTTCTCATAAAACTCTGTAAGAACAGTTCATGTAAATGTTTAGGTTCACGAACGAAATAATAAAGCAAAATGAACAGCTGTTTAGCCCTGGAGTGCAAAGAAAACAGAAAAGAAAAAAGGCAAGGTATCTGACTTCCTCTCCTTCATTCCTGGGGCCAGAGTCTGTGCAGCTCTCTCTCCCCTCCCTTAAGGGCAAATCGTGGCACTGCGTATGCCATCCCACCGGAAATTTACATTCTAGCCGGTGGGATGGCATTTCGGGGAGATTAGCCACCCGCGACAAGGGAGATTTGTTGCACGGTGACTAATCTCTCCGTGTGTCACAGCCCTAAAAATTCATAAAACTCACTCCTCCCTAAGGATGTGTGATCTGAGCTACCAGTCTCTACAGCTGCAGCAGGAAGCTAGGAAGACCAAGCTAAAATGGCAGCTGCTATCTTAAACAAATGGCGCAAGCTTGTAAGGCACTTTACTCAGGTATAGTAAAGCTTTCTGCAAAATAAATATCATGTTCTAGGTGGCTGGGGAATCTATTGGCAGTAAAATGCCAAAATGACTTTCCTTTTCCTTTAAGCTAAGAAGATCTGTTCCTCTGAAGATGCCCCCAGTTGCTTCCCATGTTCTTTTCTGTTGATTAATAGTTTATTGTGCTGCTGTCAGTTACTTGAGCTTATATACTGTATATACAGAATATAAACGTCACAGTATAAGTCATGATTAGTAATGAATTCAGTTTCTCATTACACTGCAGCTCTGAAAACAGTGCAATTAGCATAAGAATTTAATGATCAGTCATGTAGCACCGGCTTATATGACAGCGTAACCTCTTTTCTTTAGTCACCCAGAGCACTGAGCATGTAAAATGTCACTGACACAAAATCCAACATGAAAATCTTCTGTGACAACATTAAAGACCTGGATCATTACTGTTATAGGACTATTAAGTATTTCCGGCAAGCTGAAATACTCTTGCCCAAAATATGCGCCATACGCACCATATGCCCCGAAACCTGTGTCTGCACCGTAATGAATGGAATACGCGCGGGTGCAGGCACATGTAGAAGATATCCGCATAAAAACGTGAGAGAATGCAAAGTATCTCGTTTTTATGTGTATTTCGGCTACATGTGCCTGCCCCCGAGCGTATTCCATTCATTCGGGTGCAGGCACAGGTAGGAGCGTATGGTGCATATTTTCAGCAAGCGTTTTTTAGCTTGCTGAAAATATATGCCATACGCCTGGTGTGGTATCAGCCTTAGGTTGGTGTAGTGAGTTCAGTATATATAATACAGCATTTCTAGCCATATTCATTTTTTAGGGTTTAGTTCTCCTTTGAAAGACAGTAATCAGTAATAGGAAGAACATTAGATTAGATGGATAGTATGTAATAGTTACATACAAGTGGGAACAAAATAAACAAGAACTAGGAAAGTAATAGATTGGGGTGTTGGGGGTTGCACAGGTACAAGAGCCATGGTAATGGCCATGCTGATATAAAATATGTGAACAAAAAAAGATGATAATGCAGATGGTTTGTGGCGACAAGATGGTCCCCAAAAAGGTTTTGCTATGGGATCTAATAATTTCCCTATTATATCACAATACAATACAAATTGCCTGTATTCCGACTCATGATATTCTGTATTTAAGGAAGATAGGAAGAGATACTTGTAGATTGAATGCTCTTTTGGGCAGGGTTCTCTTCACCTCTTGTATCGGTTATTGGTTGCTTTATATGTTACTCTCTATGTCCAATGTATGAAACCCACTTATTGTACAGCGCTGCGGAATATGTTGGCACTTTATAAATAAATGTAATAATAATAATAATAATACATTGCTTCTCACTGTGTTCCATTCATGTATGCAGGACTAGCGAACACTGCTCACCACACTGATTTCAGCAAAAGTTTTTATGTACTAAGCACAAACCAGCAAGAGCATTTTAGTACAAACTTGTTGAGAATTCTAATAAAGCTTAGGACCTGGGGTTTTCCAGTTAAGGGCTCTTACTGTAATTTGGATCACTGTACCTTAAGTCTTCTAATAAAACTTGTAAACATCACCAATAAGGATTCATGCAGCTTACTACAGGTATGGGACCTATTATCCAGAATGTTCGGGGTTGTCCCCATAAGGGATCTTTCCGTTATTTGGATCTCCATACCTTAAATCTACAAAAAATTATTTAAACTTTAAATAAACCCAATAGGATTGTTTTGCCCCCAATAAAGATTAATTATTTTTTAGTTGGGATCAAGTACAAGGTCCTGTTTTTGTATTACAAAGAAAAAGAAAATCATTTTTCAAAATTAGATTTATTTGTTTAAAATTGAGTCTATGGGAGATGGCCTTCCTGTAATTTGGAACTTTCTGGATAAAGAGTTTCCAGATAATGGATCCCATACCTGTACAATGTAGTACAAGGGACTAAAAAGCAACTCATTTTTTCAAATTAGAATTATTTGCTTAAAATGGACTCTATGGAAGATGACCATCCCATAATTTGGAGCTCTCGGGATAAAGGGTATTCTTGATAAGGGATCCCATACCTGTACTAGAACTTGCCGAAGGGAGGTTTACTCCCCACTTTGATTAATTTTTTAAATAAATTTTGCTAAAATTGTACATAATTAAAAATGCCTCCGTTTATTCTGCAACTCTGATAGTATGTTCTGTTGGCTACGAATGTTGTTTATAAAAGTAATAAAACAAATAATAATAATATATTGCCTTAATTTTTACAAATAGGTTTATTTTTTTCTTATGTAATTTTTTCTGTTGAGATAGAAGCAGTTTATGAGGCTAAAACGCCTGCAGTGGATTGAAAACTGCAAAAAATGACAAGAACCAGCATCAGAGTTGGCGAAAACTCTCAGCAACTCAGTGCATTGTTTGTAGCCAAAAAAATTGGGTTGAGCATCTCACAAATAGATTGCAAAATATATAAACAAATTTAAGAAAAAACAGTAAAAGCTATTTAAAACAGATTAATCTGCTACAGTTTAATGGATTATATAATAGCTTTTGTTTCCCTTTTAAATACCTACTGACGTTCAAAACCTGCTTAGACATGGTGATCAAACTTGTGGATAAATTCTGCGGTTGGGCTCTCACGGGACACTTATGGATGAACACAGCCAGTGAAAAAGCGGCTGAACAGAATACTAAAGCAGCTAATTAAAGTCTAACACTGAAATGATCTGACATGGGCTGTCTCCGATACAAAATATATCACTGTTTCCCTGACATTCTGTAGGACAGCGAGTGGTGTTTCAGCAATAGACAAAGAATTCATTGCTATTATTACAGAATTTTGTTCCAAGCAGATTTACTCCTGGGGCCAGTAGGCAGACCTAAAAATCTGTTATCACTTACATAAAACAATATATATATATATATTTGAGCAGAAATAAAAAAAAATAAATAAATAAATATATATATATATATATATATATATATATATATATATATATATATATATATATATATATATATACTGGACCTGAAGAAGACCCCACAAAAGAATTAATTAGACTAATGCCCAATCCCATATGATGGAAAGAACGCAGGCCTGGGACTGGCAATCTGTGGGTTCTGGCAAATGCCAGAGGGGCTGCTGTAAGATGCCATAGACAGTCACTATTTAGTGGTGCTGTTTGGGCCTCTGTGTACCGAAATGCCAGGGTCTATTTTGTATCCGAGTCCAGACCTGAGAGAGTGTATAAATGGGCTGGATTATCAAATATGTGGTGATATGGGGCATTTGTGTAATTCTGATAAGAACTAAAACCTGAACCTAAGCTTTGCACTTTAATATGCCACTGAATATCAAGCTGTTTTAAATGTGAATATTTGATATTGCCATTATTTATTATCATACAATTAGTGTCATTATACAAAGTAAACACAGTAGATCATAATATGTCAAAATGCTATAAAGCCTTGTCACAGACATATGTATTAGCCTTGAGTCATAAGACAGGTCATGGTACAGGAGTTTGAATTAATATGAACAATAACCACAGTCCAGGAAATAAGCATTATGAGGACCAAGCCATACTTGTATGATTGCAAAAGCAGCTATGAACTTGGGGAAAGAGGATTTACAGAGCTGGGCTTACCTTATCTCTCAAGTGATGCTCTGCTGCCTCAATGTTTAACGGGTCATCAAAATTTAATAGATCCTATGAGGAGAGAAAATGGCTTATTGTGAGAAACACATATTATACACTTATATTGACCGTCAATTCTTTCTATCTGTCTATCTATCCTAATTATCTCTCTCTCTATCTGCAACAGTTCTTACATTTCCCTGGTATATGAATAGGAAAGAACCTGAATGGAAAAATATGTTATAAAATTTAAGAATAACAATAAACTTGTAGCCTCACAGAGCAATCGTTTTTTGGATGCTGGGGTCAGTGACCCCCAATTTGAAAGTTCAGTCAGAAGAAGACAGCAAATAATTAAAAACTATACAAAATACCGTATTTTTCGCCCTATAAGACGCTCCGGAATATAAGACTCACCCAATTTTAAAGGAGGAAAATCTAGAAAAAAAAGATTCTGAACCAAATACTGTAGTAAAATATTTTATATCAACTGTATAACGTTAATTGTCTCTGGGCTCGCACATAATGAGGCTTCCCCCAGGGCCCCCCCAAGCATCCTTCAGCTTCCCCCAGGGCCCCCCCAAGTATCCTTCAGCTTCCCCCAGGCCCCTCCCCAAGTATCCTTCAGCTTCCCCCAGGGCCCCCCCAAGTATCCTTCAGCTTCCCCCAGGGCCCCCCCAAGTATCCTTCAGCTTCCCCCAGGGCCCCCCCAAGTATCCTTCAGCTTCCCCCAGGGCCCCCCCAAGTATCCTTCAGCTTCCCCCAGGGCCCCCCCAAGTATCCTTCAGCTTCCCCCAGGCCCCCCCAAGTATCCTTCAGCTTCCCCCAGGGCCCCCCCAAGTATTCTTCAGCTTCCCCCAGGCCCCCCCCCCCCAAGTATCCTTAGGCATCCCCCAGGGCCTCCAAGCATCCTCCAGCTCCCCCACGGCACCCCCAGCATTCTTCAGCTTCCCCCAGGGCCCCCAAGCACCTTCCATTTCAGGGGGGAAATGGACCCCCAGCTGCCTCCGGCTCCCGTGATGTCTTCCTCTCTGTGCCGCGGCTCCCAGCTGCTTCTGTGTTTTTATAAGGTTGCGCCCTGTGCGTGTGACGTCAGTACGCACGGGCGCAACCTTATAAAAGCGAGGATGTGGCATAGAGCCGCGACACAGAGAGGAAGACAGTTCGCCGTATAAGACGCACCAACTTTTTCCCGGCAGTTTTGGGGAAGAAAAAGTGTGTCTTATACGGCGAAAAATACGGTAAACAACAAAGACCAATTGAAAAGCTGATTAGAAATGCCATTCTAATTACCACCACTTTCAAAAGCACTTTGGATAGGGGGATCTCACCATAGATTTTTTGCTGGACGACAGCTCTGTTATATGCTAATATTGTGTTTGTAAAGACACTTCAAATATCTATACAAATGCATTTAGGTTATGGTCATGAATTGTGCCTCCCAATATACAATATGAGCTTTGGCCTATTATGTGTGGAATACAGAAGAAGAGGTAAGAGCTGGGGCCAAGGGCCTCAGCTTATACACGCAAAGAATAACAACAAAAATAGAAATATTTGTTGATTTATGACATTTATAAATAAGAAATGCTATGTATGAGCTTATACTTTCAGACCCCAACTAGGGAGGAAAGAGGTTATATAATAGATAACGTAATAACTAGTGGAAATGGATGATAACATTGATTATAGCTTGGGATAAGGCATCTGGTCATTTTCTTAAATTAACTGCAGTTTCAGGGCATACATAAAATGCAACTGCTCATTATATTCAAAGGTTACAGGTTCACAAACATGGATTTACTCTCTTTAACATATTTACTTAGTGCTGGGTCCTGGGGAATATTACTTGAATACCTCTCCTCACTGGGCATATATCTAATCAGCTGGATCAGTGGGACATCTGCAGCCGCCTGTCTCCCATAGCCAGCTCCCAATATCAATAAACACATCAGAACACTGACACCGGTAAATTCATTTTCTGCCTGTACTCACTGTAAACAAGGAGTTCAATCCCCACACAACATCCTGCAAATAAAGGAAAAAGAGAAATGTTAACCAGCAGAAAGAGATGTTAGGAAAAGATTGCTTAGCCATTTATATGTGAATAATGTATTTAAGCTTATCGGGAGCAGAGCCCCAAGACAAAGCGAGGGATTCAAGGCAGGTTGGTTTGGATAAAATGCAAAAACAACAATACAGATTGAGCCATTGGGAGGATTTATGCCTATTATTGTCAGCTTTCAAGATTGTGTGCAGTGGCTAATAGTGAGATACTGAGAATGCTACAAATTATTACGTTACTGGCTAAAGAGCCACAATAATACACACACACAAATATATACAGTACATCCTATATACTAAATATACTAACTGTAAATTTTAGTATCACAATAGCTGTGGATATTAACAAGTTCATGAAGTCATCCAAGCCCCTCTTAAAGGAGAAGAAAAGGTAAAAAGCTTTATCAGAAAGGTCTATGTAAATACAGCCATAAGCACTTATAGTAATGCTGTACTGAGTTCTCTATGAAAAGAAACACAGGATTTCTTGTCTCCTTTTTTGTAAACATGTTCTTGGGTAACTCACTTCCTCTCTCAGAAAAATACTTAATTCCAGGGGCCAGAGTCTGTGCAGCTCTCTCCTCCCCTGCTTCCCCCTCTCATAAGAGTGCATAAAACTCACTCCTCCCTCCCTTAGGAATGTGTGATCGGAGCTATAACAGCTAGAGATGCAAGCTACTTAAAATGGCAGCAGCAATCTTAGACAAACAGGCTCTTTACTCAGGTATGGTAATGCTTTCTGCAGAATAAATATAGAGCACTAGGTAGCACTAGGTGGCACTAATGTGGCAAATCTATTGGCAGTAAAATGCCAAAATGACTTTCCTTCTCCTTTAATGGTATTAATAGAATCTGCCATCACAACATCACTGCCCTCACTCTGCTTCAAATGAAAGTTCTGTTCCTCTAATCTAAGGGTAAGAACCCACAGTTGAGTCGCCTAAGACAGATCTCAGACAGACCGCTCTGAAAAAGCTTTCCACCAGCAACAATAAGAGTCGCCAGTGGAAATCTCTTTGCATTGCTTCAGCAATCCGTAGTCACGCCAAGTTTCCTCCTGCAGGCAACTTCAGAAAATGAAGTGATGTAAAGGGCTTTCCACCAGCGACTCCTATTGTTGCATGTGGAAAGCCTTTTCAGAGCAGTTTCTAGCAGAGATTTATCACGAGTGACTCAACCGCTCCGTGGGTTCTTACCCTAAGGGGTGGCCTTTGGTTTATTGATCTTTACTGTGTAAATCAGGGATCCCCAACCTTTTATATCCGTGAGCCACATTCAAGCATGGAAAAAATTCCTGGGGGTGCAAATAAGAGCTATAATTGGCTATTTGATACCCCTTATGTAGACCTTGCAGCCTATATAAGGCTCTGTTTGGCATTACACTGGGCTTTATGCAATCAACACTTACCTCCAAGCCAGGAATTCAAAATCAAGCACCTGCTTTGAGGCCACTGGGAGCAACATCCAGGGGGTTGGAGAGCAACATGTTGCTCACGAACCACAGGTTGGGGATCACTGGTGTAAATAAAGATCCTTCCTATTTGGTCTATAACCCCTTCTAATGTACTTGTAAAGAGCAATCATGTTCCCTTGCAAGCGCCTTTTTTCCAATTATTTTACCAGTTTTTATAGATACATGTTTTGTTTCTTTGACAATTACCAAACATTATTCCTAATCTAATCACCCCCAGCCCCACCCGAGCCCTACATAAGCAACAGTGTAATGGACAGATATTCAGAGTATACATATATCATAACATTCAATGTATTGATAGACAGAGGTCATGGGCTAATTGCCACTGTAAATGTGATTAATCATAATTTAATATATGATCTGTTGATTCAATTCAGGGATTACAGATTTTATTGGAGCAAATTATTTAATTAAATTGATAAGTTTCCATGAGTTGAATGATGAAGGGGATTGATTCATTCAGATCAGATACTTTTCATAGCAAAAATAAAAATCATTATCTGGGATGTTTTTTGGAAACTACATTACTGAGCAGGCCCAATACGCAAATCCTACGGTTCCTGATGTTAGGGGAGGCACGGCCTTTCTCTGAAATACAGCCGGTTAATATTGGCTGACTAGTGGTCATATACAAAACAAATAAAGAAAATCTGCCCTCTCCAATAGAAGTCAGCAGGTTTTCTTACAATTTTAAAAAAATGTTTTAGAGTCAGGAGTCTGGTGTATAAACTTAAATAAGGTGGTCTCCAATAAAGATGCATAGATTTATTCTATTTCTCCTCATCCAGGGTTCGGACACCTTTCCTCCACATAGTGTAACTCTAAGCTATGGTAAAAGGGGATTTTTAAAATGAAATGGTAAAGTTGTTAGATTTGTTTAGCTTTGGGGGTATTTAAATATAATTATATAATAATATATTTATAAAAATATAAATCCACAAATACGTGGTTCAACGAGCTGTTAAATGTTCTGATGTAATAGGGGCCTTAGATTGCAATCTCCACTGGGGCAGGGACTGATAAAGGCCCAAAACTGATTAAAGGTTAGACTGAGAGTGAGCTCAATTCCCACAAGGAAAAGAGTGAAATGACAGCGTAAACCGGCTGCTCATGGCTGCAGACATCCATCATTAGTCCGAAGGCAAGAGCTTCACCTTTAGGAGTCACAAGAGACTTGCCTTGCTAATCTTTTCACTTTTTAGCAATTAATTCTCGTTTGGACAATTCAAGTGTGTGAAGCTATAACAAAAGGAATTAATAATGCAAATTCATTAATAATGGTGTTAAATCGGTGTCATGGGCGAGGTTATGATGTGGAGAATGGTGATTGGTCAATCACCAAGTCCTAATTCGGAATACCGGGCTGGCAATTTTGACCTGGACAGTCCTCCTAAAAACCGAGATGTAATATGTAATCCTGCTTAAAGCTTCATAGCTTGGCACCATATGGCGTGGGGCATGAATCTATGTACTGCTCCATTGTACTGGACAAACAATTATTTGTTAATAATAAATACCCTTATAACTTAAGGTGGCCATACACGGGCCGACTATAGCTGCCGATATCGGTCCCTTGGACCGATTCGGCAGCTAATCGGCCAGTGTATGGGGAGAGCAGATCGGCCTGGCCGACCGATATCTGGCCTGAAATTGGCCAGATCTCGATCGGCCAGGTTAGAAAATCTGGTCGGATCGGGGACCGCATCGGCTCGTTGATGCGGTCCCCGATCCGACTGCCCCATTGCCGCCCACATAATCCGATCGTCTGGCCCCAGGGCCAAACGATCGGATTATTATTTTTTTTACCTAAATGGTCCCCGATATCGCCCACCCGTAGGTGGGGATATCGGGGGAAGATCCGCTCGCTTGGCGACATCGCCAAGCGAGCGGATCTGCTCGTGTATGGCCACCTTTACAGTACTTGTAAATACTAATAAACTGAAATTTCTTATGAGATTTCTTTTAAAATCACACAAAGCATGGGCTTGCGATCAACTCTTATAACATAGTACACACTGGGATATTCACCCCAGTACCAGCTGCCTAGGCCTAATCGCATGGTGCCGCCACTCCTCTGGCAAAAAATTCTTTGGTGGGGCCAGGGGCACACAGCCACCCTAAATGCTCCCCCCACCATACCCCATCCACTCTCAGGTGGGAAAATAGTCCGGGCCTCTGCCCCCCCTCTTATTCCTCTCTATAGTAATGCAACTGACCAGCTGATAGGAATATGCAGCCAGGTCTGTCTAACTTCTGGGCTGTTAGCTGCCTAGCAAAACTGTCATTGCATGCTCACATGATGAATCAGTGGTGACTTATCACTAACAATGGGCTTCACAGTACTGACTTTCCAGGCTGATCCCCCTCATGTCTAAATTAGAGTATAAATAGAATGAAGCTCATTGTTTTTCCTTACAGAATCAAGTTGCTGCTATATATAAACTAACTGTCACGTTTTAACAATAAAATGTCTTTACTGGAACTTTTTAGAGAAAAAAAATGGTTAAGATTTTTTTTAGAATTTCCGTATATTATAAAAAGTTATAGTTACTATGGTGCTTGCATATATGTGTAATAGCACAGCTAACGGTGGCCATACACTGTAAGATCCGCTCATTTGGTGAGGTCGCCAAGAGAGCTGATCTTCTCCCAATATGCCCATCTACAGGTGGGTGATATTGGGCCAAACAATCAAATTAAAACAGTGGGCATAGACGCTGTTGGGATGGGAAATGCATCAAGAAGCTGATTCGGTCCTTGATCTGATGGAGAAATCAAACCTGCCCGATCAAGATCTGGCCAATTTCAGGCCACATGCCGGTCAGGGAGGCCCGTTGGTGGTGCCCATACAAGATTAAGCTGCCGAATCAGTCTAATAGACCAATATCAGCAGCTAAAAATTGGCCTGTGTATGGCTACCTTAAGTATCCAGCACATTTCTTATCATATATTATAGATGGAATCTAGTGATTTTATTGGCAGTGGTTTGATTACACAAGTTCAAGATTCTGTCTAAAACCCACTGACCACTACACAATAGTGAAGTCCCCTTCCAGAATGAATTAGCAGACTGAATGAGATAGAAGAGTGTCTGGTTCAGAACCTTTGTTCTGCTCTTTAATTGCTGCTCTCCAAAGTTGTGTGATTAAATGCCTTATCGTAATGCATTCATGTAGCCAATTAAAAACCTCTATTTCCCTGTGAGGTTCTATTATTTGCAAAGAAGCTTACAAGGCATGATGGTGAATAGTGAAGGAGTCGACGTGACTGCTGTATTGCAAGAAGGGACTTTACTGCCCCCCCCTTCTCTTCAAAGCCTATACCCTCGAGTATGGGGAAATAACAAAGGGCTGTAAATGTATCCTTGTCCTTGTATGTCATTTCACTTGACAGAAGTGGAAAAACTGTGCGTACATCTAGGACTGCAAATATAGTAATAGTAACTTAGGTTGAAAACAAGACACAAGTTCAACCTCTTATGTATATATAAACCTGCTTAACTGCTAGGTAATCCAGAGGAAGGAAAAAAAAAAAACTTAAACTGAAGTCTCTCCAATCTACCTCAGAGGAAAAATTCCTTTGTGACTACAAGATGGCACTCAGACCAGGCCCTTCATAAACTTGTATTAAGAGCTATTTTTAATAAGCTTGTATTTCCTCACTTGATAAAAAGCCACCCAACCCCTTCTAGAAGCTATCTAATGTATCAGCCAGTACTTCTCATCAGATTGGGTGTCCTAAAGGTGCCCATACACGTTAAGATCCGCTCGCTTGGCGAGGTTGCCCAGCAAACGGATCTTCTCCCGATATCCCCACCTACGGGTGGGCAATATCGGGAAAATGTAGGCTAATTCGTTTGGCCCTGGGGCCAAGCGATCGAATTCTAACGGCGGCAATGGCACAGCCGGTTTGGGGACCGCATCAACGAGCCGACGCAGTCTCCGATCCGACCGAATCTTTTAACCTTTCAGGCCAGATATCGGTCAGGTATGGCCGTCGTTTCTGCCCCGATATCGGCAGCTACAATTGGCCCGTGTATGGATTAAGTCTGCTGGAAGGATCTACTGGTAAATAAAGCATTAGAGATTATTATATGATCCCCTTATATATTTAGATATGGTTATCATATTATCACCTTAAGTGCCTCTTCTCTAGTGTAAACAACCCCAACTCAGCCAGTCTTTCCCCATAACCAACACTTTACTAAAAGACTAACATACAGCAAAACAAGAATGAACATACAATATAATCTAACCCCCTCCCTTTTTTAAATGAATATTCTGTAATATTGCTGCAGTGAAACCTGCTCCATTTCCTGATTTTATTAGGGTCACCAGGATAGCTTGAAAGTTATTTTAATGAGAAACTCTAATAACTTGATTATGTAAGTGCAATCAGTAAGAGAAATTAAAAATATAATTACGGTCTAATTGATGGAACGCAATTTCCTGCAAGCTTATGCTTTCAGGAACATTCCAATTTCATTGCCCTTCATTATTTTATAATGCACAAAAACCATGAATATCCTGTAAATAACATCCTTATGAACGATGCTTAGTTATGTCATCATTGATCATCTGTGCTCAGTGATGTCAGTGGTGTCACATGACTCACTGGAACTTGTGTTTTATAATAAATAAATGTACCCTCTGTTGAACTTTATGAGGATTTTAAAAGTAATATCCTTTTATTTTACAATTATTTACTATAGGGCTCACTGACAGGCTAATTTTAAGTAAAAAATTAAAATAAAAAAAAAAATATGCTGCAATTTTTTTTGCACTTTGCATTGTATGATTAGCTGCAAGACCTTTGCACTGCTCATTGATTCTAGTGTTAGTTTGCACTACCCGCCAGCATTCTGAGGCGCAGGGTAGGAGTAGCAGGAGGCACAGCTGCCAGGGTTGGACGGGGCCGGCAGGACACCAGGAAAAAAGCCGGAGGGCCCCAGTCCTCATGTGCCCTGCTGACCCAGACACAATCCCTACCTTCCTTCCCATAATCACTCCCCTTTTGCCCTCCTCCTCTAATTGCGGCAAAAATAACTATAAGATGTGAATGTGCGCTGGAAGGAGAGGCTAGAAATGAGGAACGTGCAGGCCAGAAGGGCACCCCCAGGGTTGTAAATGACCCCTTATATCTTGCATCTATATCTTATGCATCTAATGGAAATACTAAAAGTTTCTTTTGGCTTCTTTAAGGTATTACTGACTTATGTTACATTGTTAACATTAAGTAACCTAGGCCCAGCAGGAAAAATCCATCTGATAAAAATGTTTATCCTGCCCAAACTACTATATATACTATGGCACTCCCCAACCCCAATCCCCAAAAAGATATTCTCCAAACTGCACTCCCACTTTACCAAATTCATATGGGGAACCTCAAGAGCAAGGCTCCGCATTAGCACCCTAATGAGACCTAGGGACAAAGGGGGAATGGCCCTGCCTGATATCTATATGTACTACCTGGCTGCGCAGCTAACCCATATCTCCCCCATGATACATCATGAGCTCTCCCCACCGCTTTTCCAACTCTGGGTACAAGCTACTGGCTACCCAGAGGCGCCCTGGTATGCTCTTCTTGTCAAACAGAAACCTAGCGAGCACTCCCCACTCATTGCGCTACAGCGCACGGTCTTAACTGCAGCCCATAAACTGATTGACTATATGGGACTCCCCCCCCCAAACCCCTATATGGCAGAATGCCCATTTTCCACAACTGGTGCAGTGTAACCCCCCGAATATATGGAGATCACTTGAACTTAACACTATCAGTGATGTATGGGAGAATGGCCAAACCATATCCTTAATGAATCTGCATAAAACCAGGCACCTACCACTGAATCAGTGGCTCAATCACCACAAAATTAAAAGTGCCCTCATAAAAGCTCTGCCTAACAACGGTCCCATGGTTAATAACTCCCCAGTCCTAGAGAGTCTTCTACTCCCCAACCAAAGAAGTAAACTCTCCATCCTATACAAACTCCTGAGTAAGCCAATGTACTCTGACACCGAGGTACCTGCAAAAGCACGGTGGGAGGAGGAACTGGGGACAATAATAACAGATGATCAATGGGAATGGGTACTGAACACCCCTCTAACAGTATCCTTCTCTCAGAGGCATAGATTATTACAGCTATACACGATACACCGGGCATATTATACGGTACAGAGACTCCATGCAATGAAGCTACTAAACTCCCCCTACTGTACCAGGTGTAAAACCGAAATAGCCACACTGACACACACAATATGGGGCTGTTCACACCTGAAAGATTATTGGAGCGGGGTGTGTGGATGGATAGAAAAAAAAATCCCGGAGTGGGGCCCCGGTGACGCCAGGAAATGCCTTCTGATGTTGGATATTAACACCTCATTGGACTTACATACCAAAACTTTTATTACAAAAGCCTTATTTCAGGCCAAACGAATTCTGACTCTTCACTGGAAAGACACGGAGCCTCCATCTATGCGTGAATGGGAAAAAGCAATGGATGACCTAGCATCACTGGAAAGAACTATTCTTGATAGAAAAGGACAAATGCTCAAATTCTTACAAATCTGGCGTCACTGGGTAGACTCTGTATAAAATTATATCTCCACCCTAACCTCTTCCACACCACAGATACTTCAGCCCAATCTAGCCCAACAATAATATAGTATGGTTCAACACCGGCCAAGGGTTAAAACCCTCTGTACTAGATAACTAAAATGTAATCTTCAGTAACTTGCATGCTTGTACACTTGATGTGTTTAACTTCTTATTGTATGTACCTTGCATAATGTTCAATAAAAACAAAATTTTTTTGAGCAAAAAAAAAACATTAAGTAACCTGTCACTGTCCCAGACACAGAATTAAAATGAAAAACAAAGGGCTGGTCATGACCAGACTTCAGAAGGAGAATGCAATAGTACATTGTACCTTTAACACAAACTATTTGTTATCATTTAAGTTTTATGATAAAGCAATCATGCTTAGCATGAGAGATACGAACATTTATCGCACAAGCATCAGTATTCTCTCCCCTCCCCTGTTTTATGAAATTTAAGTGGTGGTTGGCATCATTGCTTATTATTTTTGTGAATATGAGCATTCTGATTTCTCGGTGGTACTTTGGAAATATGTTTCTGCTCCATTATCCTTTCAGAAGGATTGAAAGAGGTATCTAACTACAACGTCATTCAATAAGGCTTTCTCCCTGCTTATGGCAGAACATAAATGGCATGTAGTTACTATACAAATAATAATTATAGGGCTGTCTTCTGGAAATTCTGTGAGTTTGTGACAATCTGTGAAATTTATCAGCGAAGGATAAAAACATTAGTGCTGTTTGGCAGCCACTAGGCACTCGCTCTGTCCAGTTCCAGATAGAACAAAGACACGGGGGCTATACACCCTCCAGGTTGCTATGCAGTCGATCCAAGAAAACACAGGAACATGATATTATAGACTCATGAATAATAATGAATAACATTAAAATAGAATTTCTGAAATCACCAATTTAAATACTACATCATCTTCATCAAGTGCCAGCTAAACAACACTGACAATGAGAAATACAAATTCTAATTATAGGCTATGAACCAGCAAGGAATATATGTTTTGTTAATGATCAAACTTTTAACCAGTTTGTGCATATTTCAACTTTATATGCCATGTCTTCCCTTCAGGATGATAGCAGACAGGGAGGTTTGCTACTAGCAGGTAAATCTGTGCTACCGCGGGTGACAAATCTCCCCAAAATGCGTTCCTACCAGCAATGAAGTCAATCGTTGGTGGAAAACATATGCAGTGCTTCATTTCCGAACACGCCTGAAGTTTTGTTGTGGGGAAGCTTCAGGTGGCTTTGGCAAATGAAGCGCTGTATATACTTTCGCACTTACTTTACTGCCGGTGGGAAAGCATTTTGTGGAGATTTGTTGCCTGCGGTAGTGCACATTTAATTGTGCATGACAAATCTCCCCGTCTCCCATAAGCCATATCGATGGGAAAAAAAAGTGGATTTAGGCCCTACTTAGTCCCTTCAGCAATTTATCCCCAACCATTTCAAAAATAACCACACAGTTTAACCTAATTATGGATGTACAGAGGGCTTTTTTGGCACTGATTTGGGGATCTGATTTGGACTTTGCCTCCTAGAACGCTATATTTTTTCTGCAGAAAACTTTATCATACCTGAGTAAAGAGTCCTAAAAGCTTTCTTTGTTTGTTTAAGATAGCGACTGTCATTTTAGCTTGGTGTTCATAGCTTCCTGCTGCAGCTCTAGCTGTTGGTAGCTCAGATTACACATTCCTAAGGGAGTGGGGAGTGAGTTTTATGAATTCTTATGGGAGGCGGGAGCAGAAGAAGGGAGAGAGGAGAAAGCTGCGCTGTGAAATCCTGTGTTTCATTTGATAGAGGACTCATGCAGAGTGCTTATGGCTGTATTTACCTTTCTGATAAAGCTCACTCAGTTTTCTCCTTTCCTTCCTTATCTAGACAAACCCTTATGCGTTTGAGTTGGGTTGAGCTAAACACTTAAGAGGCCCGTTTATCAGCATTCTCATTTAATGTTTTTAGAGGTTTTTGAAACTATGACTAAATGACTAGTGATTAGTAAATGCCCCGTCGTAATAATAGATAACTGAATGCAATAACTTTTGTTCATACAGTAGATTTTTTTATTTAACTGAAATTTGAATATGTAAACTTACAGCTCAGATTCAGTTTGGCCAAGTTCTATAATTAGGGTGTTGGTGCAACCCTATTAAGGTGGCCACACACGTGGCGATCTTTCTGGTCGCACGAAAGATCGTCAGACCCGCCACTAACCTTCAGGGCTGAAACGGCAGATAAGGAGGTAGAAACAATAGGATTTCTACCTCCTTCTGCCGATTCAGCCCTGACGGCAGATTTTGCTCAGGCGCCTTCTAAGCCTCATCAAAATCTTTTGACCTGGCCGATCGGCGAGTCGACCGATATCCGCAGCCTCTTGCGATACCGGTCGACTCGCCGACGTGCTATACACGCACCGAATATCGTACGAAACGAAACGATATTATCGGTGCGTGTATGGCCAGCTTTAGACAATCTGGGTAATGAGGCACCTTGCTCACTATCTATAAAAATTAACTGTCTCACAATATCACCATCTACATCACACTAAAAGCTAATTTACCTGTAAACTATGCCTTTAAAAAAGGTTTTGTCCTTAAGGCTTAGGACATATCAGGCACAACTTCAACTTGTCTACACTTGTATTTTCTCCGCAGGTGGGCAGAGGCACAGCGCTGGCCTGTGTGCAGACACATGGAGTAGATATCAGCGCTGCAAAGTATAAATATGCATTTTGGTGCCAATAACTGCTTAGTATATACTGCCACCAATCCTGTAAGTGCAGAGACAAAGCCGAGCAGATAGGAGTGCAGGCAAAAAGAAGCGGAGGCTTTGCCTTGTGTGCCCTTAGCCTTAGGGTGTTTTGAAGAAAACTGATTTGCTAATAGAATTGATGCGCTACAATAACTGTGTCCTGTAAAAGACTGGAAAAATACTTTTGTTAAACAGTCAGTTATTTTAATGTCAATTTACTACTGCAATTGGCTTTTCTAAATAGAATAGTGGCATTCACTTATCCATACAAAACCCTGCAGGAGATGGCTCTCTGCCTCACATAAGAAATTCTGCATAACAATGCTGCTCGGAGGCTGAAAGTCAAGTGCTTCGGCAGCTGCCAAGTTTCAGGAATATGTGATGTAGAGTTTTATCTCATTGGAAGTAAAGTGCAGTCTGTGGGATGCCAAGGCAAAGGATGCAATATGTCAGTTTAGATTACCCTTAAGGTTATATATATACTCTACAAACAGGAATAAAAGTCAGATTTCTCAGAAAAAGCCAGAACAGAGAAGAGCTTTCTGTAACCTGGTTTGATGTGTGTCAGTCACCCCCCTCTGGCAGTTTAAAGCTGAATCTGAAAGTCACAGGCTCAGGACATTTCTTGTCAAGCTACTTGGCTCCTCATCCTTATGATAAATATCTGGTAAATGACCAAATGATCTACTGTATGGTTCTCAGGATTTGTGCAGTACATCTTTTCCAGCATGTCACCTGCGGGGGCTAGGCCATTCTGCCCTGCAGCAGCAGATAATCCACAAACAGTAACCGCATGTAGCCATGTCTCCGTGGTCCTGAATTGCATTTAACTGGAAAAATGCTACACAAGAGCCATGAATATCCTGTAAACTGTATCCTTATAATCAATGCTCAGTGATGTCATCAGTTATAATCAGTGCTTAAGGGGAAGTAAAGTCAAAATCTTAACTCTGTTTATATATAGCCCTAAAGGTGGCCATACACGGGCCGATTATAGCTGCCAATATCGGTCCCTTAGACCGATTTGGCAGCTGGCCTGAAATCGGGCAGATCTTGATCGGGCAGGTTTGAAATTTACATGGCTCAGGGACTGCTTTGGCTTGTTGCTGTGGCCCCTGAACCGACAGACACCTATACCCGCCATTTTAATTCAACAGTTTGGCCCCAGGGTCAAATGACCAAGTTAGCCCGATATCGCCCACTTGTAGGTGGGGATATCAGGAGAAGATCTGCTCGCTTGGCGACCCCGCAACTGCAACTGACCAATGGCAATCCAGTAAACAAACTCCTGTGCTTTTTTCAAGTCTTGTATAGGACAGTCTCTGCTTTTCTTTTAAAGTCTCGTACTTTTTCACATCGGGATGGCTACTGGCCCTATAGGTGTCCAGGAGCTGTGATCAGAGCTCATTGCAGAAGGTGTAAAATACAAAGGCTACTAATTAAAAAAAATAGATGATTTTTAATGGGTTTATATGCAAATTTATTTAATCTGGTCTAAATAACATACACAAGGATTCAACTCTTTGTGAAATAGGATTTACATATCCTTTAAAAAAATGTACCACCGCTTATTGATCTTTTACTGCTGAAGCTGCTACTGTGCATCTTTATGAACCACCTAATTATATCACACTGCACAGTTGACCTTTTCAACTAAAATGTCACTGTTTTTCCTTGTAGTGCTTGGACATTCCTTTCTAACATGAACCTCTTGCTAAAGTATAATTTCAGATCCAACATGAATAATAATCAGGCAAGTGGCACGCTAGAAGTTTTTTCCGCTTGTGTTGGCCAATAGAATGATTTGCCCAGTATTTGCTAATACATTGTTTTTGATACAACAGTGTTGTTTATACATGTATCCACAAGTAGCTTGATTATGTGTGACAACTGTCAGTGCATGTTTCATTGTGTGCGACCTAAGAAACCCTTCCACATCTGTAATCCCTAGAAATCACAGAACAAACGGGGAATTAAACATTTGCTTAATGTGAGAATGTATTTGGCCTATTCTATTTGGCCTAATAAAAAAATTAGATCTTTTCTTAAATTTTTTCATCATTATGTAGCACTCATGGAAAATTATTTTTCTCGGAACTCCCCAGTAAACAAGGCTATTTAGATGGAGATACTAGATTATCTGGTTGTGCACCAGGCAAGTCAATAGGGTGCAATTAAACATTTCATGTAAACCAAATGCCATCAGAACAGCACTTTCTGCTAAAGTTTCTAGACGTGACCCCAATTTTCACATGGTTTGGTAACCTTACACTGCTTGTCTAGTGATAAATCACATGAAAAACTGAAATTAGCACAGCTAAATCATTTCCTTTGGCACCGTCACGGCTGCATTAGTTACAGCGGACCGGTTAGTATCTGCGACTTTACAACCCCACTTCAATAAAAGGAGCCCAGCTGATGCTTTTGCAAAGAAGTGCTTTGTTTATATAGCACAGACATTTTATAAAGCTCTACCACAAAGACTGTTTGTCATTCACATCTGTCCCTGCCCACTAGCTTACAATCTAAGGTCACTATCACAGAACACACACGCAGTTAAGAGCTAAGGTACACAGAAAAGAACACTGCTGCATTTGCATCTGATAAGATAAAATCTGATAGTGTCTGAAATACTTAATCTTATTAAATGTGTAGGGGTGGCCATACACAGGCAGATTTCAGTAACGTACAATCGTACCTTAAAATGCAACGGTATCACATAAACAGTCTGATCTAAACAGCACGATTAAAATTGGAAAAAACACAAATCGAACGATTTTCTCACCCCAAACTCACAGATTTTATCGTCATCCTACAGAAATGATGTAACCTGACTGATTGACTAAACGAGCGATTGACTAAATGACCGATCGTCATGGTACAACAATTATCGGGATGATAATTTGGAATCCACACGGACCGAAAGTCGAACGAACATTGTACGAAACCCCCTTTTGTACAATTATATCTATGCGTGTATGGCCAACTTGGTTCACCTTCAAATTAACTTTTAGCATGATGTAGGGCAGTGATCCCCAACCTTTATTACCTGTGAGCATCACAGCCTGCTCATGCATGCTCCCATCCTATCCTGACTAGACTACTGTAACCTGCTACTAACTGGCCTCCCCAACTCCCATCTATCCCCCCTACAGTCTGTCTTAAATACTGCTGCCAGAATTCTCCTTTCATTTACGAGAGTTCAGGCCCTTCCACTGTCTCTTGTCTCTTTGATTCTTAACTTATTGCAACCGTACCTTATATAGATTTGTATTTATTATCATACTTTGTACTTATGTTATTTTAATAACCCCCTGTTGCATTAAATTATTGTTCTGCTGTACAGCGCTGCGTACATAACTAGTACTTTATAAAGATATACATACATACATACATACTGGAATATGAATAGGAGGGGGCTTGAATGGAAAGATAAGGAATAAAAATTAACAGTAATAATAAAATTATAAATTCACAGAACAATAGTGTTGTTACCAGGGTCAGTGACCCCCATTTGAAAGCTGCAAAGATGAAGAAGACAAAAGCAAATAATTAAAAAACTATAAAAAATAAATGTTAAAGAGTTGCTAGGAATAGGACATTCTATGACATATAACAGGTTTACTTAAAGGTGAACTATTTCTTTAAAATACTACTTACAATGTACTTCAGATGTATATGGAAGAACAAAACACACCATCTGACTTCTAAAGCATTGAAAAATGTCACCAAATGTTTCCTGACTAACATTACAGCTGTGGGGATCAGAACTTGCTAATAGTGAGTTACTATTACACTATATTATGCCAGAGTGCATTGTGTTATAAAGCAACGCAGCAGTGCCAGCCAATGAGCCACATTCAACCCCATTAGGCATATCATTAATGTATTTTAAGAAGTATTTTTATCTGAAAAGATAGTATTTTGCCAGGAGCTGCCTCCAAGGCCAGATGAGCACTGTGATGTCAGAAGTGGGCTTACTAATTAAGAACAACCCATTATGACTGATAACAGCAACATTGTTGTGCAACTTTACTGTGAGGTAGAAAACGTTCTATTCAAGCGAACATAATGGCTTCTTTTTGTATGTACCTTTTGTTTCCCTGCTGCTTGCTCATTTGATGTGCATGCTTGAATAGCTTTTCCCTTTGCCCACGATTACTCAGAATTAAATGTAGGATGCACATCAACCACTTCACTCTCAAGGCCTGATACGAGTTCATTTTCAGGAATATTCATAAGTAGTTAAAAAAAAAGTGGTGTAAGGGCAAGGACACACGAGGAAATTTGTAGCCAGCGTTAAAAAAGCGCTTCCGACGGCTTCCAAGCCTCCTTCCCCCCTGAAAAGGCCTTGCTATAGACTAACATTAGGATCTGGCTTAATCACAGGAAATTTAGAAGGGAGGCAATTTCCCACTATTTGGACACGATTGATGGGAGTAAAACATTACTTGTGGTGATCTGGCTTAATCACAGAAAATTGCCTCTCTTTGCAATATCCTTCAGTCTGAAAGGTGGTGATTGGTATATGAGACTTAAGCTGGCCATACACGCACCGATTATATTGTACGAAACCTTGTTTTGTACAATATTCTGTGCGTGTATGGTGGCTCGACGAGGCAACCAATATCACAAAAGGCTGCGGATATCGACTTGTCGATCAGCCAGGTTAAAAGATCTTGATCGGGCGCCCAAGCAAAATCTATGTTCAGGGCTGAATCAGCAGAAGGAGGTAGAATTTCTTTTGTTTCTACCTCCATATATGACGATTCAGCCCTGAACGTCAGTGGAGAGTGGGAGCGATCTTTCATGCGACCATTGTTCGAAATTGATTGAAGAAAACCTTTTGAATCTTTACATCTTCATTTTAGTTTTTATTTTCATTTCTTCTTTATATTACTTGTTTGTCTGCTCAGTGCTGTATGTAGTGATACATTGGCGGGAGGGTGTTATGATACTTACCTTGTGACATTACACTGTTTTTCGCCCTATACATGGTTTATTTGAGATTTTCGTTGGTATTCTGAAACTCTGAATAAGGCTAGAGATACAGCTGAAACATCAGTTCCATGCTTGCGTAAAAATCTTCTTCACTTCAAGACCTGTGAGTGCTTTATTTTAATTACTATATGCTACTATACAATAATGACCCCAGGCTAAGTTATCAATACCTATATGTAAGTGACTGCTTCTACATACCTAAAGAAATATTTAATTCAATAGCCTAGCCCCACACAGCCTGAACACTGATTTGGACTTGGAGAGTTTTTAATTCCTCCTGTTTTTGCATGATTCTATTATTTTTTTTTATTAGTTATTGTTTT
This sequence comes from Xenopus tropicalis, assembly GCF_000004195.4. NCBI lineage: Eukaryota > Metazoa > Chordata > Amphibia > Anura > Pipidae > Xenopus > Xenopus tropicalis. The sequence goes on along the minus strand of NC_030685.2, from coordinate 59,097,747 downwards.
TGCTATAGTTTAATTCCTTTTAGCAATTGGCCAGTATTGCTATGTTCTTTAACAAAACATTTTACTTTTGGCAGTGTCTCAAGTATAAACTTCGGACAGTTTTAATCACTGGTCTTATCTCTTAATCTTGGATCTAAATCTGGCAGCATGTTTACTCATACTGATGTGATGCATATGTTCCTCAATGTTTTTATTGTTCTGTTAATATATTATAATTTATTATCAGGCCCGGTCTTGCAATCTGTGGATTCTGGCAAATGCCAGAGGGGCATAATGCGATCTATTGCACATACATATCTTTTAAAAATATGTCTTTTGGTTTGTATATAGCAGGTTTCCATTGTGCGCTGTTTGAGAATGCCACTGTGGTTTTGCCCCCCTCACATCTGGTTCCTTGTGTTGTTTCAGGGGTGACCTCTCCTTTCTCCATTTGTGCATGTGGGATGATGTTTTGACATCACATGTACAAATCAGAAGACTATTTGCAGAAGCTTCATTTCCTCATTGTACGTAGGGAATGGTATGTGATGTCACAAATGATAATGACACAGCCATCATTTAAGGACCCCTTGCACTGCCAGAAATGGAGCAAACTGACTGACATCATTGGTGGGGTAAAGGGGCATGATAGGTGTATGATGCACACACTTGTTCCTGACGAAGTGTGCTGAGCACATTGAAAAGTACACAGAGGCACACAACCTAATAAGCTGGCTTATTAGAATGTGATGATCTTACAGGATGTTTTCATCTCAAAGGATGGCTTTTATCTCAAATATGACCTGCATTGGATTTGAGTGTTTAAAGTATCATTCTCCATACTGGAAGCTTCTGATGAGCCTGGTGAGTATAAGAAAGATCCTAAATCAGGTAATTGTTATTATATGGCGCATCGATTGACTGCGAGCGTTTGGCTACCCTTCTGCTAGCCAAATATGTAATGCTACTTTGCAAGAAATGTGTGTTTAATACCGCTAATGCAAGCTCATCCACTGGTCCTTGATTTAGTCATTATTTACACTGTTTCGACCATTACAACATTGTCAGTATTAATATCTGATCTAACTCAAACTGATGGAATGTTTATTTTCTGTAGCTTAATTACTTAGATGCAATTGAAGTCAATGGGAATATTCAAGTTTACTTCTTAAACTACTGAAAAAGGTCACCAAATGTTTCCTGACTTCTCAAATGGGGGAAACATTCTGCAACTATCAGTATTATATTCTCTTTCACACAGCCCATATTGGTGAAATAGCTACTCATCATTTTGAACATTGCTACCACTTAGGATTTGTATATTAGACATGCAGTGTAAAGTCTTCTGAACTCAGAAGGTATTCACATGCCTTGCGCGACACACATAGCACTGCCTTAAAGGAAAAGTAACCCTAAAATTTTTTAAGTGAAAAAGTTATTCTACCCTGCACCAATAACTGCCCTATCCTGCAAACCACTTAGTATTCTGAATGCTTTAATTGAAAATACCTGTTAAAACTTTGCTTCCTGTCATTTGAACTACGGCGATATGGCGAAGGAATGAGCAGAAACCACTATGCGACGATCCATTGATCAAGCCTAGCCTTCTTTCTGTATAGGAAGGAGTTAGGCTAGGCTCGATCGTCGCATAGTGGATGCTGCTCCTTCCTTCGCCGTATCGCCGTAGTTCAAATGACAGGAAGCAAAGTTTTAACAGGTATTTTCAATTAAAGCATTCAGAATACTAAGTGGTTTGCAGGATAGGGCAGTTATAGGTGCAGGGTAGAATAGCTTTTTCACGTGTTAGTTAGTGTTACTTTTCCTTTAAAACTAAAAATGGGAGGTTTTAACCTTCACTTAAAGAATTATAGGCGGAGATATGCAAATTACTCCTTATGTCCCTGTGGCCAACTATGCACCCAGATATATATATATATATATATAGCACAGATACAGCCTTTTAGCCCTTCTCATTCTAACCAGAATAATATCTTTTCTCTATATATGAAAGGTGGAGACCGATGTTTCCTTGGGCCACAGGTAAAGAATAAAGGTCCCCATACACGGGCCGACTATAGCTGCCGATATCGGTCCCTTGGACCAATTCGGCAGTTAATCGGCCCGTGTATGGGGAGAGCAGAGCGGCCTGGCCGACCGATATCTGGCCTGAAATTGGCCAGATCTCGATCGGCCAGGTTAGAAAATCCGGTCGGATCGGGGACCGCATCGGCTCGTTGATGCGGTCCCCGATCCGACTGCCCCATTGCCGCCCGATCGGATTATTTTTTTTTTACCTAAATGCTCCCCGATATCGCCCACCCGTAGGTGGGGATATCGGGGGAAGATCCGCTCGCTTGGCGACATCGCCAAGCGAGCGGATCTGCTCGTGTATGGCCACCTTTAGGCAAGTAGCACTTTCTAAAATGTAAAAATGTAAGTGCCTGATTTATTGCCACAACGCTACTGATACATTCTTTACTGTGTTGATTTATAACCTTCTACTTTACTCCTGCATCTGACAAACATGTAATAAACCCAGATACTGCAATCACAAAGTTATATATTTTCAGAATGAAGGCTTTACTATGCAGAATCATTTTGTCGTTTTAGATGATTTCATTGACACAAGAGTATGAGATGCAAAATCCATTTATTCCACATTAGCACAAATTCCAAATGACTAATAGGCATTTGGTGGAGAGAAGTATATTCTTGATTTTCCCCTTAATGAAATGTTATTTAGAAAGGACATAGAATTATGAAAGTTGACAGCAGATGAGGACCTACGGTCGTATACGGTTTAAATATCCTGCAAATCAGGTTTGTGTGTCTATATTATTTTAAACAGGTTTTATAAGAGGATGCCTTACTTCCTATTGAAATACATATATACTGAAGAAGGATTTTAGCCACAAAGAATGCATTGCTAGGTGCAATGTGAAAAAAGCAGGTGCAACTTGCCATTTTTAAAAATGTTGCTTTTGCACTTTGCCCCACTGTAAGCGCCCATAGCTGTAGGCTGCTGGCTGCGTTTGGCAGCACTGCATTCATGAAGGCATGGGTAGGCATCCTCTATCCCCTCCTCTAGCTACCCCCTAAAGGTGGCCATACACGTTACAAGATCGCTTGTACCTTCTACTAACTTTCAGAGCTGAAGAGTCAAATATGGAGGTAGAAACAATAGGAATTCGACCCCTATCTGAAAATTCAGCTCTAAACGCGTGCCTTTGCTTGGGCGCCTTTAACAGGAGACAACCAATTTCCAATGCTTTTGAGATATCGGTCACCTCGTCAATCCACCATACACACAGCGAATAGAATATGAAACACTGCCAGCTTAAGTTTCACAACAGATGTGTAAGTTAGGGAGTGCTGTCAATTGTAAGAAACTAAAGAGCGCTCTCCTTACCACCTGCCTATAAAGCAGAAAACAGGGCTGCCTTTAGGAAAGGTGAGCTGTCCCTTTTGTCAATCTATGCAACAATCTCTAGAAATGACAGCAAGCTTGAGTTAATCAGTTTACCACCCACATTTCTTTTTACAGAAAGTGCGATACAACCTTTATAATAATAGCTTATTTTATCTCTTGCAGTTCAATTCTACAATTTCTACTGTCTCCCAGAGACACTGCAACATCTTCTTTCATTCAGTTATGTGATTCTTTTAGGCCATCTAAAGAACAGAAGAAAATGGCATTGCCAAAGGATTTAAAGGCACAGTCCAAGCAACATGTTTTCCTTCACCCCCTACTTGAACCATACTAATTTATAGGTCACACAGCTAAGGAACATAATCAAGGGCCACAGTGCTGATCTGGGCTAAAACCATCAGGACACAAGCAGGGACAAAGAGTGGCCAGACCTCATCTGCAGAAAGAGCTGAGAAGTTGAATACAAGCATATTGATGTAAATATGAATTCTAAAAAGAAACCCAAAAAACTACAGGTATGGAAGTCCTTATCTAGAAACCCACCATCTTATTTTATGCTTTGAATAATGGGACAGCCCATTTCCCATAGACCCCATTATAAGCAAATAATTAACATTTTTAAAAATGATTCTTGAGTTTATATTGAATATTCTTGAGTATAAGCCAATCTGAATATAAGCCGAGGTACCTAATTTTACCTAAGAATACTGGAAAAACTTATTGACTCGAGTATAAGCCTTGGGTGGGTTTTTATGGAAATACAAAAGAAAGAAAGATCCCTTATCCGGAAGCCTAGGCCTTGAGCATTCTGAATAATACAGCTTATACTTGTATAATACAAAAGTGCAGGACTGAATTTCTCCATCAGTCAAGGATAAATATCAAATGGGTTCTCTTGCCATATGTATCTATTTGATATTATATTGCTATTATCACAGCGAATAATTGACTCATGGAATTTATTATTTTTTTAGCAGAAAAAGTGTGTGGATGGTTATTAAAAACCAAAATCAAAGCCCAATACAATACTGTGTGAGAAGGAGAGTATGCTGTAACATGCCTGTGACACTTAGATGGATGAGAAGAGAAGCAGGTAATTACTGTTTTTTGTGTTTGCTATCATTTAATTATCACAGGCATCAATCAAACACAGATAGTGAAACACTCCAGAAAAGCTAATTTTACATGGCAACATGTCAATATAGATGACAGGAAGATAACACCTTGTCTGCCATCCTGATATAAAGAAAAAAAACAAAAGAAAAGTGTCACAACTGACAAAATATTAACTAGATCTAACATTACTGACAGCACTTGGTACAAGTTAAAGAAAACGTTATCAGTTTGCTCAGCTTATACAGAGAAAGGTGAGGCACATGGATAGAATAAAAAGAAAATCATGAATGCACTCCCAAGGTCAGGACTAAAGACTCTCAATATGACCCCTTCCTTAGGACCTTCCCTACCATTCCTTATGACCTTTAAAACATGTACAGCATTAGTATTCATGGTTTAGGGCTCATTGATACGTGCACCACAATGTATAATTCCACCATAATTGCAGGTCCAGTTTAAGTGCTTCAACTTCTGTGTGGTGTGCCAAACCTGGCAGAGATTAGTGCACACTTTTGTGAATTAAGAGCAAGTTGAGGTAGATATTTTTAGACTGGGGATGCGGTCACCTGACAGGCTAATACGCATGCCATCGCCCCATTAATGGTTATTTTGCACAATGCTACGAGGACCCTGGAATTACCACCAAGTTTACGCTGGTAGCAGTTCCATGCATGTCACCAGGTGCAATGGCATCTCATCTCCATTACAAGGAGCATGTATAAGCAGAAGAACCTCATTGAATAGCATCAATGTACAGTAATTTTGTGTGTGTTTTGGATCCATGCAAGTGTCTTGTGCTTGTAAAGTCACTTTTTTTGTATTTGCCATTGTATAATGAGTAGAACACTTTTTTCTTTCATTGTGAAGCATAGTTATAAGGGCGAAGGACACACACAGCGATTAGTCTTCGCAAATTTCTAAAAAGTAGGTTGGGGCGACTAATCGCGGCACACCAGTTTTTAAAAAGTTTGCACAAAAGAATTTATTGGCACACAAAGCCAAGAAGAAATTACAGGGAACATTAAAGCTACTGTTTTGATTGCACATGCCTACCTTAGGGCCAAACGATTGGATCACAATGACAGGGATACAGACTCATGCAGTTATTGGTCTGATGAGATTTTTGACCCAGTCCGATTGATACAGACATACGATTTTTGCCCAAATATCATTTGGGTAGGTGTCAAGGCCCAACGGCCCTTACTAGGGTTGTAGTTTTGACCAAGGAGAAAGCTGGATTCAGACTAATACGCAGAGGGTTAAGAAGGGTCAAAGTCACATTCAGGCAAAAGGTTGGGGTAGGCAGAGTAGTCAAAATCAAAGCAGAAGAATCAGGAACCAGAAGATCAACTCAGAATAATAATTTAGATTGACCCAGGAAGTCAGAAAATAAGACCTATATTCGGACAGAGGACTCGGGTCTCCGGTGTCTTTTTATTTTAAATTTTCGCACCCAACTACAATGTGATGCTATCACCGTTTAACACCCACTATGTGGCATGTTGACACAGCCATGGGTACCACCATCTTGAAACAACCATCAGGAGCGCATTGGAGTGTCCCTGACAGTAGGCCAATTGGAGTGCCCCAAGCACAAACAGATAAGCTGCTGACTAAGACTGAAGAAGCCAAATTGCCAGCTAAAACCTGCCTGTGTGCATATACACATGCTATCTCCAACATGCCAATGCAAGGAAAATCTGCAAACAAGGCAATGTTATATTAGTGTAACACCAAATACCATGTTCTTTGTTTATAGCTAAAAAAAAATCTTCAATACCTATACCTGCATGGATATGACAAATATGTGGGCTCCATCAGTAACGTCATAAAGCCTAAACATCAATCAGCTCTTTTTAAACTCTAATAAACAAGGCTCTGATAAGTAGCAATTTTGATGAAACTTATGTTATAGCCATTTGTAGGAAGCAGCATAGCTTTGAGGCTTCCCATCTCATCACACTACTGAGTCGCAGAACCATTTCCTTTCACAGTATTTAATCACCAGAAAACAGGATTACAGTCTGTGGGACAGGCAATCTTAGTTGAGGGAATACTTTGAAAACAGAATTATCTGGATTTTTTTACAGCCTAGAACAAGTACTTAATAAATGTATTGTACTTTAAATGCAGACAAACAGAGAAACAGAGAAACTAGAACAAGATACTAGGGATTGCCAGGAACCATCTCCCCTCTGCTCCTAGGTACCCCTTGTAATGGCATGTGATGTAGAGAAATATAATAGTTTCTGATCCTAAGAATATTTCTACACTCCTAACATAAAGCAAAATGGGTTCCTGACAATTGCTAGGAAGGAACAAGAAAGTCACACAAAACTGGGCATTTACATTAATCTGTTTTTGCCAGATTTACACAGGGCCTACTTGGGCTGCTTCAGGTAATAAGCTGAGCCATAGACATATACACTTTAGGGCTCATCTACCATTACCAGGCACAAGTGCTATGTGTGCAAAATTGTGCCACTCACTGCACAAAACAGATACCTTTTGCATCCAGCCTAGATGGTGGAGTCATAGTACCCTGTGTCTTTGAGCCGAGTGCACAGTTCTGTAATTTTTCATGTAGACTGATTGTTATACCCATATCAGGTATCATAAAAGTCATATTTTTGTATGGAGTCAACTGGCAGACTAGCAGCCTTAAATCAAAGTTTTGATGTAGCACATCCAAGTTCCAGGGCAAAAGATGGACATTGTTGTTCTAACAATGTAGTTCTGTTTAATAAAACCTATTTTTTCCAATGGCTTTCATTACATGAATGTTAAGTCAGTTGAACTTAAAGAGTGGTACGATTTCTCATACTTCTCAACACTATAGGCCCTTGGTATTTGAGGACTAGGATTAGATAGACAACTACATCACTTAACACAAAATACATGACTAAATTCTAGACAAAACAAGCACTGAGAACAGACATAACTGAATGTTAGATAGAGGGAATGAAACACACTAAAGTGACTTTTAAATCTGATGTAAGAGGACTAACTTTAGCTACAGAGGTTAAAGAAGCAAACAGACATCTATTTTCATGTCAAATAAGAGCACATGTAACGTGAAGCCACTTCTACATATTTCAAGCCCTTGGGGTTTCAGAGGCCCTGCAAATACTTTCCAAACTATCCTTGCTCTGTGGGTAAAGTTTCCCATGCAACTGATGTGCGACAGGATGAGGCCTCATACGGAGAGAAGCCATGACTAACTCATACATCATACAGATTTCTTGTAGTTTCCTTTTCTGTTTGCTCTGGTTTGATGTCGATGCACATTTTTCTTTTCTGTAACACTGTTTCAAGTCATGTTCTAGACATGTGCTGCTACTACTACTACATAAGCCGAAATTGTCAATTCTGTATATTTACTTTAGGTTGTTATTATACCACAGTGTCAAGAGCAAGATAAATCTGATGTAATGACAAGTTCTTAACTCAAACTGAGGGTTGCTGCTGCCTGGTGCTTCAAGGATCATACACTGCTGACCTAAACATTGAATATTAAATAGGTTTAACTTTATCCATAGAATAATGAGAATGAAGTAGTTATTATTTTTGTTTACACTCATATTTGTAAATGTTCTCTAATGTTTAGATGTGGGGGCTGGGGTGGCCAAGGAACTTAATTCTGGTATATCTTAAATCATTCTTGAACATGTCTGGAAAGGTTTATCAGTGAACTATTATTGAATATTGTTTGCAGCGCACTTCTGCAAGGTCCTCCGATTCCTAGGCCTTTATAAGACCTAATAACTGCCACAAGGTTGCTTTGCGGTTCCACCACTGGGTTTAGTATTTAACAAACTCTGTGGGTTGAAAGCTGATGGAGAGAGTGGATGATGATTCATTTATGTTTATCATTGCTCAGGGGCTCAAGTTTTATTGTTTACCCAGTTTATGAATCATTGTGCTTTAGCCTCAGGTACTAGCAGTACTTGCCATAAAATCCAGATAAGTTCCAGCCAAAAATAATTTTTATATGGATTTAATTCTGTGGTGTTTATATATTAAAGTGTATTTCTGATGGTGGTAATAACTATCCTGTTAATGGGCACCTATCATAACAAAAACTCTTTCCCCCACCAGATGTGCAGTGTAATAAGAGCCTGCACTCCAGCTAGGGGAAAGTATACAACTGGACTTATGTGCAATATGCATTTTTAATGCATATATTACAGAAGACCAATGTTTTGGTCCTTGTGAAGACCTTGGACCGCACGGAGATGCCTTGGTTTATTGGAATTTTCTGAGTGGAATTGCTGCACTTCTTTGCAATGTTATTATATAGTTATAGGGTTGAAAAAATACCAGTCCATCAAGGTCAACCCTTCCAAGTAAACCCAGCACACACAAACCTATACTGAACTATCTATACACTCACATACATAAACTATATATACAAACATTAATACTAACTGTAGATTTTAGCCTTGAATACTATGCTTGTTCTGTAACTCATACAAGCCCCTCTTAAATGCATTAACAGAATCTGCCATCACAACATCACTAGGAAGGGCATTCCCCAACCTCACTATGCTGCTTCAAATTAGAGATCCATTCCTCTATTCTAATTTAAAGGGGCGGCCTATGGTGCACTGATTGTTTTTATGGGTAAAAAGAACACCCCCTATATGCTTATAATTCCCTCTAATGCACTTGTACAGAGTAATCATGTCCCCTCGCAAGCACCTTTTTTCCCCAGAGAAAACAACCCCAACTGTGATAGTCTAACCTCATAGTTTAAATCTCCCATCCCCTTTACCAGTTTAGTTGCAGTCTCTGCACTCTCTCCAGCTCATTAATATCCTTCTTAAGGACTGGAGCCCAAAACTGCACTGCATACTCAAGGTGAGGCCTTACCAGGGACCTATAAAGAGGCAAAATTATGTTTTCATCCCTTGAGTCAATGCCCTTTCTTATGCAAGACAGCACTTTATTTTCTTTAGTAGCCACTGAATGACACTTCCTGGAATTAGACAATTTATTATCTACAAAAATCCCCAGATCCTTTTCAATTAAGGATCCCGCAACATACTACCATTTAGTGTGTAACTTGCGTTATATTGCATTTTTCAACATTGAACCTCATTTACCATTTTGCTGCCCAGTTTTGTCAAATTGCTCTGCAAAGTGTCAGCATCCTGCTAATATGCCTCAATTTTATCATTAACTTTCTGTGCGGTACTGTATCAAATGTCATAGCAAAGTCTAAGTCGATGACATCCACTGCAATTCCAGCATCGAGGTTCCTGCTCACTTTCTCATAAAAGGCAACTACATTAGTCTGGCACAAACTAGTATTATGATTTTCAATATATTCAACTATCCAATCCCTTATTACCCCTTCCAAAAGCTTTCCTACCACTGATGTCAGACTAACAGGCCTATAGTTTCAGGCTGAAAACGGGATCCCTTTTTGAATAACGGCACCACATTATAGCAATTCTTCAGTCTCTCGGCACCATGCCAGACCTCAATGAATTCTGAAAAATGAATTGAAGAGATTTGGCAATCATATCGATAAGCTCGTTTAATACCCTGGGATGAATACCATCCAGTTCTGTTTACCTGCTCCATGTATCAGTAGTTATACAAGTATTGGACCCCTTATCCAAATTACGGAAAGCCCATCTCTCATAGACTCCGTTATAAGCAAATAATTCCTTTTTCTCTGTAATATTAAACAGTACTTTGTAATTGATCCCAACTAAGATATAATTAATTCTTATTGGAGCCAAAACAATCCTATTGGGCTTAATTAATGGTTTTTTAGAAGACCTACGGTAAGGAGATCCAAATTACGGAAAGACCCCTTATCCGAAATACCCTAGGTCCCAAGTGTCTCTCTTCTCTGCTTCAGTTCTCCTACATGCCTTCCAACAGTAGTTTTCAGATCTCTCCACAACTGATCAGTGGCATTTAGATGTGGACTCATTGCTGGCCATTTCAGTAGAGTCCAGTGTTTTTGTCTTTAACTATTCCTGGTTGCTTGGGTCATTGTCCTGCTGGAAGCCCCCTGATCTGAGATAAAGATCTAGTTTTCTGATACCCGACACTCCTAAATGCTTTGGTAATTTCCTGATTGCATGATGCCACAAACAAACTCAAGGCACCCAGTTCCAGGGCAGCAAATCAACTCCAAGACATCAGCAAAACTCCTTTTGCAGGCTTCACATTTTTGCCTTTAAACAAAGAGGATTGGTGCTGTACCAAAAACGTCTAATCTCATTCTCTGTCAGCAGTGGGTTCTTCCTCTGTCCTGGATATGGAGGTTTAGTCTTGAGATTGCCCATACTTTCTTACAAATTCTCTGTCTCACTTTACACAGACACAAAAGAGTACAATTCATTCATTCTCTCTCTATTATATTATATATATATATATATATATATATATATATATATATATATGCATAAGAGTTCCCGATAAACAGCACTCACGATATAATGAAATCTCAGGCGCCTGGGTGCAGTCCTCTTCAGCGTAGATAGTAAACAAAAATATGAATTGCATCGCTCAGGACTTATAACAAAATTGTAGTTTATTAAGTGTAGAAACAGAGAACTGACGTTTCGGCCACAATTGCAGCCTTTCTCAAAGTTGCCAAAAAACAGTGCATCTAAACTTAAATACCCAGTGTGGCGGGAAACTCGAAAGTGACGTGTCAGGATGACGTATACACTCAGTGAAATTAATTACATACAATGAAATGAAAAGATAAAATGAAATAAAATAAAAAATGTCCTTTACCATGTGTCAGAAGTATTTTTACCAATGTGTGTAATAAAGGATATAAAATAATGTTGTAAACTGAGTCACAGTTCTTTTAGCCGCGTAATGTGCTTTAACACACTCCTACTATTGGGGCACCTAGCTACATTATTCATGTATCAATATTGAATAATTTACGGCCCATACTTATCTAATTTGTATAGATAAAATAGAGGGGTTAGTTGGACTCCAGAGGGTATCACAAAAACACATGCGCTATAAATTTTCAAGTTTTATAAACATCACTGTATATTATAATTAATTCCGTAATATAATTATACATTCAAAAGATTTTAAGAGTAAAATATCCAACAAGTAGAATACGAGTGAAAGAAGTGTATATAGTTATTTGTAACTTATTAAAAAACTTTATAAAACCCCTATAAAGTTTTTTAATAAGTTACAAATAACTATATACACTTCTTTCACTCGTATTCTACTTGTTGGATATTTTACTCTTAAAATCTTTTGAATGTATAATTATATTACGGAATTAATTATAATATACAGTGATGTTTATAAAACTTGAAAATTTATAGCGCATGTGTTTTTGTGATACCCTCTGGAGTCCAACTAACCCCTCTATTTTATCTATACAAATTAGATAAGTATGGGCCGTAAATTATTCAATATTGATACATGAATAATGTAGCTAGGTGCCCCAATAGTAGGAGTGTGTTAAAGCACATTACGCGGCTAAAAGAACTGTGACTCAGTTTACAACATTATTTTATATCCTTTATTACACACATTGGTAAAAATACTTCTGACACATGGTAAAGGACATTTTTTATTTTATTTCATTTTATCTTTTCATTTCATTGTATGTAATTAATTTCACTGAGTGTATACGTCATCCTGACACGTCACTTTCGAGTTTCCCGCCACACTGGGTATTTAAGTTTAGATGCACTGTTTTTTGGCAACTTTGAGAAAGGCTGCAATTGTGGCCGAAACGTCAGTTCTCTGTTTCTACACTTAATAAACTACAATTTTGTTATAAGTCCTGAGCGATGCGATTCATATTTTTGTTTACTATATATATATATATATATATACACACACACATACATATAAATAACTGTGAGCGCTGTGCTTCTTTATATTCTATTTGACCTGTAATATATTTACAATTAACACTAACACAAAGTGTAACCTTTACTATTATTTTTGTTTGTGTGTAAGCAAATCACAAATACTTAATATTCACTTCCCAGGAACTAGTTGTGATTAATAGTTCTTTTGTTTTCTTTACAATTCTACAGCACCACACTGAAGTAACAAGATATACTCAGTAAAACCAGGCCAAGGATTGTCACCCAAGGTGTCTCCCACCGCCTAACCCTATGCTCACTCACACATTGGTCACTACCTTCCCCTCACTTGGTCTGCTCTCTCACTCCAATTTACTTTTCTGTCCATATGGCCCTGCTGATGTATTCCCATACCAATAATGTTACCCCAGACTTGAATTTCTCATATAACAATCTGATTAGAAAATGCTTTTATTTGTAAGATGTGGGATAAAAAAAATCTTATATTGTTCCCTTCTCTGCACAGTATTTCAAACGGACCATTTATAAGCTTATGAGCAGAATTAGCCCTGCTGCCGGTTTCTAATTTCTGGGTTATATATTCATTTTGGCAGCATCTCAGCAGGAAGCAACTGGTGACAAACATGAGCTTACAAAAACATCCTGATAAGAGCCATCTGTTTGGGTGAATTAAGGTACATGATATCTTCACCTATAACCTCCTTCTATTATTGTTACAGTATTGGTAGAAAACTATATTTAACAAAGGCAGAGTTGCTATTTTAAAGTGTAGTTGAATGCACATTAATAAACCTGACAGAAGTCAATTAAACTTCACTAAATCCCGGGGGGTGTTGTAACTAATCACAACTTCATTGCCAAGTACTCCCAAAGAAAGTGACAGACTATACATATACCATCGTAGCATGACAAGGACAGGCACACAGATTCCTTGTGGTAGGCCAGACAGAGCACTATGTGTTTTATTAGCTGAGTGCAAGGAAAATCACACGACAACAACGTATTATATACTGCTTCTATATACTAGGCCTCTAAATAGAACAGACAATTTGCTTGGTAAGCTTATCTATAAAAAATAGTAATAAATACAACATATGCAAATCACATATAAATAGAAACAATTAAGATATAAGCATCATAATAGCATTGCACATCCTATATTTATTAAGCAGTGCAATCTAATAGTTTATATGCCCACCAGGCACTAATCTGACATGTCTGTTGTAGACCATACTACATATAATCAGCTGTCAGTTGAAGGGCCCTATGCTGTCTCATCTTGTCTAGGTGTCTGTCCTTTACAATTTGTAGCAAAGGTGAAACGTTTTACTAAGGCAGAAAACCTGTAGACACAGTCTTCTTTCATTTAATCCCTTTTGATTGTTATACTTGGTACATAACCATCCTTATCCTCGGTCAAATATGTAGAAAGGTATATCTATTTCATACGGGATAGGAACTGCAATAAGGACCTAAAGAAATACTGGCAGTGGGTGGAACATAGGAAACATAGCTTAGGTTTTACTGTTACTGTTTTGTGAATTATAAGGATATTATAAGTCATCATCGGTTGTTCTGCTATTAATCAACAGGAACAATGTGATTGCAGTCAATACTAGGATTCTACTCTTTTAAAGACCCATGATTTTTATATACATGGCAGCTGTAATAACCAATTACAATTGTGTATGTCAGGCAAGAAACCCCCAAACCAGCGATCGCATTACACATTCGAACTACTTGCCCATCCTGAGACGCACATCTCTCGAGTACGGAACATTCTCCCCACCTCACAATCCTTTACCCAGGGATTTCTGTCTATGGACCTAGAAATAATTACCTGTCTTCCCCGTGAGAGAGCAGGAGGGCAATTAAAAAAAGAAGCCGACTGTCACACTAAGGGGGTGATTTATCAATGCTCAGTTTTTAAAAATTTTTTGAAAGTTAGTAGATCCGGTGAAAATGATGAGTACAATACTAGTATGATGCATTCTAGTTTTTTTTTTCCACAGTTTAATTCAACTAATTTTTTTATATTCACATTTTTAAATAAAGCAAACATTTAAGTTTAGAAAATTTTCAAAGTTTATTCGAATTGAAAAAAACTAAAATTCACAAATTCAAAAATTGATAAATAAGCCTCTTAATGTTCTACAGTTTGCAGGGCAAAGTGTACTTGAAGGAAATGAGAAGAAGCAATGACACTTTACAACCAATTTGGCAGAATTAATTCTGTACACGGATTTCAGTTCCATCATGGCAATAATAATGTAGAAAAAAAAGCCTTTTATAACTCATGGAACACATTTTATTTAGACTTCTGCCAAAACTGTCACATTGTTATTTCTATTAAATTGAACAGAGTATCAGGGGCTGATAACATTTGCCCTCCATCTGTAGGAGGACAGGTTCATATTAAAAAGAATTTGGAAGGCAGCTAGATGTCTAAGAATGAAAAGCCATGTTTTGTGACTTCAAGGTTTTTTCCAGACCTGCCTTACAAGATAAATGTACACGAATAGCATTAGCTAAAGTGCACTGAAGTGGAATCAAGCAATAGTCATGGACAATATCAGAAAGTGCTGCCCTACAGAAGAAGGAGTGGATAAATAGATCATACCTTGAAATATTGGAGAAAAAACGGAGTCATCTGGCTCTGGGCTCAACACAGTATGGGATTATGCATTAATCATCTGATTATTTTAGATGTTCATGGAATAGACCATCTATATGGGTCTAGTTAGCATCTGAATTGCTTCTAAGCTCCACTAACCAAGAACGTCTCCCTTCTAAAGCACATGTACCTTTTTAAACAGACATTAAACTGAACAGTTATCAATAAAGAGAACAGAACACATTTTGCAGGGGTATTTTACTTGAGAAAGAAACATTGCCCCATGCCAATGAGATGTTTTGGGGCTTTGTTTCTAAAAATGACTTCACTATGGGGCACATTTACTTATCCACGAACGCTCCAAGCATTTGTTTAATCAGTCCAATCGTATTTTAAGCGACTTTTTCATACCTTACGCTTTTTCGTATTTTTAGCGCAAAAAAAATCAGATCGTTTTTGGCGCTGTTTACAATCGTTCGGTGCGAAAATTTTGTGACTTTCGGATCGCTAATACGATATTTTTGTGACTAATACGATTTTTTCGTAAGCATTTTCTTGATATTTGCGATCTTTAGAAATTTTTGTTCTCAATCCGAATTTTTTTCATTCGGGATTCAAACTCGTGTTTTGATAAATCTGTCCCTAAGTGTTCTATCAAAATTTACAAAAAAAAACAAAAACCAAGAAAGGTCAGTGGTGGAATTTGAATGTTAATATAATTTCAGCAAAGCCATGGCTATTCCCGTTCATAATAGCAAAATGTTGATGTACAGAATGACCTATACCAATATGTTTAACTGAACATACATAGAAAAAAGCATCAGAAGTCGTACTCATAGACAATGGTTTCGTTTAAAAATGAAAATAGAGGTTTTCAGCCTTTTTGGTGCCCATTTTTTGTTCAGCATTTCATAAGAGCCCTCTTAGATTAATAAAAACATGGCTGTGTAAAGAGCAAACAAGGTCTAGTTCTAGGAGAACCCAAACTGTATTGCAACCTATTAAGGTAGACCAGCTATTTAACTGCTTTGCCCATCCTGCAGTTCAGAAAGCTATGATTAAATATATGTAGGTAACGGTCTAGCCCAATGCACTGTCTGCAGAAAAAAGAGAGATATGAAAACATTGCTAAGCTTGGGTAGAGAACAAATATTCTATTTACCATTACTGGACATATAAACAATCCAGGAACAGCATGCTGTAAAAATAGAATGATTCTTTT
This sequence comes from Xenopus tropicalis, assembly GCF_000004195.4. NCBI lineage: Eukaryota > Metazoa > Chordata > Amphibia > Anura > Pipidae > Xenopus > Xenopus tropicalis. Next base: position 59,081,548 of record NC_030685.2, on the reverse strand, counting down.
TTTCCCTGCCAGTATCGTACGGCATTTGTTCTATTCTTGTTTGAAAGTGAAAAAGTAAAAAAATGGTCTCAAGAAGAAAACCCTACGATATTCTCACAGGGCATAGAGAAGTAATACTATAACAAGGACATCAGTCATTTACACAGATAAACCCATTCATAGGAATAGGCAGAATGAGTGAATATTGTTCATGTGAAATGGCACAATTTTCTTCTAATTTGTAGAAAATGCCTGAGAACAAAGAGTGCACAATATATAGTTTTGACCTATTTGTTTCACAAAATAGAATAGACAGAGACAGATACATGGCAAATGTTTCATTAGGAAGCAATTCAACCCTAAAGTCAATAGAAATTTACATATAAATAGTGTAAAACAAAAACATGTCTATTGCTGTCATGATACATTGGGAAGAACTCAAGGGGAATCATATACAATCAGTAAGCACAAATGTCAAAAAGGTGATCCAGAATGATGAATATATCCAGTATTTCTAAAAATGATATATTTTACTTCTTACTAGTGTCAGAATTGAAAGATTCCAAACCCTACAATGTTAGAAGCATCTGAGTTTCCGAGTGACCAACTGAGGCAGATTAAAATATTATTAGAATATCATCAAGGGCTTGGAGAAGGTTGTATTTTACCTTTTGGGTTTTTTTCAGAAAACAAATGTGCTAGAGCACAAAGAAATTGTCTCCAGTTACTATGATAGATAAACAGATCAGTGTTTGTATGTGCATACAGCGTTTAAAAGCTACTACTGCCTAAACATGCTCATTTTGGGTGGCACATGAGGGCCAGAAGTCAGGTGTTTGGTTGCAGTGTGTATTCTTGAGCGGAAAAAAAGCAAGTATTACATTAGCTTAAAGTATGATGGGGTTTTAGTCATTTGTTAAAGCTTTTTTGAGTTTTTTTTTCTAATTTATAGAACTTTTCTTAATGTCCACGATCATTTCTTTAACTTTCTTTTGTTTCCAGTTTAAACAAACATATTCAAGAACATCAAAGCTACAGGAGGCGGCAGTAAAATATTCTATATTTATATTCAAAGGGAATAAATGGCAGCAGATTTAGTCTAAAGAAGTGTTTTAGTCCAAATTTCCATAGAAAGTAATCATGATCTTACACTGTACCTTTAAAGTTCTTGTTGGAGCCCAACCCGTTCCATCAATTGAATGCTCCCTCAGCAAACTAAAAAAATATAGAGAATACATTAACGGCTTACACAGAAGTTATTAAGAATAAAGAGTAACAACCCCTCTAATGATCCATTTTCCATCTCTCAGTACTCACATCAGTGATAAGATGACCTTGTAAGGACTCCCTATAATCCATGAATAAACTGATTATTATTTTACAGCATAATAACTACTTAGTGATTCCCATTAGCTGAATACTACAACTGGATCCTCAAGCAAAATCCACAAGACTTTTACAGTTTAAATGATTTAAAGAGCCCCTTAAGGCCCATCTGTTCCAAAATAGAAATGACCAAAGCTGACAAGCCTCCATTGCACACACATTTCAATCTGCAATTAAATCACACTATTAGTCATTTTAACTAAAATACCAAAAGTTAATTACATGTAAGGATGCACCGAATCCAGTTTTTAAGGTTCGGCAAAACCCCAGAATCCACCGTAAGGGATTTGGCTGAATACTGAACCGAATCCTAATTAGCATATATTAATTAGGATTGGAAGGGTTAAATGTCTACTTTCGTGTTAACATGACAAAAAGTCATACTATTTTTTTTGGATTCGGATTCAGTTTGGCCAGGACAATGGAATTCTGTCGATCCAGGATTTGGTGATCCCTAATTATATGTTCCTTGAAGTTTTGAGAGGGATTTATAACTCTTTTAACCTCAAAAGTCAGACCCAAGCAAATGCTCTGTAATCAATGTCACCGAAGCAATAAAACAAAATATTCGTTTTTAACAGTTTTGTTGGGAACTGTCTGTCCAATATTTTAAATGTAATTGTCTGACTTCTGCTGATGTACTCATGGGTTAGAGGATATCAAGTGATGCCTGGACTTGGCTGGTATACTCAGGCAACTGCCATTAAAGTCAAAGGAGGGATGCTCATTGTTTGTCTATATAAAAGGCACATAATAAGCATGTTTACCAGTATGGGAGGTGCCTGGTTTCAGTGCTTTAAAATTAATATATCACAGAGAGGAGAATTCCACTGCAGGATTTGTTACTACTTGCCAATTAGTGACGAGTAAAATGTTTTGTCAGGCACAGATTTGCTGTGAAATTTTGCATTCCGCCATTGGCAAATGTTTTGCGCAAGAAACATCTGCTGCGACAAAAATTTGGGAAGTGAGAAAAAAGTTGCGCTTGTGTAAAAAAAGGCATGTAGTAGCTGCATTTCGCTATTTTGCGAATTTTTCAGCAGTTTGCCAAATTATTTGGCGAACCGAAACGAGACAGATTTGCTCATTGCTATTGCTGATGAGTGTGAACACTTCTGCAAGGCACTATATTTAGGGATACAACTGGCCACTGCTGTAGCTTTCTGCAACCATACAGATGGGGTCATTTTCTTGGACATATCTTTACAACAAGCCATAGTCTTTAAACTAGATATTATTTTCCAGTATACCTATGAGAAAGTAATTTTTCTAATTTCTGCAATCCTGAACGAAAGCTATTACATGTAATTAGTGATGAGCGAATCTGCCCCGTTTGGCTCTGCCGGAAAATTCACGCAGACAGAAAAATTCCTGAAATGGCAAAAAATCTGTGAAACGCGTGTCTTTTTTTGTCGCCTGCGACCATAACCATTTTGTCTGGGTCGAAGTTTTCTGCAACGAATTTTCAAGGAAGCTTTGCAAATCAATTCGCCAATGACGAAATGCGGAAATTCGCTCATTGCTAATCAATAGGTTATAGCCCCAGTTAGCTTAGTAGGATGTTTTGGGCAGCTCTACCTGCCTTACTGAGAGGGAGAAAAAAACATTAATACTGAAAACATGAAAAGTTCAGATTTTTGTATTAAAATAAACATGTGACAAGCGACTGGGGACACACACTCTAGAATATTAATCTGTAATTTGCACAAGAGAAAGATGAACCCCATGCCTGTATTGATTAAATATGTAATATCACATTATGTACTTGCTTGGATTTTACCTCTACTGCTTATCTCCTTGAGGTTACCTTGGCATATAAATCAATGTATAGATAATAATGAAGGAAAAAGAGTTATTTACTCAGCCACTTACATATAGATTGTTGGTGGGCAAAGAGGATAAGATGTTGACATAAAGAAAACTATACTTAAAATGACTGAAGCCACTAACTTAAAACCATTTTGAAATAACATAAGTTGAAAAGTAGAATTACATTTTCTTTCATTAATAAAAGTATTTTTATTAATCGTTAATAGGTAACATTTATATGAAATACCCGTACATGACATTTATAGGATATGACTAGAAATAATTTCCAACTCTGTTGAGGCTTAGCATAGAGGGAAATAGTTCTTTGCTACCAAATAAATGATATCTTACAAAATACCAAAATCTATAACCATTATCTAAAGATAAGCAGACTTAGCAGAAAAAAAAGTGGCTCCAAAAACAAATCTGTCATATTTTTTTCCTATTACGGCAAAGAAATAACTTGGATCTGACAAGAGGGGAGTTACAAGTTGTTGAGATTAAAAACCTTTTAAACAAAAGGGAAGCCTCATCGATATTCTCAGCACGTATTTATGCAGCTTCAAATAACATATGGAATTTTTTTTAGAAGATCTCACCAACTATTAATACAGACTCAGAACGGATATAAATCACACCTAATTCCCCTGTGAAAATGTACTCCTACAGTTGGAGTCTGGGAGACTTGCCAATAAGGTCTGACCTGATAAGTTAAACCTGGGTGCCCAAAATATATAGAGCTGTTACATGACCCCTGGAGATTTATTCCTAAACTGATAAGAAAAAAACATAATCTTATAATAGACATACAACAAAATCTGTTATTGACTTGCCCATGCGATTTGTCATATGTTTGGAAACTGGATTTGTCTTTAAAGGAGAAGTAAAGGTAAAAACTAAGTAAGCTTTATCAGAAAGGTCTATGTAAATACAGCCATAAGCACTCACAGAAAAGCTGCCTGTCCTCTATCAAAAGAAACACAGGATGTCTTGTCTCCTTTTTTGTAAACATGTTCTTCAGTATCTGACTCTCTCAGAAAAATCCGTCATTCCTGGGGCCAGAGTCTGTGAAGCTCTCTCCTGCTTCCCCCTCCCACAAGAATGCTAAGAACTCCCTCTTCCCTCCCTTAGGAATGTGTAAGCTGAGCTATAACTGCTAGAGCGATACAGCAGGAAGATATGAAGACCAAGCTAAAATGGCAGCTCCAATCTTAAGCAAACAGAGAAAGCTTCTAGGCTCTTTACTCAGGTATGGCAATGCTTTCTGCAGCATAAATATAGTGTTCTAGGTGGCACTAATGTGGCAAATCTATTGGCAGTAAAATGCCAAAACTACTTTTCTTCTCCTTTAAGAACACAAACTGAAGGTCATACATTGTCTGAGCCTGAGCCACATGGCCTTGAGGACACTGACCATAGGTTTTTACTTACCTGGGAGTGCTCTAGCCTTATTTTTTGACTATTGATTGAATGGGGCAAACTTTTGGTTCTTAGCTGATAGAATCACCAGAGAGTTGGTGCTTCATTAGAACAAGCATGATGTGACTATGTTATACTTGCTCACTTATGGTGGGGGAACTTTGAAAGCCGCAGACAACCCTCTGTGTCTCTGATAAACTATTTGGTGTGTAGCATTAGAACAAGCCAAGCTAGTCACAAGCTAAAATAAGGCAAAAGCATTGTTCTTTCTGAAGGAATAATGGAATGCCTTTAAAGTGCACCACCAATATTACCTTGATGGCTTTCCTATAAAATTAAGTCCGTTAGGTGTTCTATGATAAAGTGTAGTAAAAAAAAATTGTATATTTCTATTACCTTAAACAAATTTCTCCTGTCTCGGTGATGTTGGGATGCCAGATCCTTGTCAAACATTTCACCTTTGGAGGCTGCACACAAGAAAGAAAGAATAGTAGCTGTCAGGTAGCCAAAAACAGCTAAAACTGTCTATTAAGAAAAGTATGAAACAACAAATAGAAAAGCTTTGCTTCAAAATAAAGGTACATGCCAGAGATGCACTGGGTAACAGGACAGTTACTTCTATGGGCTCTCTTATAACCAGTTCATATGTCTAAATGATATATTTCATGCTTCAAAAGATATTTTTAAGCACAAACAATGAGGCTTGAATATCTGAATAGGGGCAAACAGACTACATAATCTGCATACATAATTAAAAATGCTAAATAAAATTCTTTCTTAAGATCTGACATTAGGAGTGCAGACATTACAGTGTAGAACTAGGGCATCAACATTCTACTTTGCACTAAGATTATGCATTGCAGTCATATTTTGTCTAGAATGTTGTCTTTTCCTTTAAACAAAGCTGTAAAAAATGGGAAGCATGGCTGCACAACAGCTAAAAAAAACCACCAAAAATGTAAATAATTTTAATATAACACATAAAAAATTAGAAGCCATACAATAATTAACTGGAAATTTAAGTGATGGGCTGAATTTGACATTTCTACTACATGTATAGGTTTATTTTTACTAGATCCTACAGAATGTAGCGTCAACCCTACTATTTTCACTGTAGCTATCAGTGAGGTTATCCTAGGTACTTACATTTTTGCCACCCAGTATATTACTCTTCACTTTATTAGGGCTCTGGTACACAGGGAGATAAGTCGCCCGCGACAAATCTCCCTTGTTACGGGCGACTAATCTCCCTGATATGACATCCCACCGGCGAAAATGTAAATCGCCGGTGGGATGGCATACGCGGCGACGTGATCGACAAAGTTGCCTCTCGAGGCAACTTCGCCGATTTCCGCAAATCACGCCGCCGTGTATGCCATCCCACCAGCGATTTACATTTTCGTGTGTGTGTGATGAGCCCTGCCTAGATCAACTCCAACTTACACAAGTAAGCATGGGTGGCTCTGGGGCTGGTGCCTCAGGCACTTGGGTGCTACTGCTTATGTGTAGGCACAAATCTACATGCTTCAGAACAGTGGTTCTCAACCTTCCTAATTCCGCGACCCTTTAATACAGTTCCTCATGTTGTGGTGACCCCCAACCATAAAATTATTCCTAAGACCATCTGAAATATGTGTTTTCCGATGGTCTTAGGGGACCCCTGTGAAAGGGTTGTTCGACCCTCAAAGGGGTTGCGACGCACAGGTTGAGAACCGCTGGTTTAAAAGCATAGAGCACTAAAGGTGGCTGATCTAATACATGTTCCTACTGACCAGCCCGCAGACCAGATGGATGGAGTGCTCATCTATAGTTCTGATTGTGCAGGCCTACAGTAGGAATGATTCAAACAGCAGAAGTGAAAAGATCCCTTGGCCCTTCTTCACTTTCTCATCTGCCAATGCATTATGCACTTCAGAACAAGCCTGTGTTCAATAGGTTGAGTAAATAGGGCATGTGCTGAAAATGCATTCTTCAGTCTAACAGCTGTTTAAAAATATCTACAGGTCTTATTTATTCATAGCAATTCTAGGACGGGGAGAAGGTAGCTAAACTAATTATCCCTCCAAGTTAATCCTGCCTCCCCATACCAAACTCCTCCTTATCTATACAAGCCTGAAACACAGGCAGCAACTGGGGGCAGAGTGCAGCATGCTTATGCAAAGCTTATTATCTCTCTCACAACCCAGTCCCCTAAACAAATCAATCATGCATTAGTACTTTACTGTGGGGAAAGAAATATGTATTTTTTAATTAAAGCACACAACACATTTTTTATTAAAAGCTGTATTTACATTGCCCCTTTAGGGCTATGGCTCACGTGGTGCTATTTTCATCTCACTGCACAATTGTTGGGCCAAAAGATGTCAGCCACTTCGCTTAAAGTCAATGGAAGCCACAGGGGATGATCTTGGGTGCTTTTCAGACTGCTTAAAAACAACATATGTGCGATTGGCCTTAAGGGAGAATAAATTATAGACAAACTTATTTTAACCAGCAGATAATTTGCCTTAGCTAAGCAGTACAGGCATTGTTCCTGTACCAACAATCTGAGCATTCATAAATGCTACCTTGAACTATTACCTACTAATGTGCTGGATTTTCCAAGATTATCATTCATATTATTCATTTAATGCTGCGTTGCTTTCAACAAAGACTGTAATAAGATAAGCAGCATCTAACATCTCTCTTTAAGGAGACTGTAGGATAGATGGCTGACCACACAATCGATTTGAAGACATAGGGAAAAGAAATTACTCTCTTATGTGACTTCTAGTAAATCATCATGCTAAATGAGGAATTGCAGAGGCTACCATGAAGTACTTCCATCTTTGTTAGATAAAGCTTGAATCAGAATCCTTTGAAAAGCTCAGTAATACAAAAAGTGAAAATTCATTTGATGTGACTTTTATTCTATTCTACAATCCAGCATTTTCACTTTTACTTACAGTGAAGTAAAGAGAACAGAACAATTTATTTAAGGCAGTGTCATTTCTGCACACAACAAAACTCACAACCCATTACAGTCCTCCCTGGATCAAACTATGTCATATGTAGTCCAGACAAATTGCCCAAAGTTTCACTTGTAAATCTATAGATGGCATGTACAACTGCAGCACTAGAGTTTAGTTCAAAATTTTTATGTTTTACCCTCACATAAACAAGACAACTATGCTAAGAGCAGGCCAGATTACTCGGTTTCTGCTTTGGGGGCATCTAGATTCTCAGCGGAATAGCCATGAACATATGTAATCATTTACTTCTGACAAACATTTGCTCTATAAGAGCTTTCCTTTAAGACCTTCCTAAGATCCAGTGCACTTTCAATTTACATTATTCAGGTACAAGACAAAGAAATAACACAGCCTATTATAAATGATGAATGTACCATCTCCCAAAAGGCCACAGCTGAAGCTATCAATATTTCTTTACAAGATCTACAGAACTAGTCCGTACTCATGGGAGGCATCGCTTTACCTTTCTCAGAAACCACATAACAAACATTACTAGTAATAACATGAGATTTACAGATGATATTAATGCCTTTCAAACACCATAACATTTGGCAATGATTAAAGTAATAAAAAATATCACCAGAAGAGATTTCCAATAGCAGATGACAAAATTCCGAAATGTTGCGGAGCTTCTACTTAACATTGCACGTCTCTTCTTATAACATATAAAACCTTATACACTGTATAAGTTTAACATTTCTGCCCAAACGTACAATACAAACTGTGAACATAGTTACTTCAAGCAACCACTACAGCCAAAGCTATCAAAGCGAGTTAGGTATTATATCTGAGAAGAACACTAACATTTGTTGGCGTGGGCTTCTCTACAGATGTTAAGATTGCATTCTTATGGGAAATTTTAAAGATCTGAGCTTTGAATAATAATTTCATTTTAACCAAGACGAGAAAACGACACCCCTGATGACCACTACAAATACTACTACTAAAAATATCATAATGATGACCAAATGCATGAATAAAGAGGTTTTATGTTCTGAAGGAGACAAGACTACAAGAGATCTATCCAGGAACCAACGTTCCAGTAGAAATACAGAAAATGTATTTCCCAGAGGCTCATATTTAACCGAAAACTCATTTTTCTTAGCTATAGAAACAAATTCATTTTAATTGCAAAATATTCCTCTTGTGCTCTTTTAATGTTTAAAATTATTAGCCCTAAGGCACAATGCTCCATATAACAGAAAGATTTGAGCATGTAAAATCAAGAGTCTGAAAGCGTGAATTTTAAATAAATGTTTTTCAGAGTAATATTTATCTTCACAGAATTGTGGCTGGCACAAAATAAAGCCAAGACCTGTACAGCTAAGCACTTCTTCCTGTAAAATGATGAATTGCAATTTTTACTTTGCCCAGCATCAGAATACTACATGATAGAGTGAGGTGAAAAGACCCAACGGAATCCTTTTAACCATCAACTTATTCTGTCTATCATCAAGGCTGGGTTCAATTGTGTTGCATGCTGTGCCCTTTTCTAGATTAAAAACCACATGAGTCATATTATGCTGTTCTGTTTTCTAGATTAAAACTCATGCATGAGTCATAATTTATAAGGAATACAAAATTAAAACGAAAAGAGTTATACTCTAAAGACCCAAAAGGGCAGTCCCTGTACATTAGTCTTTTAGGCCATACAAAGCAGAAGAAAAGGCTTTAATACTACTATAAATGTCACTGAGGACTATAGCTTATGTAGGGGGCATTATTTATAATACATTCATCCAATACATCAACCCAATTCCAAAAAACATATATATATATATATATATATATATATATATATACACATATATATATATATATATATCCAGTCCACAGAGAGCATTCACGGCATGAATGTCCATAGAAGAAATCTTATATATACTGTATATATTATAAATGTTGATCTGAGTGTGTGTATATATATGTGCACTGGGTTTCGTTTGTAAGGGTTGAACTTGATGGATGTTGGTCTTTTTTCAACCCAACTGAACAAGAGCGAGAGACAAAAGAGCTGAAAGAGTTACAATAAGCGCTTTTGCTGGGGAAACAAATGAATAAATCTGCTCAGTGAATTCACAGAATCCCTTGCTGCCTGCAGAAACCTGATTTTAAAGTGTATCATAATGATGTGTTTTTACGTGTAAATAATATAATGAGACATTTAGATTTTACACCGAAAGACTTTTAGATGCTAAAGGGAAAACAATGTTGAATGCATAACTGCACCTTTTGCCCTGGAACACATTGCTGGCACTCTTAGGAAAGAACAGTTTAAGCTGCTATGACAGGAGGCTGAAAGTCATCAGTGTTTCTTGAACTGTTAGGAACCCTAGCCTCAGGATAACCCATTAAATAGTCAGTGCTGCATCTGCAATAAAAGTATATAATAAAACACAGGCAATTTTTATTACTCTGGCTGTGTAAGCAGAGCTGGCGAGAACAATGTCAGCAAAGGTGTTAAATTATTTGGAAAGGTCAAGGACCACCGTATCTACAGAACAACATGGAAAATAATACCTAGGAGAAGCTAAATAATAACAATATGTCATGTGTGTCTAAGAAACTACATCTAAATCTATTTCTTTCTCTCTATTATATATATGTGTATATATATATATATATATATATATATATATATATATATATATATATATATATAAAAATATTTTTTTTATTTTTTTTTAGCCAGAGCCTAAATTCCATTTTGTGAGATACTAAGGTAAAGGTCATAGGAAAATGCAAAGTATTAAATACATATGTATGCCAGTGACTGTTATGGATGATAGAAACAAAAACTCACACTATAGTGTCTTATTGGGTGCACAATGTCTAGTTTACAAGAGTATTTTTATTTAGAAAGACACCATTTTTGGCACACCTACCAAGAACTGAGTTTAGTTTAAAATCAATTTTTATTTATCACTTTAAATACGTTAAAACACAAAGTAAAAATAAAAGTTGATTTTAAACAAAACTCAGTTCTTGGTAGGTGTGCCAATAACTTGTGTCTTTCTAAATAAATATACTCCTGTTACAGATGATAGCTGTGTAACTGAATGCCAATCAAACCCTGGACATTTTTTGCAATGTTTGCAGTTTCAGGACTAATTTCCTCCCATCACTCAACTGCAAGGAGGAATTGATAACTTGTGTGTTTTGTGGGGAAAAGCATTAACTCTCCTTATCTTTACAGGTAAAGGAAGAATATATCCTGCAGAACCAAGGCACTGGCAGTATGTGATATATAGTTATTACCAGCTCCTTTGTTTTTCATAAAGCATTGTGATGTGCAATAAACTGGCTGTATTCTCTGTTATTAATAAATAAAAGCTGAAATTTTCGGTACACGTTTCTTGGAGATGCAGTATTGCTGTGATAGAAGAGCTTGAACATTTCTCGAAGAACTGCAAATGTGAAAAGGGAGTTATCAATCATAAATCAGCAGTTACACTGAAATAAATGTCATCCAGAAATGAAGTACTGTGAGATATTCAACATGTTTGAAGTTAAATATCAACTGTTGCTATAAAAGATGTGCCTTAATGCACTTGCTCCTTTATCTTGATGAACGAACTTTAACAAGGCTTTATCACGTTCTGCATTTTACTGTCCTTATAAAGAATTATGGTAAGTGTCCAGAAAAAAATCGCTCCTTGTCTAGCATGCTGGAAAAAAACTGTTTGTCAGTGTAGAAAGCCATAACAGCATAAAGAGCTAAAACATCCCCAGTATTTTCCCTGTGCAGAGAATAGTACTGTGCTTCAGGTCCAGACTGGGATTCTATATAGGACCTTGCAATTACAGGTATGGGACCTGTTATCCAGAATGCTTGGGGCCTGGGATAAGGGATCTTTCTGTAATTAGGATCTCCATAACTTAAGTTTGCTAAAAATAATT